>NC_064644.1:429535023-430141134 GCF_023864345.2 Schistocerca serialis cubense | reverse complement strand
GAAACTGAGATTCGAATTCGAAGAGTTCGTCCACACATAGGACACCCTCAAATTCAGCATGACGGTGCGTTGCGTCATCTGCAACAAACCCACGCCTTGGGTTCTCTGTCAGCGATCATCCTCCACACAGTCCCGACTTGGCCCCATCCGATTTTAATCTAAAACTTAGTGATCACTGCGGTGTCAGCGCCAGACACCACACTTGCTAGGTGGTAGCCTTTAAATCGGCCGCGGTCCGTTAGTATACGTCAGACCCGCGTGTCGCCACTGTCAGTGATAGCAGACCGAGCGCCACCACACGGCAGGTCTAGAGAAACGTCCTGGCACTCGCCCAGTTGTACAGCCGACTTTGCAAGGAAAGGTTCACTGACAAATACGCTCTCATTTGCCGAGACGATAGTTAGCATAGCCTTCAGCTACATTTGCTACGACGTAGCAAGGCGCCGTATTCAGTTGATAATTAATATTATGAAGCATGTACCGTAACAAGAGCGATGTTCTACAATTGTGGATTAAAGTTAAGTATTATATCAACTACTTACTTTATTTGCTACTATTAATTCCTTTAACTGTTCCAGACCTCACGCCAGTCAGCGTGTAATTAAACGCGCGCATTTCGGGCTCCTCTAGCAATACAGCAATCACCTTTGAAGACTCTGATAGTGCAAGCAGAGATGATGTTGTGGCTCCGTCGACGAAGTCAAACATTCTACAGTGACGGTATCATTGTTCTCTCGTTGGGAGAAATATGTTTGTCGCCAGTATGACTGTGTTGAGAAACAAATACGTAGACGTGAAGAATAGTGACGTAGAATGTTAACAACGCTTCAAGAGTTTTCACATAAATTCTGAGGCATTACTTTTGAGGACGCCTTCGTATGTCGTGTGACCTCTCCAGTGTGCCCAGGAGAAACATGATCTCGCCGAGCCCTGCGTAACAAAATATTAGAACTGGAATTTCAAAGTGAATTTTTTAATTTGCGCCCGGTCTTTCTGCAGATGCGAAGCCACAACATTACGTTTCACTTGCAGCGAGTTAATTAGCTTCTCTGACGCTGTCGTGAATGAAGGATGGCGTCTGAATACGGTCTACTGAATGAAGGCAAACGTATGAACCCTTTTCTGGTGTGCATTTGTTACGATGTAAGTGTTATATATAGGACATGCGCCCTGAAAGCAAGGACTGATCGTCTCTTTAGCTTCAAGCTATCAAGTGGCTGTATCCGACACATTAACATGTCGATACGTCCTGAACTCCCTTCACTGTAGGAAATGGAAGTGTCACAATAACAAGGACCTTAGTGAATCAGGAATACAAGGCCATGAATATATCTGCTACGGATGCCAACTTCAGAAAAGTTGAGACGTGCAAAAACAACCATCGAAACGTTCGTGCATGTGTTATAAATTCGTGTGTCTGTAAGACGATCGATGCGCGAAGTATACAACAAATACTAGCTCATACCTTAAGCAAAAAATCTTGCTGGAAACCCGAGAAAATTCTGGCATTACGTAAATCGCTAAGCGGATCGACTGTTTCTA
Source organism: Schistocerca serialis cubense (assembly GCF_023864345.2). Taxonomy (NCBI): domain Eukaryota; kingdom Metazoa; phylum Arthropoda; class Insecta; order Orthoptera; family Acrididae; genus Schistocerca; species Schistocerca serialis. The sequence goes on along the minus strand of NC_064644.1, from coordinate 430,139,592 downwards.
CACAGTTGCTCGCTGCCTAACCTGGTGTGGCAATACAAGAGAGCAAAAGAAAGCTGAAGTTTTGAATTTTGCGTTTAAGAAATTACTCATGTAGGAGGATCATACAAACATACTGTCGTATGAGTGTCGCACACATTCCGTATAAAGAACGGAGCAACAGGCATACCCGACGTAGAGATGCAATTGAAAGATTGAAAAGAAAGAAGTCACCAGGTTCGGATGGAATCTCAAATCGATTTTAGAGAGACTACTATACGGCATTGAACCCTTACTTATCTACCATTTATTGCGAATCTCTTGCCCAATGCAAAGTTCCTAGCAACACAAAAACTGCTATATATAAGAAGGGTAAAAGAACGGACCCAAAAAATTACGCACCAATATCAACAGCGGTCTGTCACAAAATTCTTGAACACATTCTCGGTTAGATTGCGTTAGTTCCTTGAGATGGAAAAGTTTCTGTCCACAATTCAGCATGTATTTAGGAAGTATGGTTTGCTCGATACCCAACATGTTCTTTTTTCACGCGATATCCGACGAATCATGGATGAAAAGTAACAGGCAGGTTCTATATTCCTGGATTTGCGGAAAGCGTTTGACGCGGTGCAGCACTGTAGTCCGTTAACGAAGGTGCTTGCGTGTGGAATAGCTTCCCTGTTAGGTGAGTGGCTCGAAGACTATGTAATAGAATCCAGTACGTTGTCCTCATGGCGACTGTCCACCCAGAGTCAAGAGTAGTGTCAGGAGTGTATAAAGGGAGTGTGTCACGATCGCTCTGTACACATAAATAAACGGACGGACAGAGTGAGCAGTGGCCTGCATCTGCTACGTGATGACGCTGTGGTGTGCGGCGTGTCGTCATTGTGTGACTGCTGGAGGGTACAGGATGAATAAGAAAAAATTTCTGGTAGGTGTGATGAATGGCAGGCTGCCCTAAAACAGAAAAATGTAAGTTAATCCATGTGAGTAGGGAAAACATCCTGTAACGTTCGAATACAGCATGAGTAGTTTGCTGCATGACACACTCAGATCGGTTTAATAAACAAGTTTTACAAAGCGATTTAAGATGGAACGAACACGTAAGGATGGTGCTAGAGAAGGTGAATGTTCGATTTTGTGTTATTGGGAGAATCTTGGGAAAGTGTGATTCGTCCGCAAAAGTGACCGATTTTAGAAGACTGGTGCCAACCATTCTTGAGTACTCCTCGAGTGATCTCCACCAGGTTCAAATGGCTTCTTGTCTACGGTGATGACATGTACGCAATATTTAGACATAGACCCTTTTAGATATTAGCTCTAAAAAAGATACAATTAAAAAAGCTCCTGTACGCAACTACATAATCTTGCGGAAATTCTGGCATTGCTATCTTTTAAGTCATTAATGTGGAGGAGAGTCGCGCAGCAACGGCCGGGTTAAGTTTTCTGGCTTTGCTTTGTAACTGTGTTCGTTAATCGGAAAATTAATGTACTATCCTTTTACTTCAACACTTGTTCTGTGAGTAGCACTGTGTAATAACTTATTTTACTTATAATACTTAATTGCATAGAAAGTGAACAACTATAACAAAGTTGGTAAGAAGTGACGGAGTATCGACCATTGTCTTTTCTATAATAATAAAGACTGTTAATGGTACACTGCAATGGTGCTTAATGAATAACAACAGACCATGTAAGCACGGGAACTTATTGTTTCCTATTTACGTTCAGTTCATGAAAGTTTACAAAAAAAAAAAAATGGCTCTGAGCACTATGGGACTTAACATCTATGGTCATCAGTCCCCTAGAACTTAGAACTACTTAAACCTAACTAACCTAAGGACATCACACAACACCCAGCCATCACGAGGCAGAGAAAATCCCTGACCCCGCCGGGAATCGAACCCGGGAAGAAAGTTTACAGCTCGTTGTTTTAAAGAGATAGCAATATTCTCCTGAACACCTAACATGTGCCCAGAATCTACATTTGGTACCCACCACCAAGTCTTCTTCAAGTGACTCCATAACATAATGTACTGTTCGGTCTCTTTTATTGACCCATTATTTTCAGTAAACTCCAGTTTTATTTGCCGCTTTCCAGTTGGTTTCCATGGCGACATTTTGTGTGTTTATTTTACTTTGGAGCACCCGACGTAAGTTCAGCTTTCTTCAACCCTTTCAGAATTTATATTTTCTGATTTCGATCTCTTCCACCCTCCTCCACCCCATGAACCATGGAAACCGTTGGTGGAGAGCCTTGTGTGCCTCAGCGACACAGATAGCCGTACCGTAGATACAACCAAAACGGTGGGGTATCTGTTGAAAGGCCAGACAAACGTGTGGTTCCTGAAGAGAGGCAGCAGCCTTTTCAGTAGTTGTAGGGGCAACAGTTTGGATAGTTGACTGATGTGGCCTTGTAACATTATCCAAAACGGCCTTGCTATGCTGGTACTGCGAACGGCTGAAAGCAAGGGGAAACTAAAGCTGTAAGTTTTCACGAGGGCATGCAGCTTTACTGTATGGTTAAATGATGATGGCGTCTTCTTGGGTAAAATATTCTGGAGGTAAAATAGTCCTCCATTCGGATCTTCAGGCGTGGACTATTCAGGAGGACGTTGTTATCAGGAGAAACAAAACTCGTGTTCTACGGATCGGAGCGTGGAATGCCAGGTACCTTAATCGGACAGGTAGGTTAGAAAAGGTAGAAAGGGAAATGGAGAGCTTATAGTTAGATGTAGTGGGAATTAGAGAAGTTCGGTGCCAGGAGGTACAAGACCCTGATCAGGTGAATACAGGGTTTTAAATGCAAAATCAGATAGGGGTAATTCAGGAGTAGGTTTAATAACGAGTAAGAAAATAGGAACGCGTGTAAGCTAGTAAGAACAGCATAGTGAACGCATTATTGTAGCCAAGACAGACACGAAATCCACGCGTACCACAGTAGTACAAATTTATATGCCCACTAGCTCCACAGATGACAAAGAGATTGAAGAAATGTATGACGAGATAAAAGAGATTATTCAGATAGTGAAGGGAGGCGAAACTTTTAATAGTCATGGGGAACTGGTATACGATAGTAGCAAAAGGAAGAGAAGGAAAAGTTGTAGGTTAATATGGAATGCGGGTAAAAAAATCATAGCTAAAACTTGGTTTAGGAATCATAAAAGAAGTTTGTATACTTGGAAGAGGCCTGGAGACACTGGAAGGTTTCACATAGATTATATAATGGTAAGATAGAGATTTAGGAACCAGGTTTTAAATTGCAAGACATTTCCAGGGGCAGATGTGGACTGTGACCACAATCTATTGGTTATGAACTGTAGATTAAAACTGAATAAAATACAAAAAGGTGGGAATTTAAGGAGATGGAACCTGGATAAACTAAAAGAATCAGGGGTTGTAGAGTATTAGGGAACAACTGACAAGAAAGGGGGAAAGAAATACAGTAGAGAAATGGGTAGCTTTGAGAGATGAAATAGTGATGGCAGCAGAGGATAAATTACGTAGAAAGACGAGGGCTAGTAGAAATCCTTGGGTAACAGAAGTGATACTGAATTTAATTGATGCAAGGAGAAAACATAAAAATGAAGTAAATGAAGCAGGCAAAAAGGAATACAAACGTCTCAAAAATGAGATCGAAAGGAAGTGCAAAATGGCTAAGCACGGATGGCTACAGGACAAATGTAAGGATGTAGAGGCATATATCACTAGAGGTAAGATAGACACTGCCTACAGGAAAATTAAAGAGATATTTGGAGAAAAGAGAACCACTTATGGAAAACCAGTTCGAAGCAAAGAAGGGAAAGCAGAACGGTGGAAGCAATATATAGAGGGTCTATACAAGGGCGATGTACTTGAGGGCAATATTATGGAAATGGAAGAGGATGTAGATGAAGAGGAATTGGGAGATACGATTCTGCGTGAAGAGTTTGACGTAGCACTGAAACAAGGCCCTGGGAGTAGACAACATTCCATCAGAAGTACTGATAGCTTTGGGAGAACCATCCGTGACAAAATTGTAGCATCAGGTGAGCAAGATGTATGTGGCAGGCTAAATACCGCCAGTTTCAAGAAGAGTATAAGAGTTCCAATCTCAAAGAAAGGAGGTGTTGACAGGTGTGAAAACTGCCGAACTATCAGCTTAATAAGTCACGGCTGCAAAATTCTGACACGAATTCTTTACAGACGAATGGGAAAAATAGTAGAAACCGACCTTGGGGAAGATCAGTTCGCATCCCGTAGAAATGTTGGAGCACGTGAGGGAATACTGACCCTACGACTTATCTTAGAAGATAGGTTAAGGTAATGCAATCGCACATTTCTAGCATTAGTAGACTTAGAGAAAGATTTTGACAATATTGACTGGAATACTCCCTTTCAAATTCTGAAGAAGGCAGGGGTCAAACACAGGGAGCGAAAGGCTATTTATTTGTACAGAAACCAGATGGCAGTTATAAGAGTCGAAGGACATGAAAGGGAAGCAGTGGTTGAGAAAGGAGTGAGACAGGGTTGTAGCCTATCCTCGATGTTATTCAATCAGTATATTGAGCAAGCACTAAAGGAAACAAAAAAAATCTGAGTAGGAATTAAAATCCAAACTTTGAGGTTTGCCGATGGCATTGTATTTCTGTCAGAGGCAGTAAAGGACCTGGAAGAGCAGTAGAACGGAAAGGAGAGTGTCTTGAAAGGAGAATGTAAGATGAATATCAACAAAAGCAAAACGAGGACAATGGAATGTAGTCGAATTAAATCCGATGATGCTGAGGGAATTAGATCAGGTAATGAGACACTTAAAGTAGTAAATGAGTTTTGCTATTTAGGAACAAAATAGCTAATGATGGTCGAAGTAGAGAGGATATAAAATGTAAACTGGCAATGGCAAGGAAAGCGTTTCTGAAAAAGAGAAATTTGTTAACATCGAATATAGATTTAAATGTCAGGAAGTCTTCTGTAAAACTATTTGTGTGGAGTGTAGCCAAGAGACATGGACGATAAGTAGTTTCGGCAATAAGAGAATAGAAGCTTTCGAAATGTGATGCTACAGAAGAATGCTGAAGATTAGATGGGTAGATCATGCTACTAATGAGGAGGGATTGAATAGAATTGGGGAGAAGAGGAATTTGTGGCACAACTTGACTAGAAGAAGGGATCGGTTGGTAGGACATATTCTGAGGCATCAAGGGAGCACCAATTTAGTATTGGAGGGAAGCGTGGAGGGTAAAAATAGTAGAGAGAGACCAAGAGATCAATACACTAAGCAGATTCAGAAGGATGTAGGCTGCAGTACGTACTGGAAGATGAAGAACCTTGCACAGGATAGAGTAGCATGGAGAGCTGCGGTCAAACCAGTCTCAGGACTGAGGACCACAACAACAACATGTCCTCCCTCCAGTGGAGATCTTCCTCCTGTATGATTGTTGAAAACGCTTCATCTGCCACCCTCGCGATCAATTTGTTAGGTGTAACGTTGCTCTCAGACATTTTCATTTACTCTTCATTCCAGTGTCCTGTTACTTTTTCATGATTTTTTGCCATTTCAATCTGGGAAGAAGAGAGAACGAGAAAATGTAATTTAGAACTGTAATTACTTCCGACCGATACTGAAAGACAATCAGTTGGCCGGTGCTTCACGACAAACATGCAGTAGTATCTGGCCATACTGTTCGATCTTTTACAGAAAGTGTCTTGAATCGTTTGGTAGATGTCATTCCTAACACAACATATAGCAACCGAAATATAGCAACGAAATTAATCAGTTGCCTTAAAAATGCGTACCACAGGTCTCAAAATTCCTTCAGTGAACCAAGAGCTGCAGCAACACTATCAAGCACTCAGAGCAGACAAAGCACTGAAGAAGGGAAGAAGATACCCGATTTCAGCGCACACTGATAGACAAGCTTGCTTCTGCTCTCTGTATGCTCCTGTCATTTGGAGGAAGAAAGATAAATCATAGTAGTGGCCGGTATTGTAAGTCGGTCGATACTACTGGACCCTCCCCTATTGCATACCTTTCTCCTAGACGTGGATATAGTAATGCACTTAATCGAATGCTTTTCTAATTTTCAAGACGACAGTATGCACTGAATTATTGCTATCAATCGCCCTTAGGAACTCGTACACGACGAACCGGAGCTGTATCTCGCTGAATCGGTGTCCCGATAACCTGTTCAATTTGTTTTGGCTCTCATTTTGTTGCCAGGAAGTCATTATGTTCGAACTCGAAGTCCAATGTGAATGGCTGCTACTGCTATAGGAAGGTAATTCTATGGTTCTTTTCCCTGTATCTTTTGTAGACGGATATGCGAGGTAATGTTTTCAAAGTGTAGGGGACTACATTAGGGGTCTTTGGTATATTACGATTAAGCGTGGAGTTGATTCACTTCCAAATATCTGTACCTAATTGTTGGATTATTGAACCATGTTCTGTTTTCACCTCCCCCCATGAACCATGGACCTTGCCGTAAGTGGGGAGGCTTGCGTGCCTCAACGATACAGATAGCCGTACCGTAGGTGCAACCACAACGGAGGGGTATCTGTTGAGAGGCCAGACAAACGTGTGGTTCCTGAAGAGGGGCAGCAGCCTTTTCAGTAGTTGCAGGGGCGACGGTCTGGATGATTGACTGATCTGGCCTTGTAACACTAACCAAAACGGCCTTGCTGTTGTGGTACTGCGAACGGCTGAAAGCAAGAGGAAACTACAGCCGTAATTTTTCCCGAGGGCATGCAGCTTTACTGTATGGTTAAATGATGATGGCGTCCTCTCGGGTAAAATATTCCGGAGGTAAAATAGTCCCCCATTCGGATCTCCGAGCGGGGACTACTCAGCAGGACGTCGTTATCAGGAGAAAGAAAACTGGCATTCTACGGATCGGAGCGTGGAATGTCAGATCCCTTAATCGGACAGGTAGGTTAGAAAATTTAAAAAGGGAAATGGATAGGTTAAACTTAGATATAGTGGGAATTAGTGAAGCTCGGTGGCAGGATGAACAAGACTTCTGGTCAGGTGAATACAGGGTTATAAATACAAAATCAAATAGGGGTAATGCAAAAAAATGGTTCAAATGGCTCTGAGCACTATGGGACTTAACATTTATGGTCATCAGTCCCCTAGAACTTAGAACTACTTAAACCTAACTAACCTAAGGACAGAACACAACACCCAGCCATCACGAGGCAGAGAAAATCCCAGACCCCGCCGGGAATCGAACCCGGGAACCCGGGCGTGGGAAGCGAGAACGCTACCGCACGACCACGAGATGCGGGCAGGGGTAATGCAGGAGTAGGTTTAATAATGAAAAAAATATAGGAGTGCGGGTAAGCTACTACAAACAGCACAGTGAACGTATTATAGTGGCCAAAATAGACACGAAGCCCATGCCTACTACAGTAGTACAAGTTTATATGCCAACTAGCTCTGCAGATGATGAAGAAATTTAAGAAATGTATGATGAGATAAAAGAAATTGTTCAGGTAGTGAAGGGAGACGAAAATTTAATAGTGATGGGTGACTGGAATTCGACAGTAGAAAAAGGGAGAGAAGGAAACATAGTAGGTGAATATGGATTGGTGCTAAGAAATGAAAGAGGAAGCCGTCTGGTAGAATCTTGCACAGAGCATAACTTAATCATAGCTATCACTTGGTTCAAGAATCATAAAAGAAGGTTGTACACATGGAAGAATCCTGGAAATACTAAAAGGTATCAGATAGATTATATAATGGTAAGACAGAGATTCAGGAACCAGGTTTTAAATTGTAGGACATTTCCAGGGGCAGATGTGGACTCTGACCACAATCTATTGGTTATGAACTGTAGATTAAAACTAAAGAAATTGCAAAAAGGTGGGAATTTAAGGAGATGGGACCTGGATAAACTGACTAAACCAGAGGTTGTAGAGAGTTTCAGGGACAGCATAAGGGAACAATTGACAGGAATGGGGGAAAGAAATACAGTAGAAGACGAATGGGTAGCTCTGAGGGATTAACTAGTGAAGGCAGCACAGGATCAAGTAGGTAAAAAGACGAGGACTAGTAGAAACCCTTGGGTAACAGAAGAAATATTGAATTTAATTGATGAAAGGAGAAAATATAAAAATGCAGTAAATGAAGCAGGCAAAAAGGAATACAAACGTCTCAAAAATGAGATCGACAGGAAGTGCAAAATGGCTAAGCAGGCATGGCTAGAGGACAAATGTAAGGATGTAGAGGCTTATCTCACTAGGGGTAAGATAGATACTGCCTACAGGAAAATTAAAGAGACCTTTGGAGAAAAGAGATCCACTTGTATGAATATCAAGAGCTCAGATGGAAACCCAGTTCTAAGCAAACAGGGGAAAGCAGAAAAGTGGAAGGAGTATATAGAGGGTCTATACAAGGGCGATGAACTTGAGGACAATATTATGGAAATGCAAGAGGATGTAGATGAAGATGAAATGGGAGATACGATACTGCGTGAAGAGTTTGGCAGAGCACTGAAAGACCTGAGTCGAAACAAGGCCCCCGGAGTAGACAACATTCCATTGGAACTACTGACGGCCTTGGGAGAGCCAGTCCTCACAAAACTCTACCATCTGGTGAGCAAGATGTATGAAACAGGCGATATACCCTCAGACTTCAAGAAGAATATAATAATTCCAATCCCAAAGAAAGCAGGAGTTGACAGATGTGAAAATTACCGAACTATCAGTTTAATAAGTCACAGCTGCAAAATACTAACGCTAATTATTTACAGACGAATGGAAAAACTGGTAGAAGCCGACCTCGGGGAAGATCAGTTTGGATTCCGTAGAAATGTTGGAACATGTGAGGCAATACTGACCTTACGACTTAACCTTAGAAGAACGATTAAGGAAAGGCAAACCTACGTTTCTAGCATTTGTAGACTTAGAGAAAGTTTTTGACAATGTCGACTGGAGTACTCTCTTTCAAATTCTAATGGTGGCACGGGTAAAATACAGAGAGTGAAAGGCTATTTGCAATTTGTACAGAAACCAGATGGCAGTTATAAGAGTCGAGGGACATGAAAGGGAAGCAGTGGTTGGGAAGGGAGTGAGACAGGGTTGTAACCTGTCCCCGACGTTATTCAATCTGTATATTGAGCAAGCAGTAAAGGAAACAAAAGAAAAATTCGGAGTAGGTATTAAAGTCCATGGAGAAGAAATAAAAACGTTGAGGTTCGCCGATGACATTGTAATTCTGTCAGAGACGGCAAAGGACTTGGAAGAGCAGTTGAACGGAATGGACAGTGTCTTGAAAGGAGGATATAAGATGAACATCAACAAAAGTCAAACGAGGATAATGGAATGTAGTCGAATTAAGTCGGGTGATGCTGAGGGAATTAGATTAGGAAATGAGACATTAAAGCAGTAAAGGAGTTTTGCTATTTGGGGAGCAAAATAACTGATGATGGTCAAAGTAGAGAGGATATAAAATGTAGACTGGCAATGGCAAGGAAAGCGTTTCTGAAGAAGAGAAATTTGTTAACATCGAGTATAGATTTTAGTGTCAGGAAGTCGTTTCTGAAAGTATTTGTATGGAGCGTAGCCATGTGTGGAAGTGAAACATGGACAATAAATAGTTTGGACAAGAAGAGGATAGAAGCTTTCGAAATGTGATGCTACAGAAGAATGTTGAAGATTAGGTGGGTAGGTCACGTAACTAATAAGGAGGTATTGAATAGGATTGGGGAGAAGAGAAGTTTGTGGCCCAACTTGACTAGAAGAAGGGATCGGTTGGTAGGACATGTCCTGAGGCATCAAGGGATCACAAATTTAGCAATGGAGGGCAGCGTGGAGGGTAAAAATCGTAGAGGGAGACCAAGAGATGAATGCACTAATCAGATTCAGAAGGATGTAGGTTGCAGTAGGTACTGGGAGATGAAGGAGATTGCACAGGATGGATTAGCATGGAGAGCTGCATCAAACCACTCTCAGGACTGAAGACCACAACAACAACAACAACAACAACTATTTTTAGAAAACTGCATGACAACGATCTGTCTTGTATTCAGTTATTATTGCCACTTTTTGCGGTCTTGAATCAAGATATGGTAATAATAATAAATAAATACAACACAGTTCTGTGTGATGCGTTTTCCAAAAAATATTGCTGCTGTTGACATTTGTCTGAGGAATATATGTTATTTTGTCATTCATACTCTCACAAAACATGCCGTGAAATTTTTTGTACAGAAATAATATACCGAAAGAAACGCTATGTCGGAATATTAGCTCTTAAGACGTATCCAAAAACAAAAGTTGAAAATTGGCAAATTCGTAGTTCACCAGGCGACAGGAGACAAGTAAACCCCTACAGCGGCTGTAACAGATAGCGCACGTGCAGCACGACTGCCATAGCCTGGGGTGACGGCGCATCGGTAAACAGATAACACGGCACAACACGATCGTAATTTGCAAAGCGAACTTCTGTTTCCGTTGATGCTTCCTGTGACACAGTTGCTCTCAGTTACTCTTCGCTCGAATTTGCAACTCACTTAATATCCATAATAATTAGCAGCTGTCTTTGCGATGTCGCTAAGTGTTGACAATGGAGACGAACCTAAAATTATTTTCTTTGTGTTTTCTTCGTATATGCTTGCTAGTATCTTCTGTCCTGGTGCAGTTCCATCTGTGGAATCTAGTTATGGTTTTCAACTTTGCAAAGATTAAATACGAAGAATGTGGAATTCAAAATTGGACTCCTTCTTCTGGAAACCTACACAATTATGTGTTATTCACATTAGTCAGTTTCTCGGTCATGCATTCGAATGACGTCGACATTCCGTTAGAAATTGTGGAAACATTAGAAGATATTGGAAATAACTCCAATGTTTCCGTTTACCATGGTTCAAACGATGACTGTTGTACTAATTAATGGTGAGAACAAATATACAGTATCTTTCTAGCCCAAAGACAACTTTACAGATACAGTTCAATGACAAAAAAGGATGTAAATATTTTTCTTAAACAAAGAAGGGATAAAACGCTTAAAGCTCAACACTGTGCAAAGCCTGTTTCGTTTCGTAAAATCTAAATGTGAACTGTCTAAGTAGAAGAAAGATTTACATGAATTATGAAATATGTACAAAAATGAAACTTGCAAAAGTGAGAGACAAAAACTGTTTTAAGGATTTAGAGCTACCGGTGAGGTTCATTGCACCATTACCGAGTGAGATCCATGAGACTGGGCCCTTCGAATTGCAAATGAGCTAAGAGAGTGAAAAATTATACGGGGAACGAAGTCGCAAAATTACGAAGTTCAAATCAAGTAAATTTGTAGGGGAAATACCATTAATAGGTAACACTATTCAGAAATTCGTAGCTGACGTGAGGACGAAGCTTTTTTTCATCCCTTAAAGTGCTGTGTATAAAGCCAATCTGTTAGGTCTCATACAAGACATTTGTGCATACCGCACTTTATCATTTCTAATGAATGAGAACAGAGTCACTTTCCAGTAGATGATGCAACAATGACAGTGATAAATATCAATCGATTACTGTTTCTGCAGCTTCATATCTGTCTTCAGGAACATAAAGGCAAAAATTAATAAAATTAAAAAAAAACTACTACTTAGTTGCAAGAATTTTGTAATCGATGTAGAAAAATCTGGAACAATGGAAGAGAATAAGTTTCAGTATTACATCCGAAACGCCTTCCTACCACTTGCAGAAAGTAATTCATTGCTTTTGTCGGACGATTGCTCTGAACATAACAATACCTGTGTCTTTAGAAAGACGACGAAAAGACTGTTAATATAATTCGGATTTCACACGGATTGTCATTCAGCCTCTCGATAAAGAAAGTTTTCGACAGTGTAAAGCACTTTTCAATAAATTGTGAGGCAACATAATTTTTGAAAGCTCTTTGTCGTTTCAGGTTTATCACGGAACGGTGTTGTTAAACTTCAGTCATCTGCGCGTTGTCAGTTTGCATCACCATGTTTTACGAATTTGATCAAGTGTACCTGACACCCAGCAAAATGTGCAGAATTACTGCAACGACCATTTCTTACCCCATCCTACTTTTGTCGAAATAAAACTAGCAGTTACTGTGAAATGACTGAATCTATTAATCTCTCTTTTATCAGGTGTGGCTGGTGTGAGGAACTTATTTATCTTCTTCATCCGATAGAAATTTCGCATTTTTGTGATAACTACTGGGAATAAACAAGGAACTATTTTAGTATTAGTAAAATATACAGTATCGAAAAATTATCGTAAATGTGCTACAGGAACTGTTATTAAATATTTCATAGCAGTAATTTAAAGTTCTGAATCATGGAAGTCGTCTGTAATGTAACATCATACACTGCTTGATTTTCTTCCCTCTACTAGTCATGTAACAATGACATCTACAACAGTTCAGCTGTCGATATGAACTGCAAGATAATAAAAAATTAATGATTTTAGGCTAAAACTAACGTGGGAACACTTTGGACTTCGCGCTGCGCAATGCAACGTTCTCTTGTCATGGCTGTGTCTGCTAATTCGCCGACTCGCACGCTAGGTAGGAATAACTGTACAAACCGCTGTTACAAACTGTTGTTCGTGCGACTAAAATGAGTATATTTAACATTTTTTTAAATACTTGCAGTGCGACTTAGCAGGTGAAAATTTTGATAGGGCATTTCTTTCTGAGTATTTTCCTTTGCGAAAACTTTCAGGGAAGGTTTCGACACGTCGGATTGGACCATTCCCTTGTTAGTGCGACGGCAGTTGCACGTTTGTGACACACCTTTACTTCTCTTGGTGAAGGATAGTGTGGAACAGAATTCACAATATAATCGTTTGCTTGTTGATGTCTACTTCACCCTCTGCGTGATTGGCAAGTGGCTGGCGCCTAGGTTTGAAGTCAGCCACGGCCTTTACGAATGATTTGCTATACCTGTGACTAATTATACTTCTGCATGTCCGTACACGTTTAGTTATAAATTTTTGTTGTATTAAGTTGAGATGTCTGATATTAATGAAAAGTGGTTTGTGGATGAATAAATAATTGACTTATTTATTAGGAATCTGGGAGACGTCATGGTGTAGGACATTTCTACGACAGATTTTCAAGATCTTACACGCGGCATTTCTTGTTCTCAAATGTTTTTAATTTAAATCTGTCTTTAAGTGGCGTTAGGATTGTCATTGGAAAAAAAAGTAGAATCATCATGCTACTACCAACTGCACTTGCCTTGAGCGGAAAGAAAGTTGTCTTTCATGTACCAACGAACACACATGCCCAACAACGTTGCTGTAAGTGGTAAACGCAAACAAACCCGTACGGAACTGGTAGTATTGTGACTACCGAGAGCAGCACATACCTAACTCCTGCCATTGTCTAGCGGACAGTAATATACTTACAATCGCGAAACAACTGTGAAGTGTGGTGACACGACTTGCGATGCGAAGTGTGATATCAAGCTTGGCCAGAAATGTAGAAAGCATAGAGAATACTGGGCGGAGTGGCAAACCATTAACAAATTAGGCTGTTTCAAACATGATGTCTGCAGCAGTAGATGCCAGTGTTCTACCCATATGCATCTCGCAGCCAATTAATGAAAACACCTAGTGACGGAATTAGCTGCCGGTTTAACAATGAGCGACGTACATACACGACCACAAGAGGCACGAGTGCGAACCAGCTTAAAAGTCGCGTCAAACTTCACAGCTTTTTCACGGTGCTATGAGTCCGGTTTAAAGCGGCCATTTAACAGTTAACGCGCGCGTCGGCTTGACAAAGTGTTTATTAGATCGGACATAACGGTCCAGCGCCACTGCTACCAACCCCTGCGGGCTAATCGGCGCAGCAGATAAAAAAGTACGTAGTCAGATGGCCGTGTCTGTCCTGTCTGTCCTGTTGCCTCACCCCTGTCTCCCCCCTGTCCTCCCCCCACTTCTCTCTCTCTCTCTCTCTCTCTCCCTCTCTCAGCGTGTGTTCCCATTACACACGCTGGTCTCTTTGTTTTTGCTTCCGATGCTCGCGTTCACGGTCCTGCGTTCTGGCGCGAGTTATTGTGTGTTGGCAGTGATGTAAGCACACGATATATCGCTCCCCGTTCGCAGTAGTAGCTAACATCACACACACACACACACACACACACACACTGCAGATACTGGCAACGCGAAGAAGAAAAACGATGACAGCGGATGTCCGATAGGCTCGTGGTACGTCTGAAAGGTTCCGGCTGATGTTCCGTTTTCCAATCAAACACATGAAACCGGTTCCTGCCGTTGAGAGAAGTAACATCCGAATACAGCGTGCTCAGCAGGCTAACAGATACATGTTCTAGAACGGAGTGAAAAGTAGTACATACTAGTAAACAAATAGTACCTATGCTCCATTTCAATTTCACATTATTTCTGACAATTTGAAACAGTTAACTTCTGCTACCCTTGTGCCTAATGAGGTATAGCTGTTCAGCATATAGCTTGTTCGAAAACTTTAAAGTAAAGTTTATTAGAGATGGTAGAGAATCTTGAACTGAAAAACTTGAGGTAGCGAATTAATGATTGGAAATGAATACAGTGTTCCTTTTAAGTTAAGAGTTAACTCTCTTATTAACTCGTAACAACTGTTCGTACTGACTGTCACTTTTCTCTTTGTCTATACTGCAAAATTCTTGCAGTTCTAGTGCATTCTTTTATTATAATTGTCGTTTATTGCATAGTAAAAAAGCCAGATAGGGCCTTACAGCTCGAATGAAATGATTTGGTGGTTTACAAATTTCAGTGATGAGTGGGCGTGGATTATTGGCAGCGTAGGCAGCCGCAGTTGACAACACTCTGCCTGTATTGCCCGTGCATTATGATGTGTGTGTGTGTGTGTGTGTGTGTGTGTGTGTGTGTGTGTGTGAATTCCTAAGGGACCAAATTGCTGAGGCCATCGGTCCCTAGACTTACACACTACTTAAACTAACTTACGCTAAGAACAATACACACCGATGAAAACGATTGACATGAAACAGCATGTTTGTTCTCAGAGATTCTTCAGTTCCGCCATTGTGTCGGAGCAATTGATGGGAAACATATCGTGCTACAGTGCCCTGTTGGTAGTGGAAGTGAATATTATAATTATAAAGGTTCAGTCAGCAATGTGCTGCTTGCTGTCGTCGATGCCAGATCATTTCAAGCAGTGTCTGGAGGGACTCCTAAAAATGTTTTGTCGTACTCAAAGAATTACTTGGCAGTCATCCTGATGCTTGTTGAATAGTTATGATAATGACACTTGTTTCATCGTATCTGTCAAAATATTAAAATACAAATAACAAGATCCTATTTGCTGTTACCATGTTTGAAACGTGCACTTCACTCGTTTTAGATACGCTTCCACGGTTATTGGAGACCGCATATCTGTGATCTATGAAAGGATGTAATCTCAATACAACAATGCACGATTCTACTTTTATGTCATATCCAAGAGCAGCGGAACAAGATACTCCAGCCAGTGGAGTGAAGGGGAAGGTCCTTTCCTGTGGCCAGCATGATCACCATATGTCACACTGATGAATTTTTTCCTGTGATGTTATGCTGTGTTCGTCATATATGATATTCCCGTAGAAATTGAAGAGGGAGTGACTGATACTCATCGATAGAAATGACTCAGTGATTTACATTCGCTGAGTTGCCTGGTACTGGTCAGTCATTAGCCAATGAAACTCCTTCTAAAGCGCTATGTGCTCAGTGTAGCGCCTGTTAGCAGAAACTATGATCGCTCTATGAGTTATCCAACTTTAGACGGGTGAGGCTATGGTGAGAGGAGAAAGCCCTCTGTGCCTGTACAAAGCAAACAGACAGGTCCCAATGACAAGTATCAGCTACCCCATTGCTAATATGGTATAATGGGCCGATGCTGGGAGTTCAGGCTGTATTATCAGAGCCAGGCGACAAGCCTGCGAGCTGATGACACTTCTCCTGACGTACAGACAACAGTTGTAGTATGGTAATCTGGCCTATGTTGGTAGTTCAGGCTATACCGTTGGCACTTGCTCACGTGACTACAAGCTGCGGAGACTTCTTCTGATGTGGAGAATATGCAATGTTGTTCAGGACAGCATTCGCATTGTTATTGTGGTAAGTTGAATATTGCTGCTAGTTCAGGCTACAGCATTGGTGCCAGCTGACATGCCTTCAAGTTCCTGAGACTTTTTCTGATGTGCAGTCAGCAATCGCTTCGCTTTAGTGATAAATTGGCCGATGTTGGCCAGTTTGCCGATTAGTTCAGAAAGTAGCTTAAGCCGCATACACACTGAGCCTGAAACGTTTTCAAAACATGTTTCCGGCTACTTGATGTGGACACCACTTGGAAACATGTTTTGAAACACAGAAATATCTATCCGTAGCAGTGTCGATACAGATCAAAGAGAACCATGTTTCAGGCTAGCTACCACTTGTCACCGTTGCACGGCGCTAGCGTGTGTGTGTATGTGTCGTCAACTGTTGAGTGATGTTGTGTTTACTGTAGTGTCGTTTACGTTTTATTTTTCTAAAAGAATGGATTGGTCAAGGGAGTAAATTGTTGATTTAATTGCCATGTACCAGGGGAAGGATTGCTTATGGAACGTCCGGAGCAAGGAATATAAAAACACTGTAAAAAAACACGACGCACTTGCAAAATGGCACAGACAAGGAAAGTGTAGAGAAAAAAAATACGATCGCTCGTGGTTGCTTACAGGTGTGAGAAAAGAAAAATTGTTTCCAGCAGACCTTCTGGTAGTGGTGCAGACACTGCATGACTCCAACTGGTTCGGCTATCGGCTGCTGAAGCTCTTTGACGATGTTCATGAATCGAAGGAGACAACAGATGACGTGGAAAATAAGGTCCTATAATTATGCTTGTTTGTCTTTATTAGTATTTTATGGTACACAGTGACATTTACCGACAGTTATTTTACCACGATACACTTCCTTGTGGGCTTAAAAATAGTTAGCAAACTCGTCTCGAATTTGTTTATTCGTGGAAGCAACTTTCCTTGCTATATTCTGCGCTGCAATGAAAACTGATGCAGCGTCATCTCGTCTCCATGTGCCTGCAATCATCTCACCTGACTAAATCGTAGGAATCGAAGCTTCTATGTGGGGTGTACTGGTTCCTTGCCTCAGCATTTCGCCTTAAGAAATTGTGGAGACATACAGGTGTAAGTATGACAGTTTTTGCCTTCTGCAGTTGTAGCACCACAGGTTTTTTGAACACACGAAAAACTGAAGTCATAATGCCGAAAGTGTTCTGAACAACCATTCTGACCATGTTTTCCCGGGTAGGGTTTCATAATGTTTTCCTGTAAAGGAAAAGCATTGTCTGCTACAAAAACATATGCTAGGGCTTTTGTGCCACCTGGTAAGCGTTCAGCTTGTGGCAAGTTAAGTTTCTTTCTGTTAATTAACTCACTTACGCTCGCGTTTTTGAACACACTACCATCCGATATCTGGGTACAAAAAGTTGTAGCTGGCATCGACGACAGCAAGCAGCACATTGCTGAATGAGCCTTTATAGTCTTTTCTAAGTTCATATCTTGCAATTTTTTTAATGTTCCACATATATATTGAAATTTGTTGGTTTTCTTTTCTACTTCTTTGTTTGTATTCAGATTTATGTCACTGCCTAAATAACAGAGACGAGAGACTTGCGTAAGTACTCGTACCTTGTTTTCGAAACAATCTTAGATCTAACGGGGAATTTTCTGTAGTGGGCTATTGCTTTTCTTTTTGTAGTGGATATTTTTAGATTCTAATGGCTTCTTCCGATCTCATATAACTTACGTACAGAGTGTTGTACCTCTGCATTCTTTAACTGCAATTACATTATCAGCATACAGCATAGCATTTAGATGGCAGTTCCTTTACCGCAATATACCTTTATTGAGTACATTCTTTGAGTTTCTTATGAGGTCGTCAACACAGAAGTTAAAAAGAGTCTGGGGCATGCTAGTCAGTTAACTATTTTAACCATTAACATTATTACCTCTTCTTATGGTAATGGAGAAGTCTCTGAAATGGTTACTTTATGTGTGATAGCGAAGCCTTCCTAATAGTAACAGGGAAAAATCGGCAAGGAGGTGAGTGTTTGAATCCAGTCGCTCTTTTTAAGAGAGGTGCAGAAGGGATTATGAACATTCGCCGTATATCAGAGCGTCGACGTGAACGTAATTGCCGGCGGGGCCACGTAATTCGCGCCGGCCAGATGAACTCGGTGGCAGCCGGTGACTCCACTGGGCGCAGTCCGTCACGGCGGCTGCAATTACGTGCCGCTACGTGACCGGCGCCTCAGTCCACTGGGGCACGCTGGTGACGTCACCGGCACCTGCTCCGATCTGCCACTGAGAGAGGGGCGAAAGGTGAGGTCATGTGCAAACAGAGCAGCGTAACCATTACCTTTGCGTCTTTGAAACTTAGTAGAGACGGCGAAGGAGACTCACTGATAGCTGGCTGTTACCGGTCTTCCGACTACAAATTGATGCAGGCCAAAACAATAGTCCTCTACAGAGGTGCGACAAAACTGATGTGTTGCCATGAACATGTGTACAAAATCAAGTAGGGTGACTGATTGAGGTAGCGTCATGAAGCTGGCACATCACGCGGAATGAATTCCTCAAGGAAATTTGCCGCTGCAGCACACTCCAGAGGCAGTTGTGGGCTATGTCTGGCTTGCAAACCACGCTGTTTGTCTACGAAAGGTCTGTTAGCGATCGTCGAAGACGGGCAGATGGAATCTCGACGTAGATTCTGGACACATTAATTAATTGGGCAGAAAACTGATAGTAGAAGAACGCTGCGTATGTTACTTTTAACACTGTATTAGCACCACTCTTCTTGCACTACATTTATTAAACCGCACATTATCTCCCTTGAACGTATAATATCTAACACTAGTGTAAACTATATGTGCGAAGCAATCAGCCACAAGGTAGACAGCAGTCTTGGATAGTCCATGTTATACAACTATTCTTGTCAGGTCTGTAGCAAGATCATTTTGACACAACATTTCAGCAGTCTGACCACTATCTTCAGGTGAAGGACAGAACGAACTAACACACTAGGAAAGGTGTCACAGTCATGTAGCTCTTGTTCCAGGGAATGATCACAAAATCCAACAAATTCGTTCCTAAATGGACAGAGAATTTTTTTTTTCACTCATCAGTCATCTAACTGGTTTGATGCACCGCGCCACAAATTCCTTTCCTGTGCCAAGCTCTTCATCTCGGAGTAGCACTTGCAACCCAATTTCTTAATGATTTGCTCGAAATATCCCAATCTGTCTTCCTCTACAGTTTTTATACTCTACTCCATGATGTCTTAAGAAATATCCTACCATCGAGCCCCTTCTTTTTTTGTTTTCCATATACTCCTTTCCTCGCCGATTCTGCGGAGAATCCCCTTATCCCTTACTTTATCCGACCACTTAATTTTCAACATTCTTCTATGGCACCAAACCGCAAATGCTTCAATTCTCTTCTGTTCTGGTTTCCCCACAGTTCATGTTTTTACTACCACACAATACTGTGCTCCAAACGTACATTCTCAGAAATTTCTTCCTGAGATTAAGGACGTCTGTTTGTCAGGAACGACATTTATACCTGTCCTAGTCTGCTTTTTATGTCGCTGCTTCGTCTGTCAAATGTTATTTTGCTGCCTAATTAGCAGAATTCGTTAACTTCATCGACTTAGTGATACCCAATCCTGATGCTAAGTTTCTCCCTGTTTTCATTTCTGCTACTCTCATTCTTTCGTCTTTCTTAGATTTATCCTCAATCCACTTTCTGTACATATTAGACTGTTCATTCGTTCAAAAATGCTGTAATTTTACTTTACTTTCACTGAGGACGGCAAAGTCATCAGCGAATCTTATCACTGATGCCCTTTAACCTTGAATTTTGATTCCACTTTTGAACGTTTCTTTTAATTCCCTCAGTGCTTCTTCGATATACTGAACAGTAGGGGACGAAGACTACATTCCCATCTTACACTGTTTTAAATCCGAGCAATTCGTTCATGGTCTTACAGTCTTATTGTTCCTTTTTAGTTCTTCTACATATACAGGGGCAATGGCAAGGAAAGCGTTTCTGAAGAAGAGAAATTTGTTAACATCCAGTATAGATTTAAGTGTCAGGAAGTCGTTTCTGAAAGTATTTTTATGGAGTGTAGCCATGTATGGAAGTGAAACATTGACGATAAGTAGTTTGGACAAGAAGATAATAGAAGCTTTCGAAATGTGGTGCTACAGAAGAATGCTGAAGATTAGATGGGTAGATCACATAACTAATCAGGAGGTATTGAACAGAATTGGGGACAAGAAGAGCTTGTGGCACAACTTGACTAGAAGAAGGAAGCGGTTGGTAGGACATGTTCTGAGGCATCAAGGGATCACAAATTTAGCATTGGAGGGCAGCGTGGAGGGTAAAAATCGTAGAGGGAGACCAAGAGATGAATACACTAAGCAGATTCAGAAGGATGTAGGTTGCAGTAGGTACTGGGAGATGAAGAAGCTTGCACAGGGTAGAGTAGCATGGAGAGCTGCATCAAACCCGTCTCAGGACTGAAAACAACAACAACAACAACATATTTTTATTACCCGTGTTATCTCTGTTTCTCTCAGAATTTCAAACACGTTTCACCATTTTACATTGTCGAACGCTCTTTTCAAGTCGACAAATCCTATGAATGTATCTTGATTTTTCTTTACTCTTGCTTCAATTATCAACCACACATCAGATTGCCTATCTGATGCCTTTGTCTTTCCTAAAGCAAACTGATTGTTATCTAATAGATGTTCAATTTCCTTTTACACTATGCTGTGTGTTATTCTTATCAGTAACTTGGACGCATGAGCCATTAAACTGATTGTGCGGTAGTTCTCGCACTTGTCAGCCCTTGCAATATTCGGAACTGTGTGGATGACGTTTTTCCGAAAGTGTGAAGGTATATCATCAGTCTCG
This sequence comes from Schistocerca serialis cubense, assembly GCF_023864345.2. Classification (NCBI taxonomy): domain Eukaryota; kingdom Metazoa; phylum Arthropoda; class Insecta; order Orthoptera; family Acrididae; genus Schistocerca; species Schistocerca serialis. The sequence goes on along the minus strand of NC_064644.1, from coordinate 430,118,701 downwards.
CACATTCTATACACGAACTTGAATGGCCGTTTAGCTGCCACTTCCACCAATGATTTTAGAAGTTATGACTGAATGTTATCTGTCTCTTTTGCCTTATTTGATCTTAAGACTCTTAAATCTCTTTTAAATTCTGATTCTAACACTGCAGTCCCTATCTTTTGTAATCGACAGCTGCTTCTGTGTACTTTTATACGTACTGTGTACTTTTTTACGTACCTTAAGACAAAGCCTCAGAATCAGTTGGGAAACACGAAGGCCAATAAAAGATACCTGCAATAAAAGAAAAAAAAAGCAACGGAGGAACGCAGATGAATCTGAAACTTCTCATTTCACAGTATGTGTATGGTTCAAATGGTTCAATTGCTCTAAGCACTATGGGACTTAACATCTCAGGTCATCAGCCCACTACAATATAAGTGGCACACTTTTTGTGGGGCTATGTATTTATTTTGCGATGCATGAAAAAAACTTTAACCAAAGATATCAGACACAGAATCATAAGAAAAACGACTGGTTGTTGTTAAGTATTTCACCAGTGGCTTGAAATGACGTCCTTCCATAGCATGCAAGTTATAACACTAAAAGCATCAAATATGGAAAGAGTTCAATCACCAGCTTGGGGTTTCCTGTCACTTTTTTATAAGAAGTTGTACCAAAAACTAGGCATTTTCAAGGGGTCCTCATGTGATACCCTTCTTAACCAGCTTTTACTCTAGCACGTGACTAATAAAACTCAAATCCACACATCAATTCAAACAATGTAATCCAATATGGCATCTCCTAAGTCCGGCTGGTGACATAAATAGTGGTGCTGGATATGTTTGAGCACAGTTTGCATTGTTGTTAATCTATGATTGGCGCTGACTTGCCCTACTTTAAAACTATTTTTTGATTAAACATTACTGGTAGGAACAGCGTTAAAACAGGCACACCAGAGAGAGCTTCCGCGATCACAAATTTCATGTGTGTCACATTGTCCCCCATCCCGACAAGTGTCTGTGGCAGTGTCGACCAAGCCTGACAGAACCAGCAGCCAACAACACCTCACCTGCACCATTTTCGGAGGACCCAGTGGAACTAGGGCCGTTGCTCTCCTCCTCTTCCTCCACGCCACACCTCCATCTCCCCCGCAGACAACGAAAACTGAGTCTCAACCCAAGAGTCAACGTGTTGCTACGTTTAAAGCACTGGGAAAGTCAAAGACTCAGCAGAACTCGCCAAGCCTAGTTGCCTCCAGTTTAGAATTGCTGATAGGACTCGGACCCACTGCCATTCTATAGAACAAAAAGTTCAGATACTGCATTTGTACTATAACCATTAAAAATTAATTTGTCGTTTCTGTGGAAGCTAATAAAACAAACTGTAACCTGTCTTCGTCATAGTCAAGTACGCAATTTCCACCAACTTCCCCACATTTTCATTCCCCACATGTGTGTGGGCTGGTTTCTGGTTACATTTTTAAAATATAACATGTTAATAACGTAGAAAGACAAAAAATGTGCAGGTGACGTCGATGCGGTGGAGTTAACGTTTTATGGCGAGCTGCTCAGAGTTGAAAAGCTGCGAAAGACGATTCTGATGTGTTTTCTTGTTGACGATAGACGAAAGAGATCATGATAGAATGGTGGAGAGTGAAACAAAGGATGATGATAGAGAGCTAGCGCTGAAGTTGTGGAGACTGGTGTGATTGTGTGAGGTGTGTGGTCATGGACCGAATCTAGGGTGCTCTGGACTTGGAGGGGCCACTCAGTGCTGAACGGCAGTGTTATAGGTAACTGTGTCTGCTCAGGAAATTGGAAGTGGAAGTGGTGTTGGCAATATGTGGCACTGGCATTTAAATGAAATACAGAATGGGTTGCCAAGGAGGCTGGGTAGAGGATATGTGGACCCTCAACTGGGTGGATGTTTTGATGATGAAACAGATGACGTTTTGGGATTGAAATGGTAGCAGGTGGGAAGATTTTTGCAGTCAGGAGTTAAATGATTATTTTAAATGAGGCAGATGAAGCATTTGTGGTAACAGTAAGCTGGGACTTGTGATCAAGAAGGGTCAACTTTGTGTTTAGGGTCATAGATGAAGGCTCCATTCTGAAGGTGGTGATATATTGTTGAGAGATCTGTGAAATGTAAGGCCAGAATGATGGTGAATTCGAAGGGCTTCTGGGATTTGTGAATCAGGATTTCTGCTCTAAATACCCCAATGTGATCTCAGGGTCAACCTCCTAAGACTGGCAAAGGTGGGAGCTGAGGTTGTCTGGGGTATGGTGGTTGAGGTATGTGGATCAAAGATGATGGAAGGTAGTCATTGCAGGAGGTGGGTTTCAAAATTAGGATCAAAGGAATTAACAGTTACGGAGTCCTTGTAAGATATGAGTTGTGATTGTTGTAATTATGTTGAGGTTTGGGAGGTACTTTATAATTTCAGGGGAAAGTGTTTCACAATTGAGGAATTTGACATCAGGATGTAACAGTATGAATGAATGCATTCAAGGCGATTTGTCCGGTGGAATGGCAATTGAGTCCATAGGTTCTTGTGTCTAGAATGGTGAGGGAGAGTCTGTTAGGTACCATAGGTGGTGTGTGTGTGTATTAAGTGGATTCAGGGGTTATTTGAGGATGGAGTGTCAGAGGATGTTGACTGGAGTGCGACTGGATTTTGCATTACTTTTCTTATTTTTCCTACCTGGATCTGTTTTGGTTGGAGCTGATGTAGATATGGCTGATGTGGTCACAGGTTCAGCATATGTTGTTCATGTGGGTTTTGTTAATGCTATGGTAGGAGTGACTGGTACTTCTGCTTCTAGACCCAGATGTAATGATGATGGTGGTGGCAATGGAGCATCAGTAAGGGCTCATGACAATGGCAGTTGATGCAGTTTGGACATTGGTCACAGGGTTGGTGGTGTTGTTGTTGTTGTTGGTGGTGGTGGTGATGGTGGTGGTACAGGTTAGCAGAGGAGCTACAATGCAACCTGGAGTAATGTCATCTGCATGAGGAGAAGGTTAAGCCTGGGGATGTACTGTGTGGAGTGGGAAGACTGATGGAATCATCTGTGTAAAAAAAAAAATGGCTCTGAGCACTATGGGACGTAATATCTGAGGTCATCAGTCCCCTAGAACTTAGAACTTCTTAAACCTAACTAACCTAAGGACATCACACACGTCCATGCCCTAGGCAAGATTCGAACCTGCGACCGTAGCAGTCGCGCGGTTCCGGACTGGAGCGCCTAGAACCGCTCGGCCACAGCGGCCGGCGTCGTCTGTGTAGGTGGGAAGGATGGAGAGAAGGGGAAAGCTGGAGTGTGATCAGTGAGTAAAAGAGCAAGTGTAGGTGGAAGCAAAGTACAGGTGCGAGTAGATGCTTGTGGATGTCATCGTTGTGGTTAGATGCATCATAGAATGAGGAGAGTGACAACATTGAGAAGCAGGTGATGAAATGCCAGTGACTGATGGAGGCAAAGATTGGCAGTGAAGATGTGGTCTGGTGACCACTGGCGATCAGTGGCGAGGGCGAGGTCTGGATGAGAAGGTGATGAGTAGCAACAAAGGCAATGACTGGCAGCGAAGGCAATGATGGGTGGCGAAGATCAGCAGCAAAGATGATGAGTGGCAGTGGGCAGCGAGGACTGTCAGCAAAGGCAAATGACTGGCAGTGAAGGCAATGATGATGGACTGCAAGGCCCCCAGACAATGATTATCATGTAGGTGGCGACAGCTGGAAACTTTTCCCTTCACGATTCCAAACCTGGGAGCAGCCCAGGCAATTTCTACTCCTGTGAGTAACATATGTTCCGATCACGTCAATCTTATGCATGACGTCCATGAATCAGCCACATTTGGAACCAAGTATATTTACTCGAAGTTACAAATTAAATCATAGGCCTCAAAAAGTTCGGAAATATTATACTGATATGTGGAAAAAGAACTACGTATCAAGAGATTAGCGGTCTGAAACCTTGTCATGTACAGCATTTCTACATGAAAAATAGTATGCAGTGTGAGGCTTAGGACTCGGCATAATCCAGCAAAGCTTTCTGTGGTGCTCAGCCACAGTCATGTGGTATTTTTTGAAAGAATATACCGCCATTTTACTGTCTATTTCTGTATATTTCTTGTGTAGCTTTCACGTTGCCGATTATCGCTATGAGTGAGGTGGTGCCCGCTAGGCATTAGGCAGTCTACAGAACCATGTGGCATCGTAACAGTAGTTCAACAATACTGAATTGCAAAATGTTTCATAATCGTAATCGTTCACTGGAGAGTGATAATTCTGTTTGCTAGAAAGGAATGCCGAATTCAATGAATATTGTACGAAAATCAGTGAAATTTGTATCTAGATCGCGTCTGACATGCTCCTTACCGTTAGACTTCTCACTCTATGTAAATCGTTAGAATTGACCACACTATTGTCTTCTGTGATATTTTCTTCACAGTACACTCTATAACCTGAGAATCCTTACAACAAATTTGTCTTTCGTTCGCTTTTTCTAATACTGTTTTCATGTTATCATTTCATTTTTTATGTCAAACTAATTCCCTACAGTTGAACTTGTACACCGAAAAACCAAATATAGCTGCTGTAACGTATATGCAACAAATATGTATGTAACTACAACAAATATACCTATATTCGTCAGTGAAAATGGACTCGATAAGCGACCTGAGCTATCAGTAAACGGAATCTAAACTGGATAACACTGCGTGCAAGATGTATGATTGTCAGTTTCGCTGTCATTTAAGCCTTCAACAGGTCTTTACATGAAAAACTTAAAACTAACATTTGGATTATCTATCTGACTGCGTATTTGAACAAGTATTTACAAGTAATACAGAATATTACTTGTAACAGAATTTACTGGACTAGAGTACATGAAATGTTGAGGTATGTCGGTATCTCTGTTGAAATACAGCAGGTAGTCCGTGTAGCATGGATTCAATAAGGTCTTAGTAGCTTTCTGGAGGAATGTGACTCCACATGTCAATGCACAGGTAATGCCGTTTCGATAAATTGCGGGCCCGTGTTTTGTGGGTCCCGATAGTGACACAGATGTGTTCTATCTTACAGATCAGGCGAGGTAGCTGGACATCATTATTTTTTAATCATAATCACAGACGAATGGAAAAACTGGTAGAAGCGGACCTCGGGGAAGATCAGTTTGGATTCCGTAGAAATGTTGGAACACGTGAGGCAATACTAACCTTACGACTTATCTTAGAAGAAAGATTAAGAAAAGGCAAACCTACGTTTCTAGCATTTGTAGACTTAGAGAAAGCTTTTGACAATGTTGACTGGAATACTCTCTTTCAAATTCTAAAGGTGGCAGGTATAAAATACAGGGAGCGAAAGGCTATTTACAATTTGTACAGAAATCAGATGGCAGTTATAAGAGTCGAGGGGCATGAAAGGGAAGCAGTGGTTGGGAAAGGATGAGACAGGGTTGTAGCCTCTCCCCGATGTTATTCAATCTGTATATTGAGCAAGCAGTAAAAGAAACAAAAGAAAAATTCGGAGTAGGTATTAAAATTCATGGAGAAGAAGTAAAAACTTTGAGGTTCGCCGATGACATTGTAATTCTGTCAGAGACAGCAAAGGACTTGGAAGAGCAGTTGAACGGAATGGACAGTGTCTTGAAAGGAGGATATAAGATCAACATCAACAAAAGCAAAACGAGGATAATGGAATGTAGTCAAATTAAATCGGGTGATGCTGAGGGAATTAGATTAGGAAATGAGACACTTAAAGTAGTAAAGGAGTTTTGCTATTTAGGGAGTAAAATAACTGATGATGGTCGAAGTAGAGAAGATATAAAATGTAGACTGGCAATGGCAAGGAAAGCGTTTCTGAAGAAGAGAAATTTGTTAACATCGAGTATAGATTTAAGTGTCAGGAAGTCGTTTCTGAAAGTATTTGAATGGAGTGTAGCCATGTATGGAAGTGAAACATGGACGATAACTAGTTTGGACAAGAAGATAATAGAAGCTTACAAAATGTGGTGCTACAGAAGAATGCTGAAGATAAGGTGGGTAGATCACGTAACTAATGAGGAGGTATTGAATAGGATTGGGGAGAAGAGACGTTTGTGGCACAACTTGACTAGAAGAAGGGATCGGTTGGTAGGACATGTTCTGAGGCATCAAGGGATCACCAATTTAGTATTGGAGGGCAGCGTGGAGGGTAAAAATCGTAGAGGGAGACCGAGAGATGAATACACTAAACAGATTCAGAAGGATGTAGGTTGCAGTAAGTACTGGGAGATGAAGAAGCTTGCACAGGATAGAGTAGCATGGAGAGCTGCATCAAACCAGTCTCAGGACTGAAGACCACAACAACAACAACAATCATTCAGTGGGGAGTGATACCTCCATTTGCTAGCAAGATGCAGTGTAAGGCATACAGCAAATCAGTGAATAATTATTGAATCAGCTAAATTCAGTGAATACTATACCGAATTCAATGAAATTTTGTATTTAAATCAATGAATTTCACTGCAAACAAGCTCCCCACCGTTACACATTAATGTGGGCTCTACGTGCCTGTTTAACTCAAGGAGGGCGATTCTAATATCTGTTGTGATTCTTACTTCGAAAACGCCCTTAACAAACATCAAAAACTTATTTAGCTAGTACCTTTAGAGTACATGACGTCTTCCAAGAACCATTATAGCAAATCAAAGCTTCCATTCGCTTTTCCTAATACTGATTCTACATGATCTCTCTCTTTTTGTCTCAAACCTGCTGCCCTACAATTCAGCGTGTACAACAAAGTACCAAATAAGGTGATTCATTCAGTCTTAGACTCTGCAAATGACACAACATCGGTTGTTAATATCTCCCAAATTGCAGTTCAGCATTTGCAATTTTCCAGAATGAGATTTTCACTCTGCAGCGGAGTGTGCGCGGATATGAAACTTCCTGGCAGATTAAAACTGTGTGCCCGACCGAGACTCGAACTCGGTATCTTTGCCTTTCGCGGGCAAGTGCTCCACCATCTGAGCTACTCAAGCACGACTCACGCCCGGTCCTCACAGCTTCACTTCTGCCAGTATCTCGTCTCCTACCTTCCAAACTTTACAGAAGCTCTCCTCCGAACCTTGCAGAACTAGCACTCCTGAAAGAAAGGATACTGCGGAGACATGGCTTAGCCACAGCCTGGGGGATGTTTCCAGAATGAGATTTTCACTCTGTAGCGGAGTATCCTTTCTTTCAGGAGTGCTAGTTCTGCAAGGTTCGCAGGAGAGCTTCTGTAAAGTTTGGACGATAGAAGACGAGATACTGGCAGAAGTGAAGCTGTGAGGACCGGGCGTGCGTCGTGCTTCGGTAGCTCAAATGGTAGACCACTTGCCCACGAAAGGCAAAGGTTCCGTGTTCGAGTCTCGGTCGGGCACACAGTTTTAATCTGCCAGGAAGTTTCATATCAGCGCACACTCCGCTGCAGAGTGAAAATCTCATTCTGGAAACATCCCCCAAGCTGTGGCTAAGCCATGTCTCCGCAGTATCCTTTCTTTCAGGAGTGCTAGTTCTGCAAGGTTCGCAGGAGAGCTTCTGTAAAGTTTGGAAGGTAGGAGACGAGATACTGGCAGAAGTGAAGCTGTGAGGACCGGGCGTGAGTCGTGCTTCGGTAGCTCAGATGGTAGAGCACTTGCCCGCGAAAGGCAAAGGTCCCGAGTTCGAATCTCGGTCGGGCACACAGTTTTAAACTGCCAGGAAGTTTCATTTGCAATTTTGTCAGTCATTCCAAAAGAATACATAGCAGCCTCTAATAGTTGAGCAACAGGTTATCAGTGTAATAAGTTTTATGGTTGTAGTAGCCACATTCAACTTGCGTTAGGATTCACAACGTTAACTTGCTAATGATTCAACACTATCCTACAGTCTTTATATCATTATTTTAAAATAAAATATTCCAAAGAGCACTTTGATGGTCTACTGGATACACACCCATTGGAGACACTTACACAAGATAGTTTGTACTCAAACAAATGTTCAACTGTGTGTGATTTCCTATGGGACCAAACTGCTGAGGACATCGGTCCCTATACTTACACACTACTTAAACTAACTTATGCTGAGAACAACACACACACCCATGCCCGAGGGAGGACTCGAACCTCCAGCGAAAGAGACCGCGCAATCAGTGACACGGTGCCTCTAACTGTGTGACCACTCCGCGCGGCCGTTTGTACTCGGTAGTATAAAAGCTCTGGATGTTATGGCTGTAAAAATTTTTCATGAATGCTATTTTTTTCGTGTTATGAACAGCACAGCTTTTTCTAGACAGCTGGGAAGTACCATCCTGAAAATGATTATCTGTAAGAGTAACAATCACAGGCACTGAAAATTATTTCTTTTGCATGTAAAAATTCAGTTCAGTGTGTAACCTGTTGTTCTTGCAGCTTACACTGCTCTCCACACAGCTGCTTAGATTTGTCAAAGGATCAAACATGCTAGTAAAGCAATACTACAACAGATACTTACTTGTTTCCACAGTTACCTGGAATTTCATGTTTACACATTTCCCATCAACTGCAGTGCCAGATCTGAAGTCCAATAATGTCCCACAGGCATTCAATTGAGACGAATTTGATGGAAGGAATCAACACCGGCGCTCCACAAACGACAGTAGCACCATTCGACTTTCTTACCACAGTCAATTATAAGAGAGGTTGTGCAGGAAAATGTGCTGTAATAGTTCATGAAGGTGGGTGATCTGTTTGACGCAGTGGGTAGAGTACTAATGGTTAGTGTAGTGGTACATCATTCCACAAATTAAAACAGAACATCTCTTAGCGAATTCAGTCAGATATCAATACTGGACTGATACAATAGATTCAGAAAGGTTCATAACTAGATGCAGCAGTAATAGTCATGTTAGATTCATACCATAGATTCTCAATTAAGTGTACCACAAAGACCGCACACGTTTTTGATACTGACAGTTTTACTCTTTAACTAACACTGATTTTCGTTGCAAGTAGGCTATGGAGAAATTTGATACTGATACAGAAAATTTATTAATCGTCTGTCATCCCTCCTACAAATAGATAGCGATCTAATGTTCAGTCTACCACTGCATTTAAGGGATTTTTAAGTCGTTTTTAACAATAACTGTAGCCGTTTTACCTAACATAATAAACATATAATATTTGCAGAAGATTTCTGAACGGTGAAAGTTGAGGGAATCTGAAGGTGCGAGGCATTTGGAAAAGCTTTTCAAGACTATAATCTTTTGGTGGGATAGTGAGACTTCTATTTACAAGTTTACACACTTGCATGGGATTTATAAATAATTTTGTGGTGAATACTCATACGATTCCTACAACAAATGTGTCTGTGGGGGAAGTCTTCAGCTGGTCAAGATTGCAAGTATTGGGTGATGAGTGGTAAAATAATGGTGAATGCAAACTGGCAAACATTCAGCTTGTTCCTATACCACTGTAATATGTTTTATTGTAGTGAAATGTATTTGAAAATCATAGAATTACCATTATCCAATGTATTTTATGAATGCTACTCTGAAATACAGGCTAAGAATAATTTATGTGAAGTGGAAATGTGGTGTGAAATTCGGCAATTCATGTGCTGGTCACTGGAGACTACAAAACACTTCATTCTATACATCTGCATGTTGAAACGAATTTATAACATAAGGCACCATGTTACAGCTGATAACAAAAAGCCTGATGTTACACTTAAATTGCAATAAAATGCTCTATCTCTTAGTAAAACTGTAATGAAATGCCCTATGTCACAGTGAAATCTAAACAAAGAACCCATTACAGTATATTGTAACAAAATTCCCCCTTTTGCAGATCAGATGTAACAAAATACCCTATGTTACAGTGAAATTGTAACAAAATCCCCCATTTTATAGTAAAATTGTAACAAATTACCCTATGTTAGAACAAAATTGTAATAGAATGCTTCTGTTACAGCGAAATTGCAACAAAATACCCTATGATACAGCAACAATTATAACGAATTACCCAATACACCACTACGATACAGCAAATTTTACTGAACTCCTGTAGGCAGTAAGTTCCACAATAGCCTTAGGGCAGGCAACAGTCTCATCGTAACTAATTAGTACAACTTCAGTGATATGATTGGCAGAATTTTGTGCTGTTACCGAAGACCAATTACCTATGGTATCCTACAGGAATTTCCCATGGAATAATGGTTGTAGGATCTATTTATTGCAAAAATTTTATAGTTGGTGTAATCAGTATGGTTCTATGATTTCCTATATTCTACACGGGTTTTCCAATCTCACAGTGAAAGTATGTCACTTATACTAAGGATGTGATCCAAGATGGTCACTAAGTTAAATATCCATGTTGGTGGCCTAGTTGTCATCAGTGACAACAATACAAGACAGCTATCCAATATTGCAGACCTGGTAATACGAACACAATCTCAAATACTTGCTCCAGTTTCCATGGTGCTACAGTCACTTACATGCACAACACCTCACAAACCACTCATGAGAAGAACTTGGCAGATGCGTTCAGCACACCTTAGTGAAAAGCTGACCATCATGAAATATTATCAGAACTATGGTGTCTCAAGAAGGAGGAAACTGACTCACACACTCGACTCTAGTAGCAACCACTCTCATTGATTATTAGTTCTGTGTATGTGTTTTCACAACTTTTATTTATCATGTCTTCCTCGAAACAACAGCTCACTCAGTGATCAGAACAGAAATCAACTAAGAAGACAGAGATTTCTTGTTGCAGCACCTGATATATCAGACCAGTATCTGGAATTGCTACCATACTTTGAGTTTCCTATGTGTCCATTATCCGCACTGATAATCGAGGTATCAACATCACATAGTGCACACGATACATTGTAGCAAAAATAACGTCTATATGCAGAACTGTTTCCGGACTTTGTTTTTTCACTATTACTAATATCTGCACCACAGATCGAACATGTAGCATTGGATAGAGCACCAATGATGTGGTTTTGTTCTCTGTAACATACAAGCTGAATATGAATGATGGTAAACCTGTTGTTGTAGACTTGCGATCAGATTGAGAGACAATGTAGGGGTAATTTTTGAGAATCTGCGGTTTAATGACATGAAAGAAGTCTTACCAATCTACGAGTGGCATAATTTATGTCAGAATTAAGTAAAAACAACTTTACTATTCAAGAATATGTGTTAATGGGTTGTTAATGGGTTACCATACAATACGTGAAAAATATAGAACAACAAGAATATACACAGTGCTCTAACTTTCAGGAATCTGCATTCAGAAACTTTTTGTGTGCTGTGAATAACCACCTCATGCAACAGTGGGTGTTTTATTACAATTTTTTCTGCAGTGGTGGGAATTTGTTTCGATTTCAGCGTAACGTGGGGCATGTCCTTACAATTTGATTATAATAGACGAAAATTTTGTTACAATTTTGTGTAACATGGGGCATTTAGATACTGTTTTGTTACAATTTTTGCTCTAACAAGAAGAAATGTGTTATAATTTCACCCTAACGTATGCCTTTTTGTTGAAATTTCTTTGTGATATGCGGTGCATTGTTACAATTTTAATGTAACATGGAACATTTTATTACAGTTTAGCTGTAATTTGCGATGTTTTGTTATGGTTTTACTGTAATATTTTGTCATTTGGGGTGACGTCTTACGCAGCGGCCACTGATCAACTCATGAATTACTCAGTTTCACACAACATTCCACTTTACACGAGATATTTATAGTTTGAAATTCATCCAAAATATTTCAGAGTAGCGTTCATAGAAATATAACTTTCCACGACGTTGAATGCCTCTAAGTTCAACGATTTTCGGAAATATTTCGTCACATTCAAACATATTTCAGTATCCTATAAACAAGCAACATTTCCCGAGTTTGCAATGCAGTAATTTCAGCACTCATCTCCGTGGATGGCAGAAAACCTCCCTATCTGAAGTATCGTATTGGTATTCATCAGAATGTGATTTGGGAATTTTATGGAAGCATGGAAGCTTGTAAATGAGAGTCTCCCTACCCAGTCAATCGATTATGATCATTAATAGGTTTTGCTTATCACTCATCCCTTCGGATTCATCAAATTTTGTTATTTAGAAATCGACTGGAAATGTTGGAAATCTTATAAATAAAATAAAATACTTACAGTTTATCTGAGGAGTCTCTCAACTCACTCAAAAATCACTTATCCTGAACAATAGATTGCTTTCAGTTTATAGGAGTGATGACTGAACTTTGGTATGTAGTCTACGTCAGTATCTATTTTCCGCCACACCAAGGCCTCACTTCATTGTAAAGCAGCGTTAGTTAAAGAGTAACACTCTTACAGCCACAAAAAGTGTGTGGTCATTGGGGCACAACTAGTTGTGAATTTATGGTATGAATCTTTTACTGAAACTAAATCCAGTACGGAATGTACGAGTGTGTGAATCTACAGTATGAGCTACTGCCATTACATCACTGCATACGCCATGGAATCTACTGTTTGAATCTATGGAATTACTACTACAAAAATCATTAATATTCTGTAAATGGGCCACACCGATAATGACCTCTTATGAACTATGAACCATTTAACTGAGTGTGATATAAGGTTAAAATCATGCTACTGTGGTTTGAGAAGCATTCACATTTGTCTGGGATGAATGCATCTGAGACATTACTGCATGTCAGCTCAGCACCTGATACTGCAGCAAATATTTCTTACGAAATACCACATACCTGTGGAAACCTAGAAGGATCTGACAAAGAATTGCCTCGTTAGCATATCTCAGCTGTTTACAATCGTAACCAGCTATGTGGAGTGCAGTATAGTTGGTAACAGCAATAGAGCTATATAGTGAGTTGGATTCTTCCATACAAATGAACCTATTTTGTATGACTGTGAATGTAGCCCCTACTGGTAATGATTATCATGATGGCACATTCCTACGATATCTAGAAATAACTGTGTGTTTTGTAACATGAAGCAAACATGGAATTGTTATTGTAGTCATAACTTCCAGAACCTATACATTGCCAAGTGCAAATATTCTTATTAAAAAAAAATATTTCCATCTTTATTGTGAGAGAAACGTCAGCTGTCCATACAGCACTTAGAACGTGTGTCCGGTAGACCAATGGAGTTCCCCTTGGAGTGTAGGACAGTGTTAAATCACTACAAGTGTAATGCTTTGAGTTGTGACTCATGTTCAGTGCGGCTGCCAAAACCATGAAACGTAATACATTAACGACTCATTCCACAACTGTTAGAGGTTACTATGCATTTCGGTGGATTGGTAAATAAAATTGCAAATGGTGAACCATGATATGAAAGGAATTACGAAAGCATTTGATGCTATGTTGTTCAAAACCCAGTGAGTAGTGTAAGGAGTGTGTCAGATCTCTCCATTACTAAAACAATATATCCAAATTAACACTATTCTTTGCATTGTGTAGGCACTCAGATGTCACTAGTAACAATCAGAGGAATAAAACATAGGAGCTCGATTGTAAGCATTGTTGTGAGACGAGGTCTGTCTGTGAGAGTGGAAGGCTGGAAGTAGTAGTGTCGGTCGAGAGCTCGGAGACGTGTCACGCTGCCCTCACGTCGGTGATGGCAGCTCTTACCACACTCAAGGCCTGATTTTGACCGGCCGGGTTGGCCGAGCGGTTCTAGGCGCTACAGTCTGGAACCGCGCGACCGCTACGGTCGCAGGTTCGAATCCTGCCTCGGGCATGGGTGTGTGCGATGTCCTTAGGTTAGTTAGGTTTAAGTAGTTCTAAGTTCTAGGGGACTGATGACTTCAGAAGTTAAGTCCCATAGTACTCAGAGCCATTTGAATCATGCCCTGATTTCGTCTATATAGCCAGGATAGATTTAGTTGGCTTAACTACGCTTGAAGATGGAATTCAAGTTAAAATTCGCAAGCATAGCGCAAAAGCAATTCCGGGGTTAGGCTCGAGATTGCAATAATCCCATGTTTCGCTTGTCAGTTAAAGAAGCCTCCTTATCCTCTAAATAATAATTATTGTTCTCCACATCTAATTAATGTTAACTGCTGTGGTTATTAAATCTTAATGTAACTTTGAAAACGAAACTTTGTTAATCTGGCACTTAGCAATTATTGATGCTTATACGGTCATTGTGAGGCATTTTGCCATTATTAATACTTGTTCATTGTTATTAATACTGCGCAAGCACGCAGATATGCTGCAACATGACGTGGAATGGAGTCGACTAACGTCTAAAGTAATGTCGGAGGGAACTGACACCATGAATCCCGCAGGGCTGTCCACAAATCCGTATGAGTACAAGGAGGTGAAGATCTCTTCTGAACAGCATGTTGCAAGGCATCCCAGACATAATAATGTTTGGGAAGTTTGGTAGCCAACGGAAGAGTTTAAACTCAGAAGAGTGTTCCTGCAGCCACTCTGTAGCAATTCAGTCGGGTGTTGCATTGTCCTGCTGGAATTGACCAAGTCTGTCGGAAAGCACAATGTGCATGAATGGCTGCAGGTGATTAGACAGGGTGCTTACGCACGTGTTAACTGTCAGAGTCGTATCTAGCCGTATCAGGGGTCCCATGTCACTCCAACTGCACACACCCCACAACATTACAGAGGCACCACCAGCTTGAAGAGTCCCCTGCTGACGTGTAGGGTCCATGGATTCGTTAGGTTGTCTCCATACCCGTCTACGTCCATCCGCTCGATACAATTTCAAACGAGATTCCTCCGAAATGTTTCCAATCATCAACAGTCCAAATTCCGCGCTGACGGGCCCAGGCGAGGCGTAAAGCTTTGTCTAGTTCAGTCATCAAGGATATATGAGTGGGCCTTAGGTTCTTAACGCATATATGGATGATATTTCGTTGAATGGTTCGCACGCTGACACTTGTTAATGGCCCAACATTGTAATCTGCAGCAGTTTGCGGAAGGTTTGCACGTCTGTCACGTTGAACGACTCTCTTCAGTCGTCGATGGTCCCGCTCTTGCAGGATCGTTCTGCGGTCGCAGTGATGTCCGAGATTTTATGTTTTACCGGATTCCTGATATTCGCCGCGCGGGGTGGGAGCGCCATGTCTCGGATTGCGCGGCCCTTCCCGCCGGAGTTTCGAGTTCTCCCTCGGGCATGGGTGTGTGCGTCCTTCTTAGCATAAATTGGTTTAAATAGTGCGTAAGTGTAGGGACCAATGACCTCGGTCCCTTAGGAATTAACATACACACGCACATTCCTGATTTCACGGTATATTCGTGAAATTGTCGTTCGAGGAAATCTCCACTTCATCTCTGAGATGCTGTGCCCCATCGCTCGTGCGCCGACTGTAACATCACGTTCAAACTCTCTTAAGTCTTGATAACCTGCCATTGTAGGTGCAGTAACCGATCTAACAATTGCGCCAGACACTTGTCTTATATAAGCGTTGCCGACCGCAGCGCTGTATTCTACCTATTTACACATCTCTGTATTTGAATAGCATGCCTATGCCAGTTTTTTTGGCGTTCTATGTATATAACCTCTAGTCTGTCTAGTCACATTAATGGGACCAATTATGAAAAGCCCGTATAATAACCTTTCGCGGTGTGGACCACTGCGAGGCCCGCAGAAAGAGAGTCAGTGAGGTTATGAAGGTACCCACACGGATGTGGAACCAAGGGGCTCCCGTACCATGGCAAGCTGTGCTAGGATTTTCGGCTGAGGATCCATAGCGAGAGTAACGCGATTAAAGTGGTCAACAGATTGTGGATTTGATATAAATTAAGGGAGTTTGGTGGGAAGAGGAGTTCGGTAAATTTGTCTTGGTGCTCTTCGGACCACACATAGACATTATGAGCAGTGTGACATGTTGCATTCTCCTGCTGGTAGATGCCATCGTGCCGAGGAAAAAGAAACTCCATGTAGGGGTGGACATGGTTGATACGTGGTACTTACTGGAATGACGGAAAACGTGGGAGGACGCACCAATATAACTTTGTTTTCACACAACCTGTTTATTTAACAATACATAAAATGTAATCGAAACATTTAACCATAAAATTTTCTTTAAGAAAATTCTTTTGACCTTACCTTAATTTGAATAAGGTTTTAATCTTTGCAAAAGAAGTCTGAAGTGCTGTATTGCAAAACAGCAAACAATATGACAGTGATTACAAGACGGCTGACCTGCAGCCCGCCCGTTATCGGGTGAAACGGCGGTGTTTACTACCGCGCTGGACACAGTCTGTCTCATTAAATGCCCTTCTGCAACACAATTGAAAACTATATAAGCACTATTGATGACAAGAGTGATTCAGTTACTCAAAACAGATTATTTAACTTTTACTTTGAAAGCTGTATGTCGAGAACTTAACTTTGTGTTCTGCCTTACGGCGGTTCTTGTCGTGGGAGAAGCCTCGTCAGGGAGGTCCACCGCATGAGCGTCTAGGGAAGTGATTCCAGTGGTGGTTTCCCGTTGCCTTCCACTGATGATGATGAAATGATAATGAGAACAACACAACACCCAGTCCCTGAGCGGAGGAAATCTCCGACCCAGCCGGGAATCTAGCCCGGGCCCCTTGGCATTATGTCGAGAGGTTCTGGGTTAAGATACGCACCTGTGCTTGGAAGTTAAACAGATTAGCAAACACTATGACTATGATAAGGCGTACTTCAGGGCAACTAACCTCTTAATTTCAATCGGCAACCAAGGCGTGACTGGAACCTAACCCGTCCCTTCTGACGGTTGACTAAAGCCCAGGTGACAGTAGGCTGTTAATATTTTCAAGGTTAAACTGATTGTCAGTTATTAAGACCGCTCTGAAGGAACGTCTTAAAACATTACAAGAGAATTCACTCGACGGAACCACAACGTCCAGCTAAAATACACTAATAATGACCCGATTTTTCAAATGCAGAAACGAACAGATTAGTACAACAGGTTGTTCAGATTATAGCTAATGACTGAAAAATGCAATTACAATCAGAGAATTGATACAGTTAACAGCTAAATCTAACCACAATGTCCCTCTTTTGTTTAACGCCCACCTGGGCCTTAGTACAATTATTCCGACTGTGTTTACGACAAATAAGGAGGGCAGGTAGACAATGAAACAAATCACCACGAGGATTACAGAATGTTACTCCCCTTTGTCAGCAAGTAGTTCTGTGGATCCACGGAGCGTCGCAGCAGTTACTGAGTGGTGCCGATGAAAACCAGGTAGAAGAGGGGAGCCAGGCCACGAGCGGTCGTCCGACACGAATGTTGCCAACCAACCGAATGGATATGTGCCTGCTGCTTATAGTCGGCGCTGACCCCTGTGAAGTACTCCGTAATCTTCGCTCTGCGCAGGCCCTCCTTGCGCAGCTCGTGGCTTCGGCCACTCGGACCTCGTGACCACGTTGAAACCTTCCCGTCTCCTCTATATCTCTTTTGTTACGCAACCTTCCTTCTACAATAAGCTATGAAACCTTCCCTCAGGATTTCTCTCTCTTGCTTAATAATAACAAATGTAATCTTCCCTTTGAAATTAATTATCTTTCTCAATCTTCGCATACAAATTTAAATGCTGCTTATTAAAAGTGATTTGCTGATTATTTCGAAGAAACATAGAATGTGTCGTCGTCGTGGCCCTCAGTCGTTATCTGCAACAACCCAAAACTGTTCCTTACCTTTTTTACTGTTACTGAATCGCCATCTGACTGCTACATCTAACTGCGACATGAATATACTTACTCTGTTTTACTATACTCTATTAGCTGCTGGTGTGCTGTCATAATAAGTGGCTGTATTTATTACCAAAGCTGACGTTATTCTTTAATAGCAAAGCTGACGTTATTCTTTAATTAATTTGACTGAAGTTACGTAATTCATAGTTAAACTTTTTCTTGGCAACAATAAAATTTTGCGAAGTTTTACGTTGATGGTTTTTGAGATGGATTATAATCAGTTATGCAATATTGCTGGCAAAAATTAATTATATTCTGAATGAAATGATTTTACAAACGTTCAAACGGGGCTTACTTTTTACAATAATCTTACAACTAGCATTGTGCAAACATACCTTCAGTAGTCTTGAGTTTCTCAAAAAAATAATTCGATAATATTAGTTCCTCTTATGATAATAGTTAGTTGATGTCTCTGTACATCCGTTTATAATCTCTTGTAAATCATAGCTAGTGGCTGCCATACACACCGCTCCTCTCAACCTCTCGCTTCAGACCTGCTACCGACTCGCTTCACATCTCGCTTACTACTGACTTCCTACGAACGCTAAAGTGCCGTCTCTCCTGCCAAAAATGCTTTCTGGTGCGGACAATCCCTGCTAGGATTACAAAATGTATCAATGCACTGTCTTTCCCGCTCTTTTCTTAAAATGTATCCATAAGCGGTCTCTCCCACCCTTTTTAAAATTATATCAATGTGCGGTCTCTCTTGCCAACAATACTTTGGTGCAGACATTCCCTGCTACCACAATTATTTCCAACATGACAAATATTAATTATTCCTACTTAATCCTATTAATAAAATATAAACATCTTTCATAAATTGTGGTTTGACAATAGACAATAGAAATATACACGTCTTACAACCTTTTGTCGCGACGCTACCACCAATTCCCAAACTTCGAGCTTCCTCTCTGGCCAGCGAACCCCATATATATATATCGGCCAGCAATGACCTTCTGGGGATACAACCCACAGATACCAACTCTTCCTCACAAATATTAGCAATGGGGCCGCAAGACGCATAATCGATACTACAACCGAGCCAGTGGCGCCAGACAGTCTGCTAATTCATGGCGCCACGGCTCAATGGTGGTCGAGGATAGATGCATACTTATGTTGATCCTTTAAGCCTTCCATAATAACGATATCACCCAAGGAATGCCATGGAACCATACCCCACACAGTAACACTCCATCCTTCGGCATCGACCCTTCCGACGATAGCTGCAGAGTTCTTTCAGACATTTAACACTACCTGATGGAGCCATCTGAAAACACCACGAGTCACAGCTCAGTGGGCGTCCAGTTGCAGTTGTAGAGTGCAAAATCCAGCTTTCGTCGCCAAGAACAGCAGTCAGTACGAGTGCATGGACCAGGCGCTTGCACCAGAGGCCCATTTGCAGCAACGTTCGCTGAGTAGTCATTGAGGAGACACTGTTGTTAGCCCCTTGGTACATCTGGGAGTTCAGTCACTCAACAGTTGCACCTCTATTCGCTCTTAGACATTTCCGCAGCTGTCATGGACCCTTGTCATCTATAGTCCGTGGTGCGCCACAGTTGCATTGGCGCCTGTTGACGGTAGTGCGCGTTTCACACACGCGTTATACTTTAACCATAGCAGGACGCGAGCCGGTTACAAACTTAGCCGTTTCAGAAATGCTTCTACTCTTCGCCCGAAGACAATGATCGTGCCCTCTAGAACTTCAGATAAATTGCTCCGTTTCTTCATTACGGCAACGACTGCTATATTAGCGCATCCACACACCACGCTTTATACGTATATTCCTCACTGTCATCTGAGAGTATTTATTACACGATGGCGTAGAACGCAGGCGGTTGTCGCATTTATGTGACAGGACAGAGTACTCGTAATAAGGTCGTAGCATTCAATGACTACTAAAAATCAGTGTCTTGTGTTACACTAAACAGCCAAAAATTTTGAAGTCCTAAGCCGATTCAAAAATTCACAGTTTTCACAGCCTAAGTCGATCGCGTTAAGTCCCTGTACGAACCATCATAGATTCCCCGTGATATAACCTCGTAACCTATACTTTCCGAGTAGCTCTCGCTCCCGATCTTGCATAACAACACCCTTTCCACATTCCCGGGACATTGCTCGTGAACAACCTGCACGTAATATAATTTTTTTTTTTTGGTCATCAGTCTACTGACTGGTTTGATGCGGCCCGCCATGAATTCCTTTCCTGCGCTAACCTCTTCATCTCAGAGAAGCACTTGCAACCTACGTCCTCAATTATTTGCTTGACGTATTCCAATCTCTGTCTTCCTCTACACTTTTTGCTCTCTACAGCTCCCTCTAGTACCATGGAAGTCATTCCCACATGTCTTAGCAGATGTCCTATCATCCTGTCCCTTCTCCTTATCAGTGTTTTCCACATATTCCTTTCCTCTCCGATTCTGCGTAGAACCTCATCATTCCTTACCTTATCAGTCCACCTAATTTTCAACATTCGTCTATAGCACCACATCTCAAATGCTTCGATTCTCTTCTGTTCCGGTTTTCCCCAGTCCATGTTTCACTACCATACAATGCTGTACTCCAGACGTACATCCTCAGAAATTTCTTCCTCAAATTAAGGCAGGTATTTGATATTAGTAGACTTCTCTTGGCCAGAAATGCCTTTTTGCCATAGCGAGTCTGCTTTTGATGTCCTCCTTGCTCCGTCCGTCATTTTTTATTTTACTGCCTAGGTAGCAGAATTCCTTAACTTCATTGACTTCGTGACCATCAATCTTGATGTTGAGTTTCTCGCTGTTCTCATTTCTACTACTTCGCGTTACCTTCGTCTTTCTCCGATTTAATCTCAAACCATACTGTGTACTCATTAGACTGTTCATTCCGTTCAGCAGATCATTCAATTCTTCTTCACTTTCACTCAGGATAGCAATGTCATCAGCGAATCGTATCATTGATTTCCCTTCTCCTTGTATTTTAATTCCACTCCTGAACCTTTCTTTTATTTCCATCATTGCTTCCTCGATGTACAGATTGAAGAGTAGGGGCGAAAGGCTACAGCCATGTCTTACACCCTTCTTAATACGAGCACTTCGTTCTTGATCGTCCACTCTTATTATTCCCTCTTGGTTGTTGTGCATATTGTATATGACTCGTCTCTCCCTATAGCTTACCCCTACTTTTTTTCAGAATCTCGAACAGCTTGCACCATTTTATATTGTCGAACGCTTTTTCTAGGTCGACAAATCCTATGAAAGTGTCTTGATTTTTCTTTAGCCTTGCTTCCGTTATTAGCCGTAACGTCAGAATTGCCTCTCTCGTCCCTTTACTTTTCCTAAAGCCAAACTGATCGTCACCTAGCGCATTCTCAATTTCCTTTTCCATTCTTCTGTATATTATTCTTGTAAGCAGCTTCGATGCATGAGCTGTAAGCTGATTGTGCGATAATTCTCGCACTTGTAAGCTCTTGCCGTCTTCGGAATTGTGTGGATGATGCTTTTCCGAAAGTCAGATGGTATGTCGCCAGACTCGTATATTCTACACACCAACGTGAATAGTCGTTTTGTTCCCACTTCCCCCAATGATTTTAGAAATTCTGATGGAATGTTATCTATCCCTTCTGCCTTATTTGACCGTAAGTCCTCCAAAGCTCTTTTAAATTCCGATTCTAATACTGGATCCCCTATCTCTTCTAAATCGACTCCTGTGTCTTCTTCTATCACATCAGACAAATCTTCACCCTCATAGAGGCTTTCAATGTATTCTTTCCACCTATCTGCTCTCTACTCTGCATTTAACAGTGGAATTCCCGTTGCGCTCTTAATGTTACCACCGTTGCTTTTAATGTCACCAAAGGTTGTTTTGACTTTCCTGTATGCTGAGTCTGTCCTTCCGACAATCATATCTTTTTCGATGTCTTCACATTTTTCCTGCAGCCATTTCGTCTTAGCATCCGTGCACTTCCTGTTTATTTCATTCCTCAGCGACTTGTATTTCTGTATTCCTGATTTTCCTGGAACATGTTTGTACTTCCTCCTTTCATCAGTCAACTGAAGTATTTCTTCTGTTACTCATGGTTTCTTCGCAGCTACCTTCTTTGTACCTATGTTTCCCTTCCCAACTTCTGTGATGGCCCTTTTTAGAGATGCCCATTCCTCTTCAACTGTACTGCCTACTGCGCTATTCCTTATTGCTGTATCTATAGCGTTAGAGAACTTCAAACGTATCTCGTCATTCCTTCTTTGCGCATAGATTCTTCCTGACTAATGTCTTGAACTTCAGCCTACTCTTCATCACTACTATATTGTGATCTGAGTCTATATCTGCTCCTGGGTACGCCTTACAATCCAGTATCTGATTTCGGAATCTCTGTCTGACCATGATGTAATCTAATTGAAATCTTCCCGTATCTCCCGGCCATTTCCAAGTATACCTCCTCCTCTTGTGATTCTTGAACAGGGTATTCGCTGTTACTAGCTGAAACTTGTTACAGAACTCAATTAGTCTTTCTCCTCTTTCATTCCTTGTCCCAAGCCCATATTCTCCTGTAACCTTTTCTTCTACTCCTTCCCCTACAACTGCATTCCAGTCGCCCATGACTATTAGATTTTCGTCCCCCTTTATATACTGCATTACCCTTTCAATATCCTCATACACTTTCTCTATCTGTTCATCTTCAGCTTGCGACGTCGGCATGTATACCTGAACTATCGTTGTCGGTGTTGGTCTGCTGTCGATTCTGATTAGAACAACCCGGTCACTGAACTGTTCACAGTAACACACCCTCTGCCCTACCTTCCTATTCATAACGAATCCTACACCTGTTATACCATTTTCTGCTGCTGTTGATATTACCCGATACTCATCTGTCCAGAAATCCTTGTCTTCCTTCCACTTCACTTCACTGACATGTACTATATCTAGATTGAGCCTTTGCATTTCCCTTTTCAGATTTTCTAGTTTCCCTACCACGTTCAAGCTTCTGACATTCCACGCCCCGACTCGTAGATTATTCAATCTTTTTTATCATGCTAACCTCCCCCTTGGCAGTCCCCTCCCGGAGATCCGAATGGGGGACTATTCCGGAATCTTTTGCCAACGGAGAGATCATCATGACACTTCTTCAATTACAGGCCACATGTCCTGTGGATACACGTTACGTGTCTTTAATGCAGTGGTTTCCATTGCCTTCTGCATCCTCATGTCGTTGATCATTGCTGATTCTTCCGCCTTTAGGGGCAATTTCCCACCCCTAGGACAAGAGAGTGCCCTGAACCTCTGTCCGCTCCTCCGCCCTCTTTGACAAGGCCGTTGGCAGAATGGGGCTGACTTCTTATGCCGGAAGTCTTCGGCCGCCAATGCTGATTACTTATCAAGATTTAGGCAGTGGCGGGGATCGAACTCGGGACCGAAGACGTTTCGATTATGAATCAAAGACGCTACCCCTAGACCACGGGTATAAATTCTTATAAACTCATATTATTGAGCATCAGTGCTCACTCATACCGGCTGATCAAAAGTCAGTATAAATTTGAAAACTGAATAAATCACGGAATAATGTAGACAGAAAGGTACAAATTGACACACTTGCTTGGAATCACATGGGGTTTTATCAGAACCGAAAAAATACAAAAGTTCGATGAATGTCCGACAGATGGCGCTTCATCTGATCAGAATAGCAATAATTAGCATAACAAAGTAAGACAAAGCAAAGGTGATGTTCTTTACAGGAAATGCTCAATATGTCCACCATCATTCCTCAACAATAGCTGTAGTCGAGGAATAATGTTGTGAACAGCTCTGTAAAGCATGTCCGGAGCTATGGTGAGGCATTGGCGACGGATGTTGTCTTTCAGCATCCCTAGAGATGTCGGTCTATCACGATACACTTGCGACTTCAGGTAGCCCCAAAGCCAATAATCGCACGGACTGAGATTTGGGGACCTGGGAGGCCAAGCATGACGAAAGTGGCGGCTGAGCACACGATCATCACCAAACGACGCACGCAAGAGATCTTTCACGCGTCTAGCAATATGGGGTGGAGCGCCATCCTGCATAAACATCGTACGTTCCAGCAGGTGTGTATCAGCCAGGCTGGGGATGATGCGATTCTGTAACATATCGGTGTACCTCTCACCCGTCACGGTAACAGTTACTGACGTTTTGCTGTCCAGCGCCATCAGTAGGACATTTTGTGAACTTTGTTTTTTTTTTTCCTTGGTTCTAATAAAACCCCATGTCATTCCAAGCATGTGTGTCAATTTTTACCTCTCTATCTACATTATTCCGTGGTTTATTAAGTTTTCAAATTTATACTGACTTTTTGATCACCCGGTATATCAAAATGCCACTCATATTGTGCTATTTTATTCGTGCTTTGATTGAATCGAACTTTGCGACCTATGCTTAGAGAAAGAAAATTTCTTAACATTGATTAGCGTGCACATACGGCATTTAAAGTATAAGACTTCTTCTGCCTAACCCTTGGTGTGCTCAGTACTACATTATTCTACATAGGTTACCTGTTAATTAGTATTTTACATGCCTATTATAATCAGGTTAATTGGTTAATTGTGTCTTACCTAATTGCATGTGTGTGCCTAAACCTGTTACTTAATCAGTTGTGTCTAATCCTGTGGAATACTGTAGTGTGTTAGATCATTTGACGTATTTAATTAATCGATGAAGTTTATCTGCAAACCTACCTGCCTGTCGACTACATAAATATGCCTCCCGAATAAATTTTTCGCACTGCAGTAAAATGTGCTCCGATATGAAACCTTTGGGTTCCTGTGCCTATTACGTACGCACATTAGAAAACGCATTAATTATAATCACTTACTGTGGGTTCATAGCATCAAAGTAGATGGTGTCAAGCAACGATAATGGATGCCTTATTTCCGATTTACAACCATTCATGACAATTCTTGACAAACAGCACACGAAATATGAAAATGGAAAGGAAATAATGCAGACAACTGCGTGTCAGTTTAGCTGTTACCTAACGTTTTACAAACCAATGTGTAAGAGAAGATGCACATCTCAGTAGACGTAATTTGATAACAGACTCGTAGCTTAGTGGTGGCGCTGTGGTTAGAGCGGTTACTGATGCTACAATGGCAGGTTATCAAGATTTAAATGAGTTGGAACGTGGTGTTATAGTCGGCGCACGAGCGGTGGGACACATCAACCCCCAGGTAGCGACGAAGTGAGGATTTTCCCGTACGACCATTTCACGAGTGTACCGTGAATATCAGAAATCCAGTAAAACATCAAATCTCCGACATCGCTGCGGCCGTAAATGATCCTGTAAGAAAGGGACCAACGACGACCGAAGAGAATCGTTCAACGTGACACAAGGGCAACCCTGCTGCTAATTTCTGCAGTGCTGGGCCATCAACAAGTGTCAGCGTGCGAACCAGTCAACGAAACATCGTCTCTATGGGCTTACGGTGCCGAAGGACCATTCATCTACCCTTGATGACTGCATGACAGAAAAGTTTACGCCCCGCCTAGGCCAAACACCGAATTCGTATTGTGGTTGACTGGAAACATGTTGCCTGGTCAGACGAGTCTCATTTCAAATTGTATTGAGTGGAAGGACGTGTACGGGTATGGAGATAAGTTTATGAATCCATTGACCCTGCATGTCAGCAGGAGACTGTTAAAGCTGGTGGAGGCTCTGTAAAAGTCGAGGGCGTGTGCAGTTCGAGTGATATGGACCCCTGATACGTCTAGTTACGACTCTAACAGGTGACATATACGTAAGCATCATTCTGATCATCTATGTCAATTCATGTCCATTGTGCATTACGACGGACTGGGGAATTTCCAGCACAACAATGCGACATTCCACACGTCCTGAACTGCTACAGAGTGGCTCCAGGAACACACTTCTGAGTTGAAACACTTTTGCTGGCCTCCAGACTCCCCAAACATGAGCATTATTGAGCATATCTGAGATGCATTGCAGCGTGCCGTTCAGAGGAGATGTCCACGCCCTCGTACTTTTACAGATTTGTCGACAGGTCTGCAGGATTCATGGTGTCAGTTCCCTCCAGTGCTACTTCAGACATTAGTCGAATCCATGCCACGTCGTGTTGCGGCACTTCTGCGTGCTCGGGGGCCCTGCACAATATTAGGCACGTGCACCAGTTTCTTTTTGCTCTTAAAATCGCGTGCGGGTGACTTGGGAAACAGTGCAGTCGTTGCCGTCGTGGTTGAAATGTATGGAAAAAAGGCACTATCCAAAACAAGCGCCCAGGCAGTTGAGGTGTATCATGGACCACAGATGGCAGGGGTGGATGACGATTACGGAGATGAGCACGAGGGAATAGACGTACAACTGTTGAGTAACTGACCTCCCTGATGAATCAAGGGGCTACCATCTGTGTCTCCTTAACAACTGTTCGGTGAAGATCGCCGTGTATGGGCCTCCACAGCAGGCGAGTTATCCATGCACAAAGGCTGACTGTTGTTCGGCGACGAAGCGTGGAATCTGCACGCCAGTACCGCAGCTCGATGTCCACTGTGTGGCGAATAAAGTCTTTTCCATCGGAGTGATTGCCGTTGCCGTGTACGCCGTGAAACCTGTGGCAGAAAAAAGTCCTGCAACAGTCATCGCAAAGATCCAGGCTGGAGGAGGGCGTGCTGTGGTCTGGACAGTGCTTTCGTGGTATTTCCTGGGTGATCTCCTCATTATGGAATGCCCAATAGAACAACACAAGTATGTATCTATCTAACATATGTCCAATAACTACAATAAAAAAGACACTGTTTTTCTGCTATTCAGCAACTGCTTTCGTCCAATATTTTATGCACGCTGTCGACCGTGGTGACCGAGTGGTTCTAAGCGCTTCAGTCCGGAACCGTTTTGCTGCTACGGTCGCAGGTTAGAATCCTGCCTCGGGCATCGATGTCTGTCCAAAGGTGGTCGATCTGTTAGTGACGCAGATCATTTGAAATTCTTAGAACGGAAGGTACGTGAGGCACTTTCTTGGAGGTATCACTTTCAAGATGTACAAAAGCAAAACGCTGCTGTGTTCACTGTATACTACGTGATCAAAAGTATCCGGACGTCCACAGAAACGTACGTTTTTCATATTAGGTGCATTGTGCTGCCACCTACTGCCAAGTACTCCATATCAGCGACATCAGAAGTCATTAGATATCGTGAGATAGTAGATGCGGCACTCATTGGAACTTACGGACTTCAAACATGGTCAGGTGATTGGGTATCACTTGTGTCATACGTCTGTACGCGAGATTTCCACACACCTCAACATCCCTAGGTCCACTGTTTCCGATGTGATAGGGAAGTGGAAACGTGAAGGGAACGTACAGGACAAAAGTGTACAGGCCGACCTCGTCTGTTGGCAGACAGAGACCGCCGACAGTTGAAGAGGGTCGTAATGGGTAATAGCCAGACATCTATCCAGACCATCACACAGGAATTCCAAACTGCATCAGGATCCTCTGCAAGTACTATGATAATTAGGCGGGATAGAAAATTTGGATTTCACAGTCGAGCGGCTGCTCATGAACCACACATCACGCCGGTAAATGCCAAACTACACCTCGCTTGGTGTAAGCAACGTAAACATTGGACGATTGAACAGTGGAAAAACATTTTGTAGAGTGACGAATCGCGGTACACAATGTGGAGATCCGATGGCAAGGTGTGGGTATGGCGAATGCCCGGTGAATGTCATCTACCAGCGTGTGTAGTGCCAAACAGCAAATTTCGGAGGCGATGGTGTTATGGTGTGGTCGTGTTTTTCATGGAGGGGGCTTGCACGCCTTGTTGTTTTGCGTGGCACTGTCAAGCGCAGGCCTATAATGATGTTTTAAGCACCTTCTTGCTTCTCATTGTTGAAGAGCAATTTGGGGATGACGACTGCATCTTTCAACACGATCGTGCACTTGTTCATAATGCACGACCTGTGGCGGAGTGGTTACAAGACAATAACATCCCTGTAAAGGAGTGACCTGCGCAGAGTCCTGACCTAAATCCTACAGAAAACCTTTAGGATGTTTTGGAACGCCGACTTCGTGCCAGGCCTCACCTGCCGTCATCGGCACCTCTCCTCAGTGCAGCCCTCTGTGAAGAATGGTCTACCATTACTCAAGAAACCTTCCAGCACCTGATTGAACGTATGCCTGCGAGAGTAGAAGCTGTCATCAAGCCTAAGGGTGGGCCAACACCATAATGAAATCCAGCATTGCCGATGAAGAGTGCCACGAAATTGTAAGTCATTTTCGGCTGGGTTTCCGAATACTTTCGATCACATAGTGTAAGCATACTATCCATTCTCACTGACACCTGAACGAGAAAGTTCGTTCACTTTTTACTCTATTATCCTGTTTGGCATTATATTTTGGGGCAAATATGTACCCTCACAAAAATATTCTTAACCCAGAAAAGGGCGGTGTCAGCTCGCGAACTTCCTGTGAGCCGTTGTTCCGGTGTCTCGGAACTTTTAACTGTGCCAGCCCTTTGCATATATTCCATTCGAGATTTTTTTCTGTTGACAGTATATACTCATTCAGTAGTTTTTCAAGATCGCTGGTAATCCTTTTTATTAGTATTACTATTACCGCACCTTCTACAGTTTATCAGAATATTTGGACTTAGGAACATTTGTATTAGATACTCACTTTGCTAGTAGGTAACTGATAGCGACCTGCGTAAGATGTTGGGTGAAAGCAGAAGCTGGGTAGCGGACAATGAGAAAACGTAGCTGTTTTTCTTGTAATGTAGATATGTAAAATAATTTAGAAGTAATTCCTATCACTGTCATTTATTTATCGTATGATGATACACACACACACACACACACACACAAATGGTTCAAATGGCTCTGAGCACTATGGGACGCAACATCTTAGGTCATAAGTCCCCTAGAACTTAGAACTACTTAAACCTAACTAACCTAAGGACATCACACACACCCATGCCCGAGGCAGGATTCGAACCTGCGACCGTAGCAGTCCCGCGGTTCCGGACTGCAGCGCCAGAACCGCACGGCCACCGCGGCCGGCTCTCACACACACACACACACACACACACACACACACACACACATACACACACAGATATACAGGGTGACACAGAAAAACTGGAACATTTCCACAGTCCAATAAAACTAGAAGTGATGAAGAAAAGAAAGTGCATTCATAGTAATTGAAACCTTACAGCTTTGCTATTTGCGAAATATTGATGGCATTTATCATTTTTTAAAAATTACGTCCTATAGATGGCGTCGTCCTGTACGAGTACATCTGCTGTTGAGAGTCCTCATTGACCGCTACAACATCTCAGCTGGGATACTGTGAATTGCATCCGAATTTCCTGTTTTAACTCATCCAGGGTTCTTCATGGAGTCGTGTAGACTTTGCTCTTGAGGTGGCCCACAAGAAAAAGGGGCCAGGGAATGTTACCGAATCGTGAGATCACACGGTTTCCAAATAATACTTGCACATGTGCCATTTATTGCCGAGCAGTGTGTGATGTCGCTCCGTCCTGTTGAAACCAGGCTTCTTGAACGTTTGGGAAGTTGTTCAATGCAGGTGTAACGAAAGTTCGTAAAATCCCCACGTAACGATCGGCATTGACAGTTATTGTGTTTAAACAGTTCATTTGCAAAAAAATACGGTCCGATAATCCCATGTGGTGAAATACCGCACCGCACTGTCACTTTAATAACGTGTAAAGGGTGCTCATGAACGTCATTAGGTTTTGTGCTTGCCCAGTAACGGTAGTTCTGTTTATTCACATAACCTGTCAGATGAAAATGTACCTCATCTGACATCCACAACTTGTTTAGAAATTCATCGTCATTGTTTTTTTGTTATCATTTGTTGACATAATGGTAATCGTAACCGATAATTGTTGTCCTCCAATTGTTGCACCATGTGTAGTTTGTAACGATGTAATTTTAAATCAAGATGAATTCTGCGAACACTCTCCCGGGATATTCCAACCATTGCTGCTTGCTTACGGATAGAATGCCGTGGTCTCCGTAAAGACAGACTCGCGTACAACGTCAATGTGCGCTGGACAACGCACACTTCTTAGTCGTCCTATTAATTTCTTCTGGAGGGCAGATCCAGTCTTTTCAAAATTATTAATCCAACATTTTATCTCGTGTTTTGGCGGAACGGCATCATGACGTCCTAAATTATAAAAACATCAACCTCCCTCTGCGCTGCTACCAAACTGTTGTTGTTGTTGTGGTCTTCAGTCCTGAGACTGGTTTGATGCAGCTCTCCATGCTACTCTATCCTGTGCAAGCTTCTTCATCTCCCAGTACCTACTGCAACCTACATCCTTCTGAATCTGCTTAGAGTATTGGTCTCTTGGTCTCCCTCTACGATTTTTACCCTCCACGCTGCCCTCCAATGCTAAATTTGTGATCCCTTGATGCCTCAAAACATGTCCTACCAACCGATCCCTTCTTCTAGTCAAGTTGTGCCACAAACTTCTCTTCTCCCCAATCCTATTCAATACCACCTCATTAGTTACGTGATCTACCCACCTTATCTTCAGCATTCTTCTGTAGCACCACATTTCGAAAGCTTCTATTCTCTTCTTGTCCAAACTGGTTATCGTCCATGTTTCACTTCCATACATGGCTACACTCCATACAAATACTTTCAGAAACGACTTCCTGACACTTAAATCTATACTCGATGTTAACAAATTTCTCTTCTTCAGAAACGATTTCCTTGCCATTGCCAGTCTACATTTTATATCCTCTCTACTTCGACCATCATCAGTTATTTTACTCCCTAAATAGCAAAACTCCTTTACTACTTTAAGTGTCTCATTTCCTAATCTAATCCCCTCAGCATCACCCAATTTAATTTGACTACATTCCATTATCTTCGTTTTGCTTTTGTTGATGTTCATCTTATATCCCCCTTTCAAGACACTGTCCATTCCGTTCAACTGCTCTTCCAAGTCCTTTGCTGTCTCTGACAGAATTACAATGTCATCGGCGAACCTCAAAGTTTTTATTTCTTCTCCATGGATTTTAATACCTACTCCGAATTTTTCTTTTGTTTCTTTTACTGCTTGCTCAATATACAGATTGAATAACATCGGGGAGAGGCTACAACCCTGTCTCACTCCTTTCCCAACCACTGCTTCCCTTTCATGCCCCTCGACTCTTATAACTGCCATCTGGTTTCTGTACAAATTGTAAATAGCCTTTCGCTCCCTGTATTTTACCCCTGCCACCTTCAGAATTTGAAAGAGAGTATTCCAGTCAACATTGTCAAAAGCTTTCTCTAAGTCTACAAATGCTAGAAACGTAGGTTTGCCTTTTCTTAGTCTTTCTTCTAAGATAAGTCGTAAGGTTAGTATTGCCTCACGTGTTCCAATATTTCTACGGAATCCAAACTGATCTTCCCCGAGGTCCGCTTCTACCAGTTTTCCAATTCGTCTGTAAAGAATTCGCGTTAGTATTTTGCAGCTGTGACTTATTAAACTGATAGTTCGGTAATTTTCACATCTGTCAACACCTGCTTTCTTTGGGATTGGAATTATTATATTCTTCTTGAAGTCTGTGGGTATTTCGCCTGTCTCATACATCTTGCTCACCAGATGGTAGAGTTTTGTCATGACTGGCTCTCCCAAGGCCATCAGTAGTTCTAATGGAATGTTGTCTACTCCCGGGGCCTTGTTTCGACTCAGGTCTTTCAGTGCTCTGTCAAACTCTTCACGCAGTATCTTATCTCCCATTTCATCTTCATCTACATCCTCTTCCATTTCCATAATATTGTCCTCACGTACATCGCCCTTATATAAACCCTCTATATACTCCTTCCACCTTTCTGCCTTCCCTTCTTTGCTTAGAACTGGGTTGCCATCTGAGCTCTTGGTATTCATACAAGTGGTTCTCTTCTCTCCAAAGGTCTCTTTAATTTTCCTGTAGGCAGTATCTATCTTACCCCTAGTGAGACAAGCCTCTACATCCTTACATTTGTCCTCTAGCCATCCCTGCTTAGCCATTTTGCACTTCCTGTCGATCTCATTTTTGAGACGTTTGTATTCCTTTTTGCCTGCTTCATTTACTGCATTTTTATATTTTCTCCTTTCATCAATTAAATTCAATATTTCTTCTGTTACCCAAGGATTTCTATTAGCCCTCGTCTTTTTACCTACTTGATCCTCTGCTGCCTTCACTACTTCATCCCTCAGAGCTACCCATTCTTCTTCTACTGTATTTCTTTCCCCCATTCCTGTCAATTGTTCCCTTATGCTTTCCCTGAAACTCTGTACAACCTCTGGTTTAGTCAGTTTATCCAGGTCCCATCTCCTTAAATTCCCACCTTTTGCAGTTTCTTCAGTTTCAATCTGCAGTTCATAACCAATAGATTGTGGTCAGAATCCACATCTGCCCCTGGAAATGTCTTACAATTTAAAACCTGGTTCCTAAATCTCTGTCTTACCATTATGTAATCTATCTGATACCTTTTAGTATCTCCAGGATTCTTCCAGGTATACAACCTTCTTTCATGATTCTTAAACCAAGTGTTAGCTATGATTAAGTTATGCTCTGTGCAAAATTCTACAAGGCGGCTTCCTCTTTCATTTCTTCCCCCCAATCCATATTCACCTACTATGTTTCCTTCCCTTCCTTTTCCTACTGACGAATTCCAGTCACCCATGACTGTTAAATATTCGTCTCCCTTCACTACCTGAATAATTTCTTTTATCTCGTCATACATTTCATCAATTTCTTCATCATCTGCAGAGCTAGTTGGCATATAAACTTGTACTACTGTAGTAGGCATGGGCTTTGTGTCTATCTTGGCTACCAAACTAGCATTGTGTTAATAAAACATTTTTACGGCTAACGTACGCTGTTGTCCGTTCCACTGATCCATGATTACTGAAATGGCGAGCTGTTTACTCTAACTGTCACGAACCCGCAGTGCTGCCATCTGCCCATGGCTGCCACTACTCATTTCAAACATTCCCGTTGTTCTGCGTCAACCTTTATTTATATATATCATTTCTGGATAAATATGCGCGGTCATAGGTTCGTAAAATCGTACACCTCTGCATCGGATTCCCTGATCAATTCGATCGCTTTATCCATTGCGTGATAAGTGCCCATTACTGTTCCTTTGTACACTCGAAGAGGAGTGTCAGACGAGACGTAATGGACCGACCGTGAAAGGTGCTTAACAGTAACAATCTGCAGAACCAAACCATCCGCACTTGTGCATTAGGTAATCACAAGTGCCTTGTCCACTTCTAAACTGCTTCATAATCCTCCGTTGATGTCCCTGGAGATCTAATCCTTGTATCCACATGTAAGGGTTCTCAACTAGATGTTAGTAGACTACCTACTACTGCTCCCACTGGATTTTTCATGAACTTTTGACACTGGAAGAGAACCCAACAAGATTGTTTGCTGTGTGCTACGATGATATTTTCCGCGATTTCAAACGGTACCAGGGGCCGTTGTGGCCGAACGGTTCTAGGCGCTTCAGTCCGGAACTGCGCTGCTGCTACGAATCCTGCCTCGGGCATGGATGTGTGTGATGTCCTTAGGTAAGTTAGGTTCAAATGGTTCAAATGGCTCTGAGCACTATGGGACTTAACTACTGTCGTCATCAGTCCTCTAGAACTTAGAACTACTTAAACCTAACTAACCTAAGGACATCACACACATCCATGCCCGAGGCAGGATTCGAGCCTGCGACCATAGCAGTCGCGCGGTTCCGGGCTGCGCGCCTAGAACCGCTAGACCACCGCGGCCGGCTAGTAAGTTAGGTTTAAGTACTAAGTCTAGAGGACTGATGACCTCAGATGTTAAGTCCCATAGTGCTTAGAGCCATTTGAACATTTTTTTTTCAAGCGTTACCCTTTAACTTGTGCAAAATCTCGATGAGTGTGTAGCTCAGGATTCAGGAGACATTGTGATCCTCTTAGAGCTGACGGTCGGGTACTGCTGAGAACTGGAAGCCATTGGTAGTCTGGTAGTCTGTACTGAGAATACATCCCGTAATTATTCGCATCGCCTCACTCAGTTGCACGTCTATCCTCTTAGTGTGACCACTATTGATCCAAGTCGGTCAGCAGTGATCAGCAACAGCGTATTATAACTCTTTGGTTTTGGATCTCAAAATATGAGCAGTAGCTCCCTGTCAGGTACCAGCAAGTTTCTGAAGAATGGTACGTGGCGTGTTTATTAAGTAAGTACCGTTTTGACATTAAAAAACGACGTGGTAAGATATCTCAATTATTTTATTTCTACATGAAAGCCTGTACCTCATTCTACTTTTCTACATAACGTTGTACCAGTTTTTGAATACCCTCCTCATAGAAGTCTGCCGCCTGACTTGTTGACCACTGCATCAGCACTGTTTTGACTTCATCATCGTCTTGAGACGCTGACCACCCAGGTGTTTCTTCAAGTGCAGGAACAGGTGGTAGTCACTGGGCGCAATATCGGGGCTGTACGGAGGATGATCTAGAGTTTCCCATCGAAAAGATGTGATGAGATCTTTGGTCTGATTCGCCACATGCGGACGGGCATTGTCTTGCAGTAAAACGAA
Source organism: Schistocerca serialis cubense (assembly GCF_023864345.2). Lineage (NCBI taxonomy): Eukaryota > Metazoa > Arthropoda > Insecta > Orthoptera > Acrididae > Schistocerca > Schistocerca serialis. Next base: position 430,084,475 of record NC_064644.1, on the reverse strand, counting down.
GCCCTTGCTCAACTTACCTCGTCTTTTGTTCTGAATTGAACGGTGCAGATTGTGCAATGTCTTACAGTAAGCTGCTGCATTTATTGTGTCACTACGAGGCAGGAATTCCACAAGCAATACTCCTTTTCTGTCCCAAAAACTGTGCAGTGGTTAACAAGTCAGGCGGCAGACTTCTATGAGAAGGGTATTCAAAAACTGGTACAACGTTATGACAAGTGCCTCAATATTGACGGAAATGATGTAGAAAAGTAGATTAAGGTACAGGATTTCATGTAAAAATAATATTATTGATATATATTAGCACGTCTTTTTTTACTTTCAAAACGGTACTTACTTAAAAAACACGCCTCGTATCTTTTCGACTTTAGCAGCTATATTTGAAAGATGCTGCTCATAACCTAGAGTTCTATCTAGTGTTATTCCCACATATTCAGGTTTACTGCAACACAGAAAGATTTAGCCTCTGAATCTGACTTCTGGTTGCAATTTGCTTTCTGTTGCGTAGGTGAAATGCAGATATGCCTGTTTTCTGAGGATTTAGGTGTGGGAACCATTTCTTGAAGAGTACATTCAAGACTTCCATATTACTTGATAAAGTGCATACAGTATCAGAAAGTTGGAGCTCTGGGTCAAGAAACAGACATCATCAGCATAAATGAATTTTCCTACAGATATACTCTTTCCCAGATTATGGGACTATGTGATTTTATTACTATCAACGTAAAGAGTCGTGTGTCCACGTAATATGTTGCAGACATGTGCAAGGTGCGCGACAGTGCAGTACGTGGACTGGAGCGGTTGATACCGTCAGCAGAACACACAGCACGGCGGGCTGGTGAACCGACGGCCTGGAGGGCTGCCCTGTTGTGATAATCCGCTGTCTGTGGCGCCGTGGGCTGCACTCAGCTAGACAGAATAGCGTGGGACGTGGGCTGGGCGCGCAGAAACGTGTGCCGCGCACGACTCTAGCTGGGACGTCTGTGAGCAAGAGGGAGTAAAGATACCTTGGACCCAACGGTTGTGGAGAACAGCTGGCTCAGCAGTATGGTGTTGAATGCAGGAACGGAGGACTTGATGATTAATCTTTACATGGGAAAAGTCGGATTATATTGAGGTTGGGAACATACTATCTTCAAAGGATGGGATCATAGGGCGGAGAAGTATTTGGTCAGGTCTAGACCAGCAAGTAAATTGGTGTAGTCCAGTAAGGATAGATCCCATCGGTTTGATGCTGTGAAGCGATTCTTCCTTTATTCATTTATTATGGGTGAGGTGTCAAAATTTTGTCCCTTGTGTGAGTTTCTATTGTATAAGATATTTTAGGATGTTGGTTGGTCAGGGAACTGACATTTGCTATGGAAGGGGTCCTACTCGGGATGTAGTCAGTTTCATGAGGTAGTAATGATAGTAATGATAGGTGCTGACGTGGTTGTTGTAGGCGGATGTGAAGATGAGTAGGATGGGTGCTGCAGGTGAAACGATTGCTGTTGGAGCTGGTGGCAGCAATAGAGATGCAGCATTTCCTATTTAATGACACTTCCAATGGAATGGGAATATGAAATTCGTGATCTTGAACATTTGCTTTGTATGTCTTTTGGTCGGCCCTAGGGGCGGGGTGGGTGTAGCGATGGGGCGAAGTATAGGAGACAGAGATGCAGCGGTGCACGTAAAATGGTTGGTGGTGAGAATATTTGTTGCTGATTATTTTCGCAACATGGACAACGGGAAAACCAGGACGGAAGAGAATCGAAGCATGTGACATGTGATGCTACAGACGAATGTTGAAAATTAGGTGGACTGATAAGGTAAGGGATGAGGAGGTTTTGCACAGAATCGGACAGGAAAGGAATATGTGGAAAACACTGACGAGCAGATGGGACAGGATGATGGGACAGTTTTTAAGACATCTGGGAATGATTTCCATGGTACTAGAGGGAACCGTAGAAGGCAAAACTGTAGAGGAAGACAGAGATTGTAATACATCCACCAACAGTTGAGAATGTAGGTTCGAAGTGTTACTACGAAATTAAGAGTCTGGCACTGGAGAGGAATTGGTGGCGGGGCGCAAGAAACCAGTCAGAAGACTTGCGACTCATTACGACTAAAAGAAAAAAGAAAAAATCGCCAAGTGATTGTGAGATGATGTCAGTGGAAATATAGCACGAGGCATGGGAAAAGGTTCAGGCGCCACCTATGACAAATGGAAACAGGGTAATGTGAGCAAGAAGAAAAAACGGCGATTGGAAGGACAGTCCTGTTGACAATAAAAGATGACGAGATGGTAGGCAGTCCATACGGCGACAGGCGCAGACTCGGATATAAGTCCAGCTCGTAGCGATCACGACGATAGATGACCTCGGGGATAACGCTCCGGTAAGTGACTTTGGCCAACAGCTGTAAAAGTCGAAGACGTGTGAAGCCTGGGCTAAGGGGAACAAACAACGTCATCTCGTCATGAACAGTAACCATGAGCTGGATAGCTACATTGTGAGTCGATGTATGGCTCTAAACCTCGAACACGGGCACCCACACTTAATCTATGTGTGCAACGTGTGTCACGTAGAGGTTCCTTTTCCAGTATTGCGATGCTCATTTCATCGACGTGCCCACACACGTTGCACACATAGATTAAGTGTGGGTGCCCGTGTTCGAGGTTTAGAGCCATACATCGATTCACAATGTAGCTATCCGCCCATAAACGACAATCTTAGGGACGACTGATGCAGCTATTTTCACTCATGTACATTTTACATAATCGGAATTATGTGTTGTCTGCGTACCAGAAATTGCCAGAAATTCCAACTGGAAAGTACTGCGACTGCAGACTATGTTGATGCGCACGTACCGAGCGATCTCATCAGATTGTGTTTCGTGCCTTCGAAGGGCATTTCTGCAACCGCGTCAGTGATCTGCGCATTCAGGGCCCACGTACCGTGTCAAGAGCTCTTTATTGCCCATTCGCAAGTGTGTAAAAGGAGTACGTAGAAGCTGCATCCTTCAAGGACGGGCTTTGGTTGTAAAGTCGCCGTTCTGTGTGAGGTACTTCGTGATTAAAAAAAAGTGTGGATGATTATTTATGAGTACGTTTAGAGGAGGTACGGAAATGCAACAGGCGCACCATCCCCCTCTAGGGGACCATGAAGGATTTGAACACTGTACGGTATGCAATCGTACGAAGATGATTATCAGCTTACTGCCCGCCTGAAATGTATGAAACCAGGGCAGGGGGGGTGGGGGGCGGGGACTGGTGGTTCAAATGGTTCAAATGACTCTGAGCACTGTGGGACGTAACTTCTGAGGTCATCATCAGTCCCCTAGAACTTAAAACTACTTAAACCTAACTAACCTATGGACATCACACACATCCATGCCAGAGGCAGGATTCGAACCTGCGACCGTAGCAGCAGCGCGGTTCCGGACTAAAGCGCATAGAATCGCTCGGTCTCCGCGGACGGCCTCGTGTTGTTCGAATAAAGCCGCACTGCAAGGTGAAAGTGAGAAGGGGCATCGTCGTCCATAAAAAGGGAATCATTGGAATCTTCACGTAGTTCAGGAAACAACCAGTTTTACAGCATCTTCGAGTATGGCGTTCTTCGCAAACAAAGAAAGGTCCATAAACTTTGTGAACGGAAAGCCGGACGGGGTGGCCGAGCGGTTCTAGGCGCTACAGTCTGGAACCGCGCGAGCGCTACGGTCGCAAGTTCGAATGCTGCCTCGGGCATGGGTTTGTGTGATGTCCTTAGGTTTGTTAGGTTTAAGTAGTTCTAAGTTCTAGGGGACTGATGACCTCAGAGGTTAAGTCCCATAGTGCTCAGAGCCATTTGAACCACTTTTGTGAACGGAAATGGCACGATATACATTTGTTTTCGGTGAGTTTCATTCATGTTCGATGACGTCACCAGAATATTCTGACCCCCCAAATTTATACATTACTTAAACCAATAAATAAAAAGTCGATTCGTCCGACAACGTGAGTGGTTCGGAGAAGAGTCCTGTGCCATAGCCTGGAAAAATGAAATGCAAAATTCATACGTTCTGTTATGGTCGCCGGGACGCAGTCACTGTAGTAACTTCAACTCGTACGGCTTCATTTACTGGCCTCTTTTCAGAACACGCCACACGTTACTTGAGGACGTTGAATTTCTGGCCTGTCCGCCTTGTGAACTTCCTAGGGCTCCGTGTGAACGCATATCAGATACTCTGGACATTTTCTTCAGACTGCGTGGCCCGTCAGTGCTATTCCCTTTGCGTACGCTACCAACTAAGAATTTCGCATGACAGTCACAAAACTGCTTGTGCGGTGCCGGCTTCTTACTGAATCGACGGCGGAATGCACGTTGCACCTGAACAATGGATTGACTTCATACAGATTCCAAAACACAATTTGTGGTGTAGTCGTCAGATCGCTACAAACAACCAACAGCGCAGCTTTATCGAAACTTTTAACTTTCCTCTGTCCAGTGACATGAGCAATGTCTGTTATAGCTTGCCTGTAATAAACAAATGAAATCTTTTCTTTCTTTTTGAATCACCAAGTATGATAATCCCATGTTAAGCACATATCAAATACCATGTATAAACTTTTCACTTTAGTTACAAGCGGGAAAGAGAGAATTAATAAAGTTCCCTACTTGTTCGATCGTATCTTACTGCGGCGGAAGAGAACTACGAAGGTTTCTCCGTTGAAACTGCTAGGCCATTGACATCCAGTCAGGGAGTTAATGCTCACAGTAGGAAGGGGAAGGGGTACTTTATGCCTGCCTTTCGAAAATATTGTAATCTAGTGATGTACTTTATATTTTAAAATTTAAAAAAATATTATTATTAATTATCTCTTATGCCACATTTCGTAATTGTTCTGAATTTCTTAGTGAAATGTAACCAAAAAATGTGTCTTAGTAGTAAATATGGTTTTTTTGCAGTAAATGTCGTATTCATATTTTCAAATTCAGAATCCTTGTTACACATTCACACAGTCTTAAAAAGTATGTTGTGACTAAAACGTGACGATAATTAACAATATCTGTATTTTTTTAAAATTTTTTGTGGTGTTCATGAAGTACCCCTCGTCACTGTGTTCACATTGCGGAAAATGTGTTGTATTGCTAGCATTGTGCTAAAAGATATTTTCAGATTCTAGACCCTTCTTAGACATTTGTATCTGTTTAAAAAGGATGTTGTTGGTAAAAGTTAAATTTATCCACATTTTTTTTTAAGTTTATCGTGGTGGACAAGGAGTAACCCCCCCGTCCTGTAGTACACATTATGTTGGGCTTGATGCGTAAATAAACCTTTCTAAAGGTAGGCAAAGAGATTAAAGGTATAAGATATGGATGAGTAGAAACAAAGGGAATAAATCATCTTCATCCTGGAGTGTTTTAACACCTGTTGAAATGATCACATCCATGTCCAATGTCTGTATTGAAAACATAAGAGGTCTATGAACTAAGTCTTGAGGCAGTCCTTTTGTCACTGTACGAGGGACAAGTAATTTGTTCTGTAATCTTACGCGCTCTAGCAGGTTTGATGCCAAACACAACATACAGCTCAATGTAACTGCATAAAAATATCTCAACTTAACTTTCATCTGTCCATTCCCATACCATGTGTTAACGCTGATGACATTGCTATCCTGAGTGAAAGTGAAGAAGAATTACATTATCTGTTAAATGGAATCAACAATCTACTGAGCACAGAATATGGATTGAGAGGAAATCGAAGAAAGACGAAAGGAATGAGATGTAGTAGAAATGAGAACAGTTAGAAAATTAACATCAGGATTGATGGTCACGAAGCAGATGAAGTTAAGGAATTCTGCTACCTAGGCAGTAAAATAACCAAGACGGACGGAGCAAGGAAGACATCAAAAGCAGACTAGCAATGGCAAAAAGGATATTCCTGGCTAAGAGAAGTCAAGAGTATCAAAGATAGGCCTTAATTTGAGGAAGAAATTTCTGAGACTGTACGTCTGGAATACAGCATTGTATGGTAGTGAAACATGGACTGTGGGAAGACCGGAACAGATGAGAACCAAAGCAAAAAAATGAGTCAAATGGCTCTGAGCACTATGGGACTTGACAAAAAAATGGTTCAAATGGCTCTGAGCACTATGGGACTCAACAGCTGAGGTCATAAGTCCCCTAGAACTTAGAACTCCTTAAACCTAACTAACCTAAGTACATCACACACATCCATTCCCGAGTCAGGAGTCGAACCTGCGATCGTAGCAGTCGCGCGGTTCCGGACTGAAGCGCCTAGAACTGCTCGGCCACAGCAGCCGGCGAGAAACAAAGCATTTGAGATGTGGTGCTACAGACGAATGTTGAACATTGGGTGGACTGATGCAAGGAATGAGGAGATTGTGCGCAGAATCGGAGGGGAAAGGAATATTGTAATATTTCTGGCTTAGTCAGCCATCATGTTAGGCTCCAAGAAGCTGTTGCCAGAGCAGTGGAGATGCAAGAAGTATATAGATCACGAAATGAGGTGTGAGGTACCTGTGATAGATGTTAGATTCGGTACCATTTCCGTGAGAAAGATCGCCTGCATAATGGTACTGCTCTGTGATTGGCTGCTGTGTTCGGAGCAAGGGCGCCAAAACGTTAAAGTATAGTTATTATTATTAGTTAAACTACTCATTGGAATGACTTCACTTTTTAATATAAATAATTCTCAACAGCTGACTATCAATCAGCAATTTTAGAAATGTTAAAAACAATTTAATTCGAAAACAAAAGACTGACGAAATTGCAGACGAAGCACTTCTGAAGCGTTCGGGTCACGCCTTTACTAGTATGGCACGCGAAGTGTTTCGGGCTGTTCGCCACTCTGGATTAGGCAGTCGAGAAGAACAGACATGTTGTCTGTCGTAGGAAATGTTTCCAATTTTTATTGAAGTTCCTGTTCGTCACTCTGGATTAGGCAGTCGAGATGTACAGTCATATTGTCTGTGGCAAGATGTGTTTACCAGTATTCAGTATTAAAAGATTCACTCCGGTAGTCCTGAGGCACAGACACGTGCTACAAATAGTGTAAAGATACATTTTCGTAAACATTGTGTTTGATCACGTACTTTGCTGTATCATAAGGTGTTGTATTAAGATCATGTAGTCTTCTCGTGTGGCTATAGTAAAATACGCGAGTGGCATCCCAAAGAAGTGATACATTATTTCAGAACAGAAACTCGCTAAAAGGCAGTTTCAGCCTCAAGGTACAGAACCACCTGCGTGCTGTTTTCTTCGCTGGGGACATCAACTTGAAGCCAGCAGGTTAGTGAACTACACTCCTGGAAATTGAAATAAGAACACCGTGAATTCATTGTCCCAGGAAGGGGAAACTTTATTGACACATTCCTGGGGTCAGATACATCACATGATCACACTAACAGAGCCACAGGCACGTAGACACAGGCAACAGAGCATGCACAATGTCGGCACTAGTACAGTGTATATCCACCTTTCGCAGCAATGCAGGCTGCTATTCTCCCATGGAGACGATCGTAGAGATGCTGGATGTAGTCCTGTGGAACGGCTTGCCATGCCATTTACACCTGGCGCCCCAGTTGGACCATCGTTCGTGCTGGACGTGCAGACCGCGTGAGACGACGCTTCATCCAGTCCCAAACATGCTCAATGGGGGACAGATCCGGAGATCTTGCTGGCCAGGGTAGTTGACTTACACCTTCTAGAGCACGTTGGGTGGCACGGGATACATGCGGACGTGCATTGTCCTGTTGGAACAGCAAGTTCCCTTGCCGGTCTAGGAATGGTAGAACGATGGGTTCGATGACGGTTTGGATGTACCGTGCACTATTCAGTGTCCCCTCGACGGTCACCAGTGGTGCACGGCCAGTGTAGGAGATCGCTCCCCACACCATGATGCCGGGTGGTGGCCCTGTGTGCCTCGGTCGTATGCAGTCCTGATTGTGGCGCTCACCTGCACGGCGCCAAACACGCATACGACCATCATTGGCACCAAGGCAGAAGCGACTCTCATCGCTGAAGACGACACGTCTCCATTCGTCCCTCCATTCACGCCTGTCGCGACACCACTGGAGGCGGGCTGCACGATGTTGGGGCGTGAGCGGAAGACGGCCTAACGGTGTGCGGGACCGTAGCCCAGCTTCATGGAGACGGTTGCGAATGGTCCTCGTCGATACCCCAGGAGCAACAGTGTCCCTAATTTGCTGGGAAGTGGCGGTGCGGTCCCCTACGGCACTGCGTAGGATCCTACGGTCTTGGTGTGCATCCGTGCGTCGCTGCGGTCCGGTCCCAGGTCGACGGGCACGTGCACCTTCCGCCGACCACTGGCGACAACATCGATGTACTGTGGAGACCTCACGCCCCACGTGTTGAGCAATTCGGCGGTACGTCCACCCGGCCTCCCGCATGCCCACTATACGCCCTCGCTCAAAGTCCGTCAACTGCACATACGGTTCACGTCCACGCTGTCGCGGCATGCTACCAGTGTTAAAGACTGCGATGGAGCTCCGTATGCCACGGAAAACTGGCTGACACTGACGGCGGCGGTGCACAAATGCTGCGCAGCTAGCGCCATTCGACGGCCAACACCGCGGTTCCTGGTGTGTCCGCTGTGCCGTGCGTGTGATCATTGCTTGTTCAGCCCTCTCGCAGTGTCCGGAGCAAGTATGGTGGGTCTGACACACCGGTGTCAATGTGTTCTTTTTTCCATTTCCAGGAGTGTATAACAGCACCTTCGTATTCCACACAGTGCAGTGGAAACAACTAGGCGCCTCACGCGTACTGCATGCACAGAACAAATGTGCTCAGTGACACGTCATCTGCAGTAATGCAGAGAAGGTAAAGGAGGATGATCGTTATTTACACCAACAATCAATACATTGAAACTTCCTGGCAGATTAAAACTATGTGCCGGACCGAGACTCGAACTCGGGATATTTGTCTTTCGCGGGCAGGTGCTCTACCACATGAGCTACCCAAGCACGACTCACGCCCCGTCCGCACAGCTTTACTTCTACCAGTACCTCGTCTCCTACCTTCCAAACTCGGTCTGCCACACAGTTTTAATCTACCAGGAAGTTTCATATCAGCGCACACTCCGCTGTAGAGTGAAAATCTCATTCTGGAAAAATCCCCTAGGCCTAGGCTGTGGCTAAGCCATGTCTCCGCAATATCCTTTCTTTCAGGAGTGCTAGTTCTGCAAGGTTCGCAGGAGAGCTTCTGTCAAGTTTGGAAGGTAGGAGACGAGGTACTGGCAGAAGTACAGCTCTGTGGACGGGGCGTGAGTCGTGGTTGAGTAGCTCAGTTGGTAGAGTACTTGCCCGCGAAAGGCGAAGGTGCCGAGTTCGAGTCTCTGTCCGGCACAAAGTTTTAATCTGCCAGGAAGTTGCATATCAGCGCACACTCCGCTGCAGTGTGAAAATCTCAATCAATACATTCTTCCTTTCTTGCCGTAATATGTGGAAAACACTGCTAAGGAAAAGGCTCTGAGCACTATGGGACTTAACATCTGAGGTCATCAGTAGTCCCCTAGAACTTAGAACTACTTAAACCTAACTAACCTAAGGACATCACACATATCCATGCCCGAGGCAGGATTCGAACCTGCGACCGCAGCGGTCACGCAGTTTCAGACTGAAGCGTCTAGAACCGCACGGGCACCCCGGCCGGCGCTAAGGAAAAGGGACAGGATGATAGGACACCTGTTAGACACGAGGGCATGACTTCCATGGTAAGAGAAAAACTGTAGAGGAAAATAGAGATTGAAGTACATCCAGCAAATAATTGAGTACGTAGGTCGCAAGAGCTATTCTGAGATGAAGAGGCTGGCACAGGAGAGAGACTCGTGGTGGGCCGCATCAAACCAGTCGGAGGACTGACAGCCCCCCCCCCCCCAAAAAAAGTGAATAAAATGTTAACGCAGCCGAATCCAACCCATGCAATACCACTGCTAGCTCCGTGTGCTCGCTCCTTCCAGGATTGTCGACGACACGCGACGTCACAGCTGCCGGAAAAAACGTTTGGCAATAGTTACATGAAGGCGATGCTCGAGTGCTAGCACATGCTACGACAAAGAGTACTTGTGTTAAAGACACCGTGCACTTACAGATTTTAGATGTTCATATTGATATCAAATATAATGTTTGAGACTTCGGAGCAAAGCATCGGCTGCTGTATGCTCTGCAGTTTGACTAACTGGAATGCTGATCAGGTTGTGTGTACGCATGCCCCGTCCTGGAGAGACGGGTAGGGCAGGGAGGCGGCGGCGGCGGCGGCGGCGGCGGCGGCGCCGGAACATCAAAAGGCAAGGCAGAGTCCGCCGCGGACCGCCTCGACTCGCCTCGCCTCGCCTTGAGACTGCCGACCTGCCTCCGGCCCGCCAGCCGTCTTCCCGCCTTTGCAGTCCCCGGGCGACGGGCCTCTTCAAACAAGGACGCCGCCAGCTCCCAGATCTTCCGCGCAATTTCGTCCACAAACATTAAAATCTAATTCGATGCGGCAGATATTCGCCCGGCCCGGCGGAGACGCCGCGACGTCAGACGGTTCCGCTCCTGGCCGCTAGAGGCGCGGCGCGCGCCGTGTCCGCAAACGCGAGCCGCGCGGACGGTCGCAGCGGCACGTGGCGGTTTGTATCGGAGCGCACAGAAAAATGCGCGCGCGGAGCTAGTAATAACAAAATGGGATTACCTGACATTTATTGCGAGCGCGATATTGCGTTACGTACCGGTAGTTCAAAAGTGCGGCGCACTTTGTTTTATTGAAACCGGATTAAAAGTCAGCCAAGCAGATTTATGTGTACCGATATGATTTGCATAACGCCGTTTCCCTGTGATTGGCCGTGCGCGCTGTTTCATTCTTCCACGGATTCTACACGGTCAGAAATACTCCCTGTACAAAAGCTTTTTTGGAGCTTTATGATCCACTCTCTGTGCGTAGCTCCTGTCTGGTTCTGCGTAATCAAAGAGAGTGCCAACTTGATACCTTATCGAAATCTGACGTTGCTCTTATGACCTCGGTAGGTCTAATTCGTTTCCCATACCTGTAACCAGCTTTCCACATCCACCTATTTGTCGATCTGTCTGAAAAATTGACTTTTTGAATATTCGGTTGTTTTCCCACGACTTGTTACTTTTCTGCCGAGCGGGATTAGCCGAGCAGTCTTGGGTGCTGCAATCATGGACTGTGTGGCTGGTCCCGGCGGAGGTTCGTGTCCTCCCTCGGACATGGGTGTGTGTGCTTGTCCTTAGGATGATGTAGCTTAAGTAGTGTGTAAGCTTAGGCTCTGATGACCTTAGCAGTTAAGTCCCATAAGATTTCACACACATTTGAATTTTGTTACTTTTCTGCTTCGAGTCTGTGAGCGCCTTATAAGTGCAAGCAGAATATAGAGATGGTAGTCTCACAGCTTTCCAAGACACATGGCGATTGAGAGAAACACCACGGGTTTCAAAGCAACGAACGTAGCTTGCCAGGAAATCATAAGTCCGCAGCGTAATGTCTTCCGTTGTAAGCCTCATGGAACTACGTCGAAACCGTGCTGAAGTCAATTTTCAAATGTTCCTTTACAAAAGGAGGTATGCGAGTACGGCCCCAGTGTAATTCTCACACTACTCCAAAGACAAGACATGCAGCTACATTATTAATGATGTTGAGAACCTACTGAAATCCCTAAAATTGAACAAGGCCCAGTGAAATCATTATTAGATTCTATAGAGTTTATTGTTTTCAGTGGTTGCAAGTAAAGCAACTCGCACCCGAGTCGAAAAAGGTTCAAATGGTTCAAATGGGTCTGAGCACTATGGGACTTAACATCTGAGGTCATCAGTCCCCTAGAACTTAGAAATACTGAAACCTATCTAACCTAAGGACAGCACACACATCCACGCCCCAGGCAGGATTCGAACCTGCTACCGTAGCGGTCGCGCGGTTCCGGACTGAAGCTCCTAGATCCGCTCGGCCACAACAGCCAGCTGTCAAAAAAGGGCACCGGAAGTTATCCACAAAACCACCATTCATTGTCTTTCACATAAATATATTGTAGAATCTTAGAACATTCACATATTTCGAGGTTAAAAGTGCAGAGATGTCTCGAGGGGAGTGACGGATTAATGCTAACAATGAAACGCGGAAACATCAGTCGCTATTAGGGCAGCCATGCATGTAGGTTTCTCCGCCATTTTTCCTAGTTTTGGGAGCGTTCTAGTGCGTCCTAGGGCGTCCTGGACAAGGGAGGTTATGTACGTGTCCGGGTAAACCCGAACCTTTTTTGTATATGGAGAAATTCGACTGACTGCGAATAAATTTATTTTAATAAGTCTTACTTAAAAGTCACTAAATGAGGACTAGCGTGTAGGTTTTTAAAAGTTTTAAACATTATTTATTTTCCGCCTGTGTTACCAGTGATTTAAATTAAGTTCATATTCATTGTTACGATTAAGTACCGCATTTGAGCATCAACGTCTCTATAATGCGCTCTCACATTTTTCTTTTACTTTCGTATGTAATTTATACCATCGGCGATGATCGGAACGAGGTTCGCGCACGCTGTCATTGTCAGCACTGAAGGCTGGTTCACACGGCCAGTGATTTAGTCAGGTAGAAAATGATTTAGTAGTTCTACTTAATGGCTAATCGACAAGTAAGATAATGCGTATTCACGCTTGATTTAGTTTGCTGTTGTCGAGTGTGCACTGCAACGTGATTCGGAGAGCGAGGACAAAGTGAGTTATAGATCTTGAAGCAATTGTTATCCTGGAAGTGCTGGAAGAAGAGATTGAAACTGTAAGGAAGAGAAAATGGGTTCGAAAAGGGATTTTCATAGCGCATGCAATGTTCTTCTAAGAGAACCCACGGCTGAAGACCCGAAAGAGTACTTTTTCTACAATGAGAATGTCCGAAAGTTGCTTCATTTTTCAATTAAAAAAAGTTCAAAGTGTTCAAAATTGTGTGCATTCCTAAGGGACCATAATGCTGAGTTCATCGGTCCCTAGGCTTACACACTACTTAAACTAACTTATGCTAAGTACAACAGACACACCCATGCCAAAGGAGGGTCACGAACCTCCGGCAGGAGGGATCGCGCGATTCGTGATAGGGCGCCTCTAACTGGGCGGCCACTCCGCGCGACATTAAGGAAATTGTGTGCTGAAATGCAGTGTACTGATACGCGTCGAAGAGCACTCATACCTGCAGAAAGTAAATTGAACGCTGCATCCTATCCTATCGACCCTGGCACACCTCCTTTGACTAGGAACGTCAACCATATCTTTATTACTTCGAGAAATTTGTGATACTATTTATGAAACGCTGAAGGTAAGGACTGAAAAATTATTTATTTAGTTTACTTCGATAAATTTTTAATGTAATTGTTGTAAGATAAAAGAAAACATATTTGATCACCGCACTTTATTTCGCAACGTATGAAATAGACATTATCATCTGTCATTTCTGGGGAGACAACGTCTGTTCTACATTGTGTCGAGTTCAGTGACGAATGAGAAACATGTGGTTCTGTTTCATTACATCTTGACACTTCTTGTTGTATTATGGTAACACGTGATGCTTCTCCATGCGGTTGGGGAAGTGTCTCTCCCACGATCAGTGCACTTTCGATGGAGTTGTTGCTTTCTTGAACTGGAGCGTAAGGTAAAGCCGAACCCATCGAAGTGTGGATGATGACCTCCATTCTGTTTTGCTCAGTGGAGTTTTGTAATATATACCTTCGACTAATGCTGTTTAGGTACAGTTGCATGTGCTCTTCCGCCTCCAGATCCAATACCACTCACAATGTCTTCAGCTGGAATGCAACACGTTTTTCGAATACACCAAACTCGATTTCTTCAGAAGAACAAAACTTTTAAGCTTTTAATTTTCTGTTTAATCTCCTTCTCCCGGAACCCGGGTATCCCCATCACGTTTTCCACCTCTGTGACTGCGGCCACCTTGACTGCTTTATTTCTGTAAAGTCGATATTTCACCTTCCTCAAGCACCCCTACCTAAAGTGAAACAGACTTAACCGTTGTAGCGTCACCCCGACTAGCCATGTTACTGCTCCTAAGAAATAGATGACTGAAAGGTGAGAGCGGAACGAAGACTATCAATAATGCTCGCTACTAAACGGGAAGATGTTTACACGTGTCCAGTGGCTCTCCAGTGGTAAGTGAGACAGGGTGGGGGAATATATTTGACTGGCTACTACTCTCCTTGCTGTATAGGTCCGGCTAAGCCGTTTTACTTGCCAGCTTTTCTCAACAATGTCGTTCAGACACTTTTGTGTAGTAAATCATTTGATGCGTGACTAATTACTGGCCTAGTATGAACAAGCCTTGAGGGACAAACGAGGAGACATTCCCCCTCTCATGTCCCTGCTCCCTGCGGTACACTTTTGTGTAGTAAATCATTCGACGCGTGACTAATTACTGGCCTAGTATGAACAAGCCTTGAGGGACAAACGAGGAGACATTCCCCCTCTCATGTCCCTGCTCCCCGCGGTACACTTTTGTGTAGTAAATCATTCGACGCGTGACTAATTACTGGCCTAGTATGAACAAGCCTTGAGGGACAAACGAGGAGACATTCCCCTCTCATGTCCCTGCTCCCCGCGGTACACTTTTGTGTAGTAAATCATTCGACGCGTGACTAATTACTGGCCTAGTATGAACAAGCCTTGAGGGACAAACGAGGAGACATTCCCCCTCTCATGTCCCTGCTCCCCGTGGTACACTTTTGTGTAGTAAATCATTCGATGCGTGACTAATTACTGGCCTACTATGAACAAGCCTTGAGGGACAAACGAGGAGACATTCCCCCTCTCATGTCCCTGCTCCCCGTGGTACACTTTTGTGTAGTAAATCATTCGACGCGTGACTAATTACTGGCCTAGTATGAACAAGCCTTGAGGGACAAACGAGGAGACATTCCCCCTCTCATGTCCCTGCTCCCCGCGGTACACTTTTGTGTAGTAAATCATTCGACGCGTGACTAATTACTGGCCTAGTATGAACAAGCCTTGAGGGACAAACGAGGAGACATTCCCCCTCTCATGTCCCTGCTCCCCGTGGTACACTTTTGTGTAGTAAATCATTCGATGCGTGACTAATTACTGGCCTACTATGAACAAGCCTTGAGGGACAAACGAGGAGACATTCCCCCTCTCATGTCCCTGCTCCCCGTGGTACACTTTTGTGTAGTAAATCATTCGACGCGTGACTAATTACTGGCCTAGTATGAACAAGCCTTGAGGGACAAACGAGGAGACATTCCCCCTCTCATGTCCCTGCTCCCCGCGGTACACTTTTGTGTAGTAAATCATTCGACGCGTGACTAATTACTGGCCTAGTATGAACAAGCCTTGAGGGACAAACGAGGAGACATTCCCCCTCTCATGTCCCTGCTCCCCGCGGTACACTTTTGTGTAGTAAATCATTCGACGCGTGACTAATTACTGGCCTAGTATGAACAAGCCTTGAGGGACAAACGAGGAGACATTCCCCCTCTCATGTCCCTGCTCCCCGTGGTACACTTTTGTGTAGTAAATCATTCGACGCGTGACTAATTACTGGCCTAGTATGAACAAGCCTTGAGGGACAAACGAGGAGACATTCCCCCTCTCATGTCCCTGCTCCCCGCGGTACACTTTTGTGTAGTAAATCATTCGATGCGTGACTAATTACTGGCCTAGTATGAACAAGCCTTGAGGGACAAACGAGGAGACATTCCCCCTCTCATGTCCCTGCTCCCCGTGGTACACTTTTGTGTAGTAAATCATTCGATGCGTGACTAATTACTGGCCTACTATGAACAAGCCTTGAGGGACAAACGAGGAGACATTCCCCCTCTCATGTCCCTGCTCCCCTTGGTACACTTTTGTGTAGTAAATCATTCGACGCGTGACTAATTACTGGCCTAGTATGAACAAGCCTTGAGGGACAAACGAGGAGACATTCCCCCTCTCATGTCCCTGCTCCCCGCGGTACACTTTTGTGTAGTAAATCATTCGACGCGTGACTAATTACTGGCCTAGTATGAACAAGCCTTGAGGGACAAACGAGGAGACATTCCCCCTCTCATGTCCCTGCTCCCCGCGGTACACTTTTGTGTAGTAAATCATTCGACGCGTGACTAATTACTGGCCTAGTATGAACAAGCCTTGAGGGACAAACGAGGAGACATTCCCCCTCTCATGTCCCTGCTCCCCGCGGTACACTTTTGTGTAGTAAATAATTCGACGCGTGACTAATTACTGGCCTAGTATGAACAAGCCTTGAGGGACAAACGAGGAGACATTCCCCCTCTCATGTCCCTGCTCCCCGCGGTACACTTTTGTGTAGTAAATCATTCGACGCGTGACTAATTACTGGCCTAGTATAAACAAGCCTTGAGGGACAAACGAGGAGACATTCCCCCTCTCATGTCCCTGCTCCCCGCGGTACACTTTTGTGTAGTAAATCATTCGATGCGTGACTAATTACTGGCCTACTATGAACAAGCCTTGAGGGACAAACGAGGAGACATTCCCCCTCTCATGTCCCTGCTCCCCGTGGTACACTTTTGTGTAGTAAATCATTCGACGCGTGACTAATTACTGGCCTAGTATGAACAAGCCTTGAGGGACAAACGAGGAGACATTCCCCCTCTCATGTCCCTGCTCCCCGCGGTACACTTTTGTGTAGTAAATCATTCGACGCGTGACTAATTACTGGCCTAGTATGAACAAGCCTTGAGGGACAAACGAGGAGACATTCCCCCTCTCATGTCCCTGCTCCCCGCGGTACACTTTTGTGTAGTAAATCATTCGACGCGTGACTAATTACTGGCCTAGTATGAACAAGCCTTGAGGGACAAACGAGGAGACATTCCCCCTCTCATGTCCCTGCTCCCCGCGGTACACTTTTGTGTAGTAAATCATTCGACGCGTGACTAATTACTGGCCTAGTATGAACAAGCCTTGAGGGACAAACGAGGAGACATTCCCCGTCTCATGTCCCTGCTCCCCGCGGTACACTTTTGTGTAGTAAATCATTCGACGCGTGACTAATTACTGGCCTAGTATGAACAAGCCTTGAGGGACAAACCAGGAGACATTCCCCCTCTCATGTCCCTGCTCCCCGCGGTACACTTTTGTGTAGTAAATCATTCGATGCGTGACTAATTACTGGCCTAGTATGAACAAGCCTTGAGGGACAAACGAGGAGACATTCCCCCTCTCATGTCCCTGCTCCCCGCGGTACACTTTTGTGTAGTAAATCATTCGACGCGTGACTAATTACTGGCCTAGTATGAACAAGCCTTGAGGGACAAACGAGGAGACATTCCAACTCTCATGTCCCTGCTCCCCGCGGTACACTTTTGTGTAGTAAATCATTCGACGCGTGACTAATTACTGGCCTAGTATGAACAAGCCTTGAGGGACAAACGAGGAGACATTCCCCCTCTCATGTCCCTGCTCCCCGCGGTACACTTTTGTGTAGTAAATCATTCGACGCGTGACTAATTACTGGCCTAGTATGAACAAGCCTTGAGGGACAAACGAGGAGACATTCCCCCTCTCATGTCCCTGCTCCCCGCGGTACACTTTTGTGTAGTAAATCATTCGACGCGTGACTAATTACTGGCCTAGTATGAACAAGCCTTGAGGGACAAACGAGGAGACATTCCCCCTCTCATGTCCCTGCTCCCCGCGGTACACTTTTGTGTAGTAAATCATTCGACGCGTGACTAATTACTGGCCTAGTATGAACAAGCCTTGAGGGACAAACGAGGAGACATTCCCCCTCTCATGTCCCTGCTCCCCGCGGTACACTTTTGTGTAGTAAATCATTCGACGCGTGACTAATTACTGGCCTAGTATGAACAAGCCTTGAGGGACAAACGAGGAGACATTCCCCCTCTCATGTCCCTGCTCCCCGCGGTACACTTTTGTGTAGTAAATCATTCGACGCGTGACTAATTACTGGCCTAGTATGAACAAGCCTTGAGGGACAAACGAGGAGACATTCCCCCTCTCATGTCCCTGCTCCCCGCGGTACACTTTTGTGTAGTAAATCATTCGACGCGTGACTAATTACTGGCCTAGTATTATGAACAAGCCTTGAGGGACAAACGAGGAGACATTCCCCCTCTCATGTCCCTGCTCCCCGCGGTACACTTTTGTGTAGTAAATCATTCGACGCGTGACTAATTACTGGCCTAGTATGAACAAGCCTTGAGGGACAAACGAGGAGACATTCCCCCTCTCATGTCCCTGCTCCCCGCGGTACACTTTTGTGTAGTAAATCATTCGACGCGTGACTAATTACTGGCCTAGTATGAACAAGCCTTGAGGGACAAACGAGGAGACATTCCCCCTCTCATGTCCCTGCTCCCCGCGGTACACTTTTGTGTAGTAAATCATTCGACGCGTGACTAATTACTGGCCTAGTATGAACAAGCCTTGAGGGACAAACCAGGAGACATTCCCCGTCTCATGTCCCTGCTCCCCGTGGTACACTTTTGTGTAGTAAATCATTCGACGCGTGACTAATTACTGGCCTAGTATGAACAAGCCTTGAGGGACAAACGAGGAGACATTCCCCCTCTCATGTCCCTGCTCCCCGCGGTACACTTTTGTGTAGTAAATCATTCGACGCGTGACTAATTACTGGCCTAGTATGAACAAGCCTTGAGGGACAAACGAGGAGACATTCCCCCTCTCATGTCCCTGCTCCCCGCGGTACACTTTTGTGTAGTAAATCATTCGACGCGTGACTAATTACTGGCCTAGTATGAACAAGCCTTGAGGGACAAACGAGGAGACATTCCCCCTCTCATGTCCCTGCTCCCCGCGGTACACTTTTGTGTAGTAAATCATTCGACGCGTGACTAATTACTGGCCTAGTATGAACAAGCCTTGAGGGACAAACGAGGAGACATTCCCCCTCTCATGTCCCTGCTCCCCGCGGTACACTTTTGTGTAGTAAATCATTCGACGCGTGACTAATTACTGGCCTAGTATGAACAAGCCTTGAGGGACAAACGAGGAGACATTCCCCCTCTCATGTCCCTGCTCCCCGCGGTACACTTTTGTGTAGTAAATCATTCGACGCGTGACTAATTACTGGCCTAGTATGAACAAGCCTTGAGGGACAAACGAGGAGACATTCCCCCTCTCATGTCCCTGCTCCCCGCGGTACACTTTTGTGTAGTAAATCATTCGACGCGTGACTAATTACTGGCCTAGTATGAACAAGCCTTGAGGGACAAACGAGGAGACATTCCCCCTCTCATGTCCCTGCTCCCCGCGGTACACTTTTGTGTAGTAAATCATTCGACGCGTGACTAATTACTGGCCTAGTATGAACAAGCCTTGAGGGACAAACGAGGAGACATTCCCCCTCTCATGTCCCTGCTCCCCGCGGTACACTTTTGTGTAGTAAATCATTCGACGCGTGACTAATTACTGGCCTAGTATGAACAAGCCTTGAGGGACAAACGAGGAGACATTCCCCCTCTCATGTCCCTGCTCCCCGCGGTACACTTTTGTGTAGTAAATCATTCGACGCGTGACTAATTACTGGCCTAGTATGAACAAGCCTTGAGGGACAAACGAGGAGACATTCCCCCTCTCATGTCCCTGCTCCCCGCGGTACACTTTTGTGTAGTAAATCATTCGACGCGTGACTAATTACTGGCCTAGTATGAACAAGCCTTGAGGGACAAACGAGGAGACATTCCCCCTCTCATGTCCCTGCTCCCCGCGGTACACTTTTGTGTAGTAAATCATTCGACGCGTGACTAATTACTGGCCTAGTATGAACAAGCCTTGAGGGACAAACCAGGAGACATTCCCCCTCTCATGTCCCTGCTCCCCGTGGTACACTTTTGTGTAGTAAATCATTCGACGCGTGACTAATTACTGGCCTAGTATGAACAAGCCTTGAGGGACAAACGAGGAGACATTCCCCCTCTCATGTCCCTGCTCCCCGCGGTACACTTTTGTGTAGTAAATCATTCGACGCGTGACTAATTACTGGCCTAGTATGAACAAGCCTTGAGGGACAAACGAGGAGACATTCCCCCTCTCATGTCCCTGCTCCCCGCGGTACACTTTTGTGTAGTAAATCATTCGACGCGTGACTAATTACTGGCCTAGTATGAACAAGCCTTGAGGGACAAACGAGGAGACATTCCCCCTCTCATGTCCCTGCTCCCCGCGGTACACTTTTGTGTAGTAAATCATTCGACGCGTGACTAATTACTGGCCTAGTATGAACAAGCCTTGAGGGACAAACGAGGAGACATTCCCCCTCTCATGTCCCTGCTCCCCGCGGTACACTTTTGTGTAGTAAATCATTCGACGCGTGACTAATTACTGGCCTAGTATGAACAAGCCTTGAGGGACAAACGAGGAGACATTCCCCCTCTCATGTCCCTGCTCCCCGCGGTACACTTTTGTGTAGTAAATCATTCGACGCGTGACTAATTACTGGCCTAGTATGAACAAGCCTTGAGGGACAAACGAGGAGACATTCCCCCTCTCATGTCCCTGCTCCCCGCGGTACACTTTTGTGTAGTAAATCATTCGACGCGTGACTAATTACTGGCCTAGTATGAACAAGCCTTGAGGGACAAACGAGGAGACATTCCCCCTCTCATGTCCCTGCTCCCCGCGGTACACTTTTGTGTAGTAAATCATTCGACGCGTGACTAATTACTGGCCTAGTATGAACAAGCCTTGAGGGACAAACGAGGAGACATTCCCCCTCTCATGTCCCTGCTCCCCGCGGTACACTTTTGTGTAGTAAATCATTCGACGCGTGACTAATTACTGGCCTAGTATGAACAAGCCTTGAGGGACAAACGAGGAGACATTCCCCCTCTCATGTCCCTGCTCCCCGCGGTACACTTTTGCGTAGTAAATCATTCGACGCGTGACTAATTACTGGCCTAGTATGAACAAGCCTTGAGGGACAAACCAGGAGACATTCCCCCTCTCATGTCCCTGCTCCCCGTGGTACACTTTTGTGTAGTAAATCATTCGACGCGTGACTAATTACTGGCCTAGTATGAACAAGCCTTGAGGGACAAACGAGGAGACATTCCCCCTCTCATGTCCCTGCTCCCCGCGGTACACTTTTGTGTAGTAAATCATTCGACGCGTGACTAATTACTGGCCTAGTATGAACAAGCCTTGAGGGACAAACGAGGAGACATTCCCCCTCTCATGTCCCTGCTCCCCGCGGTACACTTTTGTGTAGTAAATCATTCGACGCGTGACTAATTACTGGCCTAGTATGAACAAGCCTTGAGGGACAAACGAGGAGACATTCCCCCTCTCATGTCCCTGCTCCCCGCGGTACACTTTTGTGTAGTAAATCATTCGACGCGTGACTAATTACTGGTCTAGTATGAACAAGCCTTGAGGGAGAAACCAGGAGACATTCCCCCTCCCATGTCCCTGCTCCCCGTGGTACACTTTTGTGTAGTAAATCATTCGACGCGTGACTAATTACTGGCCTAGTATGAACAAGCCTTGAGGGACAAACGAGGAGACATTCCCCCTCTCATGTCCCTGCTACCCGCGGTACACTTTTGTGTAGTAAATCATTCGACGCGTGACTAATTACTGGCCTAGTATGAACAAGCCTTGAGGGACAAACGAGGAGACATTCCCCCTCTCATGTCCCTGCTCCCCGCGGTACACTTTTGTGTAGTAAATCATTCGACGCGTGACTAATTACTGGTCTAGTATGAACAAGCCTTGAGGGACAAACGAGGAGACATTCCCCCTCTCATGTCCCTGCTCCCCGCGGTACACTTTTGTGTAGTAAATCATTCGACGCGTGACTAATTACTGGCCTAGTATGAACAAGCCTTGAGGGACAAACGAGGAGACATTCCCCCTCTCATGTCCCTGCTCCCCGCGGTACACTTTTGTGTAGTAAATCATTCGACGCGTGACTAATTACTGGTCTAGTATGAACAAGCCTTGAGGGACAAACCAGGAGACATTCCCCCTCTCATGTCCCTGCTCCCCGTGGTACACTTTTGTGTAGTAAATCATTCGACGCGTGACTAATTACTGGCCTAGTATGAACAAGCCTTGAGGGACAAACGAGGAGACATTCCCCCTCTCATGTCCCTGCTCCCCGCGGTACACTTTTGTGTAGTAAATCATTCGACGCGTGACTAATTACTGGCCTAGTATGAACAAGCCTTGAGGGACAAACGAGGAGACATTCCCCCTCTCATGTCCCTGCTCCCCGCGGTACACTTTTGTGTAGTAAATCATTCGACGCGTGACTAATTACTGGTCTAGTATGAACAAGCCTTGAGGGACAAACGAGGAGACATTCCCCCTCTCATGTCCCTGCTCCCCGCGGTACACTTTTGTGTAGTAAATCATTCGACGCGTGACTAATTACTGGCCTAGTATGAACAAGCCTTGAGGGACAAACGAGGAGACATTCCCCCTCTCATGTCCCTGCTCCCCGCGGTACACTTTTGTGTAGTAAATCATTCGACACGTGACTAATTACTGGTCTAGTATGAACAAGCCTTGAGGGACAAACCAGGAGACATTCCCCCTCTCATGTCCCTGCTCCCCGTGGTACACTTTTGTGTAGTAAATCATTCGACGCGTGACTAATTACTGGCCTAGTATGAACAAGCCTTGAGGGACAAACGAGGAGACATTCCCCCTCTCATGTCCCTGCTCCCCGCGGTACACTTTTGTGTAGTAAATCATTCGACGCGTGACTAATTACTGGCCTAGTATGAACAAGCCTTGAGGGACAAACGAGGAGACATTCCCCCTCTCATGTCCCTGCTCCCCGCGGTACACTTTTGTGTAGTAAATCATTCGACGCGTGACTAATTACTGGTCTAGTATGAACAAGCCTTGAGGGACAAACGAGGAGACATTCCCCCTCTCATGTCCCTGCTCCCCGTGGTACACTTTTGTGTAGTAAATCATTCGACGCGTGACTAATTACTGGCCTAGTATGAACAAGCCTTGAGGGACAAACGAGGAGACATTCCCCCTCTCATGTCCCTGCTCCCCGTGGTACACTTTTGTGTAGTAAATCATTCGACGCGTGACTAATTACTGGCCTAGTATGAACAAGCCTTGAGGGACAAACGAGGAGACATTCCCCCTCTCATGTCCCTGCTCCCCGCGGTACACTTTTGTGTAGTAAATCATTCGACGCGTGACTAATTACTGGCCTAGTATGAACAAGCCTTGAGGGACAAACGAGGAGACATTCCCCCTCTCATGTCCCTGCTCCCCGCGGTACACTTTTGTGTAGTAAATCATTCGACGCGTGACTAATTACTGGTCTAGTATGAACAAGCCTTGAGGGACAAACCAGGAGACATTCCCCCTCTCATGTCCCTGCTCCCCGTGGTACACTTTTGTGTAGTAAATCATTCGACGCGTGACTAATTACTGGCCTAGTATGAACAAGCCTTGAGGGACAAACGAGGAGACATTCCCCCTCTCATGTCCCTGCTCCCCGCGGTACACTTTTGTGTAGTAAATCATTCGACGCGTGACTAATTACTGGCCTAGTATGAACAAGCCTTGAGGGACAAACGAGGAGACATTCCCCCTCTCATGTCCCTGCTCCCCGCGGTACACTTTTGTGTAGTAAATCATTCGACGCGTGACTAATTACTGGTCTAGTATGAACAAGCCTTGAGGGACAAACGAGGAGACATTCCCCCTCTCATGTCCCTGCTCCCCGTGGTACACTTTTGTGTAGTAAATCATTCGACGCGTGACTAATTACTGGCCTAGTATGAACAAGCCTTGAGGGACAAACGAGGAGACATTCCCCCTCTCATGTCCCTGCTCCCCGCGGTACACTTTTGTGTAGTAAATCATTCGACGCGTGACTAATTACTGGACTAGTATGAACAAGCCTCGAGGGACAAACGAGGAGACATTCCCCCTCTCATGTCCCTGCTCCCTGCGGTACACTTTTGTGTAGTAAATCATTCGACGCGTGACTAATTACTGGCCTAGTATGAACAAGCCTTGAGGGACAAACGAGGAGACATTCCCCCTCTCATGTCCCTGCTCCCCGCGGTACACTTTTGTGTAGTAAATCATTCGACGCGTGACTAATTACTGGCCTAGTATGAACAAGCCTCGAGGGACAAACGAGGAGACATTCCCCCTCTCATGTCCCTGCTCCCTGCGGTACACTTTTGTGTAGTAAATCATTCGACGCGTGACTAATTACTGGCCTAGTATGAACAAGCCTTGAGGGACAAACGAGGAGACATTCCCCCTCTCATGTCCCTGCTCCCCGCGGTACACTTTTGTGTAGTAAATCATTCGACGCGTGACTAATTACTGGCCTAGTATGAACAAGCCTTGAGGGACAAACGAGGAGACATTCCCCCTCTCATGTCCCTGCTCCCCGCGGTACACTTTTGTGTAGTAAATCATTCGACGCGTGACTAATTACTGGCCTAGTATGAACAAGCCTTGAGGGACAAACGAGGAGACATTCCCCCTCTCATGTCCCTGCTCCCCGCGGTACACTTTTGTGTAGTAAATCATTCGACGCGTGACTAATTACTGGCCTAGTATGAACAAGCCTTGAGGGACAAACGAGGAGACATTCCCCCTCTCATGTCTCTGCTCCCCGCGGTACACTTTTGTGTAGTAAATCATTCGACGCGTGACTAATTACTGGCCTAGTATGAACAAGCCTTGAGGGACAAACGAGGAGACATTCCCCCTCTCATGTCCCTGCTCCCCGCGGTACACTTTTGTGTAGTAAATCATTCGACGCGTGACTAATTACTGGCCTAGTATGAACAAGCCTTGAGGGACAAACGAGGAGACATTCCCCCTCTCATGTCCCTGCTCCCCGCGGTACACTTTTGTGTAGTAAATCATTCGACGCGTGACTAATTACTGGCCTAGTATGAATAAGCCTTGAGGGACAAACGAGGAGACATTCCCCCTCTCATGTCCCTGCTCCCCGCGGTACACTTTTGTGTAGTAAATCATTCGACACGTGACTAATTACTGGCCTAGTATGAACAAGCCTCGAGGGACAAACGAGGAGACATTCCCCCTCTCATGTCCCTGCTCCCTGCGGTACACTTTTGTGTAGTAAATCATTCGACGCGTGACTAATTACTGGCCTAGTATGAACAAGCCTTGAGGGACAAACGAGGAGACATTCCCCCTCTCATGTCCCTGCTCCCCGCGGTACACTTTTGTGTAGTAAATCATTCGACGTGTGACTAATTACTGGCCTAGTATGAACAAGCCTTGAGGGACAAACGAGGAGACATTCCCCCTCTCATGTCCCTGCTCCCCGCGGTACACTTTTGTGTAGTAAATCATTCGACGCGTGACTAATTACTGGCCTAGTATGAACAAGCCTTGAGGGACAAACGAGGAGACATTCCCCCTCTCATGTCCCTGCTCCCCGCGGTACACTTTTGTGTAGTAAATCATTCGACGCGTGACTAATTACTGGCCTAGTATGAACAAGCCTTGAGGGACAAACGAGGAGACATTCCCCCTCTCATGTCCCTGCTCCCCGCGGTACACTTTTGTGTAGTAAATCATTTGATGCGTGACTAATTACTGGCCTAGTATGAACAAGCCTTGAGGGACAAACGAGGAGACATTCCCCCTCTCATGTCCCTGCTCCCCGCGGTACACTGTGGCATCGGCCCACTAATCGTCGGAAGACTTTGTTTCTCTGGACACATAATCCGATGTGACCCAAATGGCCGGCGTTTTTGAGATCTTTATCTGGGGTCGTCAATTTAAATGATGGCAGGCCTAGTCACGAGAATCCCAATACGTGCTTTTGTCACATGACATCTTGAAAGCCGTGGATCACGGTAATCAGGTAGATGCGGTATTTAGTGACCCCTCCAAAACATTGAACTCATTTCCACACCAACTCTTATTAACGGAAGCACAACTATACGCTGCATGAAATGATATTACGAACGAGCTGATGATTTCTTGGTAGGCTAGATGCAGTATGCTGTCTTGAACGAATAGTCATCGACAAACATCAACTCTTGGTTGAAATCAAATGGCTCTGAGCACTATGGGACTTAACATCTCAGGTCATCAGTCCCCTAGACTTAGAACTACTTAAACCTAACTAACCTAAGGACATCACACACATCCATGCCCGAGGCAGGATTCGAACCTGCGACCGTAGCGGTCACGCGGCTCCAGACTGTAGCGCCTAGAACCGCACGGCCACTCCGGCCGGCCATCAACTCTTGATAAGACCTCAAAGTGGTGCAAAAATTGGTTAACTGCATTGAATGCACATAAATGTGAAGGTAGAAGCTTCACAAAAAGCATAATTGTAATAACCTATGACCACACAGTCAATGAGACAAACTGGAATTAATCAGTTTATACATATATTTGTCTGTAACAATGTGAGGGAATATGAAATAAAATGCTGACACAAGCTCAATCGTATGAAAAAGGTTAA
Organism: Schistocerca serialis cubense; assembly: GCF_023864345.2. NCBI lineage: Eukaryota > Metazoa > Arthropoda > Insecta > Orthoptera > Acrididae > Schistocerca > Schistocerca serialis. The sequence goes on along the minus strand of NC_064644.1, from coordinate 430,058,022 downwards.
AAGACTTAGGTTCATTGGAAGGATAGTGAGATAATGCAATCACTGTACAAATCCGCCGGCCGGTGTGACCGAGCGGTTCTATGCGCTTCAGTCTGGAACCGCGAGACCGCTACGGTCGCAGGTTCGAATCCTGCCTCGGTTGTGTGTGATGTCCTTAGGTTAGTTAGGATTAAGTAGTTTTAAGTTCTAGGCGACTGATGACCACAGATGTTAAGTCCCATTGTGCTGAGAGCCATTTTGTACAAATCACCTGCCAAGTAAATACTTGTGCATCCCACTTCAGAATGTTTCTCAATTATATGAGATACATATCAAATAGGACTAACTCGATGTCTACAAATAATGACGGCACAAATGGTCAGAAGTTTGTTAGCTCCAAACCTCAGGTCACAGAGATTCTTGCACACTGTAGGAGATATTAGGTGATACATTGTCTTGGATTCTTTGTAAAGGTTAAAGTCATCTGTGGGCTGCTGTTTTGAGTAAGTGGATGCATATTTTAGCACAATACCTTTCTCATGTCTAGCCACTATTGCTGTCAGGAGATGGAGCACTGGAGATATTGTTTGTACAGGCTTTGACAGACACATGCATGATGATATGTGTCAGCCTCTTAGCGGTAATAAAATATTTGTCACCTCTAAGACTTCGTATTTTGTTTCTGAAAAAGTAGTTACACTAACTCGACAGCCATTGCCTCAATTTCTGGATCTGTACTTTGATTCTGGAACCCTGTTGGATCGTGTGGGTGGAGTTGTGTGCAGCACTGGAACCTAACTCTATAGATTAGATGGTGTCAGTCATTAGTCCTGTGTTGTTGTTGGGCGCACCACTATCTGCACTCTTCTCTCTGCTGCAATGCCAAGTGAAGCCTCACCAATGATGCCAGTCCATGGCGCTCCAGAGGCATGAATCCACACGGGCAGTGGGTGCAAACATGATCATATGGTGACTCAAACACGTGACATGGCTGTACGATCCTGCATGCCCAACCATAGTTTGTCCTCTCGAGTTCTAGTCTTACAGTGCAGCTGAGATCCTGCATGGCAGTGAGTATGGTTCTCTTAATTACATCGATTTCTTATTCACTTGACAGTTATGGCATGTAAACCGCAGCCCCGTAGCTATTTCGCGAAACTATGAACTGAAGCCTCCATAGGCTACGACCCTGTCAATGTCGAATTCCATTGTGCACTCTTTCGAACAGCGGAAAATCCAGTATGGAATAACGACAATATTATCAAGAGGGAATATTGCTACTCAACATTTGGAGGTGATGTTGACTCGCAGACAGACGCAACAAAGACAGCCATACATGTTGGGCTTTCAGGCAAAAGCCCTTTTTCTAAAGTAGACAACGCACACACACACACACACACACACACACACACACACACACACATTCAGGCTAGTGCAACTCTCACACATTTGACCACATTCTCTGGCCATTGCAGCCAGACTGCAAGCAACTGCACCTGATGGGAAAAACAGTGGGTGGTGGGGGTAAAGAGGAGCCTGGGGCAGGGAAGGGGAGGGTTAGAGGTAGGGGTGGGGGAGGGTAAAGTGCTGCTTCTGGGAGCATGAATCGGTATGGGGGACAGGGTAAGGCAGCTAGGCGCAGTCTGGGGTTTGGGGGGGGGGGGGGCAGGAGACAGGGATTGGTACTGGAAAAGAAGAGGAACAGGGGAATGGGAAAAAAGACTAGTGGGTGTATTGGCGGAACAGAAGGCTGGGTAGCGCTAGAGAGGAGGCGGAGAATGGGATAGATAAGTGAAGGATCATGACTAATGAGGACTAAGGCCAGAGGGGGTTATGGGAACGTAGGATATATTACAGGGACATTTCCCACCTGCGCAATCCATAAAAGCTGGTGTTGTTAGCAAGGATCCATATGGCACAGGCTGTGAAGCAGTCATGAAAGTGAAGAATACTGTGATGAGCAGCATGCTCAGCAACTGAATTGTCTAGCTTTCTGTAGGCCAGAGATTGTCAGTGGTCATTCATGTGAACAAACGTCTCGTTTGTAGTCATGCCCATGTAGAATGCAAAACAACTGTTGCAGGTTTGTTTTGTAGATATTAGGACTGCACACGCAGGTAGCCTTGCCTTTGATGGGACAGTTGGTGCTTGCAAGTGGACTAGACTAAGCAGTAGTGGGAGGATGTATAGGCTGGGTCTTGCACCTAGGTCTGTTGCAGGGATATGAGCCAGTGATAGGTTGGGAGCAGTGGTGGAGTAGGAATAGACAAGGATATTGCGTAGGTTTTGTGGGTGGCAGAATACAATTGTGGGATGGGTGGGAAGGATAATGGGGAAAATATTACTCATTTCCGTGTATGACTAGAAGTAGTCTAAACCCTGGCTGAAAATGCGATTCAGATGCTGTTGTGTCTTTCTGTGACTGAACACCTGCTCTATATAATGAGTAGAATGTAGAACGTAGGTGACAGTATTGTTAGCTACTTTGTGCAGATGCACTGAAGCGCTAATCACTTGCATATCCAAACAAGTAGTAGGCTTCATGACAGTTTGATTTGTTGCGACTTTCATTCATAGTGCTTGTAAACAGAAGTTAACAAGGTTATGACACTCTGTGTGAATTGACATTACTCAAACGTCCTTAGGAAACTACTTTATTCTCGAGAATAAGATTCGTTTGTACACTTGTTTCTGATATTTAAAAGTGGAGAGCACATTAGAAAATAATAATCACTTCTCCTGTTACTTCCATACCGCTAGTATATCATACTAACCGGAGATGAAACCACAGCTGCTTCGAAAACGTGAAAGAAAAGTAATGAAGGAATAGTCATTTTTCTTTGTAATTCATAATTACTTTTCTTGGGACTGAATTAAAAGTAGTTCATCAATTAATGATTTACAGCTAAAAGTCTTGCTTCTGTTATGCCATGTAAATCCTAAAACACTAAAGGGGGGTAAATGCTACATTGCAACTAAACCATCGTAACGTTTACTGCTCCAAATTTCATTCAAAGGAGGTCATAATATACAGGTTACGCACTAGTTAATTACCATTATTTTATCTCCAATGATACGTTACATACCAGATTAAGTTCAGGATGTCCTGTATTATACCCTAGTGTAATCGTAAATTTTCTAAGGGTTTAGTAATTAAATTAATTCTCGTTTATCGCTTCCAGCTTCCAGTAAATGGCTCGGTGGGAGATCTGGATAATTAAATACCTAATATGAAATTCACTCAGGAGGAGAGACACTTTTAAAATTAAGTATGTGGTACGCTGTATTTTTATTATGTAGACTGTGGTGTCACCGCCAGACACCACACTTGCTAGATGGGAGCCTTTAAATCGGCCGCGGTCCGTTAGTATACGTCGGACCCGCGTGTCGCCACTATCAGTGATTGCAGACCGAGCGCCGCCACACGGCAGGTCGAGAGAGACTTCCTAGCACTCGCCCCAGTTGTACAACCGACTTTGCTAGCGATGGTTCACTGACAAAATACGTTATCATTTGTCGAGACGATAGTTAGCATAGCCTTCAGCTACGTCATTTGCTACGACCTAGCAAGGCGCCATTATCAATTGCTATTGATATTGTGAAGAATGTACAGACAAGAGCTACGTTCAACATTGATGGATTAAAGTTAAGTATTCCACTAAGTACCACCTTTTTTCTGAAGTCTGAATTCCTTGTCCTGTTCCAGACCTCACGCCAGCCTGCGTGAGCTTAAACGCGTGCCTTTCGGCTTCCTCCAAACTCCGTGGGTTGGCTCCTGCCAATCCACAACATAGACATACATTTTTACCATGCTTTCTTCTGATATACATTTTAATTATTCTTTAATAGAATTTAAAGCAATTTAATGACTAGCAGAAAGAAAAGTTCATCATTTCACTTCTTGTACAAAATTACTAAATCGTGCGAATAAAAATTTCTTGTCTATGTATTTCATTTCGGTCAGGTTAGTAGTTTCCAATGTAGGAAGAGAAAAATTTGTGTAATGTCATTTTTCTATGAGGTACGTAAAATTGTCAAAGAGAAGTTAAAGCATTGTAAAACAATACAGGCAATCATTCAAAATCCAAACACTTCAAGTGTTAACGAGAGTTAGTAGTTTTAAAGAGATTTTATTATATGAAATAATTATAGTTTACCATTTTGAATAATAGTGGAGGTAGATGAGATGTGCGTGGCTCGTGTTCCCGCCATCATCTATTTTACACCCTGTTTTTAATGTACTTCCACCTCACTACGTTAATTTAAATTACTGCAGTCACTGAGTTGCTGCTTTGCCTGACCGTGAGCAGCGTAATCAGAGCTTATCGATATATCCCCTCTCGTAGTATCTTTGCTGGACTGCTATTGCTTCCCACTCGTCGTCTGTCGTAAGTCATTTCGGGTCGCGAGTTCGGGCTGCCTGATAGTTGGAACGCGTCTGGAGCACAGTCCGGACCTTCCAGTCTGGGATTTGCAATGCGGCACTAATGCAGTCGGGTTGTGGCAGTGAGGTCTGCATCGACATGGCTCGCCCGACCATTGCCGCCACGTATCACTTGAGCTGGGCCACGGTCTTGGTCGATCGTCGGTCGGTCGTTCTACCGGACGACGCGTTTCATCTCGCCGATCGTTCATGAGTCGGCTGTGTGTGTGTGTGTGTGTGTGTGTGTGTGTGTGTGTGTGTGTGTGTGTGTGTGTGTGTGTGGATCGACTCCCAATTTGTCTTCGTGCGTGCTTAGTTACTGTTGGATATCGTTCAGGTCTTCGTGCAAGTGTTTGTCAGGTTGTATGACTACTATTTTAGATGTTGTGGGCATTCTGAGAGGAGTCGGTCGGTTGCTGCGGACCAGGCAAGTTATCGCCGCGCGGTGCAGTCGGCTGGGTCCGCTGGCTGTCCCACCGCAGTGTCGGAGAGTGTGTGGAGCTGTCCGATAGCTACGAGCTTCGTGGTCACCGACACAGGACGTCAAAGTTGAGAAGTGGTTTGAACTACCTAAGCCACGTGCATTCATGTTGTGTGGTTCGTTTCGGTGGTTCGCTGTTGGGGAGGTTTCTCTGTGAGCAACATCGAGTGTTTCTATTGCTGAAATTTAGCCGCCATGCGGTGTAATTAACTATATTGGGTGTCTACAATTCGAGTGCACCAGCGGAATATTCTGCCTTGTGGCCGTTAGTGTTCTGGTTACCTGCCCTTGCCACTAACATAATTTCAGGCAGCGTCCTTTCCTCGCGTGCTGTCACTGTCCAACATGGTGTGCAATTTTGACATACAAATACTTCAAGTGTTAACGAGAGTTAGTAGTTTTAATATTTCATTGTGGATAGTCACGTTTGGAACCTTAAGTTCTCATGTACTGATTGGTGGCAAGCAATTCGTTGTGACGGGTGGTCTGTGGCTGTCCCCTGGTTGGGTTTCGACAGATCAAGTGAACGAGGGCAGACCGACCTCCTTGGAGGTTTCTGAGTGCCGTTTTCTTTATTGTCCTTCTCACCGGTGTTAATTGTCTATTTATAATCTATCATAGCCAACGATTTAAAAATTTCTTGTTTCTAATGGACTTTATGTATTTTTGAATTTTGGAAAAACAATTGTGGGCCTTAAACCAGTTAAAACCTTATTATTGAAATTACCCTTTAAGCAATAACATTGCGGCCTTCTGCCTTAAAAGGTTGTGGTAATATATTTTAAAATTTTCAAATTTCATTGTGGTCCTGAGCCGCTTGTATTGCACCTTGCATATGTTTGTCCTATTTACTTTTGCCTTGAGTCTTTCCAGCGTAGCTCTGATACCATACATATTTTTATTATTTTATTTGCTGTTTAACTGCATTTTTATTTTGTTGACTTTAAGATTTCTTGTTTGGAGGTCCTCAGCCGAGAAATAATTGCCTTTTTGAAACTCGTAGTTCTAAAGGTTCGGCTATGTGCAGTTTTGGTGTAAGGGTGTTAATAAATTATAACAAATTGCAATTTTGAGTGAACCTGACCGACACCTTATTTGGCCCTTTCCACAATCCTAAGCTGCCCTGCGGGTTTAGCGGGCGTCTTGGTAGGCAACTAAAATAGTTAAATACAACAGTTAGAATATGTGAAGAAATTTGCTTAAACATAAAATCTTAGGAAATTTGGCAAAATAATAGTACTTTAATTTCCAAGTAAACAAAGTATTTAAATGTTTACTTCATCAATATGGAACTTGCTGACAAACTTAAGAGGGGATGCTCATGAAATTGATCGAAAATGTCAATTTTAGGTTTATTTTTTATTTATTACTAGAATCATGGAAAATAAGTTCGCAAAGTTTCAATGATGCAATCGCATCTGAAGTTCCTGGAAAATAATGAAGTGTGTGATGCGACCTTCCAGCCTCACCCAATTTTGAAGCCAGACTGCAATACTAGTTCGATAAATGAGAGCCGGCCGCCGTGGCCGAGCGGTTATAGGAGCTTCAGTCCGGAACCACTGGATTGTCACGGTCGCTGGTTCGAATCCTGCATAGATGTGTATGATGTCCTTAGATTAGTTAGGTTTAAGTAGTTCTAAGTTCTAGGGGACAGATGGCCTCAGATGTTAAGTCCCACAGTGCTCAGAGCCATTTGAACCATTTGAATTTGATAAACGAGATTCCGTAGACTACTTTCAAGCAAACTTGCAGAGAATACATCTAGAAGGGTGTGATATATAATCTTTGGTTTTTATAGGTAATCTGTGACTGTTCCGTATTTTAAAAGGAATAACAAACTAGCTGCTATTTTATGAAGAAGCAACGCCCTAGAACCACATTTGCATCTGCTGTCGGAATTGTACCTTATAATGCAGCTCTTGTATTTGAAAATGGGGACGTAGGGAGGATGCTGTGTACAAATTTGGGGCTTCCTGAAGAGGTGACATAAAAAAATCGTTAAGTTGATCTTCAAATTACCTTTCCCGAAAATTATGTTTTAAAAAGATAATTAGCTATAGATAGGAGGATATGTCAGAGTTTACAAACTTAGGATTGAATGTAGACGTGTGGACGACATGTTTCAAATTTTGACCGTAGAGAGGAATCTTCTGACAGAAGCTTGAAACGTCTCTGTGGAGTCGTTTCATAAACGCTTGTCTCACTGGATTCTGTGCATCCTATTCTGTCCACCACCTGATCGCGGTTTAATTTATTAACTCTTCCAGAAAGACTGAGCAATCACAGTAATGTTATGTTTGATTTTTTGACCTGTATTTATTACGTTTTTTCCCTTCACCCTACCCTATGTGTGCGTAAATGTGACTGCATGAGTGTTTTTACGGGTGGTTTCGGGCTTCTTTTGTGGGTGACGCTCAGTTCGTTATAGTCTGCTAGGAGCAGGTGATGTTTCCTTCTCGTTTGGAGGGCAACGCAGGATGACCAACTTAGGATCCCCTTTTAGTCTGAGGTTGGTTTGTCTGTCAGGTTGACGGCGGAAGCCTACCCCTCTGGTAGCTTCCGTTGCACCGGTACTTAGGCGAAGGTCGGTGGAGAAAGGACTCTCTGCAGCTAGCTGTTGGTGAGTACAGTCCGTAGCTCCTAGAGAGGGTTTCTGTCTTGCTGAGTTAATTTTATTTCGTGACGGCAAAATCATTCTGCTATTGCACCATTAAAATTTCTTACATTTGTGCCTGGTTTAATGTGTAATTTCTGAACATTTAATAAAGTTTACCACGAGCTGAAGTTCGGCCGTTCGTAACCGGCAGTTGCGGATTCCATGTCGTATATCTACTATACAAACCTTGCGAATCTGATGAATCTCTTTCCAAGCTGGTGCATGAGTATAATGATAATAGGTATCTCTCTGAACTATTTCTGTCGTGAGTACGTAGAGGGAATGATTGAATTATTGTGTTCCACTTCCCTTTTGTGTGTTTTTCCTTTTTTAATTGAGCTATTCTACCGTTTTTTGGCGAATTATTTGCTTAAATTTTTCATTCAGGCACCAGTGACGTGCATTCATAGGATGTGCATCAAATTTAGTAATGAAATATATGTGCTATGTAAAAGATAAACTCTGTGTCCTTTATCTTTCTCATTGATGACAGTTTTCAAATTAATTTTCTATTCCCTAATTTTTTAAAAGTTAATCTGCTTGCTTGTGATGAACAAAAATGGGAGGAAAAATTAATTTAATTAAACAAGCTCATTGATACACGACATACAATATTGTTCATCTTGTTAGTGTCTTTAAAAAAATTGCATTCTTATAATTAAATTCTTAATTTAATTCAACTTATAATTTCCAGTTCGGTCTTTTCTTGATTGTTAGGAAGTGCTTGGGCTGGTGGCGACCCTGTAATTTTTAAATTTATAATTGTCCTTGTGAAGTGGCTTAACCAGAAATTGCCCACAAGGGTTACATCTCCCTTATTCTTAGTACGTAACGTGTGTCGAACCTTGGCTAGGATCCGTTTACAGTTCTACATACATACTTTACAAGCTCTGAGACACATGTTCATTCCTCAATGGGTAATTCAATTTGAGAGAGTGTGCCTTCGATAAACTCCAGAAACACAACCCTTTAATCTGTCAGGAAATGTGACAGCAGTGTTGATAGGTATCAGAGCGTTAACCTTCGTGCGTTGCGTCCCTACGGCCGGTCGCTGCCGGCAGAGGCTCCATACGCGGGCTTCGGTTACGTCAGGCGCCAGTCTGTCACACACGTAATTAACTGCGAGCGAGCGGCGGTCCTCCCGAGAGCCGGCTAGGCGGGCCGCGGCTTAGGTTACGCCTAGCTGGCGCCCCGCACCCACATCCACCCACCTCCACTCACCCCCATCTCATTAGCGCGCGATTGTCCCGCGGATCTGCTACAATTGACATTGCTGTTTCAATTAATTCGTCACACGCTTATTTATGTTCATATAATTGGTTTCTGTAATCTATATGTATTAATATCCAATTTATCTCTTTGCGAGAGCGGTTTGTATATATCGATTCGCCTGGGGGCGCGCGAGGGTGGGACCCAAATTGCGGTTGTGGGCCCGGAGGTAGACTGCGCGTTGCAGGTTCTGCGGGAGGCAAGGGCTGCATGTTGCACGAGGAGCGTGTCCGAACGAGTAGCAGCAACAAGACACTACAAGGGACAAGGTACCGACTGTATTAACTAACCGAAACACTTTCGTTTAAAAGATAATTAATTGAAACCCTCAGGTGCCGACAGGTTGATATACCTCAATGGGGACAGCTGAAAATGTGTGCCCCGACCGGGCCTCGAACCCACGATCTCCTGCTTACGTGGCAGACGCTCTACCCATCTTTTTTTATATATAATGTAATAAAGTAAGAAAAAATGGGGTGAAGGTGGTTTGAAACTCAGACTGAGACTACAGCGCTACTCTTTTTTTTTAAATGTCAGACTTACAGCCTTTGCTGACATACATTTTGTTATACTACCGCATAAATAGTGTCTACAATGTCCAAATGTTGACAAATAGTGGCTAATTTGAAAATTAAGTAAGTGAGGAAATGAATAAAACTGAAAATGTCCAAATGAAAAATATATGAAGACATTGGGGATAGTACAAATACAAAAGAAACATGCTCCTCTAGCAATGAAATGAAATTCATGTTGGGTGCGACACCTACTCACGACCCGACGTTCGATAGAGCAAGAGAGCCATCTATCGACCCGTTCTCTAGATGTTGGTGTAAGACTGGGTCGTCTTCTCGAAATCAACTAAGGGTCCGTAAGAGTGATCCATGTCTATCTCGCCTTCTTCGTCTATCTCACCCGTCGCACCCCATCTGGCCGGCGGGTCGGTAAATGTAAGTCGCAGGTAATTAGCGAAGTCTTGCCTATATTTCTTATGGTGTTGTAGCTTCGTTTGTCCATCCAGGAGAAAATGTCATACATCAATTTTTTCCTTTTCCGATTCGTTATAGACGTAGCCCACAACCATTCCCCGTACCAATGTTTTGGGCCGGAAAATAAGATTCATGGGGGGAAAAAGTGTGTCTGATGAAATCTTGTGAGGTGCGGAGCGTAATCTGAGCCACAGAGGACACAAGAACAGCGCAAGTGCAGGGACTAATCCCTTGCACGCCTCCGGTGAGACACACATTCCCAACTGTCCACAATCTACATACGTAACGTTCCTAATAGATATTTGCCCATCCACTTATTACTCGCGCCATCTAAGGTGACGATTCCCGTAAGAGTTCAAGCAACCTGTGCGCATTCGCACAGACGAAGGTCAATGGTCGGGTAGCTTTCAACTATGTATGAAGATACTAACTATTCTCGAAAGAACAGATACCATTGATGACCGTGCAGCTTCTCTAGAATAACTGATAATTAATTGAAATCCTCAGCTGCCGACAGATGTTGTTGATATACCTCGATGGGCGACAGCTGGAAATGTGTGCCCCGACCGGTACTCGAACCGGGAGCTCCTGATTACATGGCAGACGCTCTATCTATCTGAGTCACCGAGGACACAGATGAATAGTGCGACTGCAGGGACTTATCCCTTGCCCGCCTCCCGTGAGACGTACATTCCCAACTGTCCGCGGTGGCTCAGACAGTCGGCTTTCAGCCGTGATACCGTGCGGACGGGCTCGGCGCGCCGGGCAGCGCTCCGTGGGTGTTTACCCGCTACGGCGCGGTTGCGTCGTTGTATTGCCTTATAGTACTGGTAACGACCCGCCATGGCGTTCTCATATCGACAAGCTACAATCGAGCTAACGTTCAACGCATCGTACACCAGACCGAAGGCGCATGAAATTGGTTTCTTCGAGACATCATGCACATCCGCCAGAAATGATAGGCATTCATTTCTTTATTGTATCCAGCAAAGTGTACCTCAAACTGATTGACGAAGCGGCCTGAGACAGACTACTCCAACGATCTGCAAACGGCTTTCGCTTCTGTCACGCAGACGGTAATGTGAGTGTGGTAGGAGTTGACAATGCTGGTGTTGGGGTGCGTGCCGTGCGCATCTTTGAACTACCGTTCGAAGTTCCTGCCAACCTTGTCGTTGATGCGCTGCGACCATACGGCACAGTTCTGAACCACACAGAGGAGAAATGGAACTCATTCGAAACGTACCCTGTCATTAATGGGGTACGACAAGTGCGCATAGAACTTAAGAAGCACGTACCATCATATGTTTTAGTTGGTGGCTGCAGCGCAATTGTTATATATGATGGCCAACCGAGGACCTGCTCGGGCTGCGGCCACGAGGGTCATGTTAGAACTGAGTGTCTGCATCGCCGCCTCGTTCAGGTGCCCCGCAATGAACTTCCCCAACGATCCACGATGACCTCTCTCCCGCTATGTTGGGGCGGCACGACATGATGTGATGGATGATCAAAACGTGATACCTCCTCAAGCCGCTGCGAGCTCCTTTGGAGAGTCAGCGCCAGATGGTGCAGATGTTTCTACAGCTTCTGCCCACCGCAGCGTCGTGGGCACCCAGCCGCCGTCACTGTAGGGAACGGACACAGGGATTTCTGGTGACCGAGACCGTGTCCAGCCCCGCCCTCCAGTGTATGTCGAATCGCGGATCCGCAAGCGAAAATCACCCAAGCGACACAAGAAGAGGCGATTGTCAGTTGAAGAACGGGACAGGGATGTGAAGCCAGCAGAAGACATCGACTTCGTTGACTCGTCCACAGTTGCAACGGACTCCAGTGGCATCATTCACCAGAAGGCGCCTGAAGACAAGGAACACTCTCCTACATCTGGTGGCACAGAAAACGAGATGCATTGCGTCGACTCCCAAAATATGGGCTCCTGTGAAAGCGACGAGCCACCACTGACATCACAATCCTCTCTTGGTGATTTGGCAGACGACATTGAGCCCAGAGGGCTGTGCCAGTTAGGGTATCATACGCCACAGTAATGGACAGCATGCGGCTGGATGGCTGTGTGGAGTGCGAGATCACTGTGGGCTTGCACCAGCACACTGCCTCCGCCGCTTGATATGTCTCATTCATACCGTGTGGGAACAGTCAAAGTAAATGGTGTCCACTCCACTGTCAAGACCCGGATGTTAAAAAATGGTTCAAATGGCTTTGAGCACTATGGGACTTAACTACTGAGGTCATAAGTCCCCTAGAACTTAGAACTACTTAAACCTAACTAACCCTAAGGACAACACACACATCCATGCTCGAGGCAGGATTCGAACCTGCGACCGTAGCGGTCGCGCGGTTCCAGACTGTAGCGCCAGAACCGCTCGGCCACCAGCGGCCGGCCCCACATGTTACACGACATGATCAGAGCGGCAGAGTTGGACATTGCCCTTCTCCAGGAGGTCCGTCCCGAGCTGCGTTTAGATCTATATGGCTACACCACCTACAGTCTACCCTCTGGTGATGGCGCAGGAGGGACGGCCATTCTTCTCCGAGATGGCATAGAAGCGACGGGCGAGGCATCGCTCTCACCCTTGCCGCAGTCCACCTCATTAACGTCTACGCTCCCTCTCGTAATTCGCACTGGGGTGACAGCCATGTCTTCTATTCGGAGGAGGTAGCCCCACTTTTGCAAGGAAATATGGACCATTACATAGTGGGCGGCGATTTTAACAGTGTTATGCAGCCCGAGGACCAGATACCGCATTACGTCCCATGCCCGGCTCTACAAGCATTGATACGTGACCTCGCGCTCCATGACACATGGTTCTTACATCATGGCAACCAGCGTGGATATACGCACTTTACCAGCCACTCTGATAAACGTCTGGACCGGATATACGTCTAACGTGTCCTCGGCACAGCAACCCGCGATGCAAAACTCTGGCCTTCACAGATCATCTCGCGTATATCTGCACTATCACCTTACCCCGACAACTCACAAAACGCAGCAGAGTCCCGTGGACGCTGAACGTCTCCCTCCTTCGCGAGGCAAGCAGTTATTGACACGTGGCGTCGATGTATCACGCGCCTGCCCATGTATGCTTCCACGTTGCCGTGGTATCAAACCTGCACTCCGAAAGATCCAGATCGAACTGGCAAAGGAGAACATCGGAATTTTACTGTACAGCGTTACGTGACCTAGCAACGCAACCGCCGTCTCCCGAACGTCAGATGTCCGTACAACGCATCAAATCTCGCCTATTTCGCATCAGGACAGAGCAGCTAGAAGGTGTCCGAATCCGTGCGTGAGTGCAAGACTGTATCCCCAACGAAACGGCATCAGTCTATCACATTGTGCACGAGAGGCGCCACCGCAAATGTCAGCTCATTACGGCGGTAAACACGGAGGAGGGCGGCCGCGCAGTGACACAAACGGACATAGCGCACACGTTCGCCCGACACTATGGGACCTTGTACATGGAAGATCCGTGAACCGTACGTGATTATGACGAGCTGTTGCACGATTTTACCGCCCCTAGGGACGTGACACCCGATGATAGTCTGCTGTCACCCATCACATCCGACGATCTGACATTTGCCTTGGCACGTGGAGCACCGGACGGTTTACCCCTGGAATTCTATCGCACTTTTTACGACCTTATGGGCGACAAGTGGCTCCAAATGTTTCAAGACCTGATCCGCCCTGATTTCACTGTCCCCGCAGAATTCACAGACGACATTTTCATCTCAGTACCGAAACCGAATGGTGGTTGTAGGTGGCAGGACTTTCGCCCACTCACACTCGTCAACAACGACTACAAGATCTTCTCCCGCATCCTCCGCGCGCGTCTCCACACAGCTATCGCGCAAGCCATCAACACCGATCAGACATGTGGTGTCAGCAACATTCATACGGCGTTAGGAGCATACTGCGACGTAATAGCTTTGACGGCGGCCTGCAAAATACTAGGCGCCCTTGTCGCCGTAGATTTTGACCACGCATTCGATCGCGTCGACCACGACTTCTTACGCGCAGTTTTGCAACACATGGGCCTCTCTCCAGAGTCTGCACAGGTGGTCCTTCGACTGGTCCAAGGAGCGCGCTCCCGCATGATAGTCAACGGTTATCAGTCTGGTCACATTGTTGTTGGACGGTCAGTGCGTCAAGGGTGCCCCCCCTGTCGCGTATATTATTTGCGGCAGCGCTTGAACCAGCTTCTTCATGGTCTACGGCAGCGATTAACAGGCATTTCCATGCGGGACGTGACCTTTCGTTGTGGTGCATTCGCCGATGACGTGGTGTTCCTGGCCAGATCAGAGGATGAAAGGCATATGGCGCTACAGTGGCTACGCCAGTACGGGGCGATCGCTGGGAGCGTCATCATCGTGAAGAAGACAAAATACATGGATGTCGGAAGGGGGCTTTCCCACGCAACGGCGGTGCCCTTTGACAAGGTGCCCGCACCCAAGTGTTTCGGAGTGCAATTCTATAGCAATGTTCGCCGCACGGTGGTGGCTACGTACCGCCGACTCCTACACCAGACACGTGCTTTGATGCAGGACAACAAATTGCGTCCCTTGGATATGCTCCTCAGAACACGCTATGTCAACACCTATCTTGTCTCCAAACAGAACTATTTTGCGTGTGTCGTTCCCTTGACGGCTACGATGGCCGATAGACTTCAAGCAGCATAATATGATGGACATTTCGTAAGCACCGGCCTTGTTTTTAAAGTCCAATACGCCATCCTGACACTGCCGCAGCGGCCGGGCGGTATCGGTTTAATTCATGTATATAACCGTGCGCGAGCGCTTTATCTCAACACTATGCGTCGTACGTGGACCTCTGCCCACGCCACTCTGACGGGCACCCTGATAGCGGAAGTGGCACCACACTCTCTGCATCCCCCGGTGTCTGTAGGACACATTTCACCGGCACTCGCCCACATCAGAGAGTTCTTGATTGACACGGATGCCCAGCACGAAAGACTGTTATCGCCTCTATCAACAGCAACAACCTATAAATACGGTCACCCACAGGCATCCTGATGTTGTCTGGAACACGGTGTGGCGAGCGGTACACACGCCTTTTCTACCTACGACGGTGTGTTCATTGTGGTACGTGGTTGTGAATGAGAAGTTCGTTACTCGTCAGAGGCTACAACTGACGGACGGCCCCTTGTGTCCGACATGCTCAGTCGTTTATTCGGATGCACACCGTCTGACTTGTGCCACGACCAGCGAGTGCTGGCTACTGACGCAGCGCATGCTAGCATTACTCTTGCGGCGATTGCCGGAGTCTATCTCCCGTGATGATATATTGCGCCCCGACGGCGTATACTGTCCATCAACCAGGACGAACGCCGTTAACTGGCTAAAAGGCATGGCCCTTTACTAATAATTTTGCGATGCTCCCAAAGGCACACTAGACTTTTGGTCCCTACTAATTACGACGCATGCAGCTTTCAGCCGCCACCCGAAGTACAAAACCCGTTTCGCAAATTTTTTTAGGTTCATTATTTACGGATCCTCCTGCTCACTGGGGAGTCCCGGGTATGAGACGCTCAAAATGAAGAAGAATCCTTGAGCATATTGATCCTCTACGGACGGAATAGGGGCGAACCCCTCCCAACGGACGAGAAGACGACTCGGACGTTCGGCTATGGCAGTTGTAGGATCTTTTTTGTAATGAAACAAAAAGAAATCCGTAATTGCAATACAAAATAAAAATTAAAAAAAAATTAAAAATGTTGTAAAAATTAAAGAAATAAATAAAACAAACTCACTACATCCTCTTCCTGATCCTTCGATCCTTCGCTCCTCGAACACGTTGCTTGGGCGTGGCGGCGGGTGTCGACCCCTGTCCTACCCATCGTTCTGCTCCTGCAGCGGATAGAGCGTGTGCCATGTAATCAGGAGCTCCCTGTTCGAGTCCCGAACGGGGCACACATCTTCAGCTCTCCCCATCGAGGTATATCAACAACACCTGTCGGTAGCTGAGGGTTTCAATTAATTATCATTAATCTAGAGAAGCTGCACGGTCACCAATGATATCTGTTCTTTCGAGGACAGTTACTATCTTCACTTTCGTTTAGTTAGTGTAAGATGTTTCACCAAGAACCCACAGTCTAATCGATTGAAACCATCAATGCTTCACTCGTGAGTAACCTCGTAAGAACAGCATTATACTCATAAATGTATCGCAAGCAAATAATTGATAACGTATTTTTCTTAGATAAACGATACACTGTGTTGGTTCCAATCTCTCCGTCAACTATTAGAAAAATTTATATTATAATCAGCGGTAGTATATTTTCACAATTTTTGAATAGAAAAGCGTTGTTGTTGTGATCTTCATTCCGATGACGCTGATTTGATGCAGTTCTCCATGCTACTCTAGCCTGTGCAAGCTTCTTTGTCTCAGATTAACTACTTAAACCTAAATGCTTTTGAATCTGCTTACTGTAATCATCTCTAGATCTCCCTATACGATTTTTATCCACCACACTTCATTCCAACACTAAATAGGTCATCCCTTGATGTCTCGGAATGTCTCCTGATAACCGATGCCTTCTTTTATTCATGCTGTGCCACTAATTCGTTGTCTCCCCAAGTCTATTCAGTACCTCCTCATTAGTTACTTGATATACCCACCGAGTCTTCAGCATTCTTCTGTAGCACCACATCTCGAGAGTTTCTATTCTCTTCCTGTCTAAAGTTTTGATCCTGCGTGTACATTGAGTACACGCCAGACAAATCTCTTCAGACAAGACTTCGTAACACTTAAATCTATATTTGATGTTACCAAATTTCTCTTCTTCAGAAACACTTTTCATGCCATTGCTAGCCTACTTTTTATACGCTCTCATCTTCGACCGTCATCAGTTATTTTATTGTCGAAATAGCTAAACTCATCTATTACTTCAAGTGTCTCGTTTCCTATTCTAATTCCTTCAGCATCAGCTCATTCAATTCTACTGCATTCCATTATCGTTGTTTAGCTTCTGTTGATGTTCGTATTACATCATCCGTTCAGCTGCTGTTCCAAGTTTTTATTGTCTCTGAATTACCAGACATCGGCAAACCTCAAAGTTCTTGATTTCTTCTCACTGGACTTCAATTCATACTGCATTCTTTTTGTTTCCTTTACTGCTTGCTCAGTGTACTGACTGAATAACTCCGTTCTCAAACGCTTCCCTTTCATGCCCCTCGACTTACAACTGCCGTCTGGTTTCTGTTCATATGGTTCAAATGACTCTAAGAACTATGGGACTTAATATCTGAGGTAATCAGTCCCCTAGACATAGAACTAATTAAACCTAACTAACCTAAGGACACCACACACATCCATGCCCGAGGCAGGATTCGAACCTGCGATCGTAGCAGCCACGTGGTTCCGGACTTAGGCGCCTAGAACCGCTCGACCACAGCGGCCGGTTCTGCTTTCTGCACAAGTTATAAATAGCCTTTCGCTCCGTGAGTTTTATCCCTGATACCTTCGGGATTTCAAAGAGAGTATTCCAGTCAATATTGTCTAAAAGCTTTCTCTAATTCTACAGATACTATAAACGTAAGTTTGCCTTTCTTAATCTGTCGTCTAAGACTACTTGTAGTGTCAGTACTGAATCGTGTGTTCCTACATTTCTCCGAAATCCAAACTGATCATCCGTGAGGTCGACTTCTACAGCCATTATATCAGGCAAAGATTTAGTTTCGTTATAAACTGCAATTATACATTTCGGACTTTAATTGTATTGTGAACTTATGGAACACATCATCGGGAAAAATAGTTGAACTGTACTCAAAAGTAAATAAATTTAATGTAACCAATGTTTCTCATGCCTCTCCAATAGAGTCACGCAAAACTATTTTATCCAGTTGCAGTAAGGCATTCGTTGGCTAATACAAGTGGGAGAATAAAACTTACACACGACTTCCCATTGCTCCAGACTTCCCTCTGACCCACTCTGCTACCAAATGAGGCACAAGAAACGTTAGCAGAGGAACGTGGCCGGTAGCTGTTAGGGTATAAACTCTCAAGAAAAATGCGAATCACAACCTTTGTCACACTTTTCCTTTACTGTCAACCACCTACATAACATACTCGTAGTTCAGAAGATATAACGAGACGAGACGAGATGCGTGAAAAACTGCTGCATCGTACAAGACGTTTAACTGTATTACTTCTTTGCTAACAATTCTATTCGCAACATGCGAGCCGCGTATATCGCTGACTGTACTTACGCAAACACATCACTGTACGCCAAATACGTCAAGAGATGTGACGTCATAAACATTGAGATGCGTGAAAAAATGCTATATTGTGCATGACGTTTTTATAAATGTATTCTTTTCTTCTAAGACACGTCTACTGTCGAGTCAAATTAAGGAGATCCCGGACATCTGGCATCGATTTGATAGCTTACAAATGTGAAACGCAAATGACTGTAGGCTGAACTGTAGCCGTCTAGAGAGCTATGAAGACGCTGTGCCATAGAGACGTATACAAAGTCGACTTGTAGACACGAGAAGTAGCTGCGACCAGCGTACAGAAACTGTGTGGGGTCAAGTCTCTTAATCTGGATACAGTACTTATGCGTTTGTACATTATGCGCATTTCTTTGTACGACTGCTCTATAATTTCAACAGTATTGTAACTAACACATGGAAATGAAATTTTTTTGATACTTCATCACAAAAATTGTTCACTTTCTTTCGTTTCTAGAAGAAAATTGGCAGAATGGATACCCAGGTATGGTGGGTTTGTCAGCTAGTACATTAATATAATACACTAAGAAATGTTTTCTACACTTGAATTAATCACCATTTCAAAAGGAGTGCGGATGAATTACTAAAATAACAAAGCACTGAGACAATAGCACGAGGCGCCAATAACCTAGTCCCTCTGTGATAAAGGGAGCCGAAAGTAATATATCTAAATAACAACACACACACAAACATGAGAACACGACGATATTCAATAAATGATCTTAGTGCAGTACCTTATTATAAAATGCACTCAACCAAGACTGACATCTTAAGTTAATACTAAACTGAGAACAGAATGTACAATAAGATATTAACCATATCTACATCCCGCAGCAAGTAAGATAGGGAAATGATACAGAAAAAACAAACAAAATTCGTCGTAAACAGAATTCCGTCAAGTAAAGCAGTCCTCCACAAATTCTAGGCCGAGCAGTGGCCGTTTTGTACGGTGGTGAAACAAGGACTGTGAGAAAACCGGAGCATAAGGGAATCGAAGCATTTGAGATGAGGTGCCACAGACGAACATTGAAAATTAGGTGGACTGATAAGGTAAGGAATGAGGAGGTTCTGCGCTGCCTCCCTACCGTTTCTATCTGCTTGGCCGCACAGAAACGCCATCTCGGCTTCTTCCTGACATGAATACCGGACCACTCTGCTGCTTACACCATGATGCGTCAATCACACAACCTGCAACACACAAGGAACACTCAACGCGTGGTCAGAGGAACTTTATTCGTCAGCGCCACCTACCGTGGCAACGATGCATATCCGGACACATGTTCATAGGATCTTTCTTACTCCATTTCCAGATAGGAATCCATCCCTGCAGTTTGTCGGTTTTATTAATGTTCACCCTACATGCAGGCTGATTTTTTTTCCACCGTGTACAAGCTCTAGGGATTGATCTATGAGAGAATACGGAAAAAAAGGGTCTGATGAACTAACGTCTGGAAATACGCGGTTTCCATATTAGAGACCATTTATTCAGTCATACTTTGTTACAGACACTGCGGTCTTACACGAGCTGTACCATGAAGCCACAGTTACAGTAAGCAAGGTTTCCACCTAGAGGATGGTACTATTCCACATACATCACGGCGTAGCGCCCTCTCCTTCCATAGAATTTGTAATGTCGAGTCCGATTCACTTCTCTTGCTGACTCACTTTGTAGTGTATGTGATACAGCGTTATACGCAATGGTACCGTATTCAAATCGAGGGCTTGCCGGCGTGGTGTTTACTTACGGAAAGGCAAATGGCAACGGGCGGCGGGCAGGAGACCTATCCCCGACGACAACAACCATAGCATTCAATGTTTGCAACAATGTTTCGCTGTTTGTCTGAGTCAGGGACGTTTCAGGGAGCAGAAAATCATGAAGGATGTATCCTAAATGTTTGGACACTAGACTTGGAGAAAAATGTGATTAACACTGTGGAAGACGACCGCCATGTCAGTACCAGACAGTTGGCCCGCCAGTATATGATAAGCCAGAGTGGAACATTCTCCATGACAGTTATTACTACCCTTATCACTTACAGCATGTGCGGGGCTTACTAGCCACAGACTTACGGTTTGTGCCATTCACCCTTCTCACAGATTAGACCACCTTTACGCGAAGTAGTATCTTCAACTTTCGTAACAGTCATGTATGGGGTAGTGTAAGACGTCGTGGTCTCCTGACCTTCATTGCTTACATATTCCGCCCTCACAATCATATTCCGCACATCAAGACGCTTCATTCGAACCCAAACTCGATAAGATAAAGTCAATGTTGTATGGATTCATGTAAACGATATGCAAATAACTAATAAATCGCAAGTGCGCACCGTGGTTGAAATACTCGAGGCTGGCCTACACACATACATTCCAGACACGACGGTCACAGGAGCTTTTAGTTCGAGAGAGGCAACCGCACGCTAGGAGGCCAGTCCCAACCCATCTACGTCGGTCGGTGGCCGCCCATGGAGCGGACAGCGTTCGCCCGAGGGAAGCGAGGAACGACCCTGTGTTCTGCTTAAAAGCAAATTCCACTACATTGTGTGGGAGCGTCCAGCCTACGCATTCTTTACACATAGCACGCAGTTTCAGAGATTTTCACAGGGAGACAGCAAACGCCAAACGCCAATACTACAGATTTCCTGATTGGTCGCCTTAAACGAAACGTCATTCTCCCGTTTTAGAAAAACAATGCTGATTGGCAGACGATATTTTTGACGCCTTGAGCTGAAGGAGTAATGGAAGAGACCGAAAGATATACCCCTTCACGTCGCGTGGAGAGGCGCCGTTCCATTGTCGCTCTTGGAGCGAGGAACAAGTTTCTCCTCAGTATGTCACTGGCAGAGCACCTCTGTCGAGAGCGAACCGAAGTGCGACTGTATATTGAGTCCTTGCGATTAAGAGTTGTACACTGTGTTGGCCGACACACTTATTGTGTGGTGTGAATGGGCAGAGTTATAGTTAAACGCCTGCGAGCGAATTTTTGAGTGGCATCGCGGTGGACTGGTTATTTGACCGGTGTACCATACCAATAGTTAGACTAGGGGCGAATAGGAATCCTTGACATCATCAAGGTGTAGGGAGAGTTTGATTGGCGAAGGTCAATCCAGATAGAACGAGAGTTATCTTATTTGTCAGCAGCGAGCGGCGCAGACAGCAGTCATCGCAGCTTAGGGTATTGTGCGCTACAGCTATTGCGAGCCCCTTATTTCCTCCACAACAGTACGCTTCACTGCATTTCACACGCGACAGCCTTGACCGTAACTAGCAACATTCGAAAGGATACTTATTCAAGTTGAGTAGGGGCGCCTCTCAGCCATTCTGCCAAGTCAATAACAATCTTAAACTTTGTATAGAAATTTCATTAGCGAATCCTATCCTTGAGAGGTAACTTCACATTTCGAAAAGAACCAGGATATAACTTGTTCAATTCATAACTAAAAGTGTCATTGTGATTTCTAAGAATTTTTGCAAAATAAATAATATTTTCGTTGGTTTCATGTTTTTATTACACTAACTAGCACTACTCCACTACCCAAGTATCCAACTAGTTACGTACGAAATTTTGTGAATTTTTGTGACTTAAAGCGGACGACTCCAGAAGATATTTATTGCTGAAAGTTTTTCAGGCATTTTTCTTTAGAACGTTAGGAATGTCTGTCTGACTTCTGTAGTAGTGTCGGGGTGGAAATTGCATCTTGCAGGAGCCACAGGGTAAAGGGTACATCTCAGATTAATCCGTTGTGCAGAGTAACAGAATCTCAGATCAACCCCACGCTTAGAATAGTATGCAGAACCCCCATGGTATGGTGATGGCGAATCATCAACATCGATGCAGCCGGAATATGTGGGCCGTGATAATTGGCTTCGGTATTTTGGGACCAGTCATTCTTCCACATTGACTAACGGGACGGAACTATCGGCGTTTCTTGTTGTCGACTTTGTCTCCCCTGTTGGAAGGAGTACCACTGGTGATTCGAAGGGTTATGTGGCTGTTACGAGGGTGAGTCAAATGAAAACCTTAGATATTTTTTTAAATATTATTTATTGTGCAGAAGTGGCATAAAGCTGTATCACTTTTCAACATAATCTCCCCCACGCTCAATCCGTCCTCCAGCACTTACAAAGTGCATAAATTACTTTAGAAAAAAATTCTTTTGGTAGTCCGCGCAACCACTCATGCACCACGTGGCATCCCTCTTCATTAGCACGGAACTTCTTTCCCCCATTGAGTCTTTCATTGGTCCAAAGATATGGAAATCACTTGAGGCAAGGTCTGTTGAGTATGGTGGATGAGGAAGACACTCAAAATGAAGGGTGTTTGTTGCAACTGTTATACGGGCAGTGTGGGGCCTTGCATTGTCATGTTGCAAAAGTGCTCCTACTGACAGCAAACCACGTCGCTTTGATTTGATTGAAGGCCACAGATGATTTTTTAGGAGATCTGTGTATGATGAAATGGTCAATGCTCCAAAATGACGCCTTTTTCATCCCAAAAGAGAGTCAGTATATCCTTCCCTGCTGATGGTTCTGTTCGAAACTTCTTTGGTTTTGGTGATGAGGGATGGCGCCATTCCTTTCGCGCTCTGTTCGTTTCTGGTTGGTGGAAGTGAGCCCAGGTTTCGTCCCCAGTAACGATTCTTGCAAGGAAGCCATCACCTTCTCGTTCAAAGTGCCGAAGAAGTTCTTCACATGCATCAACACGTCTATCTCACTCTGCCGTGGCAGACACTTTGTGAAACTGGAGCACGTCATGCACAATGTGGTGTGCTGATGCATGACTAATCTGTGAACATGCTGCATTGTCATTCAGTGTCGTTCGCCGGTGTTCCTTCACTGTAGCTTCAACTGCTGCAATGTTCTGTGGAGTCACAACTCGTTGTGCCTGACCTGGACGAGGTGCGCCTTCCACTGAAGTCACACCATTTGCGAACTTCCAACTCGATTCGTAGACTTGCTGCTGTGACAAAGATGCATCACCGTACTGAACCTTCATTCGTCGATGAATTTCAGTAGGTTTCACACCTTCACCACGCAAAAACCGAATAACACAACGCTGTTCTTCCCTTGTGCAAGTCGCAAGTGGGGGCGGCCATCTTTATACTGATGCTGGGACGGTATGTGTGCATCTGCACTATGCTGCCACCTACAGGCCATTCTGCACACTGTTTGTAGCACGCTTACCAACTTACAGGATAATGGCGCGAAATTTCGATTTGTTATTACAAACTTAAGATTTTCATTTGACTCACCCACGTACATGATGGTGCTCTAGTCCACTTCGCCGTTAACATCCAGACGCATCTCAATCGTGTCTTCCCTGGTCGATGTATCAGACGAGGGGATCCAGTTGCATGGCCGGCCCGTTCACCGGTTCTCAGCCTATGCGATTTCTGGTTACTTGGCCATCTCAGAAGTATCGTTTATTCCAGATGTGGAGACACTGAAGTAGCATGGTCGTGCTACGCTTGATACTGCTCGGATACAGCCTGGCCGATGTGAACGTGTGAGACAGAATTTCCTAAGGAGCGTATACGCCTGGGCACGTGGAAAGAATTTCCAACACATACTGTAAGTGTGGCTGCACGGTACTACGTCTCTGTAACAATGTATGATTGAATAAATGGTCTGTAGCACGGAAAACATCTATTTCCGGACAAGACATTTTTTTGTTCCGTATCCCCCATTGGTTAAACCACGTAATGTTAAAGTGTCAATACAAAAAAATGTACTTAAGTGATAAATGGATATTTTGTGTTTCCTCTCGCTGTTACCTAACCGCTATTCTGTCTCACGCCTGTTTCAATTCCTCAGCCAGAAGTGGATGAGTTAAACACCTGAAAAACGGAAATGGTTCATTTCCGAGCATGGTCTCTTACTCAAAATATTCTGTACTCCCTTCAGTCTATGTGTGTTAGATGTTTGTAATGGGAATTTTTCGAAAATCCTGCGTATATATACATAAAGAGAGCAATGTTCACTGCTAAGCGATCAGTAATTCTGTTAGTATGTAATATCCGTCATGTCTAATGATTGCTTATGTCATTTAGGTACTTCAGACATTTTATGACGTTTCAACTTTCACTTGGAAATGGCTATAAAGCCGAAATCATGATTGTGTGAAATACATGAGTAGCAATTTACAGACTAATGGCGGAAATTTGTTTCAAAATTGTTCAAATGTGTGTGAAATCTTATGGGACTTAACTGCTAAGGTCATCAGTCCCTAAGATTACACACTAATTAACCTAAACTATCCTAAGGACAAACACACACAACCATGCCCGAGGGAGGACTCGAACCTCCGCCGAGATCAGCCGCACAGTCAACGACTGCAGCGCATCAGACCGCTCGGCTAGTCCCGCACGGCGGAAATTTGTTTCAAAAATGTTGCGGGCATAGGGGAATGACCGAGTTCGTGGTTACGCTTACTAACTCGTGTACTCGTTCTTCTTTCTGAGCGAGTCGAGTCCATTTGTACCCGAAAGCAGACGCAAGTGACAAGTAGGCAGCGGCGGAGACTCACGAGTCAAGTATACGAGCACAGGCGGACGGTGAGGTCTGAGATGACGTCATAGGACTCGCTGGTGAGTTTAAAGCGAGTATTCGGAGCTCATTTCTGATCGCTACCACCCAGCTGCCTTGCTGCTCTCCTATGTTTCTCCAGGCTGCTGCTCTTTTGCTTCAACTTGTAAGAAGAGTTGGCTTTCTTGTCGATTCCAACTGCATTCTGCTTCACTGCGACTGTGAGTCCACGTATGGGGAACCGAGCAGCCACCAGCAACCGCTGGGGCAGGGACGCCGATGTAAAACGAGGCCGACTGGGACACTGTGCATGGTCCCGGCGATACACCAACGAGTTGTGCACAGATGACCACGACCGCAACGCACTGGAACCACGAGGTTGTGGCCTCTACAGTTTCCGTCAATAGACTACCCACTGCTGTGGAGCTGTGCTACATTTCAACTCGGTTTGGCGCTGCATCCACAAAACACAACGACACGCGCGCCTCCAACAGAGGCACGGACACGAGGGTCACACGAGCGCCGCTACCAAGGAGGGAGTAGCTAATTTACGGCACGGTGCCTAACCACGACATTGGAAACGAGCTTCTCCGCACGAGTGCAGCCGATTGCATCCGCAATATATTGCTTAAGCTAGTAGCATGTAGTGATCTCACCAATACATTTGTGCCCGCATGATGTGGAACAACAATCTGCAACCGCACGACAGGGCAGAACAGAGACCAGATCAGGAGTGCGCGAAATTCGTGAGCACTTTCGCAGATGCAAACTGGACCAAGCGACGCCGAGATACAATGTGAATTCTCGCAGCAAACTGTTGGATTGGCCATGGCAAACCAAAGAGCTTTACGCGTGTCGTGTCACCTGTCTGACCAGGCTAAAGAGCTGCGCTAGGCTGTCCACCATCGACAGCAGCGCGTCGACATGCATGCATCTCTGGGCAAGAGGGTATAATGTGTTGACCTACCAATGAAAAGACTCTAGACTAAACCAGCCCTGTTTCAAACGCCAAACTCTGTATACCTTGCGGCAGTATCATTCTTCTAATCCCGTGGACGGACTTATTAACTAGCTAGAAGTAAAGGTGTACGCATGACCTGATCCTTATACTCTGCCGGGATGGTTCCTTTCAAAGGGCACGGCCGACTTCCTTCCCCGTCCTTCCCTAATCCGTTGAGACCGATGACCTCGCTGTCTGGTCTCCTTCCCAAAAACAACCCCAACCCCTTATACTCTTGATTGGCGATTCCATGGAGTGCTGTGTGCACAACGACCTTATATGTTAAATTAAAATGAAGGTCAGCGTTGACCGTAATATTGATGTTTTATTGATGGCAGAATCGATTTTCGATCACATAGTGATCATCTTCAGTGCTGATATGTACAAATCAAACTCAGACGCTGGTATAAAGTTATCAATAACCAAAACTAAGAAGCGATCACAATTTCAGTTATTGTGATCGCTTCTCAGTTTTGGTTATTGATAACTTGATACCAGTGACTGAAGATGATCACTATTTGATCGAAAATCTATTCTGCCATCAATAAAACATCAGTATTACGGCCAACGCTGACCTTCCTTTTAATTTACCTCATACTCTTTCTTAAATTTCCATGAGAGAACAAGTATTTATAATTCGTTTATACTCTTTGTGTTTCCTGGAGACATTCTGCATAACGCACAAAGGTTATTCTCATGACACTACCTGGAGATTTGTACTATTGGATCTCTAGTTCTTCGAAATTTATATCTTTTCGATTTTATGAACACATAAGGAAATTTCCATTTCATTCAGTACTTAAAGCTAAAAAATTGTTGGAATCATCACTCTGGACTAAGTAATTTGGGTCATTTCGTATTTTAGGTCTACTGACACCGTCGTAGGCTCTTTGATTATTTACGTTGTTCTATATTACTAAATGAGCCGGAGGCATGGGCTACACATTAGGGCATCAGATATTGCGACATTACACGAACGACTACCGCTATTTTTCTTTGGTTTGTGTCTCTTTATGTCATTCGTAGAACTGGTGGACGACGTCACCCCTCTAAATTTTCTCTCCGAGCTAAGAATTTTTAATCTTGCATCGTTATACAGTACTTGGCTCTGAGCATTATGGGACTTAACATCTGAGCCAGCCGGCGCGGCCGAGCGGTTCTAAGCTCTGCAGGCTGGAACCGAGCGACCGCTACTGTCGCAGGTTCGAATCCTGATTTGGGTATGGATGTGTGTGATGTCCTTAGGTTAGTTAGGTTTAAGTAGTTCTAAGTTCTAGGGGACTGATGACCCCAGATGTTAAGTCCCATAGTGCTCAGAGCCACTCGAACCATTTTGAACTTAACATCTGAGGTCATCAGTCCCCTAGAACATAGAACTACTTAAACCTAACTACATCACACACATCCATGCCCGACGCAGGATTCGAACCTGCGACCGTAGCGGTCGCGCGGTTCCAGATTGAAGTGCCTAGAACCACTCGGTCACTGCGGCCGGCATACAGAACTTCAGTATGGATTCCCTCCTTGCGTTTGTTCTGATTATGCTCTTCATTTTTTCTTGCGTTTGTTCTGATTATGCTCTTCATTTTTTCTTTTCTTTTTGGTTATGTAGAAGTTTTCTCAAACAAATACGCCACTACGTCGTACAAGGTGCTGTATTACAGCTTAGTTGCATTTGGACGACCAGACGGCTGCCGTCCTAAGTGTGTTTCTCGACATCCGGAGAAACTTCGACATTATGCTAAAAGTCCTGTTGTAAAAAATGCGTACTCATGGTACGTCCCTGCAGACGTAGGACTATACTGAAGATTCCCTGCCAAACAGAACTCATTCCGTCGTTCCTAATGGGGAAAATATGTGTGAATTCCTAAGGGACCAAACTGCTGATGTCATCGGTCCCTAGACCTACACACTACTTAAACTAACTTATACTAAGAACAACATAAACACCCATGCCCGAGGGAGGACTCGAACATCCGGCGAGAGGGGATTCCTAATGGGGAAGCATCATCAGAAACGTAATGTCGCCTACTGTGATATAAGGTCTTAAACAGTTCGGATTACTTTTGAAGTTGAAGAAAAAGGAACACGATGATCAAGTGCCCTTTCTGGAGCTTGTTGAGTAAGGAGTCGACGACGAAGTGATTACAGAGGCAGCTCGAAATTTGCCGGCCAAGGCTGTGGCAAGAAATGTTATTGTTTCCAGTTAACCCTCTAACGTCGACATTAGTCACATGACTCACCAACGAAGTCGTTTCCATCCTATGAGACCAGTTATATGACGGAAAAACAAAAGCGTGCCCTTATTACAAGTACTAACAACGTAATGTTATGAAATATGATCAACTTACTCAAAGTTTTAATCCCGCTATTGTTTTGTTCTTCATTTTCTAACGATGTGTTTTTAGTGAAGTCGTATACAAACACATCGTTATTGAAATGATCGGTACGGTACGTATTTCTTTTAACTTTTCTTCTGTTTCTAGACAGTCGATTGCTAATAAAATGATACAGTAAATGTATAGCAACAATAAATCCTACAATAATGATATATATATAGAACAAACAAAACTGAGCACCAATAATAACGCAGAAAAATCAGTGACTCAACCACCTATCATACTATATGGTATTTTTTATTGTTGAGCTAGACTAAAGTGTTGCTTTTTAGAAAGGGGATGTAGCAAGCTGTAATTTCCTCTGCTACATAATATAAAGTGTAGATTAACATAACCGTCGACAGAGATACCTATTTATAACTAAACCATTGTCGTTCCAGTACAAGGATAGATGAATAACGTGTACCTTATTTCACAGCGTGTCGTGTTGCTTCATGCGTCAGAACTCTCACATATTGTTTCCGTTTACTGTGGAGATCACTCGCGCGAACATACTACGTAACGGCACACCTTGTGCCGTCTGGCTGTCGCCGTCGTTAGGGAGTTGGGCAATTTTGTGAAAGCCCTTAAACGCCGCTTCACACACCGGTGACACGTGATGCCACTGTGACAGCTATCCATAGTGGTCAGAGTTCCTTCCGGGGGCGTGGCACTGCACCTGACTGACCGGAATGGAAAGGTTTCCGGACGAAGATCTCATGCTGATTGCTGTGATTTTGGATGAAGAAGGCGAGAAGCAAGTGAAGAAATGGGCACTGGAGGAAATTTTTACGAATATTTCAGAACATCGGGATATACTTTCGACTAACTATTAAACAAATTGGAAGTTCATTTGAAAAATCGAAGCACGCATTGGATTAATGCCATCACACCAAGAGAACGGCTCGCCACTTGCTTGAGGTTAGTATACAAGATGATTTTTTTCCACTGTATACAAACTCTGGGAAATGATCGATGAGAGGATACGGAATAAAAAAGTCTAATGGACATAAGTTAGGAAATGCATGGTTTTCAAGCTAGATACCATTTGTTCCATATACACTGCTTCAGGACTGCAGTCTAATACGCGCTGTACAATGCAGCCACAGTTTGCATGTGCTTCAACGCATGCGTGAACGCGCCGTAGCATGTTCTGTCTCACATGTGCACGTCAGCCAGGCTGCATCCGAACTATGTCAAATACAGCATGAATACACTGCTCCAGTGTCTCGATATCTGGAATGGGTTCTGCGTACACGATACGTTTGAGATGGCCTCATAACCGGAAACTGTAAGGAACTCTGTATCACATTCACTACAAGGTGAGTCAGCACTTGAGGGCGCTAGGCCATGGCGTATGAGGAGCAGTATCACCCTCTTGAAGGAAACCATGCATACTGCCACTGTGGCATCTTGCTACAGTGTGTATTTGATTGAAGAAATGGCCTCTAGCTTGGAAACCATGCATTTCCGGACATAAGTTCATTAGACGTCTTTTGTTCCATATTCTCTCACCGATCAATCCCTAGAGTAAGTATACGGTGGAAAAAATCGCCCTGCGTAATATTACCAACGCACACTTTGACATTTATCGATTATTATTTATATGAGATCAACATTCATTATTGGCTACTGTAGTATAGTCTTTAGTGTGTTCTTTTGTTTCGCGCGTCAGTGATTCACTACCACTTCGACCACCTGTGAAATTTAGTTCTTACATCCCTGCTGTCCACCATTCTTCAAATATTTGGCCACTGGAGATGCCCTAAACACGATTTCATTTAGTTATCACGTGGGGCATAGTATAGTTCACAAGACCGTACAGGAAACCCGCAAGATAAATGCATGCAATTACGACGAATTGAAGCCTACTACTACAGAAGTATGCTAGAACATCGCTAAGGTTCTCTATGAAATGTAGCATTTTTTCTAACTTGATAGGAGTTTGGGACGGGAAACACCTTTCTATTCAGGCTGCCTTGAACCCGGGCCACTATTCTTTACTTCCAAGACATTCTCCATACCTTTGTTGCTTCTCGTAAATGCTCAATGTATCTATATTACTATTGGTGTGAGGGCATATAGAAAGACCGTATTACAGCCATAGTCAACACTCTCAAAGAACAATCTCTTACCTAGCTGGCTGTATTCATTGATGTAAAATTAGAAATATACACTTACGTATTTACGAGTTGTTTTTATTTTTGCTCCTATTTTATTCCAGCATATATTCTTCAGGTCTATATCCATGTATTTGGGGTTGGAGAGATCGTACTCGGGACCATTGCCTTTCGCGGGCAAGTGCTCTAGCAGGAGAGCTTCTGTAAAGTTTGGAAGGTAGGAGACGAGGTACTGGCAGAAGTAAGGCTGTGAGGAAAGGGCGTGAGTCGTGCTTGGGTAGCTCGGATGGTAGGGCACTTGCCCGCGAAAGGCAAAGGTCCTGAGTTCGAGTCTCAGTCCGGCACACAGTTTTAATCTGCCAGGAAGTTTCATGTCAGCGCACACTCCGCTGCAGAGTGAAAATCTCATTCTGGAAAGACCATCTGTTTGTGAATGTTGTACTGAAGAGAGTTGACCTAGCGTCTTGATGGCTAGGGTGTCGCAGATCTCGATCGAAGCCTCTTGAGATACCTGCATTGCCTCCATTTCACTGATACACAAAAACTAAACTAAATGACCAGCAGGAGGATGAGGGGAAATGTAAAGAAAGTATTCCGAGATCTGTTCTGTTTGTGTATAAAATTAATTTATTAACTTTCCTGCATAAGGTATTATGTGAGCAGTCTAGATCTACATGATTATTCTACTATTCACAGTAAAGTGCCTGGCAGAGGTTCAATGAACCACCTTAAAGCTGTCTCTGTACCGTTCCACTCTCGAATGGCGCGCGGGAAAAAGAGCACTTAAATATTTATGTGCGAGCTCTGATTTCTCTTATTTTATCGCGATGATAATTTTTCCCTGTGTAGGTGGGTGCCAACAGAATGTTTTCGCAATCGGAGGAGAAAACTGGTGATTGAAATTTCATTAGAAGATTCTGTCACAAAAAACGCCTTTGTTTTATTGATTGCCACTCAATTTCATCACCCATGTCTGTGGTACTATCTCTCATATTTCGCGATAATACAAAACGAGCCGCCCTTCTTTGTACTTTTCGATGTCATCCGTCAGTCCCACGTGATGCGGATCCCACACCGCACAGCAGTACTCCAGAACAGGACCGACAAGCGTGGTATAAGCAGTCTCTTTAGTAGACCTGTCGTGCCTTTTATTTGTTCTGCCAGTGAGTCGCAGTTTTTGGTTTGCTCTACCCACAACTTTATCTATGTCATCAATTTAAGATATTTGTAACTGTAATCCTTAAGTATTTAGTTGATTTTGCAGCCTTCAGATTTGTGCGACTTATCGCATAATCGAAATTTAGCTGTTTTCTTTTAGTACTGATGTGAATAACTTCACACTTTTCTTTATTCAGGGTCAATTGCCGCTTTTCACACCATAGAGATATCTAAATCATTTTGAAGTTAGTTTTGATCATCTGATGACTTTTCAAGACGGTAAATGATAGCATCATCTGCAAAAAATCTAAGACGGCTACTAAGATTGTCTCCTATATCGTGAATATAGGTCAGGAACAATAGAGGGCCTATAACACTTCCTTGGGGGACGCCGGATATTACTTCTGTTTTACTCGATGACTTTCCGTCCGTTACTACGAACTGGACCTGTCTGACAGGAAATCGCGAATCCAGTCTCACAACTGAGGCGATATTCCATAGGCACACAGTTTGGTTAGAAGACGCTTGTGAGGAACGGTGTCGAAAGTCTTCTGGAAATCTAAAAATATGGAATCAGTCTGACATCCCTTGTCGATAGCACTCATAATTTCATGAGTCTAGCCCGCATCTCGTGGTCGTGCGGTAGCGTTCTCGCTTCCCACGCCCGGGTTCCCGGGTTCGATTCCCGGCGGGGTCAGGGATTTTCTCTGCCTCGTGATGGGTGGGTGTTGTGTGCTGTCCTTAGGTTAGTTAGGTTTAAGTAGTTCTAAGTTCTTGGGGACTTATGACCACAGCAGTTGAGTCCCATAGTGCTCAGAGCCATTTGAACCATTTTTTTCATGAGTCTAAAGAGCTAGTTGTGTTTCGCAAGAACGATATTTTCTGAATCCGTGTTGACTATGTGTCAATAATTCGTTTTCAGCTATTTGTGTTTCGCAAGAACGATATTTTCTGAATCCGTGTTGACTATGTGTCAATAATTCGTTTTCAGCTATTTGTGTTTCGCAAGAACGATATTTTCTGAATCCGTGTTGACTATGTGTCAATAAATCGTTTTCTTCGAGGTACTTCATAATGTTCTAATATAGTATATGTTCCAAAATCCTACTGCAAATCGACGTTAGTGATGTGGGCCTGTAATTCATCGGATTACTCCCACTTCACTTTTTGGGTATTGGTGTGACTTGAGAAATTTTCCAGTTTTATGGTACGGATCTTTCTCTGAGCGGTTGTATATAACTGCTAAATATGGAGCTATTGTATCAGCATACTCTGAGAGGAACTTGACTGGTATATAATCTGGGCAGGAATGCTTGCCTTTATTTAGTGATTAAAGCTACTTTGCGGCACCGAGGATATCTACT
Organism: Schistocerca serialis cubense; assembly: GCF_023864345.2. NCBI lineage: Eukaryota > Metazoa > Arthropoda > Insecta > Orthoptera > Acrididae > Schistocerca > Schistocerca serialis. The sequence goes on along the minus strand of NC_064644.1, from coordinate 430,025,424 downwards.
TCTATGTTTCTCTTCTCAGTAGTTCTTGATGGAATTCAGGAATATTTACTTCGTTTGCTTTGGTGAAGGAGTTTCGAAAAACCGTGTTTAATAACTCTGCTTTAGAGGCACTGTGATCAGTAACTTCACCGTTGTTATCGAGCAGTGAAGGTATTGATTGAGTCTTGCCACTTGTGTGCTTTATGCATGACCAGAATCTCTTTGGGTTTTCTGCCAGATTTCGAGACAGTTTCTTTATGGAAATTATTAAAGCATCTCGCATTGAAGTACGAGCAGTATTTCGAACGTCTGTAAAACTGCGGCAGTACCATCACTTATTAATATATATATATATATATATATATATATATATATAATGGTTGTAGGTGTTATGCCATTCAGCCTAGCAGCAACTGCCTTGTGGTCGCTAATCCCTGTATTCATGACGATACTCAGTATCTGTTCATCTGTCCAGGATTATTTGTTGCTAAGAGGTCAAGCATGCTTTCGCAACAATTTACGCTTCTAGTGGGCTCATGAACAAATTGTTCAAAATAATTTTCTGAGATAGCATTCGGTATAATTTTGGATGACATTTATGCTGCCGCGGCTTTAAACGTATAATTTTTCCAGCATATCGAGGGTAGATTGAAGTTACCATTGGCTATAACTTTCTGAGTGAGGTACCAGTTTGAAATGAGACTCAAGTTTTCTTTGAACTGTTCAGAAACTATATCTTCTGAGTTGGGAGTCGGTAAAACGATCTAATTAATAGTTTAGTCCGATTGTCAAGTATAACCTCTAGCCATACTATTTCGAAGGAACTATCTACTTCAATTTCACTACAAGGTAAACTACTTCTGACAGTAATAAATACCACCAGTTGTATTTAATCTATCCTTTCTCAACACTGTTAAATCGTTTTAAAAAAATGTCGGCCGAACTTATTTACGGCTTTAGCCAGCTTTCTGTACCTGTAACTATTTGAGCTTCAGGGCTTTCTATTAGGGCTTGGAGCTCTGGTTTTCTCCAAACACAGCTACGACAATTTACAATTACAATACCGATCGTTTCTACAACTAATTTACTATGATTTACCTGTCCCTTTTTAAACAGATGCCCTTTCTGTGGTTCCTTGAGACCCTCTAACCTAAAAAACGGACCAATCCTTTCCACACAGCCCCCACTCCCCGTATAGCCACTTCCTGTGTGTAGTGGAGTCCTGACCTATTAAGCCGGACCCGGAAACCCACCACTCAATGGCTCAAGTCAAGGAATCTGCAGACTACACGGTCACAAAAGCGCCTGAGCCTCTGATTCAGACCATCCACTCGTCTCTGCACCTGCCGTCCTGCGGTTCTAGGCGCTTCAGTCCGGAACCGCACGACTGCTACGGTCGCAGGTTCGAATCCTGCCTCGGGCATGGATGTGTGTGATCTCTTTAGGTTAGTTAGGTTTAAGTAGTTCTAAGTTCTAGGGGACTGATGACCTCAGATTTTAAATCCCATAGTGCTCACAGCCATTTGAACCATTTCGTTTCTGCACCGTAAGCGCCTCCTTAATTTCGCAAGCAACACTGGCAGTCTTTACCCTCCGATCCAAAGCGACACACGTCATTGGTACCGACATGAGGCACCACCTGCAGTTGGCTGCACTCTGTACTCTTCATGGCATTCGGAAGCACCCTTTCCGCATCCAGAATGACTCCCCCCGTAATGCACACGGAGTGTAAACTGTCTTCCTCCCCCTCCTCGGCAGGCATGTTCCTAAGGGGCCGCATTACGCACCGAACGTTGGATCTCCCAACTACCAGCAAACCCACCCTCTGTGAATGCCCATCCTTGAGGACCGTGTAGCTTCCTCTTGAATAGTGTGGACTACTTCATCCGACTCCGAGACATCGTCAGCCACAGATAACCCCCGAAACGTCAAACGAACCGGAGAGGCCCTGCGATCGGCTTCTCGGAACGTTTTACGCTACCTGCCACACTTTGGAATGATCTCCCACTCGACCACGGGTGCAGGCAGTGCAGTGCAGTGGAGTGAAGGCACTACCCGGAGCGGCAACAGCAGTGGACCAATCGAGGGACACCTGGGATTTCGCTCGACGTCCCTCGCTAACCCGCGTCCGAACCCCCACAGTGGTCTCTCTTGACAGCAGCCTCAAGCTGTGTCACGGAAACCAATGCAGCATGGAGCTGTGAGCGAAGGGTCGCCAAATTAGCTGGCATCTGTACACAGCAATCACAGTTCCTATCCACTACTGCAGTCGTTCGCCGGCCGGAGTGGCCGTGCGGTTCTAGGCGCTGCAGTCTGGAACCGAGCGACCGCTACGGTCGCAGGTTCGAATCCTGCCTCAAGGATGGATGTGTGTGATGTCCTTAGGTTAGTTAGGTTTAATTAGTTCTAAGTTCTAGGCGACTGATGACCTCAGAAGTTAAGTCGCTTAGTGCTCAGAGCCATTTGAACCATTTTGCAGTCGTTCCTGTTTGAAGCTTGTAAAAATATGGAACAAACGAACAGTGTACTCGCCTTATTAGCAGCTGGCACACGGTGTGCGCTGTCTCTCACGGTCCATCCGACACTCACCTGGTGTAATACACCGATGAGCAGCAACAGGATATTTTGTCGATCGAAAATTCAATTTATTCCGCGAAATGTTAATGCAGTGCCCTATGCAGTGGTTGCATATCCTCTGATAATACTATGTACGGAATTTGTGAAATCATAAGACTTTGGACCGAGTGATCAAATGCCGCTATCTCTGGATCTTTGAATATAGGCAGCTACTTAATTACTTTCGAAGTGGATTCAGGAGCGATCACTGCACCACTCATAACCTGTTGTTCCTAGAAGTGATTATACTGTAAACGTTTCATGCGTGGACATCACTAAGTACGATTTTACGTCGAGAAGACCTACGATACTACTTGGAAGCATAATATGCTCGGACAGATCTATGAATGGGGCTTTCCCGGTCCTTTTTCCCTTCACGTTGTTTTAATTATCAAGTCGGTGAATTCCGTCTGACCGCTTGGAACAAGGCAACTGTGTCCAAGAAGGCAGTGTTTTAAGTTTGAATTTCTTTACAACAGCCGATAGTAATATAATATCGACAGTAAAACTTCCTATCTACTGTTCCTCCTTTTTGGAAGATTTCACCATCTTTTGTTCTCCCTCCAGGCGTTCAACAGTACCCATCTCTTCCAACTGACTCTTACAAGATTGGAGAAAGCTATAGAAGAGTGGTTTTAATTTCACACCCGAGTTTTATGTGTATGTTCTTTCTACCGTTCAGGTTTTGTTCTTAACTTTTCTGAGTTGAGGATGAGGGACACTGTCCTTAATTGTGAGGAAACGGTGAGTTTTATTGGTCTCAAATTTAATTTCACGCTTAACTGGTTGCTAAGTCTTAGGAATCTTAACAACACATTCCCCGAAAACACTAAATATTTTGAAATGCATTAGCCGCTGTGCACAGAGAGCAGACCAAACCTGTCTACTCGCGTTTTACAGAGCCTTCTTGCTACCTCTGCTTGATTACAGGTACGCGGTTAATGATTCCGCAGAATCCTCCTAATTAAATTTGTTAGACGTGGAACTGAATCATCGACTTAGCCTTGCAACCAGGTCCCTTAGAACCAGACCCACACCGAGGCTCTGCCCTGAGGTTGCTGTGCCACGGTTCAACGTAAGCTGTTGTCTCCTGCAGTAAATTATCCACACCAAAGACGCCTGCATACCATAGCGTTGCCCGCTATCCAGTACACGTTTTCAGACTGGTAACGAGAAAGTGTTGCACAGATTGTAGAAATTCTACAGATACTGGCGCACACGCGGCAGTAATACGATGTTGCATATCCTCTTCTGTCGTTGGGGGGGGTTCCTGATACACTTTGTCTCTCACTGCGCCCCAGAGAAAGAGGTTTAATGGCGTCAAGTCGGGGGACCGAGCTGTTCCACAGTACAACATGATCTTGTACCTAGTAACAAATATTCTATTTAGTTTTGTCAATACTGAATTTAATAGTCTATGTGTGACATTATTACTCTACTGCATAACAGTAATTGTAAGTTAAATAAAGTTAAGGAGAAGTATTATTAGAAACTAGTTATGTTAAAAACGCATTGAAATTAAAGCTATTGGAAATTAACTCTTATTTCCCTCTTCAAGTAAGGGAAAATTGAGTTAAAGAAACTCAGTTCATTTGCAAAAATTACTTGTTCCATGGTAGAAGACCTTCTGTTTCAAGATTCAAGGAAGTGCACGACCGATGTAGCAAGGCTTTATCGTCCATACGTTACGTAGCTAGTTTTAAAAATGTACAGAATTTTACCAACGATAAAACTCTGTAACTGAATAATTAACAATATCCAACCATATAGCTTTGAAATATGAAAAGCTCGTAATATTTAGAAACGCAGCACAAAGCAGAACCTCATGTATCACAACAACAAAAACATTAGATAATTCGGGAAACTGCTTATAGTGGTCTCTAGTGTGCATTTCTTCATATGACTAAGTTCAGTCACTATATCGACGAAGAAACAGCAGGTAGACTATCCTCCAGGTATATCTATTTATCGTGTGGTAGACATCGCTATTCGTATACACTTTATATACAATATAATTAGAAATTGACATGCAGACAATGAATATAATCAATAGCCTCCTCTGTTGCAATTAGGAAACTCGAACTGGTCATTCTTCTACTATGTGCTGGATTGTTTGTTTTTGAGCACAGCAGTCGCAGTTTGGTGTTGGTATCTTTCTCCATCCGTGGCCAGTGCGTAGGCGATTTAAAATTGTCCACACTTTGAATGAGTGATGGAAGCCGGGCGGCTTCTCATTTATCATGAAGTTTTGGCACTTTGGTGGGCATAATTTTTAACATTTTTATGCAGTATGTATTTATACTTTGGTGGGCGATGTTCTCGCCACTGTTGTTTCCAGAGATTGTGGATGTCAAAATTGGACGTTTTCATCTCTTTAGGAGTTAGTAGATGATCTTCTCGGTTTAAGTTTTCTGCGCTCCAGGCCAGCTGAATCATTATGTATGGGCAGTTGAGGGTTATAAATTACCTTGTCGTATTCGCTGAGGAGACCATTTTCGCCATATCTATGATGGTGATATATGACTCAGGTCTGGCAGCCGTACGGTAGGGGTGGATTTTATTGTGCCACTGATGATGCGTGTGGTGTCGTTCAATAAGTACCACATCAGTTCTGTCTGTGTACGGTTTATTAACCGATACTGGAACAAAGTATTCTGCCGCTGAGGAGACAAGCCCATTTGCTAATGTGCGGAGTGTATTTGCTGTGGAGCCCCAAGTATTGTCGCACTATATGGATGATGATGTTTCTTGTCTTCATTCTGGCTGCGGTCTTTGTCGGGTGATCCTTTTCAGAGAGCGACCTGTCGAGTTCTAGATATCTGAGGTAGTTGTTATGATTGAGGTGTTCCCTTTCAAAGATAACATTGAGCTCTATCCATGACGAGTGCCTGCAAAGGTCTTCGGTCTTGTTCGGGACTGACTACAGTCTCCATTTGCGAAAGTAGCCACTCAGTGACATTAGATCGGTGCACAGAGATATCTCCAGTGGTCTTAAACGACCCGTGTTGTGCAGCAAGGGCCAATCGGCTGCGTAGCCAAACTTCCTAGATTGTTTATGTCAGAAATGTAAAGAATGAAGAACAGTGGGGCAAGGACTGAGCCCTGTGGTAACCCATTGTTGAGTACCTTGGTGGAGCTCTTTCATTCTTCTGTAAACACATTGAAAGCTCTCCCAGCAAACATGTTATCGATCAGTCTGATAGTATCGCCGCATGGAATTATTTTAATTGGCTTGTACAACAGTCCTTGTCTCCAGACACTATCATACGCTGCGCTCAGATCTACGAATGATGTTGCTGTTTTTTGCTTTTTCTGATAGCCTGCCTCTATACGGGTTGTCAGGGAAAGCGCTTGGTCAGCGCAGCTTCTACACTACTGGCCATTAAAATTTCTACACCAAGAAGAAATGCAGATGATAAACGGGTATTCATTGGACAAATATATTATACTTGAACTGACATGTGATTACATTTTCACGCAATTTGGGTGCATAGATCCTGAGAAATCAGCACCCATAGCAACCACCTCTCGCCGAAATAACTGCCTTGATACGCCTATGCATTGAAGCAAACAGAGCTTGCATGGCGTGTACAGGTACAGCTACCCATGCAGCTTCAACACGATACCACAGTTCATCAAAAGTAGTGACTGACGTATTGTGATGAGCCAGTTGCTCGCCCACCGTTGACCAGACGTTTTCAGTTGGAGAGAGATCTGGGGAATGTGCTGGCCTGGGCAGCAGTCGAACATTTTCTGTATGCAGAAAGGCCCGTACAGGACCTGAAATACGCGGTCGTGCATTATCCTGCCAAAATGTAGGGTGTCGCAGGGATCGAATGAAGGGTAGAGTCACGGGTCGTAACACATCTGAAATGTAACGTCCACTGTTCAAAATGCCGTCAATGCGAACAAGAGGTGACCGAGACGTGTAACCAATGGCACCCCAAACCATCACGCCAGGCGATACGCCAGTATGGCGATTACGAATACACGCTTCCAATGTGCGTTCACCGCGATGTCGCCAAACACGGGTGCGACCATCATGATGCTGTAAACAGAACCTGGAGTCATCCGGAAAAATGACGTTTTTCCATTCGTGCACCCAGGTTCGTCGTTGAGTACACCATCGCAGGCGCTTCTGTCTGTGATGCAGCGTCAAGGGTAACCGCAACCATGGTCACCGATCTGACAGTCCATGCTGCTGCAAACGTCGTCGAACTGTTAGTGCAGATGTTCGTTGTCTTGCAAACGTCTCCATCTGTTGACTGTTGACTCAGGGATCGAGACGTGGCTGCACGATTCGTTACAGCTATGCGGGTAAGATGCCTGTCATCTCGACTGCTAGTGATACGAGGCCGTTGGGATCCAGCACGGCGTTCCGTATTACCCTCCTGAACCCACCGATTCCATATTCTGCTAATAGTCATTGGATCTCGACCAACGCGAGCAGCAATGTCGCGATACGATAAACCGCAGTCGCGATAGGCTACAATCCGACCTTTATCAAAGTCGGAAACGTGATGGTACGCATTTTTCCTCCATACACGAGGCATCACAACAACGTTTCACCAGGCAACGCCGGTCGACTGATGTTTATGTATGAGAAATCGGTTGGAAACTTTCCTCATGTCACCACGTTGTACGTGTCGCCACCGGCGCCAACCTTGTGTGAATGCTCTGAAAAGCTAATCATTTGCATATCACAGCATCTTCTTCCTGTCGGTTGAACTTCGCTTCCGTAGCACGTCATCTTCGTGGTGTACCAATTTTAATGTCCAGTAGTGTGTTAGGTCGGAGTCCTGCTTGTTCATCTGGGATTGCTTCCAGTATTTTTGGGCTCAGTCTGTTTTATATATATGACACTGAGCAGTGCAGTTGGTCTATCGCTTTTTGGCTGGTCGCTTGGTTTTCCCGGCTTTGAGTTCATTTTCTGTGATATGTTCCCCGTTGTCATTACATTTGTATAAAGTTCTGGAAGTCATTTTTTGGCATACTTCCCACAGTGAAGAAGCAATTCCGGATGTATTCCATGCCTTTCCTGCCTTGACGTATCTGATTTTAGTAATAGTAAATTTCGAATAATATTTATCCCAAGATGTGGTGGTTACCTTTAGGGCACTCTTACAGGCGCTAAGTTCACGGCGTATTGTTCTTGAATGGTTTTTGTCCCTTGGAGCTCTGGGTATAGCCTGTATGCGAAATGCAATCCTATTTGCAGAAATATCTGTAGAGTTATGATGTAATTTACTAGCTCCACTGAGCTTACGGGGAAGAGACCAGGTCTTTCTACTAGATGTTTTGAAATCTAGCGACTCTTCGGTTTCGACCCATTTCTCTCGCCGAGCATCGTCTATGGTGCGCAACAGGTCATCTGCAGTCTCAGGGTCTCCAGTCTAAAGGAGTATTTGATACTTGATTTCACGCTTTTTGTCCCAGCCTGGTACATATTGTTTGCGGAATCCCCTCAGGCACCTGTGAATCTCTCGTAGCTACTAGCTGTTGAGTTGATCCATCCCGAGCACTTATCGAGTTTCTCCACGTAGATATTCCACTTAGCTTTTCAGAAATTCAAGCTTGGGCATTGTATCTTTGTGGATCCATCATGGACAGGGGACTTCGGATTGTTAAGTAATTGCCAATATAAATGAAATTCACCAACAGCCGCGTAACTGAGATGTTATTTTATCTTCGGGCCGTCCGCCCCAGTAGCTGAGTGGTCAGCGTGACGGATTGCCGTCCTCTGGGCCCGGGTTCGATTCCCGGCTGGGTCGGAGATTTTCTCCGCTCAGGGACTGGGTGTTGTGTTGTGTTCATCATCATTTCATCCCCATCCGGCGTGCAGGTCGCCCAATGTGGCGCCGTATGTAATAAGACCTGCGATATGGCGGCCGGACCTGCCCCGCGAGGGGCCTCCCGGCCAATGACGCCAAACGCTCATTTCATTTCATTTCATTTCATCTTCGGGCCCCTACATAATAAAAGGGTATGCATGTAGTGTAAATCAGGACGTACAAGGCAAGCCTACAGAAAGTGACAGGCAATCGTTAAAGCGCTTAAAACCACAAAATGAAGGAACTGCGTTAAACCAAATCACTGTGTACATCCAGCACAATAGACTAAACCATATGCACATATTTGTTAGTCATAAAACTACTTAATATCACGGCTTTACAAGAGAACATAAACATTTTAAAAAATCGGATCTAGGCCCTCCGCTGCAGTCTCTATACATGTCTGGACTGGCACTAACACTTTGTTTCATCGCCTTCGGCTACTCCAATGCTTTGAGTGGTATTTTTCGTTCCACGAGTACTTTATAATGTGGTTCCAGCAAACGAATTCCTTATTGCGCATCGGTGCCCCTTTGGCGCTCAAATACGTTACTCACTTAGTGGGGTTCTGCTTTGATGATATGGTGGTCTTCGCACACTCGCTTACTTACCTTTTACCTATCTCCATACCCACGTTACCTATCGCGACAAAACTTGCTATGTCTTATTATTTAGATGGGTGGGCCGTTGATAGTTAGGCCGTTGGGATTTTGCATTACACTCCCAGGGAAGTAGTATTACATTGTCAGCTGAGAACTAGGAGGACTCTCTTTAGTTAAGTAGGATTTGAGATCCTTGTTGGTTTCATTCCATGTAGGCTTTCACGGCCGGCGTCTTCATCAGTAAACACTTCCGGGCTAAGTTGCCGTGGTCGATCTGTAGAACTTCTTCTCCCTGACGTTTCGTTCTCAACTACGGAGAACATCTTCCGAGGTGAGTCAACGACTGGCTGCTAGGAGCTGGGGCCGCCGCTTATATGGATATCGTAGGGGGCGCCACCGCACGTCACGTGGCGTCGATGTGCAGCTATCTTTGGCTATCGTCTGTTCTCTCGATTGCAGCCAATCGATTGTCACGTGATTGATGCAACGTCGACCGCCATATCTTATCCAATTTTAATCCTTCTTCTTTACGATCAAAATTGTATTGATGTTTGTGGATTTCAATTGCCTCTCTATACATACGTGTATAATAGTGCGACGTCCTCGCTAACACGCTTGTTTCACCAAATTTTATTTCGTGATCTCCATCCTTAAAAACATGTCCTCTACTGCCGATTTGTCGATATGTCCCAAGCGACAGTTTCTTTTGTGCTCCGTCAACCATGCTTCTTTTGTAGTTCCTATGTAAACCCTGCCACAACTACACGGAATTTTATATACCCCTGGGGTGGCTAGGGGTTACGAGCATCTTTTGTTGATCTTAGGCATTCACTAATTTTCTTAGTAGGTCTACAAATGGTCTCTACCTGAAACGTGGCTAGTACTTTCCCAATGCGATCCGTGATATTATGGATGAATGGAAGAAATACTTTTCCAGCTGATGGTTGTTGCTGTCTCCTATTTTTTGGCATTTTTCTATTTGGGTGAAGTGCTCGGTTAATCTCGTTATTCGTATAACCATTTTTCGCAGAGGCCATTCGTAAATGATTTAGTTTTTCTTGTAAGTAGCCTGGTTCACAAATATTATTGGCCCTATCCACTAGTGCTTTTATGACCCCCCCCCCTTTTGCCAAGGGTGGTGATTTGAGTTCTTATGGAGGTAGCGATCAGTATGTGTACCTTTCCTGTAGGCCTTATGGCCTAAGGTCCCATTCACCCGTTTGATAACTGATACATCCAAGAAGTTAAGTTGTCCATTCTTCTCCTTCTCCATAGTAAATTTAATCTTTGGGTTGATGCTATTTAAGTGTACCAGGAAATCATTCGTCTTCTTCCTCATGATTCCATATTACAAAGGTATCATCAACATACCGATACCACTTCGAGGGGCTTTTTTTTTGGCCGACTGCAGTGCTTGATGTTCAAAATATTCCGTGAATAAATTCGCAATTGCGGGACTTAGGGGGCTTCCCATGGAAGCATCAATAGACGGTTGACGGAGCACAAAAGACACTGTCGCTTGGGACATATCGACAAATCGGCAGTAGTGGAACTTGTTTTTAAGGATGGAGATCACGAAATAAAATTTGGTGAAACAAGCGTGTTAGCGAGGACGTCGCACTATTATACACGTATGTATAGAGAGGCAATTGAAATCCACAAACATCAATACAATTTTGATCGTAAAGAAGAAGGATTAAAATTGGATAAGATATGGCGGTCGACGTTGCATCAATCACGTGACAATCGATTGGCTGCAATCGAGAGAACAGACGATAGCCAGAGATAGCTGCACATCGACGCCACGTGACGTGCGGTGGCGCCCCCTACGATATCCATATAAGCGGCGGCCCCAGCTCCTAGCAGCCAGTCGTTGACTCACCTCGGAAGATGTTCTCCGTAGTTGAGGACGAAACGTCAGGGAGAAGAAGTCCCTTGTTGGTTTGTTTCACTGTGGTAACGCCGACCTGTTAAGTGATGTAAAGGAACCAAATCATATCTTTTCATTTCGATTTGCTGTATAACCTAGACCCAAAAGGTATTTGCGAATATTCTTAGATTGCTCCTTGCATGCTGTTTTTCTCTCAAGATATCAGTTTTTTTCAGTGTTGTGACAACTAATTATGTCAACAATCAACAGTTGTGATAGACCTAGGCCGTAAATATGCATATTATTGTACTTCATAGATTACTGTGTGACATTTTACTTTAAATGAAGATAGTATCTCATGTATACTAGCGGTTTCCTCATCTATAAGAATTATGCAGTATTTCATATTAAAAACAAGCTTTGTTTCAATGGAGCTGCTGATTGTATACTGTCTATTCTGATCGTTTTAATATTTTGCATGCTCTATTGTAAATCCATGGTGTTAAGTGGTTTTATGACTAACAAATATGTACACATGGTTTAGTCTGTTGTGATGGATGTACACAGTAATTTGATTTAACGCCACTACTTTCAATTTGTAGCTTTAAGCGCTTTTACTATTACCTGTCACTGTAAACTTGCCTTTCAGACCCTGAGTCACACTACATGTGTATCCTTTTATTATGTAGGGGCCTGAAAATGGCATAATGGGATGCTGAAACTGGTGGCTTTGAGAATAAAACAGAAAAATAAAATAACATCCCTGTTGCATGGTTGTTGGAGAATTTCATTGATATTAACAATTGGCATTGTATGGCTGTTATTAATGGTATATTACTTCCAATTTCGATCACGACTGGACGGTGTTGGATGTAAGGGAAGTCTGTTAACACTAGAACGGCGGAAAGGATCAAAATGTCCTCTGTGTACGTATTTCGTTCATTGTCATATCCAATTCATCTGCTCCTATTTCTGAAGATGTTTTAGTATTTACAAAATATTTTAATTTTCTTCGCCATTTCATTCAGTATACCTAGAACGGCGGAAGGGGTCAATTTGATCCCACTGCAATTTCTCTTCTGAATATAATTATCCAACCATAGAGTGGCCACATTGAACAGTAACGCAGAGCAGTTGCTCCTCGTTGTTTCAACTTGGCAGGCGAACATTCTAGTCCGCGAAAGCTTATTTTGTGTCTTTGTCCGTGAAACACGTTTTTGAACATGTATCGTCAGCATGGACGTTCTGATAAAGAAGTCTTACATCTCTTGGAGAATTCCGAAGTTGAATCAGAAATTGAGTTCAGTAATGAAGATGATGATTATGTACCTGACACAAGTGAAGATGAAGACATTGTGAACGAGGCGCGATTAGTGGACGAGCATTCAGATGCTGATATACGTCAATCATCACCTCTTTCACCAAAGCTAGTACAGTTGGAAGCGTCTACAAAGATGATTGCAAGGGATGGAACCGTGTGGGAAATTGGAAATTATTCATCTTCTGAAAGGCAGTAAGCTGTGAATGTTCTGAAGGAGAGAAGAGGTCCCACTGCTTATGCTTGCCAGTGAGTGGACATCTCTGTCAACAGTGCCTTCCGTCTCATTTTTGATGAAGCAATGCCACGTCTCATGAAGAAATACAAAGAATCAAATTCTCGAAAAGTACTAAAAAGCAATGACTTGACTGTGTCACTTGAGGAACTGGAGAAACTGATAGCCACCACGTATGTTCGGGGTGTTCTGTGCACGAAAGGTATGTCTGTGGACCGCCTCTGATCGTATTCTTGGGGGGCTGCTTTTATCAAGGACGTTATGCTAAGGTACAGATTTCAGGAGCTCCTCAGATTTCTCCGTTTTGATGGAAAATCAACCTGGGCTGAACGCTAGGCAGCCAATAAATGCGCTCTTGTATCTGAAATTTGGGGAAAGTTCATTGAAAACAATATTCACACTTACCATAAAGGGAAGAAAACAGATCCTAGCAATTATAGGGGACTCTCCCTCTTACCAGTGACCTATAAGATCTTGTCTAAGGCGCTTTTAAAAAGAGCAGAAGAGATACTTGACAAACAGCTAGGAGAGTATCAGGCTGGATTTAGGAAGGGAAGGTCATGTGCAGAACAAATACTAAATTTAAAGAACATAATAGAAATGAGGAAAATCAAGAACTTAAAATATGTAATTACTTTTGTGGATTTTAAAAAAGCCCATGATTCAATTGACAGAAATACACTGCTTGATATCTTAAAAGAATTGGGACTCGATGCTAAAACAACTGAAATAAATAAAGTTACTTTGACAAATACAAAATCGAAAGTAAAATTTAGGGGAGAGCTCTCAAAATCGTTTGAAATAAAGTCAGGTGTTCGACAGGGAGATGGTCTGTCACCTCTGCTTTTCAATTGTGTCTTGGAGAAGGTAGTTCGAGAATGGAGGAAGGCCATCAATACTAAAGGGATTCAACTAGGGAGAAATCCAAACAAGATCACTGTCGACTGTTTAGCCTTCGCAGATGACATGGCACTGATTACAGATTCACTAGACAATGCCCAAGAACAAATAAGATAACTACAAAAACAAGCAGCCGAAGTAGGGCTACAAATATCCTATGAAAAAACAAAGTTTATGACAAACATCTGTCATGCTCCTCAAAATATTGCAGTTGACAACAACACAATACACAAAACAGATTCCTTTAAATACCTAGGAGAGTGGATTACATACAATGCCAAAGAAAAGATAGCTATAGAAACTAGAGTGCACAAAATGGAAAGAGTGTTTCATATGACCAAAAACATTTCTAATAAAAAATCCTTGTCCTGGAACACGAAATTAAGACACTACCAAACAGTGGCCAGACCTGAAGCTCTCTATGCGGCAGAAACACTTAAACTAACAAGAAATGGAGAGCTTGAGAAACTAGAGAAGGTCGAAAGAAGAATTTTAAGGAAAATACTGGGAGCTAAAAGAAACGATAATGCTGAAAACAGGTTAAGACCAAACAGAGAGCTATATCTGAAAACGGAGAAACTAACTGATGTAATGAGGAAGAGGAGACTACAGTTTTTTGGACATATATTAAGAATGGATAACAACAGACTAACCAAGCGGATATTCACGTTACTCAATAGCTACAAATCCAAGCCAGCATGGTTCATAGAGACTGAAAAGGACATTGAAAATGCTGGAGTTACAATAGACACAATAGAAAACAGAACACATTTCAGAAAGGCAGTTCAAATGGCAGAATTTCAGGAGAGAAAGAAAATAACTAGACGAAAGTGGACTCAAGAAGAAAGGGAACAACACTCTAAAAGGATGAAGGAAATTTGGAAACTGAAGAAATCTAATACAATGAAGAGTAGCCAAAGTTGATTCATCGTACCCTCCAAATGGGTTATTCGAAAGAAAAAAAAAATTCACACTTAACGCCCTGGAGAAAATATAACCATTGGCGAGCAACTGTTACCAACCAAAGCAATATGCAGGTTTACTCAATTCATGTCCAACAAACCAGACTAATATGGTCTCAAATTCTGGTTGGCTGTTGATGTAATGGCGAAGTATATACATATATGTAATGATTTCCCAAACCTCGGCAAAGAGGACACGCATAGAGAGAAACAACCACTTCTGCCTCTCATGGAGCCATTTGTAAATCAAGGAAAAAGTGTGATCTCAGACAACTTCTTTACATCTGTTCAACTTGTTAAGAAACTCAAAGAAAAGAAAACTTAGTTGGTACAATAAACAAGATCCGCCATGAAATACCCGATGAAGCAAGGAATGCTGAAATACACTCTACCACAATACTACACAATAGTGGCAACACAGACTGCACCTTGTCTGTATACCAAGGAAAGAAGAATAAAAATATCATTCTTCTGAGTACGCTGCATGCTGAAGTGGCAATAAGCAAGGAAGGAAAGAAAAAACCTGAAATCGTAACATTCTACAGTGCAACGAAGTACGGGGAGGACGTGGTGCCGGCCGTTGTGGCCGAGCGGTTCTAGGCGCTTGGGTCTGGAACCGCGCAACCGCTACGGTCGCAGGTTCGAATCCTGCCTTGGGCATGGTTGTGTGTGATTTCGTTAGGTTAGTTAGGTTTAAGTAGTTCTAAGTTATAGGGGACTGATGACCTCAGATGTTAAGTCCCATAGTGCTCAGAGCTATTTGAACAATTTTTGAGGACGTGGTTGATCAAATGACCCGTAAATATATTACGAAGGTTGCATGTATGACGCGACCAATTTATGTCTTCTACAACATACTGGACATGGCGGCAATAAGTGTATGGGACATCTATAACATAGTAACAAACAAGTAAATGGAATGGAAGGAGTTCATACTTCAATTGAACGAAAGGGCAAGAACATCAGGCAAAGGAAGAGAGTATGGAAGTGAAATCATCTAGGTAGCAGAGGAAGTGCCAGATCAGCCTCTGCAAAGCCAACAAGACCAGCGAAGACTGTATGAAGAGCCACAAAGCCGTGTGAGGAAAATATGCTCGTAGAAGTCACCTGTGCTAAGTGCATCCAGCAGCTTCAAATGACTGGAGTGAAAGGTAATACAGAGCTGTTTGTAAAACACATGTGAGAGTAAAATGAACCAAATATACTAAACGTGTCTAGAAGGTTGTATGAATAGTTCGTAAATTAAAATCTGTAGTTAAGAAACTTGTTAGCAGTAGCTAACTTCTATGATACATTGGTGTTCAAATAAATTAGCTATTATTTTTTATAATTGTAAATAATTGTTGATTACTAGAAATAAACAAACACAAAAAGAAGTACTTGTTTAAGTCAAATATGAAAATATTTTATGTGGAGTCAAAATGACCCCTTTCCGCCGTTTTAGGACTGCCAGAAACTCCGCCATTCTAGTGTTAACACATGTCTTGTAGAACGGGAGCTACAGACATAGCTGCTGGGCTGCCAAACCAACGCGTTATCGTCAGCATCATCGTGTAAACATATCTAACACTCCCTCGCAGACGTCGGTCAGAGATCCGTGTGGGCTCAGGCCAATGAGAGTCAACCCCACAAGCTTTTTCGCTTTTTTGTCTGTAAAAACACCTTCCAATGACGGTGAAAACATGTATGCCAGAGTCTTTGATGCTAACGATAATACCGGACAACTTTCCCTCGTGGTACAGAAGCACGATTCTGTGGGCAGCTGGGAAAGGTAACACAAATGTTATACAAACCAGAAACAGCGGAAAGCACGCCAGCATGGATACCTCTGACGCTGCCTTGACCTCTAAGCCACGTATCTGCGTAGGCCCGCTGGTGTCCGTGCCAGGTGGCCAACGAGAGCCCGGCTGGCTTCCGCGCAGCTTCGCGGGCCGAACCGGACCCCGAGAAACGCTGCGCCTGCGTTATTAGGTTTTCTTGGCACAGTCCCGCGGTAGCCAGCTCTTCATTATCATTCTAATTTAATTTACGAGCGCCCGCAGCTGCCGCTGACACGCTGCCCCGCATTCTACCAGCGTCGCCTGCCCACCCACCCACCCTTATTTTTTTATTTCTTTATTTCCCCTCGCCTACCACCCCCACCTCTCTTGCCACTCCCTTTTCCTCAACAGACTACAGACCAGATGCTCAGCTCGTCGGCGGCCGCCCGAACCCTTGGAACAATTTAGGGAGGGCCGCAAACATTCAATTGTTAATTAAGGATGTTTTCGGCGCCCTTCGGGCTTTCGCTCGGAACGGAATTCTTCAGAACGAAAGGACGTTCTTGCGCCTGCACTCTGCCCTCCCTCCTCTCCTCGCCCCCTCCCTCTTTTTTTTGTCCTGTCTCTATTTGAGACTGCGCTTCGCATCCGAAATTGAGTGAAAGCCGATTAGCATCATCCGCACAGCACAGCGGAGCCGCGCAAGTTTTCGCTAAACTCATTTCGAGTGGCATTCAGGCGCCTGATCCCCTCTGTGCTCCCAAATCCTGTCCTCTTCTGTAAGTGGCTTCGTGGGGCACGGCTGAATCGCCCCCGCCTCTGAACCACTATCTGCAACCTGTACACGGTTCAGAAGCGTCTCCTAATGGAACTTCACAGCCAAACACTGCTGCAGAGACTCCCGTACGATTCGTGCTATGTCGATTTAGGCCGCAAAATGTTCACTGCATACTAACAAAAACACCAAAACAGCAGTGAATCTACAAGTACAGTGTTCAGTTGTCATCAGATTTAACTGCAGCGTCATTAAAAATACATTATGTCAAAGTAACTGCTTTTATTCTTCAAGAACAGCAATTTTCTGAGCTTCAACGCGTTGTTAGGAGTACACTAAAAACTACCCTCGTTAATTTAAAGGGTAAAATATCGTGATATTTCTAACTTCGTGGTATTTCTGAATGCTACAGAATACAGCTAGTTTCAACTACAGGGCTATTACAAATGATTGAAGCGATTTCATAAATTCACTGTAGCTCCATTCATTGACATATGGTCACGACACACTACAGATACGTAGAAAAACTCATAAAGTTTTGTTCGGCTGAAGCCGCACTTCAGGTTTCTGCCGCCAGAGCGCTAGAGAGCGCAGTGAGACAAAATGGCGACAGGAGCGTATGTCGTGCTTGAAATACACTCACATCAGTCAGTCATAACAGTGCAACAACACTTCAGGACGAAGTTCAACAAAGATCCACCAACTGCTAACTCCATTCGGCGATGGTATGCGCAGTTTAAAGCTTCTGGATGCCTCTGTAAGGGGAAATCAACGGGTCGGCCTGCAGTGAGCCAAGAAACGGTTGAACGCGTGCGGGCAAGTTTCACGCGTAGCCCGCGGAAGTCGACGAATAAAGCAAGCATGGAGCTAAACGTATCACAGCCGCCGGTTTGGAAAATCTTACGGAAAAGCCTAAAGCAGAAGCCTTACCGTTTACAATTCCTACAAGCCCTGACACCCGATGACAAAGTCAAACGCTTTGAATTTTCAGCGCGGTTGCAACAGCT
This sequence comes from Schistocerca serialis cubense, assembly GCF_023864345.2. Classification (NCBI taxonomy): domain Eukaryota; kingdom Metazoa; phylum Arthropoda; class Insecta; order Orthoptera; family Acrididae; genus Schistocerca; species Schistocerca serialis. The sequence continues at coordinate 430,007,569 of NC_064644.1, read as the reverse complement.
CATGGAAGAGGATGCCTTCAGTGCGAAACTTGTTTTCAGTGATGAAGCAACATTTTTTCTTAATGGTGAAGTGAACAGACACAATGTGCGAATCTGTGCGGTAGAGAATCCTCACGCATTCGAGCAGCAAATTCGCAATTCACCAAAAGTTAACGTGTTTTGTGCAATCTCACGGTTTAAAGTTTACGGCCCCTTTTTCTTTTGCGAAAAAAAAAGGTTACAGGACACGTGTATCTGGACATGGTGGAAAATTGGCTCATGCCACAACTGGAGACCGACAGCGCCGACTTCATCTTTCAACAGGAAGGTGCCCCACCGCACTTCCATCATGATGTTCGGCATTTCTTAAACAGGAGATTGGAAAACCGATGGATCGGTCGTGGTGGAGATCATGATCAGCAATTCATGTCATGGCCTCCACGCTCTCCCGACTTAACCCCATGCGATTTCTTTCTGTGGGGTTATGTGAAAGATGCAGTGTTTAAACCTCCTCTACCAAGAAACGTAACAGAACTGCGAGCTCGCATCAACGATGCTTTCGAACTCATTGATGGGGACATGCTGCGCCGAGTGTGGGAGGAACTTGATTATCGGCTTGATGTCTGCCGAATCACTAAAGGGGCACATACCGAACAATTGTGAATGCCTAAAAAAACTTTTTGAGTTTCTGTATGTGTGTGCAAAGCGTTGTGAAAATATCTCAAATAATAAAGTTATTGGAGAGCTGTGAAATCGCTTCAATCATTTGTAATAACCCTGTATTTACGTTACTGACACAATAGAGACACCACTGGTAAGGTATAATAGTATAAACCAATAAAAAACCAATAAATTAATTCCCATATATAAAAACAAATGTAAGAATATCATTGTCTTACGGTCAGTTGATTGCCAGGAAGACCTACTTCTTTTGATTTCGACATCATGTAGTACCAATCACTTGACAAAACGTTCTCATATATAAATGAAATAACGTAGGAAATTTAACAATTAATTACGATTTAATTGTAAGATGTTAATTAAAATACACTCCTGGAAATGGAAAAAAGAACACATTGACACTGGTGTGTCAGACCCACCATACTTGCTCCGGACACTGCGAGAGGGCTGTACAAGCAATGATCACACGCACGGCACAGCGGACACACCAGGAACCGCGGTGTTGGCCGTCGAACGGCGCTAGCTGCGCAGCATTTGTGCACCGCCGCCGTCAGTGTCAGCCAGTTTGCCGTGGCATACGGAGCTCCATCGCAGTCTTTAACACTGGTAGCATGCCGCGACAGCGTGGACGTGAACCGTATGTGCAGTTGACGGACTTTGAGCGAGGGCGTATAGTGGGCATGCGGGAGGCCGGGTGGACGTACCGCCGAATTGCTCAACACGTGGGGCGTGAGGTCTCCACAGTACATCGATGTTGTCGCCAGTGGTCGGCGGAAGGTGCACGTGCCCGTCGACCTGGGACCGGACAGCAGCGACGCACGGATGCACGCCAAGACCGTAGGATCCTACGCAGTGCCGTAGGGGACCGCACCGCCACTTCCCAGCAAATTAGGGACACTGTTGCTCCTGGGGTATCGGCGAGGACCATTCGCAACCGTCTCCATGAAGCTGGGCTACGGTCCCGCACACCGTTAGGCCGTCTTCCGCTCACGCCCCAACATCGTGCAGCCCGCCTCCAGTGGTGTCGCGACAGGCGTGAATGGAGGGACGAATGGAGACGTGTCGTCTTCAGCGATGAGAGTCGCTTCTGCCTTGGTGCCAATGATGGTCGTATGCGTGTTTGGCGCCGTGCAGGTGAGCGCCACAATCAGGACTGCATACGACCGAGGCACACAGGGCCAACACCCGGCATCATGGTGTGGGGAGCGATCTCCTACACTGGCCGTACACCACTGGTGATCGTCGAGGGCACACTGAATAGTGCACGGTACATCCAAACCGTCATCGAACCCATCGTTCTACCATTCCTAGACCGGCAAGGGAACTTGCTGTTCCAACAGGATAATGCACGTCCGCATGTATCCCGTGCCACCCAACGTGCTCTAGAAGGTGTAAGTCAACTACCCTGGCCAGCAAGATCTCCGGATCTGTCCCCCATTGAGCATGTTTGGGACTGGATGAAGCGTCGTCTCACGCGGTCTGCACGTCCAGCACGAACGCTGGTCCAACTGAGGCGCCAGGTGGAAATGGCATGGCAAGCCGTTCCACAGGACTACATCCAGCATCTCTACGATCGTCTCCATGGGAGAATAGCAGCCTGCATTGCTGCGAAAGGTGGATATACACTGTACTAGTGCCGACATTGTGCATGCTCTGTTGCCTGTGTCTATGTGCCTGTGGTTATGTCAGTGTGATCATGTGATGTATCTGACCCCAGGAATGTGTCAATAAAGTTTCCCCTTCCTGGGACAAAGAATTCACGGTGTTCTTATTTCAATTTCCAGGAGTGTATTTTTTTCCTTCGTCAGTGAAGTTTTGAGTGTCAGTGAAGTTTTGAGAGGATCGCAATGTACGAGTAAGCTGAGGTCGACGAAGAAGTGTAGTTGCTCTGCCAACGCAGTTGTTGAAATCTGATAATATTGTTATTCAGAAGCGGGTTACTGGTTACAGATAATAGAAATCACCGTCACAACATGTATCAGTTTCACGTAAGTAGTCTGAAATGTATACAGTCAATACAACGTAATATTTTGAATGCTACCTTCGGCAATAAGACAGCAGAAGTCAAAATTGTATTGAAGCAGATTTGCTTCTCTTCACTTAAATGCGCAAATAACCATTTTTCCTCTTCAAAATACTGTGGAAATTACGAATAAGTGATTTGCTTAAAATCCTCGCTTTAAAATAAACCGTTGAGATAATTTTAGTGACTTGCAGTAGGAGACAACTAGTTAAAACATAATTTTTGATGTATTGGGTCTCACTTGTAACGGGGTAATTTTCGAGTTAAGGTATACACAGTGGCCAAGAATCTAATTAAATAAACTGTGATTGATATAAATACGATACGCCTTAGCATCAGGACGGCGAATCTAATTAGATGCATCAACGCAAAAGAAAAACATAAATGTCTGCCTTGCACGAACAGTCCTATTTCATTACTGATGTTACGCGATTTTGATATACGATCCTCCATGTCCGAGCGAAAGGGATCGTTGTTATCTTCGATGACTTTGAGTCTCTTCCTCCTGAATCCATCGGTTTAGTTTGAACATATCATCAGCAATATCGCGGAACTAAAACCTGTAATCTCGATAGGCAATGATCACGCCAAAGTCTAATTTATCTTCCGTATCCGACTTACTATCATCTCACAGACAACCCACGGTCAAATGTGATATCCGAATGAGAAACGCATTGCGAAACTCTCTCCTATATGCAAAATTTAGATGATGTTCGTTCGGCTTAGTTTGTACGGTTGCATAGAGGTGGTAATCATTTTTGTATCCAAGCGCGTATTAAAGTGAATGACACTTTAACGATTGTGGTATGCGGCTTTCTCGTGATGTAATTTGATTGGTTATTACTGCGTTATTTATTTGATGCACTATGGACTACAACCCGTGATCTCGAATTCTGAACAGAAACCGCTGCGTGAGACATAGAGCCCCACGCACTGCCCCTTCTCTTCTACTCCACACGCCATGCTTCAGCAGGATAATGCCTAGTCACGCGCATGAGAAATGTGCAAACCTTCTTGGTAGAATATACGGGTACCACTACCTCCCTAGCCGAGACGTATGCTTGATGAGTCATTCGACAAACATTAAATTCCATCGGCCACTTTTAAAGTAATCCATTCAGTTGAACTGCATTTATTATAAACACTGAATGTAAGTTTATTATGTGCTAATTGTTTTCAGCGTAATACAGGACGTATTTTCTTGTGTAGTCTTCATGTTAATAAAAGTGGTCGAATTGGGATGTTGAATGTGCACGTAAAACAAATAAAAGAACAAATACGTAAAGAATACGTAAATGTTGGTAGTCATAGACAATGTCAGGCGTGTTAAGTGATAGAAAAATCATATTAATATTCTTGAAGAACATGCAGTGCGTGTAAGTTAAACCTGTGAACAGCAACAGATAAAAAGAAGCAGCAAAATTGTGGACACTGTATGTAACTCAGGTTCCATGCGAGAATTACGCGCGAATAGGAATGAAAGCTAAAATAAACACAGCACTATACTGATCTAAAATCAGCACAAACCGAGAGTCAACCGCGTTTTCATTAAACCTGAAGAATAACAGGAAAAATGTTTTACAGTAGTGGCATTGAGTGTCTATACTGCTTCAACGTAATTCGAAGAACTTAAAAAATACACTTCTAGAAAAAAGTTAATACACCTGAAAAGGCTACGTCGATTTTGATCCGATGACAGTGTGTGCCACCTGGGGGTAGTACATGTACTGATAATGGTTTCATTGTCGTCTGACAACAGATAGTGTAGTGGCATATCCACCAGGGCGCCATTTGTGTCTCCCCTTTAATAAGGAATGGCCGCAGCCAGAAGGCTTTCCTCCACCGACGACCAGCTCCTTAACCTTACCAATCTTCTTTCCCTCCAACGTAACTACCGTCGCTCCGCTATCTTTGTTTCCCTTCACCTCCAGAACGCCTATGACCGTGTCTGGCATCCCAGGCTCCTCTTCAAACTCGACATATGCTCTCCCCATCAACTTCGTCCGTCTCGTTGCTTCCTTTCTATCCCATCGTCCCTTCTATGTGACTATCCACAGTTCCAACTCCCATGCTTTCTATTCCTGTGTCGGCGTGCCCCAAGGCTCCGTCCTTTCCCCTCTCCTCTATCTCGTGTACACTGCTGATATGCCCAAACCTCCCCCTTCTGTTAATCTCCTCCAGTTTGCTGATGACACCGCCTTCCTAGCCCTTAATCCTACCATTCAACGGTCCCAACGCACCCTCCAAACCCACCTTGACCAATTAACCGCTTGGTGCAACCAGTGGTTCCTCCATATTAACTCCTCCAAGACCCAGGCGATCATCATAGGCCGCACCACCCGCTCCTTCCGCCTCCATGATTTCTACCTCACCATTTATGGCCGTCCTATTCTCCTCCCTCCTACCCTCAAATACCTTGGCTTCACCCTCGAACGCCACCTCACTTGGACTCACCATCTCTTTACCATCCAACACAAAGCTCACAACAGACTCTGCCTCCTGAAACTCTTGTCCGGCTGGACGCATCCTTCCACCATCCTTCACACCTACAAATCCTTGATCCACCCCTTCCTCTGTTATGCCAGCATGGCTTGGATTTCCGCCCCTCCCAGGTTCTATAAATCCCTCCAAATCCTCGAACATCATGTGCCCCGCCTCTCCTTCCACATCCCCGTTCCGTCCCCCATGTGCATCCTCTACGACCTCATCCCCTTCCCCCACCTTCTTGTTTTCCTTGAACACATCTGCACACTATATATTGTCCACCGCATTGATCCTCTTCACCCCCTGGTGTCTCCCTTACTCTCCACCGCAGCCCGTTGCCATACCTTTACCGTTGTGTCCCACCCTCTCTCCATCTCCACACCCCCCGCCTCCTGTCCCAACGCAATTTCCACCATCTACCCCTGCTGGATGATGAGCTTCACCTTGACATCTACCCTTCTGTTTTGTACATAGTTCCGCGTAGTCAGCGGATACACAACTTTGCCACTAGAGCGCGCCCCGCTAAGCACAACAGCGCAGGCGCGGCGCTCGTCCGTCTCCGAACTACGAGATGGCGCTGCCATAGAGATGGACGAAATTCTGCATCCTCCGATCTGCGTATTAATATGTAACGCAGCCAATGAGATTGCTGCTAATGTAGAACCATTTCTCCTCGCATATAACACTCGCGCAGTGATACATGAATGTGTGAGGTATTATAACTAGTGTACAGACCTCCGATTAGTCAGTCTGCATTTGTCTGCACCAGTCTGCACCAGTCTGCACCAGTCTGCATTAGTCTGTACCAGTCTGTAATAGTTCTACATTTCTCTGTACCAGTTGTAAGGTGTCAGGCAACACCTTCCATGAAAACCCTGACATGATAAGCAAATCCAGTAGTATGTCACATAGCTCCGAATAAATCGTGACATTAAATTAACCAAAGTAATACGAGTAACGAGTGAGCAAATGGAATACCACAGACTAACACAAGAATGCCTAAATGCATGTCATACCTTCCCACCGTGAGACAGACGCAGTTCCGAAGGGAGAAACGAGAACAGAAGCCGAGAGCAGAACCGTGTTAAGCTGGAAGGCCCTAGGATAAGGGACAGATGGACACCCACGTCGCCAGCTAACCGCTAGGATCACACCACCCGCAAGTTTTAGCGTGAGACTTTTTCGCGTCTCTGTTATGTCAGGACCATCCCCGAGCCCATGTTAAAAGATAGAGCCCTCCAGAAGAACAGTATAGATCTTACAATAATGCTAAAAGTACCACACCAGCTGCAAGTTTTAGCGTGAGACTTTTTCGCGTCTCTGTTACGTTGCAAACTTTAAAAACATTGCCCCACCACGAGAAGTATAACGTTTCTCATTGGATAGTCAGAATTTTTGTAGGCGGAGCTTGAGGTTAACATTGAGACCCTGATTGGTCAGATGAAAACACAGCCAGATAGTTTTTTTAAACCAACTTCGGTAAATTGTAGTAAGGAGAAGTTAGGGGAGAGTTACTTCCGAGACGGCGAGGTGAGCGGAGCTGTGCTGTCCGCCGGCCCCTGACGAACACGGACAAGGTAATGAATGCACGCAATGCCGCATTTTTGAGCACATAAGGCTTCACTCCGAACTGCAGAAGTCTCATCTCTTACATCCCCTTTTTGCGTAATACTAGTGTCGATCGTCAATTAAAGCTCATGGTGTTCACATTTGCCACTTGAAGTAAAAATCTGAAACGCGATGATTTTTCTGTTATATAGTTATTGAGAAGCCACATCAGCAACTGTAATTTACGACAAGTTAGATAAGTAATTAAAGATAATTGAGGGTCACTGTAGATCATTTTGATAGTTTTCTCTTTTGTGAAACTTAATTTAAACCTAGATTATAGATGTGATATGGCATAGGTTATCCTTCGATCCATTGTGGAACTTGGAAACCCATTCAGGGAATATTCGTTCACATTTTTGTTGAACGCAGTCGGTTTTTACCATCCTGTATTAAAACATTTCCTTTTATCAATAGTGCAATTTATAAACAATGTTTCGTGAGTAGAATAAAATTTCGAATGGTAAACGTAACTGCTTTTTCGACGTTATTTTACCAGCTAACTAAAAATAGGAAAGCCTTGAACCCCTTCCACTAAATTTAGTTAGTATTAAGATTCTTTTACAGGGAGTGCAGTGGAGCTGACCCTGAAATCATTAAGTATTTGGTTATATCATCGCTAGTCTCACTGAACTCCTCTGAATTCTACATGTCATGTGTGGTCTGGCGTCTCCTTACCAGCAACAGGTCCCAGGTTCAAACTAGTCAATTCTCTAAAAAAAACGCTCAGAGCGTCGTTGCGCGAAAGTGGTAGGGAGACACGATATAGAACAAACAGACACCATGCAGCATGTTTGACAGTCAATAGTCAAGTTTCAGTCTGCGCCTAATAAGATTACCATATTCCTGTACATAGCCATGAAGATAAATGTATAAACACTTTTGTCAAGTATCAGAGGTATATGTGAGAATAAGATTAACGTACTAATACCAAAGGAACATCAGATTGTCAATTGTAAATAGCATCCAGAACCAAGTTAAGTAATTTTTATGCTTGTTATTATTTTAATAAATGTGTGTGAAAATTAATCAAGTTCTGTTGAAAGTTGGTCACCGTCAATCTGCTACTCTAAGCATGCAAGTGGCATTTCTATCGTCTGACCTAATGGCAGAAGATAAACACGCCACGATAAGACCACAAGACATATTGCTGACACTCGCCTACTTCATTGGAGGGACACGTCAAATAATCTGATGGTGTGTGTACTGCAGGTCTTACACTACGCACGCCACACCTTCCTACCAACTCCAACCCCATCTTCCTCCTGCCTCCTCCTCAGGGCTTCCTCTCCTCCCCCTCCCTTCTCCTGAGCGGTTTTCCTCTCCTACTCCCCCTCCCTCTCTTGTGCTCTCCTTCAGTGTCTCTGCACTCCCTCCTGCCTAGTTTTCCCTCTTCATCTCCTGTCCCACCAGTCTCCTGCCTCTTGGTGTACCGGTTGATGTCCCTCCTCTTTTCTTCCTGCCCCCTCCCCTGCTGCACCCTGCTCTCCCCTCCTTTTTCATCATCTCCGGCCTCTCCCTTGGCAGGTCCCACATGGCAGTTTTATTCTTCGTTGAGTGTGCTCAAAGTGGGTTAAAATGTGCTGTTCTAGCGAGTTTTTAATAATGTGGCCGACTTTTAACCCGTGTGTGTGCTTCAGTGTCTTCTTTGTATTTTAAGAATCACAAACTGTGTTTTTTAACTTTATGTCGACTTTTTTAATTGTCCCCCCATGAATATCTCCAAGTCAGTGTATTTTTACCTCCATTATCTCCCATTATTCTGTTCCATATCCCCCTTCTTTTATCACCTTCTGTGTAACATTTTATTCTTGTATTAGTTGTCTTGTCACTCGGCTGAAGAGCGGCGGATTGTGCCGCTGACAGACCTCCACTGCCCATATGGGGCAGGGGAATGAAATCACAATAAAGAAAAAAACCAGAAGGCTCAGCGTGGTGCAAACACGTGAAGTAAGCAGGCAACCCTGCCATGGAGATGCAGAGGAGCTTCCTGCAGCCAGCTGTGTAAGTCTGAAAGGAGTCAAATTGTGGCCTTCCAAGTGGCGAGATGGCCCTTTCGGAGAATCGTCACAGTAGCTGGATGTACTGCGTCAGCTGTGCAACGATGCTGGTACCAGTGGTCATGTGGACATTCGCACACTAGTAGACGAGGTTCTGGATGCCCATGCTGCACAGATGCCCACCAGGATCGTCTTGTTGTGAGGGCAGTAGTGGCAGTTCGTACATCTGCCACAGCACAGATAAGAGGGCTTCTTAGCCCAGATGCTCTACAACAACTGCGGCGAAGCAGTTATTAGCAGCCGGCCAGGGTGGCCGAGCGGTTCTAGGCACTGCAGTCTGGAACCGCGCGACCGCTATGTTCGCAGGTTCGAATCCTGCCTCGGGCATGGATGTGTGTGATATGCTTAGGTTAGTTAGGTTTAAGTAGTTCTATGTTCTATGGGACTGATGACCTCAGACGTTAAGTCCCATAGTGCTCAGAGCCATTTTTTTTAACCTCCGACGGGGGAATTGAAAGGTGTTTACGCACTCAATCGTATTACATCGTATCGGGAAAACCTTTGGTTTCTGTACCTATGTTTATTACGATTATTTTGTTCTTGTGTCATTGTTCTCTACTCATCCCTTTCACTTGCTCGTTCTGCGTTCTGTATAAAAAAAAACAACCGAATATATATATAAGTGGATCTTATGACCAACGGGAAACAACAGAACGAAGAAGAAAAATTAGCATGGCGTGCGCTGGTTTCAGCTGCGGTGCTGTGAACTTGACCCAGATCTCAGCACACAAACGTCGCTGCACGAGGCTTAACCATTCAAATGTGGATGGAAAACAGAAGTCAAAGAGAATATTAGCACGGCTCACATCACAAGGTAGTTAGTACATGTGCGTCACCAAAGATATGTTTCACATGTAGATTATGACGAGGAAACTCTCCACGTATCAGTAATAGCATACTGTTAAGAAGTGCGAGACAATGAAAATAGGCAAAAACAGACTAGTCTCGTCAAACGTGTATTTAACGATACTGTGGCAACCATCCTCCGTGCACACATACAAGCTGAAATTTGGTCGATTCCCGAGGGGAACATGCCGGCCGCCTTTCATCCGATGCATCTACGTTTAGAGACTCGTAACTGCAGTACCTGTGGAGTTCACACTATACTGATTTCTCACTCAGGGATCATATTCAGCTGTAGTGTGTGTATTCCGATGTACATTATCTGTGGTATAAACCTAACTTCGATCACACGTAATGATTTTGCTGTTCCACATTTCAAAAATGTTAGAGCAGTTACTCTGCAGCCTATATGGTTTGCATTTCAAAAAGGTAAAACGGGGTACGTACATCTCTTCGTTGTCATTGGGAGGGTTATGTGATTCACAAGGAATGTGGCAATGCAAAGAAAACAAGTTCCAGTGAAAAATATAAGTAATTATGAAGTATAATTATGACGTTCTCTGTATATACTTTTCGAGGAAATCATTGCTTACTACCCATTTTTCTTCCGAACAATAGCTGAAGCCTCTATTCCTGCAATCAGGTCATGATAAGATTGGCTAGTAACAAAGAATTTCCAAACGATTGTGTAAATGTTAATGAATGAATCATAATACTTTCTAATGTATTGTTATTTATTTATTTTTAAGTAGTATTGCTATCTTCGAGATCTAAGTGAATGTTCATCTCGGTAGTTTACTATAGTTTTTTGTACAACATGAACATTCCCTGGAAACTGCTTTTTTCTTCTCGCAAGTTTCTGCTGCACAAACGCTGAACTATTTTGCGTGAGCATACACTTTTAGCCTTTAATCCCATTACCCTGCTACAAAGCGACTGAATTTTGTCTATTGAGAGCAAAAAAGACCGTTTCAGCTGCGTGGTATCAGCGAGACAAATATGAGATTGTCTCATATGTCAGAGTTGTGTAGAAGCAGGATTGTAACAACAAGGAAAAGGTAATTATCCGTTGTATACAGATGGCAGAGTGAAAATATTTCTGTGTTCGCTTTGCAACGCAGAAAAATAAACTCTTAGGTTATGGAGTCGTATATCCCGATTCATGTTCGTTTCGTTTGAAGCCATTTGATCTGATCTCACTGGTTTTCAAGAAGGCAGATACACACATTGGAAAGGAATATCAAAGTCGTTTATTTTTCTCTTCCTTTTGATCATCAAAATAATCACTTTGGTCGTGTCCCTTGGTGAGGCTTTCTGCGAAATAATCACAGAGTTACCGGCATGTCCTTCTGATTTATTTTAGGAGACTTGACAAAGCTGGGACTGTGGTACAAAATTCCGCTGTGAGACAAAGTCAGTTTTTAATTCGTATCATCGTTTTATTTACTTTCAGTAAGGGCACGAACGCTATACTACTCCGACAGATGTTGCATATGTTCGTTGGAAGATTATAGAAAACGATTGCAGCTGAGATTTGTAACAATTTACAACTGTACTACGGACCAGGACCCGAACCCTCATCCCTTTGTTTCGTGGTAAGATTCATTCAAAAGCTCGACCTGGTTTCTGACCCACATCACAGCTTTTATTCTCTACTAGTTCCTCTTCTTACCTTCCATACTGCACTGGAGTGTTATTCATTGCGCAGCAGCTACGAACTTGAACTGCAGTGGCATTTGAAAGAGGCGAAGAAGAGCCAATAGTAAACTGCACTTTCGAATCGCTCCTTGAGGCATATTCGGATAGCACAATGGGTAAGACTTTGACCATGATAGGCTAGGATACCGATTCGAGTATCGAGTACCGTTGAGTACAGGGTTGTAACTTGCTTCATACGTTCATCTGATAGAAAATTAAAAAATGTCATCTGAGGACGTGGTCACAAGGGAAGCACCAACGGTCGTCAGACATCGCCCGTGGTCACTGACACCTTGGTCGCAATTTGTTCGTTCTCTTTCGTCAGCTTTAGGCGGTGTGGGTGCCACGATGCATTTATGCCTAGAGACGAGCCCTTCACTGCGGTTTGTGCTATTAAAGCGTCGCCGAATGCATGAATGTGAATAAACTACATATATATCTCGAAAAGAACATGGCGAATAACTTGCACTCTTTCCTCACTTGCTGAAACTCCAAGAGAAGTGTTGCGAATGTGTGAGAATTAAGAGAGAAGCGTACAGAGAAGCGTACCATTACACACCTGTGATGATTCTTGGTGACATAGAAGAGCAGTCCAACTTCAGAAAATGCGTTCCAACGGAGGAGAGGCTTGTTATATCCAAACGGTAACTCTCTTTTTATTCTTTCTATTTAATACCCTGCTCAAGAAAGTGAGGTTGCTCTATATCTGTTATCAGTTCCAATTCTACTACTGTGCTACTCAGTACAGCATCCCAGACTAACTCTGCTGAAGACCAGGACGTAGTTGTTTTAACTGTGTTCGTGCAAACCATGTGCATCATACAGTTTATGCAATCTGTTAATCGTAAGCGAGTAATTTTAATTTACCCATGGTTAATATATCATTCACAGTTAATAAAAACATAATGTTCGGATACAATCGAAAGAAAATATTTTTATTGTAAAAAAAATTACATTTTAAAAACGATTTCACAATGTAGAAAAGAGTTATTCCTCATTCAAAGTTTTCAAGATTTATTTTTTCGTTTCAGAAGCATCACCTAGTTATACATTACAGGGTGTTTGAACTTTCAAACACACACACACACACACACACACACACACACACAGCAAAGAAACTCACCACAGATCTGGAGAAAGAAAACTATGGAATGATTACAGTACATCAAATATAAAAATAGCAAACACATATCCCGATTTTAAGCTAGAGGTAAACATTTCTTGCTTAGAAACTAGCGCCAATTTCATTTGGCTTTGCTGCCACAAGGTCCTCTATAGTGCATTTGGGGGGCACAGTGAACAGGTATGCAAATGAAGCGTGGTTTGTGGTACTCGGCATCCGCTGAGGTTAGGATCTGCGGGGTAGTCCCATTTATTAAGAGTATACGGTGTGCATACATAGACGGCTTAGCGCCTTCCAGATGCGACAGTTTTCATCCCGACCTGATGCTAGTTCTTCGTCTGGCTCCATCCCGTATTGATTTTAGGTGTTCCTCCAAGGTCCACCCTTCTATTAGGTTCTTCAAGTCTTCCTTCGATCTCAGCAAACTTCGCCTTAATTATGATCACTGGGGTGCTTGTGGGGGACCCTTGAGGATCTGACGTCCTGATTCTGCTGATTTAAATAGTTCTTTAAATGCTGCTACCTCTCTACGAATCGCTGGAACGGCGATACCAGCTAGGTGGTGGATCTTGTCCACAGATGTGGGCTTCCGACAGGAAGACGATGCTGTGGTATACAAATGATTAGCTTTTCAGAGCATTCACACAAGGCTGGCGCGGGTGGCGATACCTACAACTCGCCGACATGAGGAAAGTTTCCAACTGATTTCTCATACACAAACAGCAGTTGACCGGCGTTGCCTGGTGAAACGTTGTTGTCATGCCTCGTGTAAGGAGGAGAAATGCGTGCCATGACGATTCCGACTTTGATAAAGGTTGGATTGTAGCCTATCGCGATTGCGGTTTATGGTAACGCGACATTGCTGCTTCCGATGGTCGAGATCCAAGGCTGATAGCAGAATATGGATTTGGTGGGTTCAGGAGGGTAATACGGAACGTCGTGCTGGATCCCAACGGCTTCGTATCACTAGCGGTCGAGATGACAGGCATCTTATCCGCATGGCTGTAACGGATCGTGCAGCCACGCCTCGAACCCTGAGTCAACAGATGGGGACGTTTGCAAGACAACAACCATCTGCACGAACAGTTCGACGACGTTTGCAGCAGCATAACCTATCAGCTCGGAGACCATGGCAGCGGTTACCCTTGACGCTGCATCACAGACACGAGCGCCTACGATGGTGTACTCAACGACGAACCTGGGTGCTCGAATGGCAAAACGTCATTTTTTCGGATGAATCCAGGTTCTGTTTACAGCATCATGATGGTAGCATCCGTGTTTGGCGACATCGCGATGAACCCACGTTGGAAGCGTGTATTCGTCATCGCCATTTGTTACATGTCCCTGTCGCTTCTTGTTCGCATTGGCGACATTTTGAACAGTGGACGTTACATTTGAGATGTGTTACGACCCGTGGCTCTACCCATCATTCGACCCCTGCGAAACCCTACATTTCAGCAGTATAATGAACGACCACATGTTGCAGGTCCTGTACAGGCCTTTCTGGATACAGAAAATGTTCGACTGCTGCCCTGGCCAGCACATTCTCCAGATCTCTCACCAATTGCAAACGTCTGGTCAATGGTGGCCGAGCAACTGGCTCGTCACAATACGCCAGTCACTACCCATGATGAACTGTGGTATCGTGTCGAAGCTGCATGGGGAGCTGTACCTGTACACGTCATCCAAGCAGGCGTATCAAGACCGATATTACGGCCAGAGGTGGTTATTCTGGGTACTGATTTCTCAGGCTCTGTGCACCCAAATTGCGTGAAAATGTAATCACGTCAGTTCCAGTATAATATATTTGTCCAATGAATATACGTTTATCATCTGCATTTCTTTATTGGTGTAGCAATTTTAATGGCCAGTAGTGTACACTTTATCAGCTACTGAATGATATTATTTCATCTGCTCACTTTTAGTTTCGTGCTGTTTGTATGTTAGGGCACTATCTAGTTGGGGAAAAGCTCTAATGGTACCCCTTCCATTCGATCTGTGGTTTTCTGTCGGCCTGTGTGTTCCTAAGGCTGATGGCATGCACTTCTGTTTTCGTTTGATCTGGTCTCGTTGTTTCGTTAATGCTAGTCTAGCTCTACTAATGTCTTACTTAGACATTGTTCCAATTCCTCGAACGTTTTCCCTTGTTCTGTAACTACCCTGTCATCTGCATATTTTTACCCATTTGTACCTTCAGGGAGGGGTAATTATTGCAGTAGATGTTGAAGGGTAGCAGTACCAATACACTTCTCTGTGGCAGGCCATTCCGCTGGTTTCTCCATCTGATACGTTTTCCCTGAAACTCAGCTAAGAATTTACTATTGCGGAGCGGGTTTCTAGTGATGTTTGTAAGATTAATGAATTAATTTTACCTCCTTCATCAGGACAGGAGATTGATGGTGCCGTATGCAGCCGTAAGGTCAATGAAAACGGCACCCGTTAAATAGTCTTCTTTTAAACCATCCTCAATGTGCCGAGTTAGACTGAGCACTTGTGCGGTATAGCTTTCTTCATGACGTAATCCAGCCTGCTGCAGTATGAGGACCGGTTCCTTGACCAATAGGAGACGGTTTTATATAAATCTTTCAAAAATGTTGTATGTGTGGCATAACAAGGAGATTGGGCGGTAGCTCTTTGGGTTGCTGGCTCCTTTACATGGTTTAAGAACAGCTATGATCTTGGCTTTTCGGAAGATGTTAGTAATTTTTGAATGATATAGACGGGCGTTGAAGATGACCAATAGCAACTGTTTAGCTTTCAGTCCGATGTCTAGTCAGATGTCTAGTCCAGCGGTCCTCGGTTGTTTGAATTTCTCAGCTTTTCTATGGTAAAATGGGCGGACAGTTTGGTCGTTTCGATGCCCTCTATTCGGTTAATATTGGTTTCGTCTCTAGGGGGCATTTTATCTGGCCCTCCATTCCTTAAGAGTTGAGTGGCAATTAGATCTTTCGGTACGTTGATATAGGCTCCTGAGTGAGTTGGGTCACTGTTTAGGCGTTTCAGTAATCTCCACGCTCTCTGACTACTTTTGTTCATATCGAGTTTCTCCATTAGTTCATTCTCTCGGCCAGTGATACAGAACTGGTTAATTGATTGTCCGCTTCTATTTGTCTTCTCCCAGGGTTTGGTCTCGAGGAGAGTTGAGCGTCCCTCGTTGTTGTTAGACCTTGGATATAGTTAGTGTTTCTGCCTTTGGGGATGGAGAGTCAGAATTTTTTTGTCGATTTCCACAAATTAGTCGTATGCGCTTGAAACTGGTATAAGAGTATCCACAGCATCCATGTCAATAATATGTTACTCTTTCACGAGTAAACCTCTGAACCGATCTTAATGAAATTTAGAGTGGAGATAGCTTGAGCGCTGAGGAAGGCTATTTTGGAAAGTATGTTGTACAAGAGATTTGTTGATTTGATGAGTATAACATGAAATACGGAAGAATAATTAGTCTTTGGAAAAGCTACTTATTCTTTGACATTTGAAGTTAATCATGTTTGTGTATATGCTTGTATTGTTTGATAGGTTCTGTACAATACGATTCAGCGCAGTGAATGCGAAACTTACACTGTTCTCATCGTGTTTCGTCCATAGTTCTGTACTAACCTCAGTGACAAGCTTGTTGCATTTCAGCCACTAAGCTTCACGCACCTCGTTAGCTTCTCAGACGCATGAAGATCCACAACAACGACAATGCTGTATGACAAACAGAGGAACTTTACATGCAGATCATGGGGGACATTTAGTGAGGCTGTTTTTGATTATAATATGCGAGAGCAGTCGCGCGTAACAGACAGAAAGGTGAGGGCAGCTGACATTAATGCACGTACAAGTGTTATAAAATTTGCTTACACTGAACTACAAACAATTTATTTTCTTTCTTCGTCAGTTTAACGCTATTTGTTAGTTTTTGAAAGTCCACGTTTTATTGTCGTACCATCACTATCATTAATCGTAACCAAAGTATTGTTTAGCTTCAACAGCTTGGTCTTTAGGTTGGCGCTACTGATCATTGGTCACAGGAGTCACGGGTATGATTCCAAGCAGAGTCGGATTTTCTCCGCTTGGTACAGCTGTGTGTGTTGTCATTATCATAATTTTATCATTGTCGACGCGCAAGTCGCCGTAGTGGCGTTAAATAAAATGACTTGCACCAAGTGGCTGAATATCCCGAACAGAGTCTTCTGACCAATAAAGGCATAAGCCCAGTTCATTTCATTTAGCCTGATATGCGAGTGCGTCTGCGGGTAACAGCTAGTTATCCAGCAATTTCTGAAACTTGGTCCACTTTTAAAATTATATCTACGTCTGAAGCAAATGCTATGGAGTGTGGCTACAGCAGTAACCTGACACGTAATTATCCGGCGTTGGATGTTCGGTATGGGTGGGCACAGTACCTTTAAGCATTTGTGGTTTAACCGGTAGCTCACAAGATCAGATCTAGGTTATAGTCTTTGTGCCACCTAGTACTATTAAAGCAGGCTGGTCATTTATTATTTCAAGATAAATCCGTGTTATGATATTTCTCATGCTCAAGATGCCGCAGACTACTTTAACCTTTTAGTAAACTTATAAGTTTCCGACAATACATGGTTTGCTTGTGGGAATTCCGCTGACTGCTTTCAGAAGATCGGCCGTCTTCGTTCGATGTCGGTCGTCGCCGGAATGCCCCCCAATGTCACTGATACTGTGGCAGCAGCCCTATAGGCTACGTATTATGAAAATCAGTTTCAGCTACAAAGTTGCCACATTCCTCACCTAACAGAAATTGCTTGATAAAACAAAGTACTTGTTTTCAAGAGGACGGTGGTTCGACTACCTGTTCCACTATTCATAAATAGACTTTTTATGATTTCCCTACATCAGTTAAGATAAATACTGAGATAGTTTGTAAGATGCGCCTTTCTTCACTTTACCAAACCTCTTGAAGTGTCTCAATTTACTTTGTGAGTCCGTATAAGCTGGAATACGAATTTTATTGTATGGCTGGTTATGCTTTTTCATCTGAGTTTTGCAGGGATTAAGATGATTTGTCCTTGGATTATCTTACGGAGTCATCGCGTAGGATTTCTTCCTATATGTTTTGCCGCAAACTCTCGTAGCACGTCCCTCGCAGAAATAGCATCAGTGTCATTGGATTCTCTGGTAAGTGCAATTCTTTATCCTGCAATTCTAAGTAATCATGTGGGAAGCTATATTACTTGAAATAACGTTCGTAGCCGTCTTTACGATATGTTTATTTAAGAAAACGCCTTAATGTGATACTAATGAAATAAAACATCAGTTATTAACCCGAGCAATTACTTGAGAGCACACTCTTACGGCGGAACTAGTTCTGAAGGCATTCTATCGACGACTGAGGGCTATGGCGCTTTGTCTAGGTGTTGTACTCACAATCGTGAAACATCGTAGCTCTTTGTACAACTTTGTTATTTTAACCATTGTTCATTTGTTTTGAAACGATGTTTTCTTGCGTCGTAATACTTTTTGTAAGAAAGAGCTTATGACCAGCAGACTCCTCCTAATATCTGTAGTAGAATAGGTGGCTTATATTAATAAATATTTGTTAATCGTTATCACTTGCTTCGGGCCAGAGTGGACGCGGTCTCCCTACATATCGTGCGCTGATGTAACTGTCCTTCTCATAGCTAACTACAGCGCCTCACCCCACCGTCCATTGACAAAGCCTGATGGTCCTACAATCTTCTTCCCTGCGATGCATTCTGCAGTACTGCGTGACGTCACTGAATGATACTGACCTATGCAGACGCGATATAAAAAGTAAATCTGGAAAATGAAGAAATTAAATGTGGTTTGAAAATAACGGAACCATAAAAGTTCCATTGAAAGAGTATGGCCGGCTTCCATCACAATCTTTCCCCAATCCGAGGCTGTCCTCCGTCAATAGTGACCTTGTTGTCATTGTATGTAATAATTCGAATTGCAAAAAATTTCAGGTACTAATGCGTGCGAATAATGTCATACGTCCAGTTTAGAAAGTCAAGGTTGTAAAATACTGACACGAATCACATAGAGAAGAGTGTAGACTAATAGGAGCCGATCCTAGTGGAGATCAGTTTGGCTTCTGGTGAAATGTCGGAGCACGCGATGCAATACTGACTCTAGGAAGGTAAATTTACGTTTATGACACGTGTAAATTTAGTTAAAGCTCTTGACAATATTACCTGGCATACACTTTTTGAATTTCTGGAGGTAGTGGGGGAGGGAGGTAGAAATTTTTTTACAAATGCACTGAAAGCAAACTGCAGTTTTTAGAGTCGAAGGACACGAAATGGAAACAGTGATTAGGAAGGAAGTTTGAGAGGCTTGTAGTTTATCCGCAAAGTCATTCAATGCATACGCTCAGCAAGTAGTAGGGGAAAATGGTTCAAATGGCTCTGTGCACTATGGGACTTAACATCTGAGGTCATGTCCCCTATAACTTAGAACTACTTAAACCTAACTAACCTAAGGACATCACACATGCCCGAGGCAGGATTCGAACCTGCGACCGTAGCGGTCGCGGGGTTACAGACTGAAGAGCCTAGAACCGCTCGGCCACACAGCCGGCTAGTAGGGGAAACCAAGGAGAAAGTTGGAAAGCAAATTAAAGTTCGGAGAGAAAAAGACATATCTTTGAGGTTTGCCAATAACATTGTAACTCTATCAGAGACAAGAATGAACTAGGAAGAGCAGCTGAATGAAATGTATGTCATAAAAAGAGGCTGTATAATGAACAACAACAAAGAAATACAAATATAATGAAACGCTTTCGAAATAAATCGTGCGATGCTGAGGTAATCAGATTATAGAATGAGACATTAAAAATTCATGAGTTTTTCTATTTGGGAAGGAAAATAACTAACCATGAGCGGAGTGTGAGAAGCTTTCAGTAAGAAATACAGTACAATTTTTCATCGGGTAGTTTCGATTTAAAAGATACGGAATTTGTTGTGGGACATCGTTGAATGTTCCCGCTACAGCCCATATAGGTTCATGAGGTTCCGAAAGGTGGCGGCGCTAGGGCTAGCCTTAAAAAAGGCTTCTGTGACGGAGGTTCGTTCCAAGCAGAGAGCTGTCATTGAGGTTATTTTGGAGTCAAACAAGAGAATCACAGATATTCACTGACGCTTGCAGAATGTCTATGGAGACCTGGCAATGAATAAAAGCACGGTGAATCGTTGTTCGAGGGGTCTGCCATCGCCGCATTTGCGCTAACCTATTCGCTCTCCCTCGTGCTGGCCAGCCGCACGCAGCTGTCGCTCCTGCGACTTTGGGACGTGCGGACACTCTTATTCGAGGAGGACGAGATCACAAACAGACACCTCAATGTATAACTGGACGTCTCTGTCGGCAGTACTGACAAAATTTCCTCCACTTTGGTGTACTCAATGCTGCGAGTCCGCTGGGTTCCTCAAAAATGGTTCAAACGGCTCTAAGCACTATAGGACTTAACATCTGAGGTCATCAGTCCCCTAGAACTTAGAACTGCTTGATCCTAATTAACCTAAGGAGATCACACACATCCATGCGCGAAGCAGGATTCGAACCTTCGACCGTAGCAGTCGCGCGGTTCGAAGTGCCTAGAACTGCCCGACCACCGCGGCCGGCCTGGGTTTCTCGCCACCTAACGACTATAAAGAGCAAGGGGCCGTCTGTGCGGAATTGCTTGCACGTTACGAGGCTGATCGTGACAATGTTTAGTCGAACATCGTCGCAGGCGATGAAATATGGGTTCATCAGTTCGAACCGGAAAATGAGCTGCGATCCATGGAGAGGCGCCATACCACCTCTCCTCTGAAAAAAAAGTTCCAAGCTGGAACCTCAGACGGTATAAGGTCATGGTGGCTCTCTTCTGGGAATCTGAAGGGGTTATTCTGTTTGTTGTCCTCCCTCACGCTGCAACATCGACTCTGAAGTGCACTGGAGTTACCTCAGGAACTGAAGAAGGGTGGGTGATACAGAGCGTTTTGCCAGACCAGGGTATCTTAAAAAGACCCTTTCCCATTTTGTGCTCGTATGTGTCAACGCCGCACCCCTCTGTGATCATGCAACAGAAGGATGTTAAGCAGGAACTGAGAAAAAGAATACGGAGTCTTTGTTGCTTCGAATCGCGCTCAAGTGCAAGTGAAGCTAGTCGTCGTTCACTGGATGTAGAACTATGCCTTTGTTTGAAGAGACATCGGTCCTGGTGGACACTGAACTATACTGCCATGTATAATCTTACTCTATGCAATTACTGTAAAAATTTCATCCAGTAAAACATTCTAAATTGTTGCTAATCTGTGTTGCCATCTATTTCTGCCTGTACTCTTTTCTAACCTCATTTGGTCCTAGTGAGGAATCTGTGTAGTTACTGTGTGCAAGCAACTCACCTCATAACAGCATTTATTTTGGTGGTAGGGGTCTGTCTTTCTGTCACATTTAAGTGTAATACGCAAATTGCATTTTGTGAATACAACATGAGACATTATCAGTATCGTCTCTATACGCATAAGACGTAAAGGGGGGTGCAAATATGGAGATATCGTTTGAAATGTTTCTTTAAAAAATATAATTGATTTTCCTTCTTTAACTGCGTAAACATAAATTTCTTTTGATTCGTTACTCTAAGACGAAGACATCCTCTGAACGGCTCCAGCGATCTGTATCTCAAATCAGGGCTTTCCAGATATTCAGAGATATATCGATATCATTTGCTAAAACAAGAAAATGTAAAGCTATTTCGATTATTTTTTGAATGCTGGATCACTTTTATCTTGTCTCCCATTTTCTGCAGTGCGGAGATGAGCTACTCTGGAAGTTTCTGTTCGTGTATGCATTTTTCACTGGATTTCATTAACGTTAAACTTCTGTATGTCATTTACACTATTGTTATTACTTACAGAATAATTTCCCTTCCTAGAATTTTGACATGTCTACGGTATACGAATTTATTCACCAATTTTCAGAATATTCAACGGCAGGAAAAGAGAAGTCGGCTCTTTGGAAATTTTTACTACTTCAGAGAAAACTGAGGGTGGAAACATGTCGCGGTTAAACCTGAACATGTTGTGTAACAGTGTCTTTTAAACACGTTTTGCGGCAGTACTAGATTAGAAATGAGTAATCTTGGCTGCTGTTTTGACAACTGGAATTAACATGATCAAGCGAACACCCCGAAGGAAACTGCTGAGGTTGATATATTGCCGTTTCGCATGATGGCCTAACATGTTAAATAAGTTGTAACTAATTTCTTTTAATATGCTGATGAACGTACAAATTCGATACTTACGTAGCAGTGTGTAGCATAACCTTTTGCTCTGACAATAATCATGACATATTTTGTCATTGACATTGCGACACAACGAAACTGTTAGATTGCTGTCCTTGCTGTCCAAGAGCTCTACACAGCCACCCATAAACATGATTAGCCAGTGCTGGGACCTTCATGAGCAAATTTCGCTCCAGAAGTGATCAACATGTGTGATCTGAGAGACCACTAAGTCTATGCGAGTCTGTGGAATGTTACATGCAACGTTACTATGTAATTCTGTTGTGCGCTGGTGGTGCCTTGTCGTGATACAAGTCGCTTGCTTGGCGCAGGGAGTAAACAAACGGATGCACATCGGACAGTAAGTTTGTGTACCACTCGTATGGTAGAAGCAATGCCAGACTCGTCAGGGGATTCACGTAGACTCAGATAAATCTCTTTCGCCAGAGAATACGTCCATCATCTGCCTGAACGGTGCAATGTTGGCAAGTGCGGTGCAAAGTCTCTTGTGGCTTCTGACGTACGTGCAGGTGACCTTTTCCCTAGGCACGAGCTCCCAGTACTGATGTTTCTCCACCCAACAGCCTGGAAAATGCAATGAATAAGATACGGATGAGGTGCGGTGGCTTCTATAGCCCGCAAAAAAGGTCTCATTTTGGAGAATGTTCAGATGCTCGTTGGTTGTCCTTATCTAGGGCTAAATCAACGAGTTTTTTTGAAAAAGATAGCATGTCGTATGTAAAATTTGGCATCAAAGGAAACCGAAAGCTTACACAATGACACGTGATAGATGTGATGTGAAGAAATAACTATTTGTGTATTCATATTCATCAGGAGACTAGAGAGAGAATTTAATTATCAGTCTTAGTCTTCAAGCATTCCTAGCTCTTTTGCCTCGAGTTATGAGAAGTTTAGTACTATTGCTTGTAAATCAAGATTTAAGCAGCAGAGTAGACATAAAACAAAGAATGAGAGAAGCGTATATAATGTATATGAATAAAAAGTTCTTTATTTAAGCAACAGAAATCTCGAAAAGAAATCTCTGTTGAAAGCTGCATTCGGAGGACAGCGCTTTGCGGCTGGAAATGTGGACAGCAGGCAAAAGTGAAATTAAATTCCTTTAACAACTTCATTTATGGTGTTGGAGACACTTGTTAAAAGATGTTAGGGGTGGATGGAACAACCATCCAGTGGGTGACATAGCCACCAAATAAGAAAAAAATAAATTAATTTTAAATGACCAGTATCAACAGAATATGCACTTATTATTCACGGCAGGGAATTGCGTCTTCCAAGGTGATAACAGTAAATTCACATTACTGGAAATGTCGAAACTGGTGGAATGATTTATGCCAATATATCCACAGAAGCTTTCATGATATTTATGGCACCAAATGTGCCAAATACTTTTTCTTTGTGGTCCCGTATTCTGATAGTCTCTTCATAACAAATTACATGAAATAAAAAAGGAAAGTGCTATCTCAAACATAACTTATCGAGAATAAGAAACTGGTGCCAAAATAAAGATAAACTTCGAAGACCGACAAAAATAATTTAAAGTGAGTTTGTGGTTGAAATTGAAAATTTACCATGAATCTTTTCGAATCTTCGAGCCAGGTAGCACTGTTGGAACGAACGGAGATTAGAGTTTAACGTCTCATCTGCGTTTCTGTTATGGTCTTCACTTGGAATCTCGGTTGATGGCGCTCTCCACGTTTGTTTACAAAGTGCAAACTTCCTCATCTCCGAATAAATGCTATAACTACAACCTTTTGATTCAGCTTGCTGTATTTGTGCCTTGGTTTCCCTCAACAATGTTTAATTACCAAACCTTCCTGTACTACTAATCTTACGATGCTTTGATGTCTCTGGTTGTGTCCTATCAAGCGATCCCTGCTTTCAGTCAAATCGAGCCACAAATTTCTTTTTTCATCAATTCGAAACAGTATCTGATCATTTCTCACCCACTTTATCTTCAGTATACTTCTGCAGCAGCACATTCAAAAGCTTCCATTCTTTTCTTCTCTGAAATGCTTACCGTTCATGTTTCACTTCCGTGCACCTCTGCACTCCAGACAAATAACGTACCTTCAGAAAATACTTGCTCACTTTTCACTTTACATCTACATCTACATGGATACTCTGCAAATCACATTCAAGGGCCTGGCAGAGAGTTCATCGAACCACCTTCACAATTCTCTATTATTCCAATGTCGTATAGCGCGCAAAGAATGAACACCTATATCTTTCCGTACGAGCTCTGATTTCTCTTATTTTGTCGTGGTGATCGTTCCTCCCTATGTAAGTCGGTGTCAACAAAATATTTTCTCAATCGGAGGAGAAAGTTGGTGATTGGAATTTCGTGAGAAGATTCCGTCGCAACGAGAAATGCCTTTCTTTTAATGATTTCCAGCCAAAATCCTGTATCATTTCTGTGACACTCTCTCCCATATTTCGCTATAACACAAAACGTGCTGAACTTTCTCGATGTACTCCGTCAGTCCTATCTGGTAAGGATCCCACACCGCGCAGCAATATTCTAAAACAGGACGGACAAACGTAGTGCAGGTAGTCTTCTTAATAGGTCTGCTACATTTTCTAAGTGTTCTACCAATAAAAATCAGTCTTTGGTTAGTCTTCCCCACAACATTATCTCTGTGTTCCTTCCAATTTAAGTTGTTCGTAATTGCAATACCTAGGTATTTGCAGAGAAAACTTGGGAAACACTCCTTGGGGCAGCCAACTGTCCTCGTGTTGTATCAAGTGGTTGCCTATCTGCAGGCACCTCGGGCTACTTTGCAGGCTTTGTCTGTAATATTTTTAAAATTCGTAATAAATGTTGGTTGGCGCCACCGAGGATCTTGCCGAACGTGGGGATATTAGAGGCACCCTTTACCATTTTATATGCGTAAGTGTCATCGTCACACCCATCTGTGATCACGCCCCAGGAGAGTTTGAGATACTACCACTGAAAAAGCATAAGGATCCTGTGCTGCTTCAGATCATGTTCAGATTTCGTAAAATGATTTTGAACATTCCCTAGTGGTTCCACCCTGTACACCAGGGCAAAAACCATTTTGTCATTGCACTGGAAACTGTGGTTTTCGACTGCAAAATACGTGAGAATCAATGTCTCAGGGAGAGATGTGGTTTCATTGATACCCTTTATGCTACCCCTTGAGGCTTTTTCGTTTCGATTCCGAGAAGCGATGTGTCTCAAATGTTTTCTTCGGCCACCCACAACAGCTCCATAAGATTTCAACGCTGGGAGTCGTGGTTCCAATCTCTGTCGCACAGGTGTCAAAAAAGGGGGTGAAATGTGTGTAAGAGAGGCTGTTACGACTTTCCCATCGTGTGATACGCCCATAGTGTCGTAGGGCAGAATTGTGGTGCATTTATTTGGTGTCAGTGTGACATCATTAACCCAACTTATAGGTCACATGAACATCTGAGCTCTGGCCTTTTTTTTCGCGTGTGTCAACATCTTGCTGAGTGAAGTTTTCGTCGAGGCCGAGGGTGATGTCGTAAGGCGCCACACGTTTGCATCATTACAGTGGAAGGTTGTAGATGCATTTGAGCCAAATTTCAAACTTGTGTGTCAGAATGGGAGACAATGACTGTGTTCGAAGAAGGATCCTTTAATTCTGTTGCACAGTGTACATCGAGATCTATTTATATGGAGTGAACATTAACTCCATGACAAAATTTGTAAATTGGTTCAGAAAAATTTTACGATTATTTTGTGGCAAGGAATCTACACTCCTGGAAATGGAAAAAAGAACACATTGACACCGGTGTGTCAGACCCACCATACTTGCTCCGGACACTGCGAGAGGGCTGTACAAGCAATGATCACACGCACGGCACAGCGGACACACCAGGAACCGCGGTGTCGGCCGTCGAATGGCGCTAGCTGCGCAGCATTTGTGCACCGCCGCCGTCAGTGTCAGCCAGTTTGCCGTGGCATACGGAGCTCCATCGCAGTCTTTAACACTGGTAGCATGCCGCGACAGAGTGGACGTGAACCGTATGTGCAGTTGACGGACTTTGAGCGAGGGCGTATAGTGGGCATGCGGGAGGCCGGGTGGACGTACCGCCGAATTGCTCAACACGTGGGGCGTGAGGTCTCCACAGTACATCGATGTTGTCGCCAGTGGTCGGCGGAAGGTGCACGTGCCCGTCGACCTGGGACCGGACCGCAGCGACGCACGGATGCACGCCAAGACCGTAGGATCCTACGCAGTGCCGTAGGGGACCGCACCGCCACTTCCCAGCAAATTAGGGACACTGTTGCTCCTGGGGTATCGGCGAGGACCATTCGCAACCGTCTCCATGAAGCTGGGCTACGGTCCCGCACACCGTTAGGCCGTCTTCCGCTCACGCCCCAACATCGTGCAGCCCGCCTCCAGTGGTGTCGCGACAGGCGTGAGTGGAGGGACGAATGGAGACGTGTCGTCTTCAGCGATGAGAGTCGCTTCTGCCTTGGTGCCAATGATGGTCGTATGCGTGTTTGGCGCCGTGCAGGTGAGCGCCACAATCAGGACTGCATACGACCGAGGCACACAGAGCCAACACCCGGCATCATGGTGTGGGGAGCGATCTCCCACACTGGCCGTACACCACTGGTGATCGTCGAGGGGACACTGAATAGTGCACGGTACATCCAAACCGTCATCGAACCCATCGTTCTACCATTCCTAGACCGGCAAGGGAACTTGCTGTTCCAACAGGACAATGCACGTCCGCATGTATCCCGTGCCACCCAACGTGCTCTAGAAGGTGTAAGTGAACTAACCTGGCCAGCAAGATCTCCGGATCTGTCCCCCATTGAGCATGTTTGGGACTGGATGAAGCGTCGTCTCACGCGGTCTGCACGTCCAGCACGAACGCTGGTCCAACTGAGGCGCCAGGTGGAAATGGCATGGCAAGCCGTTCCACAGGACTACATCCAGCATCTCTACGATCGTCTCCATGGGAGAATAGCAGCCTGCATTGCTGCGAAAGGTGGATATACACTGTACTAGTGCCGACATTGTGCATGCTCTGTTACCTGTGTCTATGTGCCTGTGGTTCTGTCAGTGTGATCATGTGATGTATCTGACCCCAGGAATGTGTCAATAAAGTTTCCCCTTCCTGGGACAATGAATTCACGGTGTTCTTATTTCAATTTCCAGGAGTGTATGATCTCCGGTGGTTCGTTACAGAGAAAATGCTGTAACTGTGACTTGTCAGGTTTGTTATCCTAATTGTCTTACATTCTGTGAAAATAATTTCCTGATTGAGAGAACGCCTGTAATATGCAATAAGGTGGAAAGTTGCGGTATGTCGTACGCTCCTCTGTGGGGACGCAAAACTACTGTGATGTTACCGTCGCAGCTCAGCATAGAATCATGGTGCCACTCATACACTGATTTCATTGAAGCCGTTACTTCATCAGTAAACCTATCCAAATCGCTGCGTATCACTATTAACATACAACTAACACTGCCGGAAAAACACGCAGAACCGAACATTACTGTCACTATATGCAGGCTTGAGAACGATGAGTAAAGTAAGCACTATCCGTCATAAACATCAACAAACGTCAGTGAGAGGAACATACTGTTCTCCAAAAGACAGCGCACACCGCCGATATTTACGCTGCTATGGTTCAAATGGTTCAAATGGCTCTGAGTACTATGGGACTTAACTACTGTGGTCATCAGTCCCCTAGAACTTAGAACTACTTAAACCTAACTAACCTAAGGACATCACACACATCCATGCCCGAGGCAGGATTCGAACCTGCGACCGTAGCGGTCACGCGGTTCCAGACTGTAGCGCCTATAACCGCACGGCCACTCCGGCCGGCTACGCTGCTATGCAGATATTTAAACTGCGGTATAGAAACAAAGGTAAATAGGTGTATTTAATGGAACGAAACTCAGTAACTCTATAGCATGTCACCCCACCGGAACCGACAGGTCCCTGACATTTAAATACGCAGAAAATATTACCGAATAACTTCCGAACTTTAGATAAAATCCTGTCCCTCCAGCTGCCTCAAGTGGTTTAAAATCCACGAGCTTTCGGCCGAGTACCCCACGGAATTGTCAAGTGGTACCTGACTTTTGGTTGCTGCTACAGTTCTTAAATAGCCACGCTGCCTTATGTGATGTCACTGGTACTCGTTCCAGCGCCATGTAAAATTCTGCTTTCGTTGCGCGCACTCCACGCCCACTTGGACCACATCAACAATATCCATGGTGACATCACGTTGACAATGGAGGTAGAGATAGATGGTGCCTTGCAATTCCTTGACGACCACGTCTGCCATAATGCAAACTGGTGTCTCAGCCACAGTGCTCACTGGAAACCCACCTACACGGACCGATATCTGCACGCTGTGAGTTGTCACCATTCTTCGCAGAATCGTTCTGGTATGAGGACCTTGGTTCATCGAGCAGAAGCCGACTTAGACGCTGGAAACCTGCTGAAGGAATTGAGCTACTTACGGAAAGTATTCAAGGAAAATGGCTGCAACAACACCAGATTTCGCAAGCCATCTTTCCGAAAATAAGGAAGGAGGAGGACCCCGAGGAGGACTTAGTTTTTGCCGTTCCGTAGCTCAGTAACAGGAAAGATTCGCCGGCTGCTAGAGGAGCACAAAATCGATTCGGTTTTCAGGGCTCCAACAAAAGTTCGACAACCCATGACGCCTGTGAAAGACGATGATATATAAAATATCTTGTGGGTGTGGACAGTTTTATGTCAAACAGATTGTGCATGCTATAGAACAGCACTGTGTAGAACACCAGATATTGTTTCGTCTTCGGCACCCTGAGAAATCAGTGATAGCAGGGCACGCTCTGGAAAACGGACATCGTATTGCATTCGACGAGACGTTATTACACGGACAGGTAGCCTCTAGCCTAGCGTAATAAAAGAAGCAATAGAGAAAAAAGTTTGTGACAACACCTTTCATAACGACTGTGGCCTGTAGCTGAGCATGGCTTGGGACCCATCCATCGGAAGGTTTAAAGGGGAGCGGCGGGTGCGCAACGAAAACATCTAATATGGCGCTGCAGCAAGCACCAGTGACGCCACAGAAGGCAGCGCGGCTATATAAGGACGGCAGACACAACCAAAATACAGTCACCACTTGACATTGGCCGAGGAATACTGAGCCGAAACCTAGTGGATTGTAAACCACTTGACGCAGCTGCCACTTCGAGAAAATTTTGCCAATACATATCGTCGCGAAACCATTGTAACCTCCCCACCGCAATTTTAAAAGAAAGAAAATTGACAATACTTAATAGAAATGGGAGCCAAGTGTAACCTCCCCACAAAAATTTGAAAGAAAGAAACACGACAATATTTAATTATGAATGCTAATGGACATTGCTCTAATTGTAACCTCGCCCACAATGAGAGGTATTGAAAATGGCAACAAAAATGTGAAATTCGCAATCTGACTCAAATATAAATTCCTCATGAAAAATTAAAGTCCATTCAGTGATAAGAAAATTTAATTAAACCGAAATATCGGTCTTTGGCCCTGTGTAAAACAATCAGAATTAAAGTCTTACCTCGGAATAAATGGATGTCACATATCTGCTCTTGTTGTTGCGCACCGCTTGGAGGAACTGCATTGCAAATAATAATATTCTGTTTTTTTTTTTTTTTTTTTTTTTTGATTCTAGTGAAATTTTCCTTCAAAAGAAGTGGAATGAAATGGGAAGTGCAACGAGATCTTTAGTTCAAAAAAATTAAACTTTTGAGAAAATGCTTTTGAAATAAAAAATTATTATTGGGAGACTTGTTGGAGAATAATTACAATAAATAAAATTTTTCATTATCTAATGATTATATTAATTAACAGTATACCTTATTCCTCATCTTGACCATTGTTGCCGACCGCCTACATCACACAACCGCACTGGGCTGCTACTACTGACCGACCGCTCTGCATGACGACTACAGACTGAGTACTGCTCTCAACTAGACAGAGCTACAGACACGCAACGACTGAACTGACAGACTCGCAACGACTGACTGACTGCTACTCTGCATAGCGACAACTAACTCGCAAAGACTACTACTGACTAAGAACCGCTCGCAACACTCGCGCGGTCAAGCGCATACACTCTGGTCACAGATGCTACAATGCCTCGCCATCGCTGCTGCGTTACATACGTGTTTCATAACCCTCCACTCGGGGGGCAAAAATTTGGCAGCGATGGTGAGTCATTTGGACTTGCCAAGCGCGGCAAAATTTTTCTTTAATTAACAAAATCCTACAACTTACAGAATATTTAAATGTTGTGCACACGCACTAAGTACAAAATATATCAGACAAGGACAAAATGTGAATACTAAACATAGTAGCAAATCAGAAAAAAGTATATACAAACTTTTTGACAGATAAAGTGCACAGGCACTGAAAAAATTCTTTAGCATATGCAGAACAAATAAACAGACTGGCAAGAATAATTAGATGTAGTACATCAAGTAAATGTTGTGCACACGCACTAAGTACAAAATATATCAGACAAAGACAAAATGTGAGTACAAAACATAGTAGCAAATCAGAAAAGTATATACAAATTATTTGACAGATAACAAAGTGCACACGCACTGAAAAAATTCTTTAGTATTTTCACAACAAATAAACATAATGGCAAACATCATGTCGACCAGTGACATCAGTGTACTCACACTGGAGTTTAGCGAATCGAAAAATGTATAACCTATGAACATAAATGATGTTACCAAAAAAAATTTTTTCTTTATGTGACAAGAATCAGGATAGGAAAGGGAAGGATTGCATCATGGTTGTAGCACTTTAGATTGCACATAGCTGCTCTGAAAGTCCATATCTTTCCACAGTAGTACAACACCAAGTGACACAACTTGAAGTTCTTTTCCCATCAGAATTTATCAGTGTAGCCAAGACACTGAACTGTCGTAGTAATGTTCCATGTTTTCATTTTGGCAGTACATTAGGTACACCAAACAGTGGGACCATAATAATGTCTTCATCGCTCATGGTGGTGGACAGCATGTCGTGTCAACACCACACTCTTACAAGGCACACCAACGTAGAATTAGTGCAAAACCAAATATAGTGCTCCATGATCACTGGGATAAACAGGACAAATGGACATTGCAGTAATTCAGGGTAGTCAGCTTATGAGGTGAAGGACATCAAGTCACATAATATTGACAATTACCGTCTTCATTGATAGTTCGTGGCATTCATAGCCCAGTTATTGAACATTTCTGTACCAAGTATGTAGTATTACAGAAAAATGTTCATTAATTGTTTTACATAGAATCAGTAGCCTTCTTTTCCTGGTTACAAAATATTATGAAATAATCGCATTCTTTTCAGTTACAGAGTATAATTAAGAATCATTAACCTTTTCCTAATTACAGTTAATTAATCATTTGTCATTAATTAATCATTTGTCTAATTACAGTTAATTAATCATTTGTATAATTACAGTTAATTAATCATTTGTCGTTAATTAATCATTTGTCTAATTACAGTTAATTAGTTAATCATTTGTAGCCTTAATTAATTACAAAGCATTATTAAACAGTACCATAGTTAATTAATTATGTGTCATTCCAATCTATTAAGAATCATTAGTCTTTTCCTAATTACAAAGCATTATGAAACAGTCACATTTATTTCCAATTACAAAGTATGAACATTGAAAACAAGAGTTAATTAATGGCATAATTAATAACAATTTCGTTGATTGACATTAATTATTGGCACTCAGTGGCCATCAAGTATTGAATAGAATAAAACATAGTTCATCATTCAGTATTATTCAGATCATTACAAAGTCATTATTAAAAATCAGTTAATTACAGTCAAATCATTAGTAGTCACAGGCATTACAATAAACAGTGGCAGTTATTAGCTAGTGACAAAGCATTATTTTGAATATAGTCTCATTAAGAGGTCATTACTCGAGTGACATGCTATTCAGAGTTGATCAGTATTATTCAGAATTATCATAAACTAGTGACATTATGTGGGACTGGTAATACATTTTTTTGGTAGCAATGCATTGCGTTGGGATCGATAATTAATTGCTGAGGCATAATACTTTTTGCTTTTGACCTATTGCTGCAAATGAGGATAGGTAACGTCATTCGTCATGAGTCAGCTGTAGCAAGATTATGTAACAAGGCAGTACATGTGATCACATTTATAAATGATAAACACAAATGGGTAAAAAATATAAAAATGCAAGTACTAGAACAGGTATAATAAGTAACAGGTTTAGTAAGTGTCATGAAAAACTTCTCCTGGAAAAAATACAAAAACGGATTATTGACCTGAAAGAAGAAACGCACACTATGCTGAAAAGTAGTGAACTTCGAATTAACAAGTAGTGAAATGTGTATAAAATGTGTTCCATAGCTGTCCTTTCCAAAACTTTCCGTCATCCTACTATGCAATGTAACACCTGCTGTCAAAGCAAACCGCAACAAATACTTAAATAACTACGTGGCATAAATACATAACTTCAACCTTATCCTCATCTGTAAAGAAAAAACTTCATTATTCATTATCCATATTATCATAACTTCATTATTATCATCACCTGTAAAGAAAAACTTCATTATTCATAACAGCATATCCTTCATCATTATTCATCAGTATTCATTATCATCTGCAAAAAAATCACTTCATTACTCATTACATAACTATTCCTTATCTCTAGCATATTTCATCACTAAAACTAAGATGTGTAGTTCAGTCTGACAGCCTGCATCAATCACTTTGTATTCTGAAAGAAAAAATTAGTTAAGACTGCTATTCTGTGATGAGTATAGTATAGTCTTGTTAATGTTTGTTAATCCTGATCCATTTACTCTTCCCCATAAAGTTATTGCATCTTCTTTCGTTTATTCCGTAGGTGAAATTCCCATTTCTGTTGAATTTATTTCTTAGAATCATCATTCCTTTCTGAAATTGATGAACAAAGATTAATGTCTTGCATTTAAATCCTATACCCACTAAATAATGACTGGTTTATGGTGACACAATTAACCATACAGCATAACATGACAGAAAACGTAATATGTCCAAGACATTGACAGTGTTCGGATGCGAAAAAATGTACACAGAATAATACAATGCAGTAGCAAAAAAAAAATGTGAAACAGTCACGATGTTGAGATGTCATAAGGCAAAAAAAATGTCAAAGTCGACTGGTGTGTGTTATATCTTAACTATTTCATAGTGCATACAAACAAAACTGGAGTACAGTCATATACACAAAAAAATGGAAAATGTGCACGGTCTGATGTGTAACGACAAGAAAAGCGACCTGCTAACCTTACCTTGCCGGGCACTTGCCAAGAAAAAAAATTACGATAATCATCAATAAGTAGTCACATAAATATAATTGCAGAAATAGTCGTAAATGTGTAAATTCATCTGGAAAAATATGCACGGTCTGATGTGTAACGACAAGAAGAGCGACCTGCTAACCTTACCTTGCCGGGCACTTGCCAAGAAAAAAAAATACGATAATCATCAATAAGTAGTCACGTGAATTAATTGCATTAGTAAATGGCATCATAGTGTGTTGAATCATACAGTGGTTTCACTCAATAAACGGTTTAATGTTTGAGATATGGTGATTGCCTTTCGATTTTCTGGTTCTCAAAGTTTCGACGTGTACAACATTGGGGTGAGGGATACTGCGAATCCGATACGGACCTGCGTATAGAAGTTCAAATTTACTGCACTTACCTTTTAATTTGCTGGATAAATAGTGTGTACGTACTAATATCTTCTGTCCAACGTGAAAGTCGCGGCGTGTACAAACCTGTTTTTGCTGTCTTCTCCGGCGCTCTGCGGCACGTTTGATGTTGTTCAGCGCAATGTCAATTATTTCGTGGTGTCGTAGGCGACGATTTTGGGGAATTCTATTAATTCTTTAATTTTGTTCGGTGGTTCAACGTTTTTCAGTATAACAGTCGGAGATAGCATAGTGGATTCATTTGGAATGGAATTAATTACATCTTGGAATGAGAGTATGTGTGTATCCCAATCAATATGTCTTTTGTGGCAGTATATTCTGCACAGCTTACCAATTTCCTTCATTAATCTTTCACAAGGGTTCGAAGAAGCGTGGTACTTGGATATATAGATCGGAGAAATGTTTCTAGCTCGTAACATGCGTGTCCATACACTACTACGAAATTGAGATCCATTATCAGAAATTACTTTCATTACATGCCCTACATGAAATAGAAAATGTTTTACAAATGCTTTCGAAACAGTTTTAGCAGTAGCTTTGCGTAACGGAGTGAAAGTAACAAATTTTGAAGTGAGCTCAACAGCGACAAAAATGTAGCAAAAACCTCTGTTAGTTCTCGGAATCGGACCAAAAATATCTACTGCGGCCATGTGTCTTAATTTAACAGGTATAATGGGATATAAAGGAGGAATATGTGAAGTGGTGTCTGATTTAGCTTTCTGGCAAATTTTACAAGACGCTAAAACTCGTCGTATACGTTTTTCCATGTTAGTAAAATAACAGTTCTGTCTCAGTATAAGAAAACATTTTCGTGCTCCGTAATGTGCGTAACTTAAATGAGTGTACCAAATTAGTTTGTTAACCAGTTCGTCAGGAATGCATAATAACCAAATGTTGCTGTCAGGATGAGAGCGGCGAAACAGAATGTCATTGCGTACAGTGTAATGGTTTCTAATCGTAACATTATTCTTATCTTGCCAAAGGTGTTTAATTTCTTTCCACACATTGTCTTTGTTTTGTTCTTGTGCTATGTCCTGTAATGACGATGAAATAAAATTTTCAAATGCAACTTGCTGAATGTACATGACACTGAAATTTGTTCTGCAGAAGTTGGTTGCTACGTCTTGCTGAT
The DNA here is from genome assembly GCF_023864345.2 of Schistocerca serialis cubense. Lineage (NCBI taxonomy): Eukaryota > Metazoa > Arthropoda > Insecta > Orthoptera > Acrididae > Schistocerca > Schistocerca serialis. The sequence goes on along the minus strand of NC_064644.1, from coordinate 429,972,917 downwards.
TGTTGCCGAGAGAACGCGATAGTGCGTCTGCTATAACATTTTGTGTACCGGGAATGTGAACTATTGTAAAATTAAATTCTTGTAAATACAGTTTCCATCTACTTAATCTATCGTGAGCGAATTTGGCTGAAAGTAAAAATTGTATCGCTCTGTGATCTGTGTAAACTGTGGTATGTCTGCCATAAAGAAAGTGCCTAAATCTCATAAAAGCCCATACAACACATAATGTTTCAAGTTCTGTAACGGAGTAATTTCGTTCAGCAGGTGACAAAATGCGACTTGCAAATGCGATGTTTTTAATTACTGTAGAACCATCTTCTTCAATTTCCTGGAAAATGTGTACGCCTAAAGCGGTATTGGAACTGTCGGTGGCAATGGAAAAATTTCTAGTAAGATCTGAGTGCGATAAAAGTGGTGCATTCAACAAAGCATGTTTCAGGTTCATGAATTCAGAGTGTGCTTGCTTATCCCAAGACCAAATACTGTTTTTACCTGTTAAATGGCATTATCTGGGTGTGTCTAAAGCAGAGTGATGAATAAATTTACGAAAGAAGTTAATTAAGCCCAAAAAACTGCGTAATTGCTTCTTCGTCGTAGGAACAGTAATGTCACGTAGAGCTTGAAGTTTTTCCGGATCAGGTGCAATGCCTTCTGCTGAAATTATGTGTCCAAGAAATTTTATAGAAGTTTTGCCAAAGTGCGATTTACTAAGATTAACTGTAAGTCCTTGTGCATAAAAAGTTTGTAACAGTTGTTCAAGAATCATATTGTGTTCAGACCAGTTAGCTTCTGCGATAAGAATATCGTCTACATACGTCGTAATTCTGTCTTTAAGTTCTGTCGGAAGTATTGTGTTCAAACCGCGAATAAAAGCTGCAGAAGAAATAGTTAAGCCGAACGGTAGTTTGCAAAATTGATAACAGTCGCCGAAACAGAGAAAAGCTGTATATTTTCTACAATTCGGATGAAGTTGAATTTGCCAAAATCCCGATTTCAAATCTAATGTGGAATAAATAGCTGTACCGTGAAATTTCTGTAAAAGTTCCTCTAATGTCTGTGGTCGATCTGTTTCATTAATAATAATGTCATTAATATGACGTGAATCAAGTACAAGGCGAAGTGAACCATCTTTTTTCTTAACAATATGTAGCGGGTTTATGTACGGACTAACTGCTGGTTCTATAATTCCTTGGTCGAGCATATCCTGCAATTCTTTTTTAACCTGTTCTCTGTGAATGTATGGAATAGGATAATGCTTTGCTTTAAATGTGTCATGCGGTTTGACTTGAAATTCATACATAAAGCCGGACATAGTACCAGGAATGTTGTCAAAAACTGGAGCTTGCTGTAAAAGAATTTTGTGTAATTGCGTTCGTTCGTCGTCTGTAATTGCACTACTCTCTTTAACTTTATCGGAAATCATTTGTATTACGTCGTAGTCCATTTCGTCTGGAGTATTATAGTTGTGTACGTACGTATCCGTTAACAATGTGGGATTACAGTCTATGTCACGTGTTGCGGAAATGACCTCTGTGCGGTTAATTGTTTGTTCTTCCGCAGATAATGAGTGCTGAAATTCTAAAGCAAGTTGTACATTTTCATCCTTTAACATTAAATAAGAATTCTGAAAATCAATGACTGCTTCGTGTTGTACCAGAAAATTCGTGCCTAAAATAACGTCTGTTGTCAATAAAGGAACAATCCAAAAATTAGAGTGAAACGTGTGACCTGCGATACAAAATGATAAATGTGTCTGTAATTTAACGTCTACTCCTTTACTCGATACTGCTCCTTTCACTTTTGTTTTGCCTAAAGGTAATGTCGGATAAGTATTCTCTTTGTTGCACTCATTAAAAGTCTCCTCATTTATTACTGATATAGGTGATCCGGAATCAATTACTGCTGAGAATTTCGATGAACCAATTTTAACTTCGATAACAGGATGTGAAATGGTTTTCTGAATAACTGGTCTTTCCTGTAAAAGAGTGTCTCTGATATCGTCAAAAGTAATTACATTTTCGTGAACAACATTTTGTGTGTCTAAGGTAGTGCTTGTATTATTGGAAGATGCGTCCTGTACATTATCTAGTCAGATTCTATCTGACGTGTTATTATTATTAGGAGGATTCTGTGGCATTTCGACTATTTGAACTGTTCTATTACTTCTTCCAGACGTGTTACGCTCTGGATGGTACCTACTGTCGGGTTCATTCATGAGAATATGCTCTTGCGTATGATTTTGCTGTTGGTGAGACCGACTGTTATTATATGTACGCTGGTAATTGTGCTCATCGTTTTTACGTCTGTCGTAATAGTCATTCCTATATGGTGCATTACGATAGGAATTGAAATACTGTCTTCTTTGTACGTAGTTGTTTCCTTGCTGACGTACGTTACTATTTGTTGGACCAGGGGCTATACGTCCACGCGGCGAAACATTAAAGCCTGGTTGACCTTGTGTATTCCATTGTTGGTTAGGTATGTTAACCGGCTGGTTTTGATGTTGTTGTTGTGAAACACCTCTATTGTTACTAAAGTGTTGTTCCTGTTGCTGAAAATTTTGACGGTATTGATAATTAGAATTTAGCCTGTTATTAAAGTTTTGGTAGTTGTCGTTCCTAAAACGTCTGTTATCTTTCCGATTGGAATTACGTCCCTGATCATAATTGTAGTACTGTTGTTGACCTTGGTTGTTACTCGAAAAGTTTTTGTTTACAAAAGAATAATCGGATTGCTGTACTTCCAAGAGCTGTAAAAGATCCCTGAATGCTGAAATGTTTTCTTTTTGCTGGCCTGTTAGAAGCGACACTCGTAATGACCGTGGTAATTTGGAAATGCATAATTGTATAAGTGCAGATTCACTGTACGGTTCACTTAGGTACTGATTTTGTTGGACCATATGCTCAAAAAATTGCGTTACACTGGGAAAATTTGAGTTTTCATAGTTTGGCAAACTAATTAGTTGGTCTTTAATTCCGCGCTGTGTCGTCTTCGACCAGTACGCTGACAGAAAAGCATTCTGAAATTCCTCTACCGAGTAACACTGTCTCGCGATCGGTCTCATACGAGTTGCCGGTTCGCCTTCCAAAAAACTGCAAATAAATTCAAGTTTATGTGTTACAGGCCAAGTCGGTGGAAGAGCAAAGCTAAACTGTTGAATCCAATCCAGTGGGTGAATCTGCGTTCTATCGTTTTTAAATATTTTGAACTTTCTTACTGACAGAAAATGTTTATAGTCGAAATTATCATCTCTGTGTAATGAAACAGGTTCAGGATCGTAAGAGAATCTATTGAACTGCGGTTGATCGGAATCTAAGTCCCGTACTCTCTGTAGATTACCCAAATTATACGCGCTGCGTGAGTCTGATACATGTTCATAAAGTGGCGTCTGTTGTGTATTATTAACAGAAGTGTTTTTCATTTCTGTTACTTCTTGTTGTAAATTTGATAATTTCCTACGTAACGTGTTGTTAGATGAATCGATCTCATTAATAGTCTGCTGTAAATTTTGAAATTCAGGCGTTTGGATAAATGAAACCGGTGCAGTATCGTCTGATTTATTGTCATTAGTATTTTCGATAACATCAATACGACTGGCCAATTCATCACATTTTTCAGTCAGTATTTTAACCTGATCATCAGTTTTAGAATCATACGCATTAATCTGTTTTTGCAACTTGCGCGTAGTTTCGCTCAGTTTTTTAACATCAGCTTTGATGACATCGCAATCCTGTGTTAGATCTAGTTGTTCGAATCTATCTGTCACTGTTTGAATATTTACTGTGTGTGTATCTGTTTTTGCTTTAAGGTCAGAAATTTCATCCCGTAATTCCGCGTTCAATTGTTCTATGGTATTAATTTTGTCGGACACTGTAGTAATATTATTGTCTACATACGTCTTCGCTTTCGCGAATATTTTACGTTTGTCCTCTTGTCTCTGTGCAGTGATTGTTTCCATGACTTGTCGTTTTACTTTGTTTTGATCTTGAATAAATCTGCGGAAACGCGTATCACTGTTCTGTATGTGCTGACTAAAGCGCTCGTTAATCTGAGTGTTCTGCTGTTTGAATTTCGCGTCTATCTTTGCGTCCACTGAGCGCGAAAGTTCTACCGTCATTGCTTTAAACTCGTCCCGTAATTGTGTAGCTTTTTCAGAGCATTGTTTAGCGACTCCGCTAATTTCGTCTCTGAGTGTTTCTGTTGCGGCTGTTTGCATTTCCCTTAATTCTTGTGCAACAGACTTTATTTCTTCGCTATTTTTTTGTGAACAAGCCTCAATTTCCACGCGCAACTGTTCCTTAGTGTCATGGCACTGCGCGGCAACGTCTCTAATTTGTTCACTAAGTTTGTCTTGTTTTTTGTCATTATTGTCAAGTTTTTCGTTCTGTTGTTTGAAATTTTCATCGATTTTATTAAATCTTTTATCCTGTTCACTAAATTGTTGTTTGAAATTGTTGTTTATTTTCTCACTTTGCTGTTGTATCAAACTTGTCATAATTCGTACCAAGTCAAAATTAGCGTTTATATTCTCTGCGCTGTTTAGTGGTGGATCTGGAATTGTCTCGTTTACTGTAACCATTTGGTTATTCTGTATTGTAGAAAAAGGTTTGCCAGTCAAATGTATACTATCAGTCATTGTTTCGGAATTAAATAAATCTGTCGTACCTTGTGTATCCTCTTCATTTTCATTAGACAAATTTGTCTGTTCGTTACTTGGGGTTTCCAAATCGGGTGTATTAAGCTCTGCAGCGCTCATTACCATAGAGCATTCTGCGTCATCAATTGTCGTCAAGTTAACAGACGAGACAATTGAGTTCGTTTGTTCATCATTAAGGTGAAAGTCATCTTTAGTGGTTGGAATGCACTGATTGTTAGTGAACGCAGGATTGACATCATTACGTTGCGTATCACAATTACTATCGGTCACGTTGTTTAAGTCTGTAATTTCATTCAAAATACTTCGCGATACACTATTCACAGTCTTTCGCGGCATTTTTACAATAGTCAAAATTTTTCACAAAGCAAATAAGCACAATGCAAAAGCAACACACAAATACAACAAAGCAGCAAATTGCCGTTGACCTGTAGAAAGAAAGTCACAATATTATTAAAAGCGTTGCGCCAAATCCTAATTATCTAAGTAAATAAGAGCAGATATCTGACTGTCGCTCAAAAGACTCTCAACGAAATACGATCCTGGACTGGGTGTCGCCAAGTGTAACCTCCCCACCGCAATTTTAAAAGAAAGAAAATTGACAATACTTAATAGAAATGGGAGCCAAGTGTAACCTCCCCACAAAAATTTGAAAGAAAGAAACACGACAATATTTAATTATGAATGCTAATGGACATTGCTCTAATTGTAACCTCGCCCACAATGAGAGGTATTGAAAATGGCAACAAAAATGTGAAATTCGCAATCTGACTCAAATATAAATTCCTCATGAAAAATTAAAGTCCATTCAGTGATAAGAAAATTTAATTAAACCGAAATATCGGTCTTTGGCCCTGTGTAAAACAATCAGAATTAAAGTCTTACCTCGGAATAAATGGATGTCACATATCTGCTCTTGTTGTTGCGCACCGCTTGGAGGAACTGCATTGCAAATAATAATATTCTGTTTTTTTTTTTTTTTTTTTTTTTGATTCTAGTGAAATTTTCCTTCAAAAGAAGTGGAATGAAATGGGAAGTGCAACGAGATCTTTAGTTCAAAAAAATTAAACTTTTGAGAAAATGCTTTTGAAATAAAAAATTATTATTGGGAGACTTGTTGGAGAATAATTACAATAAATAAAATTTTTCATTATCTAATGATTATATTAATTAACAGTATACCTTATTCCTCATCTTGACCATTGTTGCCGACCGCCTACATCACACAACCGCACTGGGCTGCTACTACTGACCGACCGCTCTGCATGACGACTACAGACTGAGTACTGCTCTCAACTAGACAGAGCTACAGACACGCAACGACTGAACTGACAGACTCGCAACGACTGACTGACTGCTACTCTGCATAGCGACAACTAACTCGCAAAGACTACTACTGACTAAGAACCGCTCGCAACACTCGCGCGGTCAAGCGCATACACTCTGGTCACAGATGCTACAATGCCTCGCCATCGCTGCTGCGTTACATACGTGTTTCACCATGTATTCGTATATCACGAAATTTTGTCTTTAGATTTCGAGTTCACAGTGTACATTGCATTCCTTACACATGCATGGAAATGGTTTATAAACACGGCGACCAACGTCCACGGTGTCTCAATTTCTTTGTCGCGTATCCAGTTCTCCAGGAATTTGGTTGAACATATATGTTATGTCTTTTACTCTACGGCTGTAGTTGTAAATGTATCGTTGGTTTTGTTCTTAGGCATGTTGCTGCGTGCCTGATCACTAACACAACTTAGAGGCACTCAAAATTAGTTGCGAATTTGGATCGGATGACGCACGGCAGGAGACGCTGATAAGACACCCACGCCTATGGCACTGGAACTTGGTGTGCGACGCACTCCAACAGTTGCGAGACTTGCTGAGCTCTGTAGCTGCGTCCACAGGGCTGAGGGCTGGGCAATTTTTTGGAGCGCGCTAACTAGCTTAGCCGGAAGAGCCAGTGGCAGGCAGCGCGAGGTGGGCCCAGCTCTGCATTATTCATGCGGCGCAACCACAGCCGCGGCGCCCCAAACACGATACGGCCGCCGCGGCCGCACCGCTCGCCGCGCGCCGACACCGCACCGCTCCAGGCCGACCTGTTGAAGTCCTGTTACCGTACACACCACTGGTGGCTTCTTCTCTTACCACTCCTCAACGAGAACTGAACACTCTAAATCCGTAGCGCCCCGATTTCAGGTTATCTTTTGGCTGCCGCTCTAGGTGATCAACGAAATAAACTGCTTGACAAAAAGGGAAATACCTATAAGACTCGGTCCACACATGTACACACTATAGGCGGGTGTGTAAGTGAACAGAATTGCAACCTCTGCGACGGTGAGCCGTTTTGCTGCTGTGGTTGTACACTACTGGCCATTAAAACTGCTACACCACGAAGATGACGTGCTACAGACGCGAAAATTAACCGACAGAAAGAAGATGCTGTGATAAATGATTAGCTTCTCAGAGCATTCACACAAGGTTGGCGTCGGTGGCGATACCGACAACGTGCTGACGTGACGAATGTTTCCAACCTATTTCTCATACACGAACAGCCGTTGACAGGCGTTGCCTGGTGAAACGTTGTTGTGATGCCTCGTGTAAGGAGGAGAAATGCGTACCATGTCGTTTCCGACTTTGATAACGGTCCGATTGTAGCCTATGGCGATTGCGGTTTATCGTATCGCGACATTGGTGCTCGCGTTGGTCGAGATCCAATGACTATTAGCAGAATATCGAATCGGTGGGTTCAGGAGGGTAATACGGAATGCCGAGCTGCATCACAACGGCCTCGTATCACTAGCAGTCGAGATGACAGGCATCTTATCCGCATGGCTGTAACGGATCGTGCAGCCACGCCTCGAACCCTGAGTCAACAGATGGGGACGTTTACAAGACAACAACCATCTGCACGAACAGTTCGACGACGTTTGCAGCAGCATGGAGCATCAGCTCGGAGACCACGGCTGCGGTTACCCTTGACGCTGCATCACCGACAGGAGCGCCTGCGGTGGTGTACTCAACGACGAACCTGGGTGCACGAATGGCGAAACGTCATTTTTTTCGGATGAATCCAGGTTCTGTTTACAGCATCATGATGGTCGCATCCGTGTTTGGCGACATCGCGGTGAACGCACATTGGAAGCGTGTATTCGTCATCGCCATACTGGCGTATCACCCGGCGTGATGGTATGGGCTGCCATTGGTTACACGTCTCGGTCACCGCTTGTTCGCATTGACGGTACTTTGAACAGTGGACGTTAAATTTCAGATGTGTTACGACCAGTGGCTCTACCCTTCATTCGATCCATGCGAAACCCTACACTTCAGCAGGATAATCCACGACCGCATGTTGCAGGTCCTGTACGGGCCTTTCGGGGTACAGAAAATGTTCGACTGCTGCCCTGGGCAGCACATTCTCCAGATCTCTCACGAACTGAAAACGTCTGGTCAATGGTGGCCGAGCAACAAGCTCGTCACAATACGCCAGTCACTACTCTTGATGAACTGCGGTATCGTGTTGAAGCTCCATGGGCAGCTGTACCTGTACACGCCATCCAAGCTCTGTTTGACTCAATGCCCAGGCGTATCAAGGCCGTTATTACGGCCAGAGTTGGTTGTTCCGGGTGCTGATTTCTCAAGATCATTGCACCAAATGTCAGTTCTAGTATAATATATTTGTCCAATGAATACCCGTTTATTGTCTGCATTTCTTCTTGGTGTAGCAATTTTAATGGCCAGTAGTGTATTTACACGTCCCGCTACGTGGTTTCCCAGGTGTTATGGACAGGTATGTTGTGGACTGAGAGCGTCTACTTTGATGAAAATCTTGCTTAATCTGAAGAAGACTAATGAACGTATCCCGGCAGGACGGATGCGTAGCACACAAACAATGAAAGTTAAACAGAGTAATTGATAGTAAGATATATTAACTGTCTTTGATAGCGCTGGTTACTGAAATAGTAAAACGCAGGTTTATCCTACCTGTCCTCCGGAGACTACAGTTCCATAACAGATACGTAACACAGAATAATTAACAGCAAAATATATTATTCATCCTTGGCAACGCTGGTTGCAGAAGTTGTGGAGTGCATATTTATCCTATCCGTCCTGCGTTGACTACATTTCCCTGAACAGAAACTAAATAATGTTCCTTGAACTAAAGTCGGAAGCAAACTAATTTTCTATCTTGATGTGATATTCGAAGAACGGTTTCAAGCTAAAGGTACTCCGTTGAATCTCTAGGCAAGTGGCCGCTCTGTCCACACAAGATAATGCTATTCACTGTTCTGTTTCTACTGGAAACTAACCATTGTCTACCTATTGGCCACCGTTTCTACTTCACTCGACTACTTGAAGACTCGAAGACACGACAATCGTTCTGCAGGAACTCCCTAGCAAGATACGGTGTATCTTGCAACTGACAACTTCTCCTCGTGCACGGTTACTTAAGAGCGCGTCTCATTTTCTGCTGGCACTGCCGCTCCAGGGGGCGTGATTCTCGCGGGCAACGCGTTTGCGCGCAGCAATGTTCCTGCTGCGAACAAACGTCCTCGGTACTTCTGGTACCAACTGTCGAAAACTCTTTCCCGTGTGATACTACAATGCATACACGCGCCGCTTGGGATTTCCCTCAATGCTGCGGACGTCTGAATGAATCCTGAGCTGCCGACCTCTTACTGTTGCGACCGAATTACTTCCATATCTCGGCGAATAAAAAAGTTTCCAGTATTTATCATGCAACATATGTGCATTATTACATGATATTTGAAAAATATGTCGTTTCGATATGTTGAACCGTTTTTGAGGTATGACGATTGTTATGACCACATGATACGCTATGTTCAAGGACTTGAATGGGCGCCTTAAGCGCGACCGTCCTTCAGATATGGAACCCAATAGCTCGAGAAAGAAATGACATTATTTTACTCTCAATTTTAAACAACATTTACATATATTATCTGTATTTCATTCACTGCAATGTACGAGCTAAAATCGACCACGCGCAAAGTTTACACAATGCCTTCTTACGTCTGCAAAATCTTTAAAATTTCTTTCAGTGCTTTACTTAATTTACTCTTTATACCTGAGATTCACAGTCAGGTAGAACTGTATTAAATACATAATATTTACGCCATTGACTGTAAAGTTTCTTTATTTGACGATTGCAATTTCGGCCTTAGATAATTATCAACTGCAGATTCTTGTGGCTTTACGCCATGTCAACTAATACTATGACAACTAATAGTAATGACAACGACATATAAATGTGTCAGCTCGTTTTAAGTTGACATCGCGTGAAGCCACAAAAATCTGCATTTGATAATGGCCTAAGGTCGAAATTTCAATCGTGAAATAAATTGTTACAGTCAATGGCGTAAATATAATGTCTTTTATTTGCTTAATTTGATGCAGCGCGGTAAGTATAATCTATAACGGGAAGATATTCAGTTCTTTATCGAGTGAAGATGTCAGACTGCAAGATGTAAGAAAATAAAATTCCTTTCACCTAACAGTTTTTGAAAAATCGGATTATAAGTATTTCAGATCGGTCAAAGCGCCGTCTGCCAGCACAGCAGCAGCACTTGGCGAGCAGTGTAGCCATGACAAAAGCGTCCTGAGCACAGAATGCAAAGAGTACGTCTGCAACAGCGAAAGGGTTTAGTGTTGTTACCAGACCTGGTAGTGTATATAATGAGCACGAACACCGTGAGATGGCGAGTGACCACTGCGAAGAACACCGAAATGCCAGGTGTGGATCAAGCAAATGGCAGAGTCTGAAAGGGGCGTCATTGCCGATCTCCATTTGACCAGTTGGTCGAATCACGCAATACTCCGATTTGTGGAGCACTGGATGTGACGGTGGTCGTATGTTAGACTGCGGTGCAGGAATATTTGTCATGGTTTTGGTCCACCACATTTGACCGCCACAGTCGAGGATCCCCATTCCCCGTTTTGTGCACGAAGCACGTAGTAGCCCCTTCACATCAGCGTCTGTCATCCAAGAAGAGGTAATGGAGTCCATGACATCCCTGCAACATCGTGTATCATCCTGTGCCATTGCTCAGAGGCTGGCAGCGGCCGGACTGGGGAATTACGGTCTCAAGCCCAGCCCACTGTTATAACATAATGCCAAAAATTGGATATGGAGAGCCGCTGTGACCGGGAGAGACGTACTGACTGGGAAGCGTGGACAGCGGTTGAGTAATCGGGTACAGCTTTCAGTAATGAATCGTGGTTCTGTACTTACCTGGATAATCATTGCTGACGAGAGTGGCGACGACGGGAGAGAGGTCCCATCCTTCTAATGTTTTGCAAAGGAGCAGTGGCGCTACATCCGGCGTCACGGCTCGGCCCTGAGCACTATGGGACTTAACTTCTGAGGTCATCAGTCACCTAGAACTTAGAACTAATTAAACCTAACTAACCTAAGGACATCACACAATCCATGCTCGAGGCAGGATTCGAACCTGCGACCGTATCGGTCGCTCGGCTCCAGACTGTAGCGCCTAGAACCGCACGGCCACTCCGGCCGGCCGGCGTCACGGTTCGGGGAGGCATCGGACATGACTTCAGATAACGGCCGGTAGCGCTTGAGGGAACTCTGGCAGAACAGCTGAACACGAACGGAGGACATCCTGCGTCCTCATGTGTTACCTCTCGCGACAGCAGCTTGGCTTCATGTTACGTATCTCTAACTTCAAATGTTCAAATGTGTGTGAAATCTTGTGGGACTTGACTGCTAAGGTCATCAGTCCCTAAGCTTACACACTACTTAATCTAAATTATCCTAAGGACACATACACACACACCCATGCCCGAGGGAGGACTCGAACCTCCGACTGGACCAGCCGCACAGATCTCTAACTTCTCTGTGATGTTGAGGTAGTGCCGCCGGCAACAAGGTCCCCCAATCTGACCTCGATAGGACATGTACGGAATCAACTAGAACGTATACTCCGTCCCAGTACACTCTCCAGGATATCAAGGACCAGTTACAACAATTTTGGGCCAGCTTGCCTGAGAAGAGGATGCAAAGGCCGTAAGACATCCTTCCCAGTGCAAACATACTGATAAGTGGGCTCATGCTGCCAAGTTATTTGGACATGTACCATTTCGTTTCCTACTCCCCTTCTGGCGCTTCACTTTTCTTGTCAAGCAGTGTATTAAAAACGTACATCTGAGGCGTAACGTGGGGAGCAGAAACACCAGATAATAGACTGCAGCACTTATTTCGTCTGATATTCCGTCGCCAATACCGACGCCATTTTGAAAGAATGAAATTGCCAGTAACATCACAAACGAGTTGTGCAAATTGGTAACAAACTGATTTTCATACAGGCGTCAACGGAAAACGCAAAACTATAAACTCTGGCGGCCGATGTATGACGCTGTCACGCAGTTTTATCCCGCAGATGTCAAAACTATCCGGTCGTAGTGGCCGAGCGGTTCTAGGCGCTACAGTTTGGAACCGTGCGACCGCTACGCTCGCAGGATCGAATCCTGCCTGGGGCATGGATGTGTGTGATGTCCTTAGGTTAGTTAGGTTTAAGTAGTTCTAAGTTCTAGGGGACTGATGACCATAGATGTTAAGTCCCATAGTACTCAGAGCCATTTGAACCATTTTTTTTGTCAAAGCTAGGCAACAGGGGACATGAAGATACTAGGGCATAAAGTCTTTGCGAATTTAATTCCGCGTACTCAGCTGGAGAGTAACGAGATCTCGTGACGGGCGCGTGAAACATATACGGAGATATCAGCATTTAAGAGATGACGTGTAGTTGATCTCAAAGAAGCCGGTTGGAGTAACCGGCGATTCGCTCAACGTTTGAATAGGAGTTTTGCCCTATTCGACGATGTTGGCAGGAATGGATGAACCACGCGCGAACACAGCGTCAAGAAGAAAGCGAGGGACCTAGAGATATGAAACAACTGAGCAATCGTCATAAAGGCACTCAGAGCCCTGGATTCATCATTGATCGGACGTGCTTGTAGTGCTTCACTGACAACAGGGACCATTAATAGGCGGCTGACAGAAAGGGGGATGAGCTCAGGGCGCCCCTTGAGCCGACTACCGTTGATCTCCGTACACCAACAAGGCCGTATGCAGTGGTCTGAAATCATACTTACTGTCACTGATGAGTCCTGCTTCGAATTGGACGCCGATGACCAACGAAGAAGTGTCTAGACACGTCCTGGACAGCGGTGCGATACGAACCTATCGCCTGCCATTCGGTTCCAACAACCAAGAGTGATGGAATGCAGCGGCATTTCATTTCATAGCAGGACACCTAAGGTTGTCATTCGCCGCACCCTTACAGCACAGCGTCATGCCAACTGCATTGTACGCCCCACTTCTTTGCCCTTCGTGGCAAGCCATGCTGCGCTTGTATTTCAGCAAGATGATGCCCTCCCGCAATCGGCGAGAGATTCTACTGCTTTTCTTTCGCGCCAGACCTTACGTTGGCCAGCAAAGTCGCCTGATCTCTCCCCAGTGGACGTTTGGAGCATAATGGGCAGGGCCCTTATACCATCTCGGAATTTTGATGATCTAACGCGCAAATTGGACAGAATTCGGCACAATATCCCTGGCTGCACAAGCGCCAGACGTGGACAAACGCGTTATTGACTTTCTACATCTACATCTTCATCTATATCCATACTCCGAAAGCCACCTGACGGTGTGTGGCGGAGGGTACTTTGAGTACCTCAATCGGTTCTCCCTTCTATTCCAGTCTCGTATTGTTCGTGGAAAGAAAGATTATCGGTATGCTTCTGTTTGGGCTCTAATCTCTCTGATTTTTATCCTCAAGTTCTCTTCGCGAGAAGAGGGAGCGTCTGTCCTGCAAAGTCTTCCACTGGAGTTTGTCTATCATATCTGTAACGCTTTCGCGATTACTAAATGATCCTGTAAGGAAGCGCTCTGCTCTCCGTTGGATCTTCTCTCTCTCTTCTATCATCCCTCTCTGGTACGGATCCCACACTGGTGAGCAATATTGAAACAGTGGGCGAACAAGTGTGCTGTAACCTACTTCCTTTGTTTTCGGATTGCATTTCCTTAGGATTCATCCAATGAATCGCAGTCTGGCATCTGCTTTACCGACGATCAACTTTATATGATCATTCCATTTTAAATCACTCCTAATGCCTACTTCCAGATAATTTATGGAATTAACGACTTCCAGTTGCCGACCTGCTATATTGTAGCTAAATGATAAAGGGTCTTTCTTTCTATGTATTCGCAGCACATTACACTTGTCTACATTGAGATTCAATTGCCATTCCCTGCACTATGCATCAATTTGTTGTAGATCCTCCTGCATTTCAGTACAATTTTCCATTGTTACAACCTCTCGATATACCACAGTGTCATCCGCAAAAAGCCTCAGCGAACTTCCGATGTTATCCACAAGGTCATTTATGTATATTGTGAATAACAACGGTCCTACGACACTCCCCTACGACACACCTGAAATCACTCTTACTTCGGAAGACTTCTCTCCATTGAGAATGACATGCTGCGTTCTGTTATCTAGGAACTCTTCAATCCAATCACACAATTGGTCTGATAGTCCATATGCTCTTACTTTGTTCATTAAACGACTGTGGGGAACTGTATCGAACGCCTTGCGGAAGTAAAGAAAAACGGCGTCTACCTGGGAACCCATGTCTACGGCCCTCTGAGTCTCGTGGACGAATAGCGCGAGCTGTGTTTCACATGATCGTCTTTTTCGAAACCCATGCTGATTCCTACCGCCGGCCGAAGTGGCCGCGCGGTTCTGGCGCTGCAGTCTGGAACCGCGAGACCGCTACGGTCGCAGGTTCGAATCCTGCCTCGGGCATGGCTGTGTGTGATGTCCTTAGGTTAGTTAGGTTTAACTAGTTCTAAGTTCTAGGGGACTAATGACCTCAGCAGTTGAGTCCCATAGTGCTCAGAGCCATTTTTGATTCCTACAGAGTATAAAAGTCATTATACTCGAACATAATACGTATTCCAAAATTCTACAACTGACCGACGTTAGAGATATAGGTCTATAGTTCTGCACATCTGTTCGACGTCCCTTCTTGAAAACTGGGATGACCTGTGCCGTTTTCCAATCCTTTGGAACGCTACGCTCTTCTAGCGACCTACGGTACACCGCTGCAAGAAGGGGGGCAAGTTCCTTCGCGTACTCTGTGTAAAATCGAACTGCTATCCCATCAAGTCCGGCGGCCTTTCCTCTTTTGAGCGATTTTAATTGTTAGTCTATCCCTCTGTCATCTATTTCGATATCTACCATTTCCCAGTTTATGAAGCTCTTTCTCTTGAATATATTATTAAATTTTTCTGAAATTGCAATCATTTGTTTGCTTGCATATGTACATCACAACTACCGTTTCCCATTTGGATAATTTGAATAATTCCTTCGTGGTGCTTCTTTTTTTTCCTTTGAGTGTATTTTTGATGCTTGTAAAATGAAGAGAATCACAGCTGCGTTTAACGTCTATCGTTGTCTTTTTCCCCCACAACAATTCCGGAACACGAGTCTCTTTAAAAGAGTGCATGACATTTGTATTGCAACACTATTTTTGTTTTTATTTACGAACATCAAACCTTTGGACATGCTTTTTTTCAGCTAGCTGTAACACATTAATTTCAGTCCAAGTTACTCTAGAGATCACTTCGTATTTTACGTATCATGAATTCTGAGTGTTTCTCAAATTTACCTCAAAAGCCTTGATATGCCCTCCTCCGCATTACCATCAGCCTGTACTAACTCATTATTCTGCATTTTTCAGCTGAGCCAGTTAGTTGGGAAGCTACGACATGTCGGTGAGTTTCCGCCGCCTATTCACCAGAACACGCTGACAAGTACACGCATCGCGTCGTCTCTTTTTTACAAATCCGTAAATGTCTCATCTCGTTTGCTGACTTCCACCTTCCTCAGTAAATCGACGGTCTTCGCAACATTCGAGAATTGCGATATTTCGCAGATATCATGAGAAAAATTTCCCATCCGTTGTTCCCAGTCTTCACCGTTAAGCTTCGAGATTTGTGTGCCATTATTTTAACTGAAACACAGGAATTGTATTCTCGTAAAGTAACAGGAAGATATATCGCCGAATAATTCTTAAAAATACCAGGATATTGAATAAATGACATCGCTAGGAAGCGGCCCCACTGCTTTGGAGATTTATTTCCAATATCTGTTACTCGCGACTTGTTTCAAATCTTTTTCTGCCGGAGAAAGAGCCGCGAGGAATTTTTGTCGGCTGCGGGGCCGCTTGCTGTAGCGTAAAGCGATCGCCGTGCAAAACGATTACTCGTCAGCATTAGCCGATGTTTCTGCGCACCAAGTAGGCTGATAATACGCGTTACACAACCTACGCCGTCCTACTATCTCGACTGATTATGAGTCTTCAAGCAAAGCAAGGAACACAGTTTATGCCCTGGAATTTAGTGTCAGAAAGTGATGTGACGCAATAATAATGCAATCTGACGTTTTTACTAATAATAAATGAGAACGAGATCACCCAGAGCGCAACAAAGATGGGGAAAGTTACTCGTAAGTAATACAACCGAATGATGAACACGTGCATGAAACTGTTAAATCACGTACAACTTCTAAGAGCTATAATTCGCTTCTTATACGCCTTATGTATTTGGCATCTGTTAAGTACCTGGCCTAACAACCTATAAACATCTGCTTGTTGAATGCAGTGGTTCGCAGTCACGTAGTCTCGGCAGAAGAAAAACTCGGAATAACTGCGTCAGTTTCAAATTGGTTGCCGAAAACCGTATGAAAACAAAAAGCTCTAACAGGGAACGCAAGTGCAACCTAACCTGGAATTCAAGTCCAAACAAAAGGAAGAAACACACCATTCCATGAAAGCGCATGAGAATTTCAACATGGAGGCAAATACACGTGGGTGGAACTGGTAATACCGGGCAAGGGCTTAAGTTAATGAATTCGCGAAATTTAAATGCAACAGATAAACAGTGTAATTTACCGGTGGGTTAGTTATATCACCTTTCTATGGAGGCAAAGAATAAACACTGAGTAGGAATAGCTAAAATTTCTTTTGGCAAAGATACCTCGTTCTAGCAGAGAGAGATGGCGCTTGACTAGGTGTCTGTGATAAAACATCACCAGTGGAGTAGCAATTCCGCGATTAATGAAAGGCACTCATTTCAGAATTGACATCTTTCAACCAGTATGCTATATCACATAGAAAGCGCGAGCATTAATAAAGCAGTAGAGAATTACTTATAACGAACCGACAAAACGCGTAGAAACTCTGCAATGGTGTCGTGTACACTATAGTCAACTACAATGAATAATAATGCCCATAGGATGATTAGCATGATGAATAACTTTTTTTCAACTTATCAGTAAACTGAATTATCAGATGAAGGAGGAAGGTTAGAACTGGATATTACGACGACGTCGAGATCGTTATGTATTGTCATACAGTACTGGCCATTAAAATTGCTACACCAAGAAGAAATGCAGATGATAAACGGGTATTCATTGGACAAATATATTATACTAGATCTGATATGCGATTACATTTTCACGCAGTTTGGGTGCATAGATCTTAAGAAATCAGTACCCAGAACAACCACTTCTGGCCGTAATAACGGCCTTGATACGCCTGGGCATTGAGTAAAACACAGCTTGGATGGCGTGTACAGGTAAAGCTGCCAATGCAGCTTCAACACGATACCACAGTTCATCAAGAGTAGTGACTGGCGTATTGTTACGAGCCTGTTGCTCGGCCACCATTGACCAGACGTTTTCAATTCGTGAGAGATCTGGAGAATGTGCTGGTCAGGGCAGCAGTCGAAGATTTTCTGTATCCAGAAAGGACCGTACAGGACCTGCAAAATTCGGTCGTGCATTATCCTGATGAAATGTATGGGTTTCGCAGGGATAGAATGAAGGGTAAAGTCACGGGTCGTAACACATCTGGAATGTAACGTCCACTGTTCAAAGTGCCGTCAATGCGAACGAGAGGTGACCGACACTTGTAACCAATGGCACTGTAAGTAGGCTGTTTAGGTTTTTATATTGGCAACGTTACGTAGCGCTCTGTATGAAAATCACTGGCTGTGCTGTGTGCAGTCTGTGGCTAGTTTGCATTGTTGTCTGCCATTGTAGCGTTGGGCAGTTGGCTGTTAACAGCGTATAGCGTTGCGCAGTTGGAGGTGAGCCGCCAGCAGTGGTGGATGTGGGGAGAGAAAGGGCGGAGTTTTGAAATTTGTAAGACTGGATGTCATGAACTGCTATATATGTTGAAATGAAATGGCTCTGAGCACTATGGGACTCAACTGCTGTGGTCATAAGTCCCCTAGAACTTAGAACTACTTAAACCTAACTAACCTAAGGACATCACACACATCCATGCCCGAGGCAGGATTCGAACCTGCGACCGTAGCGGTCGTGCGGTTCCAGACTGCAGCGCCTTTAACCGCTCAGCCACTTCGGGCGGCGCTATATATGTTATGACTGTTAAGGTAAATACATTGTTTGTTCTCTATTAAAATCTTTCATTTGCTAACTATGCCTATCAGTAGTTAATGCCTTCCGTAGTATTTAATGGCAGTAGTGGCGCTCGCTGAATTGCAGTAGTTCGAGTAATGAAGATTTTTGTGAGGTAAGTGATTTGTGAAAGGTATAGGTTAATGTTAGTCAGGGCCATTCTTTTGTAGGGATTACTGAAAGTCAGATTGCGTTGCGCTAAAAATATTGCGTGTCAGTGTAAGGACATTCATGTATAATTGTTCTAAGGGGAAGTTACAGCACCCCATACCAACACGACGGGTGATACGCCAGTCTGCCGATGACGAATTCACGCTTCCAATGTGCGTTCACCGCGATGTCGCCAAACACGGATGCGACCATCATGATGCTGTAAACAGAAGCTGGCTGACGTTTTGCCATTCGTGCAACCAGTTCGTCGTTGAGTACACCACCGCAGGCGCTCCTGTCTGTGATGCAGCGTCAAGGGTAACCGCAGCCATGGTCTCCGAGCTCATAGTCCATGCTGCTGCAAACGTCGTCGATCTGTTCGTGCAGATGGTTGTTGTCTTGCAAACGTCCCCATGTGTTGACTGAGGGATCGGAAGGGGGCTGCACGATCCGTTTTAGCCATGTGGATAAGATGCCTGTCATCTCAACTGCTAGTGATACGAGGTCGTTGGGATCCAGCGTGGGATTCCGTATTACCCTCCTGAACCCACCGATTCGATATTCTGCTAACAGTCATTGGATCTCGACCAACGCCAGCAGCAATGTACGATAAACCGCAGTCGCGATAGGCTGCAATCCGACCTTTATCAAAGTCGGAAACGTGATGGTACGCATTTCTCCTCGTTACACGAGGCATCACAACAACGTTTCACCAGGGAACGCCGGTCAACTGCTGTTTGTGTATGCGAAATCGGTTGGAAACTTTCCTCATGTCAGCACGTTGTAGGTGTCGCCACCGGCGCCATCCTTGGGTGAACGCTCTGAAAAGCTAATCATTTGTATATCACAGCATCTTCTTCCTGTCGGTTAAATTTCGCGTCTGTAGCATGTCATCTTCGTGGTGTAACAATTTTAATGCCCAGTAGTGAATAATGAATTGTACGTTGTTAAGCGTCAAGACTGTTGGAAGCCAGCAAGAAAACCCCAAGATAGGAAACCAGAGACACAATGCACAGAGCAGGGAGTTTTGTCAGAGATTGTGTATCGCTCCATCGACCGCCTAGCGCTGTTGTGAGGCGTCACAGTAGAAGGCGGTCACAAAAAAAGAACGTCTTAGCAGCACAGCAAGCTTGATGCTCGCTGCTGAGAATTGCACAGTCAGTATTTTTACACAAATAAGAGTGCTACAGCAGCTGTCCTCTATCGCGACAGCCCACCAGGTGAGTCCAAGTGACGTAAAAAACTGTTGTTGCTAGCCGCGAGAGGAAGGGCCCTGACGTTTAGCTTTCAACTGAACGCTGTTGCTACCGAGCTAAGAGTCAATTAATATAAATTCGAATCAGATCCCTACCTACCAAATAGGAGAAGGGGAGGAATCTGAATGGTTTGGCCAGAGGCGGTGTGGTGGTGGAAAGCAATTCTCCTGATTGGCCGATGCCTTTAAAATGTTGGCGGGTTCGTGGGCCGGCTATAGCAAGAAATAGTGCACAGCCACACTCCTTTCAAAAACCCATATTATTGTGCTCAACAAGAGTTCACAGTCAATCACTGGTGCGCCAACACCATATTGCTCATTGCCAACCTCGAGTAAGCTGCGAAAATTCTGTTTTTCTTACCTGGAACGCTGCTCTAAAAGTTCCTACTTGATGCTACACTACTGGCCATAAAAACTGCTGCACCACGAAGATGACGCGCTGCTGACGCGAAATTTAACCGACAGGAAGAAGATGCTGTGATATGCAATTGATTAGGTTTTCAGAGCATTGACACAAGGTTGGCGCCGGTGGCGACACCTACAACGGGCTGACATGAGGAAAGTTTCCAACCGATTTCTCATACACAAACAGCAGTTCACCGGTGTTGCCTAGTGAAACGTTGTTGTGGTGCCTCGTGTAAGGAGCAGAAATGCGTAGCATCACGTTTCGACTTTGATAAAGGTCGGATTGTAGCCTATCGCGATTGCAGTTTATCGTATCGCGACATTGGTGCTCGCGTTGGTTGAGATCCAATGACTGTTAGCAGAATATCGAATCGGTGGGTTCAGGAGGGTATTACGGAATGCCGTGCTGGACCCCAACGACCTCGTATCACTAGCAGTCGAGATGACAGGCATCTTATCCACATGGCTGAAACAGATCTTACCGCCAACTCTCGATCCCTGGGTCAAAAGATGGGGACGTTTGCAAGACAACAACCATCTGCACGAACAGTTCGACGACGTTTGCAGCAGCGTGGACTATCAGCTCGGAGTCCACGGCTGCGGTTACCCTTGACGCTCCATCACAGGCAGGAGCGCCTGCGATTGTGTACTCAACGACGAACCTGGGTCAACGAATGGCGAAACGTCATTTTTTTCGGATGAATCCAGGTTCTGTTTACAGCATAAAAAATGTGTGAAACCTTATGGGACTTAACTGGTGAGGTCGCCAGTCCCTAAGCTTACACACTACTTAACCTAAATTATCCTAAGGACAAAGACACACGCCCATGCCCGAGGGAGGACTCGAACTTCCAAAAATGGTTCAAATGGCTCTGAGCACTATGGGACTTACCTTCTGAGGTCATCAGTCCCCTAGAACTTAGAACTACTTAAACCTAACTAACCTAAGGACATCACACACATCCATGCCCGACGCTGGATTCGAACCTGCGACTGCAGCGGTCGCGCGGTTCCAAACTGTAGCGCCTAGAACCGCTCGGTCGCCCCGGCCGGCCGACTCGAACTTCCGCCAGGACCAGTCGCACACTTGGCGTGATGGTATGGGGTGCCATTGGTTACACGTCTCGGTCACTTCTTGCTCGCACTGACGGAACTTAGAACAGTGGACGTTACATTTCAGATGTGTTACGACCTGTGGCTCTACCCTTCATTCGTTCCCTGCGAAACCCTACATTTCAGTAGGATAATGCACGATCGCATGTTGCAGGTCCTGTACGGTCCTTTCTGGATACAGAAAATGTTCGACTGCTGCCCTGGCCAGCGCATTCTCCAGATCTCTCAGCAATTGAAAACGTCTGGTCGATGGTGGCCGAGCAACTGTCTCGTCACAATACGCCAGTCACTACTCTGGATGAACTGTGGTGTCGTGTAGATGCTGAATGGGCAGCTGTACCTGTACACGCCATCCAAGCTCTGTTTGACTCAATGCCCAGGAGTGTCAAGGGCGTTATTACGGCCAGAGGTGGTTGTTCTGGGTACTGATTTCTCAGGATCTATGCACCCAAATTGCGTGAAAATGTCATCACATGTCAGTTCTAGTATAATATACTTGTCCAATGAATACCCGTTTATCATCTGCATTTCTTCTTGGTGTAGCAATTGTAATGGCCATTAGTGTACTTCTGTTAGCACTCACTCTGCGGATACAAACACTGACTTCCGTTGTGCAACCAGTTACTTCCTTTGATTTTTCTATGGTTTAGAATCAGCCCTCGGTGACTCGGTGTACTAATTTGACTGCTAATAATTGGTGTTAATCGGTCCCCTCGGTACCACGAGTCTCCTGCTGCGATTATCCTGTCGAATCCCAAAGTCAGCGCCCTAAGTAGGTGCCTGGAGATGGTGTTTGGTGCTGATCCAGCAGGCAACCGTTCTTCACTGGAAGTTTGTGTATCTGCATTTGTTTCTAATGACTCGGAAATTGCAGACTGACCTGTAACCCCACCGTTTCCTCTGTCTTGAGCTAGGACATGACAGTATGAACAAGTAACTTACTTCGAAAAAATAGAAGTGGAAATTAGCCACGGAATTTTTTATGAATATAATGTACTGACAGATCGCAAATGCTAAATTTTGATGACAGGGCATCGATTGCTAAAAAGGGTCATATGTTTTAAATACCGTGCGAAACCTGTCAGTACTTGCGAAGTAACGTCTTAATAGCTTACCACAACCAAGAATTCTTACTTATGCTGAAAGTTTTTTTATTTTAAATCAGTCCATTGACTATAGTTTCTGCTAAATTCTATTTCGTAACGCCCACACTTTATTTAGTGTGTATCACTAACTTATGCCTCGTCCTTTACTTTAATTTTTATCCACAATCTACTGGTCACCATAACTTGTATCTCCTTACCATCATAATTACTGCATTGACCGCCGACCGTAGTAGCCGTGCGGTTCTAGGCGCTTCAGTCTAGAACCGCGCGACCGCTGCGGTCGCAGGTTCGAATCCTGCCTCGGGCATGGATGTGTGTGATGTCCTTAGCTTAGTTACGTTTAGGTAGTTCTAAGTTCTGGGGGACCGATGACCTCAGCTGTTAAGTCCCATAGTGGTCAGAGCCATTTGAACCATTTGAACTGCCTTGGCCGTTTGGTCTACACTCTGAAAACTGGTTTGATGGAGCCCTGCACGCTAGTCTTTGCTAGCCTATTCTGTGCAAGCCTCTGCAAACTTACATCTACTTGAGTCTTCTGAAATTTTTACCCTGACGGTTCGCTATATAAACATATTAACAATTCATTGGTGCTTCAGAATGTGTCCGTTCTACCCATTCCTTTTCTCGGCCAGTTTCCGTTGGAAAATGTCAAAACTTGAAGTGAGACATCGTGAAATACTCCACTTCAACGCCTATTGTTGCATGAAGTTCCGATGGCGGCGTTATAAGTAACCTTCAAAAAAGGTGTCTGCAACGGAAGTGCGTTGCAAGCAGAGAGCTATCACTGAGTGTCTTTTGACGGAATGCCTGAGCATCTTAGATATTTACAAGCGCTTGAAAAATGTCTACTAAGACTTGGCAAGGAACAAAAGCAAGATAAGTTTTTGGGTGGGGCGTCTGTCATCGTTGCAACAATCTCCTGATCTCCTGTGTGCCGGCCGGCTTCATACAGCTGTTCGCCTGCATTGTTGGAACGTGCGCACACTATCATTCTAGGTGATCGATTGATCACAATTAAACACGCCGGTCCACAACTGTACGTCTCTGCTGGTAGTCCTGAGACACTCGTCCACATGTTGGGATGCTCAAATATTGGTGTCTGCTGGATTCCTCGCCGCCTAACGGAAAAGGATAATGAGCAACAGGAGACTACTTTTGCGGAAATGCTTAGACGTACGAAAAGTGTGAAGTTATTCTCATGAGTACTAAAAGAAATCAGCTAACTTTCGACTACGCGACATGTCACACAAATATGAGGGCTGTAAATTCAACTAAATACTTAGGGATTACAGTTACAAATAACCTAAATTGGAACGATCACATAGATAATATTGTGGGTAGAACAAACCAAAGACTGCGATTCATTGGCAGAATACTTAGAAGGTGCAACAGGTCTACCAAAGAGACTGCTTACACTACGCTTGTCCGCCCTATTCTGGAGTATTGCTGTGCGGTGTGGGATCCGCATCAGGTGGGACTGACTGATGACATCGAAAAAGTACAAGGAAGGGCAGCTCGTGTTGTATTATCGGGAAATAGGGGAGATAGTGTCACAGACATTGAAACGTCACAGTTTTACGCTTCATTTAACTAACTGATTAATTTCTACATGTTTAATAATTCATTTTACGCCGACAGCGCCCTTTCAATGTTTCGTCTAACTAATTAACCTCTGGATTCAACAGTGCTTCCGAGTATATTTTTTCTTCTGTTGGTGTCACACCTCCTCTCTCATCCTTTGATCCCGTGATGTATGTGGATGGAAACGTAATTATGCATGGAATATATAATAATCTGGGTTAGTCAAAGATGGTAGCAGTAGGGTAGTTTAGCACCAAAATAACAACGCGAGCAGATTCGTCAGAGAGTTCGTGATTCCAAAGATAGTGGGGATGAGCAGGGCAGAGTTTGTGAGGTTGGTTCTCACTGAGGTCCTACCCCCACCACCAGTTTTTTTTTGAACGGCTGGCGGTTCGTCCTGGAACGCGCCATGTTCGGACACTCTGGGGCCGCCGATTGAACGAGACGGACGCAGGGGTGCGGCGCTCGCCGTGGATGGTGAGAAAAGTTATTCATAATGTATGTTTTTTGGGGTAACATTGATTGTGAAACATGTTCGGGTGTGAATTAATACCAGGAAACGTTCAGCGATATTGTATTTGTAGAAATTTTTCAGATTAATGTGTTTCAATTAGCGGACTTGGGCGCGAGGTGATTGAGGGCATGAACCAACGGTTCTTGTTCTTAGGTCAATAGCAGATAGGTTCATTAAGGTTTCATTTGTTGCATAGTTTAGTTCCGGATACAAGCAATATAAATTTTCCGTGATTCAACGATTTATTTTACTCGTTTCGTTGTTGTCGAACTTGGCCACGTGTTGCCAGCATTCATAACGGTAGTCACTGGATTTGCCTTTCGTTAATCATAGCATGAATAATGTGGAGTTGCATAATACGCGGTTTCAACATGAACTTATCCGCATGGTACTGCATGTGTAGTAACCCAAGTAATGTTTGAGAGAGTGAAAGGTGATATCCTTCCCTACTCCGCGCGTTAAATAGGTGTGACAATAACTAAATGGTGTTAAGAGGCCACCATTCAGTAACATTCATTTTTACCCATTTTAGTTATTATTAGATGTAACTGGCGACGAAGTGTTGTCTATGTTTCCAGTACGACGAGATGCACGAGATAGTGAGTGCTTTATGAAGGTTTTGTCACTGAGCGTGGTCGTTTTCTTCAATATAATAGATTTCATGTATGTTTTGCCACAGAGGGTTATAGTTTTCTTAAATATTATCGAAATAAATCAGGATGATAATTGAAATTCTCTCTTAGCGTTATTCAGTATCCTTCATCGATACCACTGAGATAATGCCTATATTCTATGAATTTTCAATCCAGGCATATCCATTGTATGCATTATGCACTTTATGTGAATAACTGAATCCAAAGTATAAAAAAAAAGAAAGTCTTACAGTCCCTAATGTGCACATATTGTTCCATGGCCATTCACCGATGTTGCGTTATCCGTTGCTTCATTTTTAAATTAGAATACTATCTTTTCTAGCGGGTTTGATCACCCATATCTCAATTTATCGGGCCTAATTGATAGAATTAGACACATAGCTGTAGAAATGGGAACCATGGATCACTGCGTCCGCTTATATTAAAGGGAGACACTTCTTACATGAAAAATAATCAGCATAACAAACAAGGGGTAGACTTTCAACATGATACGAGAATTGGAGTGGAAATCATTAAAACAAAGGTGTTTTTCGTTGCGACGGGATCTTCTCATGAAATTTCAATCACCCATTTTCTCCTGCGATTGCGAAAACATTCTGTTGACACCCACCTACATAGAGAGAAACGATCATCACGATAAAATAAGAGAGATCAGGGCTCGCGCAGAAAAATTTAAGTTCTCGTTTTTCCCGCGTGCCGTTCGAGAGTTGAACGGTAGAGAGATAGCATGAAGGTGGTTCATTGAACCTTCTGCCAGGCACTTTATTGTGAATAGCAGAGTAATCACGTAGATGTAGATGTAGGCTGATCGTGACCAATTTTTGTCGGACATCGTTATGGGCGATGAAACAGGGTTTCATCTCTTCGAACCGGAATGGCTAAAGAAAAATTTCAAAGCCATATCCTCGGCCGGTAAAGTTATGGCAACGGTCTTCTGGGACTCTGAAGGTATTTTTATGTTTGATGTCCTCTCTCATGTTGCAACCATCTGAAGTGTTGTTGTGCTATCCTCAGGAAACTGAAGAAGTGGCTTCAGTGTCTTCGTTGCGACGAAAATGCAAATTAACTTCTTCCTCTCCATGACGACACAAAACCTCACACAAGTTTACATACTCGAGAACAGCCCATAAAACTTCATTCGACTGTTCTTTTTCATCCACGCTACAGCCTGGATTTCGCTCCTTCCGACCTCCATCTGACAATCCGCGGAAATCAATCCGTGCACGGTCGGGATGTTATTGATACAACACAATGTTGGCTCCAACGTCGACCAGTGGAGTGGTACAATGGATACAGGCTCTGCCAGTCAGGTGGCGTAAGTCAGTCGAACTGAATGAAGATGATGATGATGATGATAAATAGGGTTGTGTAGCCAAAAGGGTGGGGAATGGTATAGTTGATACCTCACAACAAGGGTTGAGATAATTTTAAGGTAAAAAATAAGGAAGGTGAACCCACGTATTTCGTAATTTGCGGTTTCATGGAACAAACTTCATTCTAACTTAGTAACTTATTGCTTAGCAACGATTAATATGATTAAAAATTAAAAACTTGTTAAAATGAATAACAGGGCTTATAATAATTTAAAGAAATTGAATAGGGTCAATCAATTAATAACAAACTTTAAGAATTTTTACCACTAAGAACAGGGCTAGAAACCAGGAACATACGTTACTCAAGTACAAGCAAGAAGTAACACGAACTAGGTGTGGCTGCAGGCGGATTCAACAAACTGAGTTTTACCAGTAAAATTAATTACAAATGACTGCCACTAAATCTACCAACAATTGCCAAGCATGGATAACATCTTAAACAACTAGACAACGCCTACCAAAAATATAGAAAGCAGAACAAGCCACGCCACAGATTGTGGCTGTTGGAATGCCCTTAACAATCTATAAGCGTTAATAAGATACACAATCATTCTAAATACAAGCAAATGTGGGGGGGTATATTATTTAAAATCTGACTCGCAGCTGGTAACACGGGGAGAAACATTGATAATGACCCTTAAATCAATATATAACCCCCAAAATACAAGATAAGCTAGGAAGACAAGCAATTTAAATGTGACTCCCAACTGGTACATTCCAGCAGAAACGTTGACAATAATCCTTAAATAAATATACAGTCCCCCCTCCCTCCCCTCCCAAAGAAACAAGATAAGTTGGCAAATACAGCAGGTGATTATCACAGCCAACAGGCAACAAGCTGACAAGTTTTTCAATGAGCGGAGTTAGATAATGACTGTGGATAAAAAGAAAAAAACTCATCTCATAAGGAAAACGCTTTAAAACTTAACTCGCTCCAGAACTAGCAATAAGGGCGCAAGGTTTAAACGATTAGTTAAAGAGCAGGTATAGTGACTAGGAACTTGGGTTTGCAGAACACGCTTCAAAATTTATGTGCTCGCTGAATTCACAATATGAATAAATCAAACGTTCCGGATTAATTGGCGACACTCCGCCGTGGCACATATCAACGATCAAATTTACTTAACTTGAGCCATCAAAAAACGGCTGGTAGAGGCGCCAGATTAAGGGCCAACCTGGAAGCCGTGCAACGACGGAAGTGTCGCCCCAGCAGAATAAAAACATGTCTCTGTTCCGGGCTCAGGAAACGGGAACGCATCGTCCGCTGCAAAATCTACTCTGACAACACGCACAAGAAGGGAACAGTGATCTGCCTAAATAGGCTACAGACGAGAATGTCTCTGATGTAGGCAATATTAACCTATTACGGAAGCGACTACACATACAAGTTACAAGCTTAACACTCCGTAAAATTACTTGAAAATAAACCAGTGAAATAACAGCGCCTGCAAATGCAATTACTAGGGCATATTCGATTATGCGTCATCTTTCAACACAGAAAATGGTTCAAATGGCTCTAAGCACTATGGACCTTACACATCTGAGGTCATCAGCCCCCTATACTAAGAACCACTTAAACCTAACTAACCTAAGGACATCATACACATCCATGCCCGAGGCAGGATTCGAATCTGCGACCGTAGCAGCAGCGCGGTTCCGGACAGAAGCGCCTAGAACCGCTCGGCCACAGCGGCCGGCTTTCAACACAGACTATATTACAATTTCAGTTTCATCAGTTCAATTTGTAACAGAGAATATTCGTACAGTTGCACGGAATATAGCCTGGAACAACAAATTAGCATCAGTTACACTGAGCGATGGCCACGCACATAACCACTCGGAGGCGCGTTAATATGACAAGTCCAGTCCCACATTAACACACACTTGACCTTACGATAACAAGTACCAATAAAGAACAACACCTAATTTAAAAAAAAAAAAAAAAAAAAAAAATGTGTGTGAAATCTTATGGGACTTAACTGCGAAGGTCATCAGTCCCTAAGCTTACACACTACTTAACCTAAATTAACCTAAGGACTAACACACACACCCATGCCCGAAGGAGGACTCGAACCTCCGCCGGGATCAGCCGCACAGTCCATGACTGCAGCGCCTAAGACCGCTCGGCTAATCCCGCGGGCCAGCACCTAACTTCACTCAGGCGTGAAGGAGCCGTGACTTCGAGGATTCCAAGCAGGACTTTTATTGCCTCCAATCTATACAGGTGGTTTTCGAGTTGACGAAAAATTTAAGCTTGCAGAGTTGATCGCGAACTTGCCGTCTAGGTTGCACGCGGCGTCCACTGTTCTTCCCGCAGCTCACCGCTCTCAGTCCATAATCAAGCCGGTAAGGTTTGCCTCCAACCGATTTAACCATAGTGGGTTCTCGAGGCCTATACCGGACAGCAGGAGTCCCCCAAAACCAACAACTTGCCAAGTGCCCTCTAGCTAACTACCACAACACTCGCCTCGACCAATGACATGTGATCAGGATCGATATCAACGGCCCAAATAGGTAGTGGCGCCAGCTGAGCGCCATGTCCGCCAATATCAAAGTCGCCACGGCTCAATAGTGTATTGGAATCCTCACTAAAACCAACCTGCGGTCAGTAAAAATGTGTGGCATTACTTATTGAACTTCTCTTGTATTAGGCAACTGAAGCTATGCCATAAACCAGTTTGTCTTCCCAATACCTTATAGTACCCTTTCATAAATGAGGTATGGTACACTTGTTTCAATCAACTCCCTTTATTTTAACAGTTTATATGTGCTGTATGGGGTTTTGTTCCTAGTGGGTAGTGTACCTAGAAGCACATTCCGTTTTTGGTCGGTACTTCAGTCTAGTAATTATTTTAGAATCATATAAAGGAATGTGCACTAGAGGCCCCCATAAGAATTTTTCACCAAACTTTACAATTTTTGTAGTTGCTAGAGATGAGATTATGCCGTGTACAGCATTTGAAAAGTTTCAACTTCTACACATTTAAGTACTGTATAACACGTTAAACCTGTTTGGAATAAATTGTTAGTTGTTCAATTACAGAATTTTACGATAAGTAAACTCCTGATTTTCTAAGAGCTAGTTATGTGACCTGTCGACAATAAAGCCATACATTCGTCGGTTGTGTACCATCGTCTACCTTGAATCAGACGAAGCTCTTTTGCATCACGAAATATTTGCAAGTTAAATGAGTTTCTATAGTATCTCAACAATTTTACCTGTCTTGAAAATGGAAATATGTATTACTTTCCAACAGTTCCATTTTCAAAATGTATTTATTTAGTAACTGGTTTTTAATAATGCTCCTGCTTAATCTGACCTCACTTACTGACAATCGGTATGTAGTACAGTAGTAATGTGCACTATGTGATCAAAAGTATCCGGACACACCCAAAAACACAACGTTCTTCATATTAGGTGCATTGTGCTGCGACCTACTGCCAGGTACTCCTTATCAGCGACCTCAGTAGTCATTAGACATCGCGAGAGAGCAAAACGGGGCGCTCCGCGGAACTCACGGACTTTGAACGTGGTCAGGTGATTGGGTGTCACTTGTGTCATACGCCAATACGCGAACTTTCCACACTCCTAAACATCCGTAGGTCCATTGTTTCCGATGTGATAGTGAGGTGGAAATGTGAAGGGATACGTACAGCACAAAAGCGTACAGACCGACTTCGTCTGTTGGCTGACCGCCGACTTTTGAAGAGGGTCGTAATGTGTAATAGGCAGACATCTATCCAGACCATCACACAGGAATTCGAAACTGCATCACGATCCACTGGAAGTACTATGACAGTTAGGCGGGAGATGAGAAAACTTGGATTTCATGGTCGAGCGGCTGTTCATAAGCCACACATCACGCCTGTAAATGCCAAACGACGCCTCGCTTGTTATAACGAGCGTAAACAGTGGATGATTGAACAGTGGAAAAACTTTGTGTGGAGTCCCGAATCACGATACACAATGTGGCGATCCGATGGCAGGGTGTCGGATATAGCGAATGCCCGCTGAACGTCATCTGCCAGGGTGTGTAGTGCCAACACTAAAATTCGGAGTCGGTGGTGTTATGGCGTAGCCGAGTTTTTCATGGAACCTTCCTGCTTCCTCCTGTAGAAGAGCAATTCGGGATGGCGAGTGCATCTTTCCACACGATCGAGCACCTGTTCATAATGCACGGCCTGTGGCGGAGTGGTTACAAGACAATAACATCCCTGTAATGGACTGGCCTGCACAGAGTCCTGACCTGAATCCTATAGAACGCTTTTGGGGTGTTTTGGAACGCCGACTTCTTGCCAGACCTCACTGACAGACATCGGTACCTCTCCTCAGTGCAGCACTTCGTGAGGAATGGGCTGCCATTCCCCAAGAAACCTTCCAGTACCTGACTGAACGTATGCCTGCCAGAGTGGAAGCAGTCATGAAGGCTAAGGGTGGGTCAACACTATACTGAAATCCAGCATTACCGACGGAGGGCGCCACGAACGTGTATGTCATCTTCAGCCAGGTGTCCGGATACTTTTGACCACTTACTGTAGCATACTAAATATAGTATTGACAACATTTTTTCGATGATAACGCTTTTAAATTTCAATAAAGAATTTCTATCGAAGTACGTGGTTATGTTGTTCTTTGGAATATATTTTCACATTTGCAATAGCCTTAATTTTGCCGAGCAAAAGACTGCAGCATGTAAAAAGTGAGAGCCATCATTTCAAATAGAAATATCTAAATACATTACACTTCTCTTACATAGTTGAAATTCTCAAAAGTGCCCCAAGGAACAAAAATCTCCCTATGCTATCGATTTCAAATTTACGTAACTCAATCTTAAGACGTCGCTAAGCCTGTTCAGTCGACAACAGTATAGAGCGGAAAATCAAGTAATATACTCATTGAAAATGTATTGCGCAAGCCCAGTTTTTGTGCTTTTGGGTAAAAACGTTACCAACAGATACACTGATGTCGAAATACATACACCTGTCAGACAAGCTGTCAGTGTTACGAAGCATGTAATCATAGAATTCACTGTAACAACTTTATTGTCTGACTACTTCGTTAGTTAGTAGATGTAACTACATAAATGTTCAACATTTTTCCGTAACAATACATTTAAAAATGTTATACTCTCCTTGTGTCTGTATTTTTGTATGGATCATACTTCACTTCCATATGAGGCTACACTCCAGACAAACACTTTCAGAAAAATTTATATTCCAAGTCAACATAAATTTTCTTTCTCAGAAAGAGTGTTCTTGTTTTATTAATCTGCATTTCATTGCATCCTCAATTCTACTTCCGAAATTATTTTTCTCCCCGAATAGCAAAACTACTAGTCTTAATATGTCATTCTTAGATCCATTTCTCTCAGTCTAGCATAACTGAATTCGATTAAGCTCCGTTATCATCATTTTACTTTTGTTGGTGTCCACCTTATAATCCCTTTTCACTACGGTATCCATACCATCCAGCTACACTTGCAAAAATTTTGCCGTTTCTGACAAGTTTTATTTTTATTTTTTCTGCCTAAATTTTAATTCCTCTTTTAAATTTTCTTTGGTTTCCATTACGGGTTGCTCCGTATACATATTGAATAACATTGGAGATAGGCTACGACCCTGTGTCACTCCCTTCTCAACTACTCCTGCCTTTCATGTGTGGTTCTTATATTTTGGTTTCCTTATAAATTGTACATAACTTTTCGCTTTCTATGTTCTATCCTTGACAACGTCAAAGGATGTAATCAAGTCAGCGATAATAGTTGATTTCATCTTTGTTATGCTCTTTAACTTTCGGACGATGCTTTAGAAACAAACCCTCCTTCAGCAGATGAGAACGTTACCTATTCTTCCTGGGACGTGGTAAATAAATCCCAGAATGAATCTCTGACTTTTCGGTGCAGTGTAGGCTGTTTGGAAACTGTACAATAGAGTATGCAGGAGTGGTTCTGTAGAATTTAGAAAATAGGAGACAGTTACTGGAGGAAAGAGATGACCGGACGGGCCTGTAGTTGCGCGAACTTGGTGCTTGGACACAGCAATAGGTGAGAGCATTGCTCTCGAAAAACAGGATTCAGTAGTCGAGTCTCATTCCGGAACAAAATTTTGATCTGATAAATGGTTGTTTCCATGTTGTTCGGAAAACTAATACGCCAAACAAATAACCTCCTACTTCACACCGAAAATACACATCGGGACTTTGAATAAGCTAGTCCAAAAAGACATCAGTTTTCACCTACTCAGGATAAAATGCTCTCTGGTTAGTGAACAGGTACAGATAAACAAAATACCAGATGTGAACCTGATTTCACAGTGTTTGTAGCAAACGTCTAAGTCTTTATCACAAACAGTAGCGTTCGCTTTTCCATCAACTAAAGCGAAAACTGAGAGGCCAGACAAAGAAGATTAAGACTATCTTTGGTGTATTTAACCGCAAATGGCGAGCTCAAGGAAACCACAAGTCCATAAATGCCCTTCGGAATACCATAGTGTTTCTCCACTAAAGAGAATATTACTCTGCTGTTACGAAGATCAATGATGGGAGTCTTTTGCACCACTATAAGCAAAGTCGAGGGCCCTGTCATGTATACAGTGGTTTCTGGGCTGCAAGACACCCATAATTGAGGTGTCTCGATACGATTTACATTGCAGTGAACTTTCTAAATGTGAAGTAGTTCATGTTGTACTTTCATGTGGCGCCTTCGTTCTCAATACATGTTCTTCCTTTATGACTTTATAAAAACTATCCTCTGTAGGTGAGTCAGTTTGAAGTGGCGTGCAACGGAGAGACCAATTGAATCTTACACTTGGAAAAGCGAACGTCAACAGGGATTAATTAGTGCAGCTTTTGGGAAACGAATTTGCTCCATTGAAGAATAGATTACATATAAGTGGAGTACTGTTCGCTTTCCTAGGTTTCATATCAGAAAAAAGTGAAAACATTTGACGGAAAGCCGTGCAGTTTGTAAGGGATAGAAAAATACATAGTTACTTCAAATAGGGTACTTGCAAGGCTTCGTGTCTGTATCGCGGTGTGATGTACCTTCGACGCCATTTGTGTGACTTTAATATACTGCCGTAAAACAAGAAAAATACCAATATCTATTACTCTGGGTTTTTCATTTTCCAAAATTCAGCTCATTTTTTGTGCTGTAACGACAGCCACTATTTCATATCGACCATTATTACTGGTATCTCATGTTAGTCCCGCATTCTCTTCCGACGAAATTGCGACGTTCGTATTACAACAAAACAAAAGGGCAAATTACAGCCAATAACACCTACACTGCTAACTGAATAAAGCATTGAACTGGTATGACGTAAACACTGAATAATATTTTTATTGTATCGTTTCTTTCTAGTCATATCTAACGGGTATAAATAACGTTGTTAATAATGTGTTCTATTTGCCTCTGTCGATGTAGAGCTATGTCAAAACAAGAACCAGAGCTACTTTTCAGTTTCTTTTTGGGATATTCGCTATCAGTTCAATGGAACTGATAGTAACTCTCTGATTTTGTGCAGTGTACATTTTCGACATTTTCGCTGTTGCGCGGTGTTTCATATTAATTAATGGAATACGAGTTAAATCACCCAGGCCAGGAACTCACCTATGAAATCTCATTCCAGACTAGAGAGATGGAGCCTGTAACTGAACTAGTAATTCACTACCAAACCTCAGGAGACGATGTATCAATAAAACTTATGCCCTCATAAAAGTAGCGGCAGTTCAATAATACTTGGGGAGCTGGAAGCACCGTGAAAATAACGGATACAGAGTACATAATCTCACAATGCGGCTGTAAACTTGTATTTCTAAGCTATAAAAGTAAGGAAAAAAGAGAGATTAAGTTTGATGAAAGGCCCCAGGGTTTCCAATCGAGTCGCACTGTTTAGACAAGTGCAGTACCCTCGTGTTCTGGCGAAGTGTCGACGAACTTTCCTTGCTTTATCTTTATTACAATTTATTTTACTTTTCATTCCGCCTCTTGTAAAGCCCGGAGGTCCCTGTATTAATATTATTCGGATGCCCCATTCCCCTCCACCCATCGGGACGGTGGGTCTGGGGTGGCTTGGATGCTGCAGAAGATTCGCAGTGTCTAGGCACTCCGCCAGAAGAAGATGAGAGTAACACTCAACGAAACGTCACGGTATCTCGACACTGCCACTCGGCTGGAATATCGGGAGCTTCTCATCCATAATATGCGGCAGGAATGTACACATTCACAAGATTAGCGTTTAATGTACCTTCAACGAGGATGTCATTTCAGTTAAAAATGATGCCCGTCGCATTTAAAGCCAATCTAAGCCACAAAATGGTAGACTGACAATCACCTGGCAGATATGTAGATTCGTCACAAATTGTACGAACGCGCTGACTCGAGAACTAATGCAGAAGTCGTATGAAATAGTTCTCGAGGTATCATTCTTGTATAAAAGTCTCGGTTTACTTGTCGCGCCATTGCGGGTAAAATATCGAGCTCTGGACGAAATTCTGCATGATCCTTGTCATGACTACTGTAATGGTGACCATTTTTGGCTAATAGGCGGCTTGTGATCCGACAAAGTGCATCTTCATTACTTCATACTCCCAGAGATTATGTCCCTGTCTGCGCCCGGTTAACCATAGAATAGGAAACCCCCGTAAAATTTATGATTCCATTTGGTACCTGTTCGCGTCCCACCAATCTCGTAAGTATAAGGTGAAAAACAGGACATTTTGAACTTATTTTGTGTATGACAAACCGTTAGAGACCTTATGATCTAAATTAACTAACTAAACTATATAATGTGACTTCGTTTGGATGAAATATGGAGTAGTAAATTCCCGATGTTTTAATAACAATGTAATATTTTTTCCCTTTAGTATTCTTTGGTTAAGGACAGTCCTGGTCTCAGGGTGAGTGGAGTTTTTAAGACTCCTCGTGAGTGCGGAAGCAACTACACTGCTCAGTCTATTCTTACTATTACCGATTTCTGTGCTGAGCACCAGACGCAGATTGAAAAGAGAGAACGGGAGAAATCAACACAGTCTCACAAATAAACACAGAAGAATGTTTCGTGAAAGTAAAATCGTGTCCCACATTTCTATATACCGGGGTTATATTATTGAAGAAGCAGCAGAAATGTGCGAGAACAACTTCAGTCGGCACGTAGACTGCAATCTTATAATAGGACCTTCAGACCTGCTAATCTTAGATTTGAATGAATCTTAGGAAGGTCGTTGAGAGACATGCCTTGAGTACCTGGCCAACGGCTTTTAATGTGATGGGCCCTAATTTCCCAGACTATCCATGTTGAAGTTTTATGCGTACCTGCTATATCCGTAACGTTAGCCATGTTTCGGCCAACCGGAAGAAGTGCAAAAGCCAAGGTTCACAGATACCACGCTTTCAAATCCTGCCCGTGTACTGTTTTTTCCCCAATTTCATCGTACAGGATATCATTAAATAGTATATTTCATGCAAAACTATTCGAAAATGGTTATTTTCGCTGTTGTAGCTTCGTTAATAAATGAATAATTGCAGCAAATTTTCTGCGAATGTGTATTCCGTTTCTTACAGAACAGATTAAAGAATAGCCTTACTCGCTATCACTTGCACGGCTTGTTGTGTTAGAACGAGTTTCGCGTTGTATTTGCAGTAGAAGCAACACAAATTCGTAGAGCAAGACACACCAGTTTGTTTGAATTCAAAAAGATTGTTCTTTTTTCGATCAGGTTAGATCCGAACCACGCATATTTGATCATTCCTGTGAAAGCAGGCGCACTGAGCTGATGCAGATTCAAAGAACGTATTTTTACGGAATCTTCCCTCAAAGTGGTTCGTCTATTACCCCTTAGCAACTTTTTTTCATGAAAATTTTTACCTGCCTGTAAAAATAGACGTCAGAGGTTTGAAAAGAGGAGTAAATTAGTGTCAGATGAGATTTACGGTGCAAGTGCATGCTTGTGTTTCATCTACAAAGATTTGACTGTAGAGTGTGATCAGTGAGCCCTACTCCAAAGATTTAGAATTTTAACTAGGAACCACAAACGTATTTGAAGAAAGTCTGTTTTAATCATTGATTTCCTAATGAAATGACTACGGCAAAAAAACTTTTTTCGAATAATTTTGCATGGCATATACTATTTAATGATATTCTGTACGATGAAATTGAAAAAAAAGGAACGTATACGTGTGTACTCGGGATAAGTTTGGACCTATAGCGCCAGCGTGGTAGACTTGAAGCTTAGCTGCTGCGCCGCTTCCGATTGCTCGAGGCCTGACTAAAGTAACAGCATACCAGCTTTTGTATCCCTCCTGGATAGGCAGCGCGTGGGTCTACTCCTGTGGACTGCTTCTGTAAGATAGGCGGAGAGTGAAGGAAGAGAGTAGGAGCAGGAGAGGTGAAGCACTTCGGTGCTGCATGTAACTTTAACACTTTTTACTACAGTCAAAAACACAAGTAAATATCAAAGGCATACATAACTTTGGCTAGAATGAGCACGTAGATGTGAAGCCGTAGTCCATGTCTAATCTAATACAGAGTCTCAAAAGAAAGCTAGCCCACTCGGCAGTCATCTGCTCTAGATGAAATGGACCGAAATCAAGACGGCACTGCCTGAGACATAAATATCGACGCTATACAAGGCACGCATAAAATTGTAACACCTATTTTCTCGGAAAGCTCTCCCCGCTGAAAAGAAACAGAGAAGTGTGCTGAACTGTGTACATTGCTACAAAGTCACTGGCACCACCAATGCGGACATGGGCCCAGCCTCTGGCTGCGTGAGGTAGTGGTGACCTACGCCGACCAACGACGTCTATGGGCTCTAAACGGTCACCACAGCAGGAGCCAAGACATTCAGTTGTTCGTGACGAAGATGATAGAAAATTTCGTAGGAAGTTCGAAATTTTATCCAGATTTGATGCGTCGAGTAAACCGAGAGTGTTATACGCAATCCGTTCACTCACCCTAAATTAGGTATAGGAGCTTGTCAAATCACCTACAGCCGACACAGAGAAAACTATAATCTATGCGTTTTGAACGCTGTCAGAAAAGAACCCTTGTTGATTACTACAAGCGAAAAAGGTTACTAAGCCTGTGGAAAGAATGCCGAAGGTCTCACAGCATGGCGTAAACATTGGGACATAAACGTGGTTGATTTATATTTGGTACCAGCATTGCAGGGAAAAAAAGAAAAAAAACTCAGAATAAATCTCAGTTTCTCAAAGTGGACTTAGTAACACTAGTGACACCTGTATGGGCGACTATGACAAGCCACCAGTGGCAGACAAAATATAGCGGATATTTGGCACAGGATGCCCCACCGGAGTGCATTATAGGTCCACGTAAAAAGCACAAAAAAACGGAAAAGTTCAAGTTATCTATTTTAGAGTAATTTGATACTATAACCATAGATATCCTCTTCTCCCAAACAAATTTGCAAGATAGCGGAATGACTGTTTACTAGTGTATCCTAATGTAGTGCTCTTCATTCTGCTGGTGTTTAATAATATCAGAAAATGTTCAGTACCTTCGCTGAATTAGAAACTGGACATAGGGCACGGAAGTACTAGTTTGGACAGACATGGTGCATGTAGAGTATTGTCTTCAATTGTGACATGAAAGATGATGTCCAGTGGTCCCTTCCTCACTCCAATATAGCCGGCCGGAGTGGTCGAGCGGTTCTAGGTGCTACAGTTTGGAACCGCGCGACCGCTACGGTCGCAGGTTCGAATCCTGCCTCGTGCATGGATGTGTGTGATGTCCTTAGTTTAGTTAGGTTTAAGTAGTTCTAAGTTCTAGGGCACTGATGACCTCAGAAGTCCCATAGTGCCCAGAGCCATTTGAATTTGAACTCCAATATAGGGGTGTGCAGTCATTGTTTGTGACTCCAACCATAGCCACCGGCAATGACATGAAAGAATTTTGCTGCGAGTTCATTACTTTTCCCGGTTGGCAGGCGCAGATATGCACGACACTCCGATCTTCCCCTGCCGTGCTCAGACGTGGTCGATTGGAACCTTGTCGACGTATATGCCTCTCCTCGCGTTCCTATGCCGTCAAATATCGGCCAGTGTCACATCCGAATGCCCCACAAATCTCAAAACTGCACAATTTGACCAGATGGCCAAAAGGAAACGTGCAATGAGACCTCTGCGAACTTTGCCATGTGCTGGTAACGTGTCTCACACGAATATCCGGCGTCTCCATGGCCTTGAGAATGATCATTCATCTGACTGCTCATGTGTCTTCTGTACTTCACCAGGAGTGGTAGCAACGCTAATACGAACAACAGTAATAGACTCTGACGGCCGTTTTACTTGTAATCGAGAACTGTGACGTTATTCATTTACATGCATTCCAACCGATGGTGCAGACGTGAAAAAAAATTACAGTATTACATCCCGTCTACAGCGTGTTTATTAGGGACGGAGACGGAGCACAGTCTCTGGTTACAGAGGGATGGAAAGCAAGCGACCGTGCCCTTTTCAGAGGAGCCATCCCGGCATTTACCTGGAGCGATTTTGGGGAAATCACGGAAGATTTAAATCTGGTTGCTCGGACAATGATTTGAACCGTTATGCTTCCCAATACGAGTCCAATGTCCTAATCATTGCTCCACGTCTTTTTGTTTGCATACGAACTTATACTGACATGCGACAATGTATCCTGGAATGTCTCCTGGACGTTTCCCTTTTCAGGCTCTCTGTATTCAGAACGACAAGCGCAACTCATCCGCTTTTTACCCATGACAGGCAGCGCGCCCAACATGCTCACTAGAACTCCACCTCCTCCGAATGCACAGTAGCACAAAAGAAAATGCTTGTTATGTGTATCCAGCCTCATATGTAACTTATTGTTAGGCACTATTATCACTAAATATGTAGTGACAATTTATAATTTTTGTCTGATCGGGTATCGAACCCATTTCCTCTGCATATCGCCAAAGGTTATAAATGTTCAAATGTGTGTGAAATCTTACGGGAATTAACTGCTAAGGTCATCAGTCCCTAAGCTTACACACTACTTAAGCTAAATTATCCTAAGGACAAACACACACACCCATACCCGAGGGAGGATTCGAACTTCCGCCGGGACCAGCCGCACAGTCCATAACTGCAGAGCCTTAGACCGATCTGATAATCCCGCGCGGCTCGCCAAATGTCGCCGTAATCATTAGGCTATCTGTACACGCTTACAAGCCTAAATGAAACTTTTATTGACATTGTCATTGCCACCTACAATTTCATTACACTACTACCACAGTTCCTCCCACAGATTACGTATGAGTGGCTGCACTGCGGTAAAGGTGTCGGCGGAGCACCGTGTTTTACCTTACTACAAGGGACATACAGGAATGAATTAAATGCAATGAAATGAAATAAATAGATCGGTGGAAATGAGGTAAATGAAGCTTCAACCGACATGGAATGACATTACATATCGAGATACCTCATTAAGTTCTAGCACCGAATATGTAAGAATGTTCTAAAACAGATCAAAGATATTGGACAGTAGTTTTGTGGATCACCTCTGCTACCATCCTACTAAACGAGTATCAGGTATGCCTTCTTCCAGCTTCTGGTCCGCCACAACGTCCTCTCCTTGCCAACCTCTTCATCGGAGAGTAGCACTTCCACCCAACGCCCTCGGTTGTTTGTTGAATGTATTCCAGTCTCTGTCTTTGCCGACAGTTCATACCCCCTATAATTCCCTGGACTATGGAGGTTATTGCCTGATGTCTTAGCACATGTCCTATCATTCTGCCGTTTCTTCTACTCAATGTTTTCCACATGTTCCTCTCCTTGCTGATTCTGTAAGGAATCTCCGCATCTCTTGTCGGCATGACGATATATACCTCACAGAAAATGCAAATGTGCCGTAAAATATTACCTTGTGTAAACTGCTGGGAGGATGATGTAGAAGCACGTTTTAAAAATACAGGGTTTCGAGGGAAGTGACCACAAAATTTCATTACTGTTACTTACATTTTTATTTTGATCGCTGTTAGGGATCCTTCTATATTAATAATTCTGATACAGAAGCTTGAACTTCGAAACGCGTTCATATTGGTGTTTTTATACTGTGAATAGGTGGTTGAGCCCGCATTATAACATTGCCCGTAACAACCACGACCTCGTATTCATTATGGATAAAATCAAATTTTCCTGTATTTCAACGTTATATTGAAAAGAGGGCAATACTAAAGAGATAGTTTATTTCGAAACATATTCAATGAAATAAAATGCAGGAGTTAGCGCTATATTGTGAAATTTTCAGAATGCAGTCCCGCAATACAAAACCACATATAACAGTACAATTATTAGTTTTACGAACAGTGGTTTTTGCGTTTGTAATGCACTGAACCTGCTTCTAACAAAAAACGTGTCAAGCATGTTATCGGTTGGCACCGAGCTCTTCAAAAACAAGTGCGTGGACAGCTTGTAACATAGAAATAAACAGATAGCGTTTTTTTTTCTTCCGATTTTTCATTGTATGTTTATCTGGCCAAATGTAAGCCATGTGTTTTGCTGCAACATCTCTTTACAGCTGTGAAGCTATTTCATTTAACATGTTTACGCATGCTAGCAGTTTGGTAGTTGTTCGACCTCATTCGCATGGAAATGGGAGCGGGTAGTAACCTCGCAGCTCTTTAATTATGGCTCGAATGGCTCTGAGCACTAAACTGCTGAGGTCGTAAGTCCCCTAGAACTTAGAACTACTTAAACCTAACTAACCTAAGGACATCACACACATCCATGCCCGAGGCAGGATTCGAACCTGCGACCGTAGCGGTCGCGCGGTTCCAGACTGTAGCGCCTAGAACCGCTCGGCCACTCCGGCCGGCGCTCTTTGATTAGAATGGTACGATTATGACGTTACGAGTATTCCTTCAGCCAAGTAACACGTCTGTTTTATATTGATGTTGATAGCTGTAATACCCACTGCTGTGACAACGACAGTAACTCATGTCCAGTTGGTCTCCACAACTTGCAAACGGCACCCATAATCTTAAGCCATGTTTTCCTAGGATCAAAATTTTTGCGTCGTGTGACACTAAGACGCCCAGCGTAGTGCGTCGTCCCCTCAAACCATGTCAAAGTAGTGAAGGTATTTTTCGACGCAGCACCATGTGTATTACGCCAGCGGCGTCGGTCAGGTATGAAAGGCCAACTGGTTCTAGACATGTGTAACGCGTTATACGCTTCGTTCTAGAGAAGCAGTTGCTTAAAGTCAGGTAAGGTTCCGTGGAAAATGGCTACAAAGTGTGCGACAAAACCTACAAGTGCCTTTCAGTGCCGAGGAAGATGAGCTGTTAATGAACGCAGTGTCAGGAACAAATTGCTGACTGTTTTCTGCCCTTCGCATAAGTCTTGAACAAATAGTGCTGTTCTTCATATTTGTTGAATAATCGGTAAATCTACGAAGCTCCATTTCTTTCGTCGCACATAATCCATCTATGCTGTGGCGTATGTTATCATTTTGGTTAAAGTTGTTCCAATACTCTACTCAGACAGCACGCATCATCTGAATAGTTACGGTTTTATTTTCTGCGAAAATGCAGCGATTCGTACTAAAGTTTAACGTCCCTGTCAACGGAAAATGCTCTCTCCTGTTTGCGCGGCGCAGAATTCCTGTTCCCAGGTAAACCTGGATTTGGAACTGAGGAATCTCAACACGCCACGCAGTCGCGTTTGCTTGGACGCGGATTTCATTTACATGCAGACTCTTGGGAGGGACACTCCTGAACGCCGAGTTCCACCCAGATAAGAAAGTGTTCCTAATCTGTTCTCTGCTTCTCCACATACCCGAGTGCTATGTTCCGCTCGCGTTCAGGAACGCACGCGCTCCGTCTCATTCAGTCTCGCGGTTAAAACCGTACGTGCGAAGGCTCCTTTATTTCAGAGTTCTTCTCAAGGCCGCTCCTAACTCGTGTAGTTTGTTCTCAGTTAGAACCGATACGCTGTCTGTCACATAGTTCGAGAGGTGGGCGGGAATTCATGTGTATATCGGAGCCTGAGACTATCTTCCACTGTTTTCTCCTGCACAATGCCTGACACACCACTGCGTTGTTCCTAAAACGGCCTGTATTTCCTGAGTCCTGTTGGGTGTAGGTGCTTTGTATTTTTACACTAAGTAGTTCCTCCTTTCTTCATGCATCTCCCACACGGGTATTTTATTGAGCATAATGAAACATTCTCAGATTGGGTAAACAACATATTAGCACACACTCCGCTTCAGAGTGAAAATCTCATTCTGGAAACATCCCCTAGGCTGTGATTAAGCCATGCCTCCACATATACTTTCTTTCAGGAGTGCTAGTTCTGCATGTTTCGCAGGAGAGCTTCTGTAAAGTTTGGAAGGTAGGAGACGAGGCACTGGCAGAAGTAAAGCTGTAAAGACGGGGCGTGAGTCGTGCTTGGGTAGCTCAGTTGGTAGAGCACTTGCCCGCGAAAAGCAAAGTTCCCGAGTTCGAGTCTCGGTCCGGCACACAGTTTTAATCTGCCAGGAAGTTTCATATCAGCGGACACTTCGCTGCAGAGTGAAAATCTCATTCTGGAAACATCCCCTAGGCTGTGGTTAAGCCATGCCTCCACATATTCTTTTTTTCAGGAGTGCTAGTTCTGCATGTCTTGCAGAAGAGCTTCTGTAAAGTTTGGAAGGTAGGAGACGAGGTACTGGCAGAAGTAAAGCTGTGAGGACAGGGCGTGAGTCGTGCTTGGGTAGCTCAGTTGGTAGAGCACTTGGCCGCGAAAGGCGAAGTTCCCGAGTTCGAGTCTCGGTCGGGCACACAGTTTTAATCTGCCAGGAAGTTTCATATCAGCGCACACCCTGCTGCAGAGTGAAAATCTCATTCTGGAATATCGTAATGAATCACGCAGTACTTTACTTAAGCCTCGTTCTTTGTTTCATTAGCCAGCTTCATAAGGGTCTCGGAGTGCGATCGACGATGGAGAATATGGCTAAAGATAGTTCTGTAAGCAACCTTTTCACAGTTGAATTTCACTACCTTACCATACCATCAAACAAATCTTACTATGGCACCTGCGTTCTCTATGGGTAACTTAATTGTTGTTCCACCATGAATTATTTCGAACATATACTATTTGATGTTGAAAGGTGATGGCTAAATCTAAAGACTGAGCACAGATCGTTCTGAGTCTTTTTTTCTGTTTTGATTTATTATATTATATTATATTTGAAAGGAGCGCAATTACCTCGATATTTCGTTAGGTAGCTAACCCTAAACATTTGTTGTTGTCTACAGCTAGACGAGAACTTGGCTTTCGCATGTTGCGTCTCTGAAATAGTAGGTGTGTGAACTTTGCGTAGTACATCCTGTTGACTCAAACATCCACACAGTTTTAATTTGAAATATTTATTCTGTGAACTTGTATATTGTCCGACTGAGCAAATTGTGGTCGTCTGTACACCCGAGGCACAAAGACAGAAATAAAAACAGCGTGCTGTCTGGGATTCTTGGAAATGAAACTATGTCGCTCAATAAACGTCTACGACAACTTAGAGATGAGCGGATATTTTGTTCGACAGTTTTATCGTAATTTATTGACGCTGTAATCTGCACTGTCACGCCTCGTGTGAATAAATCACTGGACATGTAGATTCCCATGATCCTTCCTTTCGTAAAAGTTCCCTGTTGAATTTTTTAAAATTTACTGGCAGGTTAATTGCTAATCTGTAATCTGTTATTGGGCAATAAAAGCTGAGAAGTTTTTGCAGAGTAGGTATTTTCTAATATTCCGCATTACATCACTTAAATCACTGCGCAGTCGCACGTTTATGCCTATTTGATTTGGAATTATTATTGTAAACGCGATGCTGTTTGTACTTTGGGGTAGA
This sequence comes from Schistocerca serialis cubense, assembly GCF_023864345.2. NCBI lineage: Eukaryota > Metazoa > Arthropoda > Insecta > Orthoptera > Acrididae > Schistocerca > Schistocerca serialis. Next base: position 429,928,737 of record NC_064644.1, on the reverse strand, counting down.
CGCTCTGACTCTGAAATCACGGGAGTACTGCCTTCATAGACAACGTCAGGATTTTCGCTTTCAGTTCTTTCCTATTCTCCTCCTCCTCCTCCTCCTCCTTGATATGGTAGAATAGCAGGACACGGGTTGCTGGAGTAGCAGGACTAAGTCCAAGTCGAGGATATTCCAAAAATATGTATATTTTTTTCTTTTATTTACTAAGACATTTGGGAGAGTTTACACTGGTAGCATGTGGTTTTACAGAGAAGCTCAGAAATATGAACAATCTGAACAAATATCCAGACAGAGATTAATTAAACCAAAATTTACGTGAAACATTTAAACAAAATTTAACAGACAGGCTCAGCCATCTGAATTATAAACAGGTTCAGATCCAATGTGTAAGCGGTGGCTTGGTTAAATTAGAACTTAACTTGAAACAATTAAGCAAAATGTGATTTTACGAATACACAGCAATCTCAATAATAAAACAGATTCAAGGGCAAATCTTAGACGACGGGTCGGTTAAAGCAAAATTTAAGTTAAACAGTTACGTAAACATCTCCTTACAGGAAAACTCAACAGCCTGATAAGAAAACAGGCTACATTCAAATGTTTACATAGAGCTTAATTAAAACAGAATTTTTACTAAAAATTTTCAATGCAATAAAACGGAAATTTCAGATACTTGAAAATCACGTGCGCATACTTCCATAATTTTGCGCAAGATGTAGATGGAAGCCAATGTCTTTACCGTGTTAAGAGGAATATATAAATTTCTATCATGTGCCAGGCCGCTTAACTGACCTAGGCGCCTTGCTATGCATGGAGTAACTTCAACAGTGTCACACAAATGGGTTGAGTCGATCTGGCAGACGAAACTGGAGTTAATATAGACTGCTCTACAAACCCAGAAATTAGTTGGCAGCAAATGATCGTGACGTATATTTAACCTTAACACAACCAATAACAAGACCACAAGAGAAGCATTATGACCTGATTTAAATTAATGAATTTTTTTTGAGTCATCAGTCTTCTGACAGGTTTGACGCTACCCGCTACAAATTTCTTTTCTGCACCAAACTCTTCATCTCAGAGTAGCGCTAACAATCTACATTCTCAATTATTTGCTGGATGTATTTTGATCTCAGCCTTCCTCTACAATTTTTGCCCTCTACAGTTCCCTCCAGTACCTTAACACAACCAATAACAAGACCACAAGAGAAGCATTATGACCTGATTTAAATTAATGAATTTTTTTTGAGTCATCAGTCTTCTGACAGGTTTGACGCTACCCGCTACAAATTTCTTTTCTGCACCAAACTCTTCATCTCAGAGTAGCGCTAACAATCTACATTCTCAATTATTTGCTGGATGTATTTTGATCTCAGCCTTCCTCTACAATTTTTGCCCTCTACAGTTCCCTCCAGTACCATGGAAGTCAATCCCTGCTGTCTTAATATACATCCTATTATCCTGTTCCTTCTTCTTGTCAGTGTCTTCCACATATTGCTTTCCTCCCCTATTCCGCGTAGCCCCTCCTCATCCCTTACCTTACCAGTTCACCTAATTTTCAACATTATTCTGTAGTACCACATCTCATATGCTTCGATTCTGTTTTGTTCTGGCTTTTCCACAGTCCATGTTTCACTACCATACAATTCTGTGCTTCAGAATTACATTCTCAGAAATCTATTCCTCAAATTAAGGCCTATGTTTGATACCAGTAAACGTCTCTTGGCCAGGAATGCCCGTTTTGCTTGTGCTAGTCTGCTTTTGATGTCTTCCTTGTTCCGTCCGTCACTGGTTATTTTGCTGCCTAGGTGGCAGAATTCCTTAACTTCATCTGCTTCGTGACCATTAATTCTGGTGCTAAGTTTCTCGCTGTTTATTTCTGCAACTTCTCATTACTTTCGTCTTTCTTCGATTTACTCTCAGCCTATATTCTGTGCTCATTAGACTGCTCATTACATTCAGCAGATTCTGTAATTCTTCTTCACTTTCACTGAAGATAGGATGTCATCAACGAATCATATCATTGATATCTTTTCACTTTGAATTTTAATTCCGCTTTTCTGTTTTCTTTTTCTTTCTTTCTTTCTTTCTTTCTTTCTTTCCTTTAATTTCCACCATTGCTTCTTAGGTGTATAGACTGAACAGTAGGGGCGAATGACTACATCTCTATCTTACACATTTTTTTAATCCGAGCACTTCGTTCTTTCCCGTCCACTCTTATTATTCCCTCTTCTTCCTATAGCTTATCTTTATTTTTCTCAGAATTTCCAACAGCTTCCACCATTTTACTGTTGAATGCTTTCTCCACGTCAACAAATCTTATGAACGTGTCTTGTTTTTCGCTAGTCTTCCTTCCATTATCTACAGCAACGTCAGAAATGGCTCTCTTTTAACTTTCCTTGAGCAAAAATGATGGTCATCTAACACATCCTCAGTGTTTTTTTCAATTTATCTGTTTATTATTCTTGTCAGCAACTTGGATGCATGTGCTGTTAAGCTGACTATGCGATAATTCTCAACTTATCAGCCCTCGCAATCTTCGGAACTGTTTGTATGATATTTTTGCGAAAGTCAGATGTTATGTCGCCAGTTTCATATATTCTACATACCGACGTAAATAGTCGTTTTGTTGCCACTATCCCCAATGATTTTAGAATTTCCGATGGTATGTTATCTGTCCCCTCTGCCTTATTTGATCTTAAGTCCTCTAAAGCTCTCTTAAATTCTGATTTTAATACTTGATCCCATATCTCTTCTAAACCGAGTCCTGTTTCATATTCTGTCACATCAAGCAAATCTTTCCCCTCATAGACACCTTCAATGTCCTCTTTCTGTTGTGTAAGAGGTGGAACTATGGGCCACATGGAAAAAAGGTGACCCGGCTGAGTCACGCAATTTGACTCTTAGTCTGATCAAGAGATGTGCGCATTAATTGCACGCGTTGTTCACGTAGGCTGACATGAGGATCAATGAACTACACTTGACTGGATGTATCTGGAGCCTCTTAGGTGATTAGAAAGTTAGTAGACAGGAATACAATTAAATACTTAGCTTTAATTCAGTATCAGCGGTGAACGTCGATCTTGACTTTGTACAATCATATTTACAAGTGCAGTTACAGACAGAACTGCGAATACTTCTTTACAATTCTGATTGCTTCACACATATAGATCAATTGTCAATGCATAAACTGTATGTATCGCCTGGCTAAGTCGTAGCTACTGACTTAGCTGAAGGCTATGCTAACTAGCGTCTCTGTAAATGAGATCTCTGAAGCCATAACAAGTGAACCATTCCTCTTAAAGTCGGCTGTAAAACTGGGCAGTGCGCTAGCTTGTCTCGTAAGACCAGCGGAGTGGCGGCGCTCGGTCTGCTATTGTCGACAATGGCGACTCGCATGTCCGATGTGTACTGATGGACCGCGGCTGATTTGAAGCCTACAACCTAGCAAGTGTGGTGCCTTGCGGTGACACCACACTTTCCATCTATCTGCTCTCTCCTCTGCATTTAACAGTTGAATTGTTAATGTTACCACCGTTGCCTTTAATTTCGCCGAATGTTGCTTTGAGTTGCCTATATGCTGAGTCAGTCATTCCGACAATCATTTATTTTTCGATTTATTCACATTTGTCATACAATCGTTTCGTTTTAGCTTCCCTGCACTTCCTATTTATTTCGTTCCTCAGCGACTTATGTTTCTGCATTCCTGAATTTTCCTGAACATTTTTGTGTTTCCTTCTTTCATCGATCACTGAAGCATTTCTTTTATTACCCATGATTTCTTCGCAGTTACATTCTTTGTACCTACGATTTTGTTTCCAACTTTAGTAATTACCCTTTTTAGAGATGTCCATTCCTCTTCAACTGTACTGCCTACTGAGCTATTCCTTATTGCTGTATCTATAGCCTTAGAGAACTTCAAGAGTATCGCGTCATTCTTTAGTACTTCTGTATTTCACTTCTTTGCATATTGATTCTTCGTGACTAATCTCTTAATTTTCAGCCTACTCTTCATCACTGCTACATTGTGATCTGAGTCTATATCTGCTCCTGGGTACGCCTTACAATCTAATATCCGGTTTCAAAATCTCTGTCTAACCATGATGTAATCTAACTGAAATGTTCCCGCATCACCCGGAATTTTCCAAGTATACCGTCTACTCTTGTGATTCTTGACCGGAGTATTCGCTATTACAAGCTCAAATTTATTTCAGAACTCAGTTGTCTTTCTCCTCTCGCATTCCTTGTCCCAATCCTATAACCTCCTGTAACTTTCTCTTCTGCTCTTTCCTCTACAACTGCATTCCAGTTGTCGCAGGTTCGAATCCTGCCTCGGGCATGGATGTGTGTGAGGTTAGTTAGGTTTAAGTAGTTCTAAGTTCTAGGGGACTGATGACCACAGATGTTAAGTCCCATAGTGCTCAGAGCCATTTGAACCATTTTTTTTTTGCATTCCAGTTCCCCATGACTATTAGATTTTCGTCTCCGTGTAAATACTGTATTACGCTTTCAGTATCTTCATATACTTACCCATCTCTTCATCTTGCGAAGTCGGAAAGTGCACCTGAACTATGGCTGTCGGTGTTGGTTTGCTGTCGATTCTGGTAAGAACAGCCCTATCACTGAACTGTTCAAAGTAACGCACTCTTTGCTATAGCTTCTTATTCATAACGAATCCTACTCTCGTTATATCATTTTGTGCTGCTGTTGATATTACCCTGTTCTCATCTCACCAGAAATCTTTGCCTTCTTTCCATTTCCATTCGCCGACCCCTACTACTTTCAGATTGAGCCTTTGCATGTTTCTTTACAGATTATCTAGCTTCGCTACCTCGTTCAAGCTTCTGACATTCCGCGCATCGTCCCGTGGAACATTATCCTTTCGTTGGCTATTCAACCGTTTTCTTATGGTCTCCTCACCTTGGCAGTCCAGTCCCGGAGATCCGACTGGGGTACTATTCCGGAGTCTTTTGCCAATGAAGAGTTCATCTTGACATTTTTAAAAGTACAGGCAACATGTCCTGTGGGAGGTCGTTGCTCATTGTTGGTTCTTACGCCCTTAGGAGCAGTCCCCCCCCCCCCCCCCCCCCACACACACACACACAAAGGACAAGAGAGTGCCCTGAGCAGCTGTCCGCTCCTTCTCCGTCTTTGACAAGGCCTTTGGAAGATTGAGGGTGACTACTTATGCTGGAAGTCTTCAGCTGCCAATGTTGATTATTAATCAAAATTTAAGCGGGGGTGGGTGTTTAACCCTGGACCGAAGACGTTTTGATGATTACAAAGAGCAAAATTCTGACTGACCACCGTTTAAAAGGTGTATGCTTTCCAAAATCAGAGGAGAAGTAACTCTCAATTACGTTTAAAGGACGGATGAAAATAGACAAAAAATTATCTTGAAGCTCCTCCAAAAGTGAATTTTTCGCAAGCTTCAGCAAATTTCAAGGCAACTATGAAACACACATTGAGAACGCTGTAAGGTTTGCTGGTTTTTGTGACTTTCTTTATTGTTTCTTGTAATGACGCCTTTCGGGATTATTCTGTCATCCTATGTCCAGAAAGTACATATGTACAACACGAGTTTGACATACCAGTCGCGTATCGTCAATTGAAGCATAAGCGTTATCAATTAAAAACTTAATGGCAACCAGAAACCTAAGTGGCATAAGGCTAGAACTGTAACTACTACAGCCGGCCGGGGTGGTCGAGCGGTTTTAGGCGCTACAGTCTGGAACCGCGCGACCGATACGGTCGCATTTTCGAATCCTGCCTCGGGCATGGATGTATGTGATGTCCTTAGGGTAGTTAGGTTTACGTAGTTCTAAGTTCTAGGGGACTGATGACCTCAGAAGTTAAGTCCCATAGTGCTCAGAGCTATTTGAACCATTTTGTAACTACTACAGCTAGCTAACTACGAGGCCTGTTCAGAAAGTAAGCTCCAATTGATTGCCAAATTGAAACCACAGTGAACATCAGAAATGTTTTACTTGTAACAATTAGCTACACCTTTCAGCTACTTCTCTACGTAGTCGCCGTTCTGACTTAGACTTTTGTCATAGCGTTGTACCAACTTTTCAATAGACTCATCATAGAAGGCAGCCGCCAGTGCTTTCCTCTAATTCTCCACGCTGGCCTACACCTCGTTGTCTGTGTCAAAATGTTGTCTTCAAAGACAGCGGTTCATGTGACCAGAGATGAAACTCAGGGGGAGACAATTGCGGACTGTATTGTGGGTAATCTAACATTTCCATTTGAAAACGATGCAAGAGCATCTTCATTGCCCCTGCAGAATGCGGCTGAGAATTGTCATGAAGACGAAACAGCACGACAGTTATGTAATGTTAGCTGCATAGCTTCAGGCGAAATTTCTCACCAGGCCCTCGTAGTTGGCGGCAGACACTATTTTCTAGACATCTTTACGCACTCACTGCGAGCTCAGAAATGTAAAGAGCGACGTGATGCTAACTGGGATTATACTAGAGACACTACCCAACACATCTGTGCAAAGCTTTATCAGATTTTCATTGTCGTTTCCATTTCGCGACCGATCGGAGCTTACTTTCTGAACGCCCCTCGTACATCTTCTAGATCCCTCCTCAGGTCGGGGACAGTTTTTCCAGAATTTTAGTTCCAACAACCAATTACCAAGCTGTAAGTCCGTAGAACGTGAGACGCTGGAGGGACTTAACAAGATGGGCACAGACAAGTCAAAACAAATATCGCCGACGTGATATAGGAACATTACGCTCCGTTTAGGGCGGATGTAAGAGTGACTTCTGAGCCGTGTGTACTTCCATCTTTCCACGGCTCATTTCCTGAGCGTCGTGTGGAGCCAATATTTTTGGTAATCGACGGCGTTTGGGCGAGATCGGGCTCTAGCATCTCGTTGCTGTCTTTTATTGCTTCGCTTCTATTTCGTTTTTCGCGGTTGTTCAGGGTCGGTCTTTTATGAAGCTCTTTCGTTTGAATTCCCGCCCGTAGTGTACCCACTATCGATTGCGAGTTCTGTCTTTGGTGTAGCTAGAAACCGTAGGTTGGTAACACGACCGACTCACGTGTTTACTGCAGCAGACTCTTTGGCCTACACTACGAGGCGCATTCAAGTTCTAAGGCCTCCGATTTTTTTTTTTTTTCTAATTAACTACTCACCCGAAATCGATGAAACCGGCGTTACTTCTCGACGTAATCGCCCTGCAGACGTACATATTTTTCACAACGCTGACGCCATGATTCCATGGCAGTGGCGAAGGCTTCTTTAGGAGTCTGTTTTGACCACTGCAAAGTCGCTGAGGCAATAGCAGCGTGGCTGGTGAATGTGCGGCCACGGAAAGTGTCTTTCATTGTTGGAAAAAGCCAAAAGTCACTAGGAGCCAGGTCAGGTGAGAAGGGAGCATGAGGAATCACTTCAAAGTTGTTATCACGAAGAAACTGTTGCGTAACGTTAGCTCGATGTGCGGGTGCGTTGTCTTGGTGAAACAGCACACGCGCAGCCCTTCCCGGTCGGTTTTTTTTTGCAGTGCAGGAAGGAATGTGTTCTTCAAAACATTTTAGTAGGATGCACCTGTTACCGTAGTGTCCTTTGGAACGCAATGGGCAAGGATTACGCCCTCGCTGTCCCAGAACATGGACACCATCATTTTTTCAGCACTGGCAGTTACCCGAAATTTTTTTGGTGGCAGTGAATCTGTGTACTTCCATTGAGCTGACTGCCGCTTTGTTTCTGGATTGAAAAATGGCATCCACGTCTCATCCATTGTCACAACCGACGAAAAGAAAGTCCCATTCATGCTGTCGTTATGCGTCAACATTGCTTGGCACCATGCCACACGGGCAGCCATGTGGTCGTCCGTCAGCATTCGTGGCACCCACCTGGATGACACTTCTCGCATTTTCAGGTCGTCATGCAGGATTGTGTGCACAGGATCCACAGAAATGCCAACTCTGGAGGCGTTCTGTTCAACAGTCATTCGGCGATCCCCCAAAACAATTCTCTCCACTTTCTCGATCATGTCGTCAGACCGGCTTGTGCGAGCCAGAGGTTGTTTCGGTTTGTTGTCACACGATGTTCTGCCTTCATTAAACTGTCGCACCCACGAACGCACTTTCGACACATCCATAACTCCATCACCACATGTCTCCTTCAACTGTCGATGAATTTCAATTGGTTTCACACCACGCAAATTCAGAAAACGAATGATTGCACGCTGTTCAAGTAAGGAAAACGTCGCCATTTTAAGTATTTAAAACAGTTCTCATTCTCGCCGCTGGCGGTAAAATTCCATCTGCCGTACGGTGCTGCCATCTCTGGGACGTATTGAGAATGAACGCGGCCTCATTTTAAAACAATGCGCATGTTTCTATCTCTTTCCCGTCTGGAGAAAAAAAATCGGAGGCCTTAGAACTTGAATGCACCTCGTATTTATAGCCGATCGCAGTCACGCTGGAGGAGGTTGTCGCGCAGTGGCCTTCGTGTCTGCTCTGGTGACGTCGACATCCTGCCTTCCGCGTACGGGTGTTGTTATCGAACCCGCACTTCTACCCGTGGAGGAACGCCGGCCTGGTTGGGCCCCTCTGTCCGCTCTTCACTGGTTGTCCGCGGGAGGTGGATGACAGTCTAATCATCGACGAAGGCAAACAAACAGTAACCATCGTGGGGCGGTGGAGACGCCGTTCGGCGAGGGTTTCAGTCCGAGAGCAATTCGACTGGGTCAGTGTCTGCCGGGACGACTGGGGACGGCTCAGAATTGTGCACAGCAGTCCCGGACAAACGACGAATGCGCCGAGGGAAAGGAGAAGTGTGAACGTTTCGATTTGATCGTCCTTTGGGATTGAGTTCATCCAGTCATCTTTCCCGCCTTGTGGCCACCGCTGTGGCAATCCTCTGTTCTGTTCACTGGTGCAATTCTGACAGTGCAGGTTCCTCCATGCATCGTTGCTAACCGGTGTAGTGGTGTATTTTGGTAGGTATTTGTGTATATTTGCACTTCTATATTTTGGTAGTTCATCCTCCCACCCTGTGGTTGCAGAATTTCGGGTGGGGAGTTAGTTCCTTGTCTCCCAAGATCTAGTGCTGTATTATTAAAGTTAGTTCTACTTCAGTCTAGTGTTCTGTTAATCCTTGGGTATATGTGTCCGCCATACTATTTGCGCTGTATTTATTCTAAGTGAGTCGCACTGACAGTAGTTGGGGGTTCGAGTCCTGTCACGGAGCTGATAAGGGGTGACATTGGTTCCGGCTTGTCAGTTGGAGGGTGTTGCCTTAGAGGTTTGTTAACATTGGCATGTCAGCGTTGTCTAGCGCTACCGGGACTTAAAGAAGAACATTGTGCCGATTGGGGAATGTTGTTACTCGTTCTTGTTTTCATTTCGATACCTGTATTTGTGAAGGCAACCGCATGAAGTAAGATCTGTTCTGAAGCTATGCTGGATCTTGCGCTCTTGGGATATTTGGTTTTGTTTTGATCCCGACTATTTGGGTGTCAGGAATATGGAACTGTGTTGTTAATGTTTGGCTTCAACAGCGGATACGCGGCTGGTTTAGTACGTGTGTAGTGGCATGGCGTCCTCGTGAAGGCGTGCCCGCTAGATTGCTATTGCGTCTCCTCAAAGTGTAATTTCCACCTTACTAAAATCCCCATGTTAAAAGGGAGGAAGGCAAAAAACTTTAGAAATACCTTCTATTTGCATTAACTATCTTACCTGTCGCTCAAGTAAATATCTGCTCAGTGATTAAGCTAGTGGGAGCACCTATCCTAAAAGCAACTAGCGCACTTCTGTTACGGTGACCCTCGTGCCTATTTTGGTCCGAAAGATTGTATAAACAGGCTTACACGCTCCGTATCGAACTTCTGACGTTGTTTTTTGAGTGATTGTGGATTATTAAAATTGATTATAGTGCAAAAGTTTGTATTTTACCAATCGTGGTTCTAAGTTATTGATGTCATTGGGACCATAGGTTGTCCAGGTAGAAATTTTGAAGACATGCTGTGTTGTGAATTCATGTATTTATGTTTTATATTGCAATGAGAATTTAAATGTGGTAAACCCACGCTTTGTGATTTATAATTAAAGATTTAAGAGTGCATTCACTTAGCGCTTACTTATTTGTTGTGTTATTATTATTTTTAAAAATTATAATAGGCGTATGTTTCTTAAATTAAAGCCTTTCCAATTCCAAAGTGGTGGCCCTCCCATTTTGGGCAATTGTAAGCGTCGAAGCAGGATTTACATAGTTGGTGTTATGTATTGTATGTTATGAATAAATTATTTATGTGTTAAATCACGTCTGATATGTCAATTCCTTGGTCTCGTCCACACCTTGGTCGTAGTCTTTTAATACTGAATGATTAGACCACCGTTCCAACTACTACTGATGAAAACCGAAGAACAAATTCCGAATAGTAACAATCAAATAAAGCGGCTCGCCAAGATGGGTAGTGGCCAACAGAGCAGTTCGCACGGACTCAGTGCTTAAAGCAATTTCGTGAGACGACACACACTGCCCTGCCGTAGCTCAGTACCGCCATACAACGCGCAGCTCCTGTGAAACGCTGCAACAGCCACTTGCAGCTCCACAGTCACCACCCACGCCCGGACGCACCCTTACCCGTGACGCTCCGCCAAGGCTCTCTGGTCCTCTACACATGCGGCCGTTCGGCTGGCAGCCCGCGCCGCCCTCTCTGCGTAGGTCGCGACTGGATGTCCACCAGCTCCCCCTGTACACTCTCCTCCAATTGCCCAATGGTTCCCATTTAAGACTCCAGGCAAATCAAAGAGGCCACTGCCAGAAGCACACTTGCGAGATAAACCCTATGGCCAACGTAGAAGAGCTACGTACTCGGGACACACGTATCGTTTCTCATCCACCTCATCATCATCATCATCATCATCATCTTCTTCTTCTTCTTCTTCTTCTTCTTCTTCTTCTTCTTTCTTCTTCTTCTTCTTCTTCTTCATTACTACATAATGGTTATTTTTTCGTTGTTGTCAATTCGCATGTCGTATGTGGGAGGACGTTTCTTGGAACGAACCCTCTCGGAATTTCAGCAATAAACATCTGCACGTTGCACAACGCTTTTCTGCTAATGTGAGCCACTAGACTTTTGAGCATCTCGTAGCTTGCTCCCGCCGAGTAAACATGCCGCTCTTCTTTGATCCGGCCAGGTTGGGGATTTTCACTGCCCCGGGACTGGGTATTTGTGTTGTTCTCATCATTCGTGACAGTGGCTAAATTGGACTGTGAAAAACATTGGACTGTGAAAAAATTGGGACTTTCTAGGGGCGCTGATGACCGCGCAGTTGAGCGCCCCAAAAACGAAACACCATCATCAGCATCATCATCAGCTCTTCATTGGATCTTCTATCTCTTCTACTAATCCATTCTGGTATTGGTTCCAGCAATACTCCAGAATCGTTCAGACAGATGTTTTGAAAGCCACTTCTTCTCTGGATGAGTTACACTTCCTTAAGGTTATCGCAGTAATTTTCAACCTGGCATCTGCTTATTCTGCTACTTGTTTTATGTGATCATTCCATTTTCGGTGAGTTGGATCCTTCGTACCGGGCAGATACAATACAAATGCGGTTACCCATAAAGTTTAAGCGTTAGCTGTGATTATCGTATGACAGCGAAACTTGGTAGCTATTCTAATATATTAATGCGGAATCCACTTATGCAGCAAAAACATTTTGGCCACCAGCTGCAAATCTGGCGCTGTGAATACAAAAGAAGATGTATAGAAATGTTTCCGTACCTAAGAATTAGGAACGGGACGTGGGCAGAAAATATCAAACAAGCGAGAAAGGCAGAATGTTGACTTTATTCTTAACCGCCACTAACACGCTTTGTTGAATATGAGCATGGGAGACGTCGAAGAGGTGCTGCATCCTTAAAACGGCGTCATCAACAGTTGTTCATAGCAATTCCAGTAGAATATGAGCAATTTCTTCCTGTATACTGGCTTTCACTTCAGGTAGAGACGTGTCTCTGGCTAAAAGTCACATCAGATCATGTGATTTTGAATGCTATGCATCTGGAAAACCTCTGGAGATAACACGTTCGTGGAAGGTTGCATGCCGTGCGAGATTAGCCAAGCGGTCTTAGGCGCTGCAGTCATGGACTGTGCGGCTGGCCCCGGCGGCGGTTCGAATCCTCCCTCGGTCATGGGTGTGTGTGTTTGTCCTTAGGATAATTTAGATTAAGTAGTGTGTAAGTTTAGGGACTGATGACCTTAGCAGTTACATCCCATAAGATTTCACACACATCTGAACATTTGAACATTTGAAGGTTGCATAAAGCAGATCTTTCATTGAAAGAGCGGCATGAGATGTTCCCCCATCTTACTTGAAAACAATGGTTTCAACACAGTTGTGCTCATCCAAAGCATGTATGACATACTGTAGAAGGAAGTCTCGAACGTCAGGGGGACACCTGACGGGTCCTCATTGTGTATTCGTTTCAAAGAAGAGCGGACCGATGTTACATGTGCTTGTGAATGCACACTACACAGTCACACACAGCAAGTGCAGTCGCTCTTAGTGCATAACACTCTGTTTAACAGTTCTCTGTATTCACTGCACCTTGTAGTGTAAAATGTGCCTCGTCACTCCATAGAACAGTGTCCTGCCACAAGTCGTCAACTTCGATCCATGTCAGAAACCGAAGAGCAAATTGGGAATTATGTTGCGGCTGACAATGTTTAAGCTGCTGCATCGTTCGGATACCAATGTAATACAGACCGCAAAATTTTTCGTATTGTTGATCATAGGATGGATATTTCTCGTGACACGGCACGAGCACTAGAACAACCCGATGCATGTGCTGCATGGTCAGTTACAGCAATAGAAACCTTCTCAATAACTTCCACCGTGATAGGACTCCTTCCTCTGCCAGGTACAACACAAAGATCGCCTATATTTTCGAATTTCATTATCATCTTCCTTAAACCATTTGACGGGGATGGGGCCTTAAACGGACCGACTTGGAGCAGGAGAGGCACCACAGGGTATTTTGATTTTCACTTTATATACTTTTACAAACAGATTCATAAATCTTTGTCAGCATGACCATGAAGGATGATTCAGACTCGTATCAGTGAAAGTTCAAAAACATAAGAAAATATGATTTTTACATGTGAAATTTCATCATTTTTTTCACTTACTGTTGGCTGCATTTGTTGCTATAGGTATAATTTTCTTCACAAGTAAGAGATTCTTCGACGAATTTTGCACAGCATGCAAACCATGCTTACAGGTGTATGAAACTCTAGAATTTATTTAATTTATGAAAAGGTGAATAAGCTGTTACATTTTAAACTTCGTATTTAGGAAAAACTGAAATTTTTTAGTTAACTATCTCAGTTTTACTACAGTTTTTAATAGGTTTGAAAAATTCTCGAGTTTCATACACCTGTAAGTACTGTTGTGTATGCTGTGCAAAATTCGTCGAAGAATTCTTACTTGTGAAGAAAAGTGTATCTATAGCAACAAATACAGCCAATAGTAAGTGAAAAAAATGATGAAATTTCACATGCAAAAAAATATATTTTGTTATGTTTTTGAACTTGCGCTGCTATGAGTGAGAATTTTGAATCCATTGTCGTCTTGCCGACGAAGTTTAATGAATTTATTTGTAAAAGCATAGACAGTGGAAATTAAAATGTTCTATTGTGCCTCTCCTGCTCCAAGTCGGCCCGTTAGACGTCCTACCACCCCTTAATAACATCGGGCCTCTAATCAGACCTTTCTGTCTGCGATACTCTGTCAATGCAGCACTGTAATTGCAGGCAGTCACGTAAAATAGTTTCACTAACAGTGCACCGTCTCTCTTCTTGATATCCGTACTGTTCACTAACGTTATGCCTTCTCTAATGACAGCGTGGATGTCATACTGTCATAAAAATAGTGTAGAGCGCCGGATTTGCACCTGGTGGCCACAAGTGGCACTAATATTTCCTTCCTGTGCAAATCGGTTCCGCATTAGCGCATTAGGATATATACCAAGATTCGCTGTCACTCGATAATTTCAGCCAATATTCGACCTCCGCGAGAATACTGTGTTCATCATAAAAATAAACCTAACGTAAACCTTATACCACGTATACCTCCACGTTTGCTTGAATCTCATTGGATTTCATTTCACGTGGAGTGGAAGCCAAGCTGAGTCCAATAAAGTCAAGTACAATCGTGTGGGTACGTTTTATGCTGTGTTGCACGCACGCAAACAGAGCGATAATTCGGGGCAGCTTTACCGGCGCATTTACCTTGGACAGCACTGGTCGTCCAGCTGCCCCAACTAACCTGCACGGTCGCAGGTTAGAATCCTGGCTCGGGCATGGTTGTGTGTGATGTCCTTAGGTTAGTTAGGTTTAAGTGGGTCTATGTCTAGTGGACTGATGACCTCAGATGTTAAGTCCCATAGTTCAAATGGTTCAAATGGCTCCGAGCACTATGGGACTTAACATCTTTGGTCATCAGTCCCCTAGAACTTAGAAGTACTTAAACCTAACTAACCTAAGGACATCACACACATCCACGCCCGAGGCAGGATTCGAACCTGCGACCGTAGCGGTCGCGCGGTTCCGGACTGAGCGCCTAGAAAGTCCCATAGTTCTCAGAGCCATTTGAACCATTTGAATCTAACCTGCAGTGATGTGAGCGGTCGCAGTTCAGACTTAAAATGAGACGAGCAGAGAATAAAGCTTCGAAGGTCATTTACTTTTAAAGAAAATGAAATAATATTCGGCATAACTCCAGCACTACTGCACGCTTCTTACAAGGGAACCTCCCCATCGCACCCCCCCTCAGATTTAGTTATAAGTTGGCACAGTGGAATGGCCTTGAAAGACTGAACACAGATTAATCGAGAAAACAGGAAGAAGTTGTGTGGAACTATGAAAAAAATAAGCAATATATACAAACTGAGTAGTCCATGTGCAAGATAAGCAACATCAAGGAGAATGTGAACTCAGGAGCGCCGTGGTCCCGTGGTTAGCGTGAGCACGTGGGGAACGAGAGGTCATTGGTTCAAGTCTTCCTTCGAGTGAAAACTTTAATTTCTTTATTTTCGCAAAGTTATGATCTGTCCGTTCGTTCATTGACGTCTCTGTTCACTGTAATAAGTTTAGTGTCTGTGTTTTGCGACCGCACTGCAAAACCGTGCGATTAGTAGACGAAAGGACGTGCCTCTCCAATGGGAACCGAAAACATTTGATCGCAAGGTCATAGGTCAACCGATTCCTCCACAGGAAAAGACATCTGATATATTCTATACGACACTGGTGACGGCATGTGCTTCACATGACAGGAATATGTTGTCGTCCCACCTAACTTGTACACTTGGCGAATGGGTAAAAAGATTCTTCTACCTTGCCCGATTTAGGTTTTCTTGTGGATGTGATAATCACTTCCAAAAAAGTGATGAAAACATAAGAGTTTGTCACATAAACTGCAACAAATGAATGCAACAGTTTCACAGTCGCACAGTTTTGCCTGTGCTCTATCAAAACATACGTTTTTAACGTTTTCAAATTTTTCAGTGTGTAGACCGTCAAATCTTGCATATGTCCAAGCAAATCTGAACATGTCATGGAATTTTGGAGAGCGAAGTTGATTATGTGTGAGTGCCTGAACTTTGATAATTGTCTGAAAACAAAAAATTGAAATTTTCATTCGAGGGTAGACTTGAACCAAGGACCTCTCATGCCGCAGGTGTTTACGCTAACCACGGGACCACAGCGCTGCTGAGCTCATATTCTCGTTGATGTTGCATATCCTGCGCATGGACTACTCAGTTTGTATATTTTGCTTATTTTTTTCATAGTTCCACACAACTTCTTCCTGTTTTCTCGATTGATCTGTGTTCAGTTTTTCAAGGCCTATCCACTGTGCCAACGTATAACTAAATCTGAGGGGGGTGCGATGGGGAGGTTCCCTTGTTAGTATACCAGACAGAAAGCATAAAATGCTCTCGTTCTGACGTAACACAGTATTCCAATTACAAACAAGGGTGATGAAAATTCTTAACCTGAACACAAGGTAATTTTTCTAAGTGAGCTATGTGTCATGCATAAGCATATTGTAGGGATTTCGCCGTACTGTTGAATACTGACGCCAATGAATGTGTGTAAAGTTTAATTACAGTCAGTCGTGGCGTAATATCATAGTTCTTTCCATATCCGAATCCGAGAACACATTTCAGTTCTGGAACTGTTATGTGCTACGTTGATAACGAGTCGATCAACAACAGAATCCATGAAGCCACTCAGGTGCCGCATTTTCTGCTCTTCTTTTATGACGTGCCGGTCTACAAACAACTAGCGTTCGGCAGTGACACGTGAAAGAGCTGCGTGCATTAGCTCTAGTAGTTCAGGTACCTCGACAGTCTTCTTATATCTCGCGAAAAATTCATTAACTTGGTTCCAGATCAGTTCTGTTGTGTTCACATTGTAATGGTACAGTGGTAAACGTAAAAATGCAGTATTTGTACGGTGTTCTCGATGCTGTGAAAATGACTGTTTTTCATGTTTCTACGACTCTTGTCATTCTGGTTCTTGTGAAAATAAATCTCTGGTATAAAGCGATGGACATAGTTCAAAGAAAAAGTATTTGGTTTTTCATTTTTTCCTAAGAAATTAAATTGTTATGTTTTCTTAGTTTAAGTAACCATTATTAACAATATTTAATAAAATATCGACAGTTAAGAATTTTGTTTGAAATGGAAACAGGGACTTTGCGGGCAATATATAATTAGAAACAAGAAGACATGTATTAATCATAATAAATTCTGATGAATTTTAGAATGGCGAGAGAAAAAAGGAAGATAACGAACACGAGATCTGAACCAGCGATCCATCAACTAAGACTAGACTATCAATCCACTAGGCTACCGATTGCGCTTTTTTTTTTTAATTTATTCATCAGCAAGTGTCACGGAACTTTTGCATTGACTTTAAATTAGATGTATATATAGTAAGAACTTCTCTCTTTTTCCATTTGTTGTTCATGATTTCTTGTTTTTCGTTCGTCAAGTGTTCTTTCAGGCCGTATATAGACTGTCCTCCGTCGCTGAAGATGTAGTTAGTATCAACCATTCCACATTACTAGCAGTACGGATAGCTACTTACATCCAATGTATGTTCGTCTTTCAACTGTATCAAATACAGTTCCTCGGAAAACTTCAGAGCCGATTTCTTTCTGTAAAAATCGTTGAGGACAACCTGTTTCTCGCTTGCTTTCAAGCGTGTGCCAGAAGTGCTTCAATACGGAGCAGGAAGCGGCCTCAACCATTTTAACACTGCGTATTAACTGCGTGATTCTAGGCTCTTCAGTGTGGCACCGCGCGACCGCTACGGTCGCAGGTTCGAATCCTGCCTCGGGCATGGGTGTGTGTGATGTCCTTAGGTTAGTTAGGTTTAAGTAGTTCTAAGTTCTAGGGGACTGATGACCTCAGACGTTAAGTCCCATAGTGTTGAGAGCCATTTGAACCATTTTATTAACAGCGTGACAATCAGAGCACAACAGTACAGAGACTGTGACTGTACACGGTTTTTGAAATAAAAATTACACAGCTAAAGCGTGATTAAGAAAAACGTGGATGGCTGTTAATACACCTCAATATCTTAAAATTTCATTTAACGTAACTTAGTAATGGGATATCTAATGCATACAGAGAGTAGGGTGGCGCAGTGGTTAGCATACTGGACTCGCGATTTAGGTTTTCCGGGATTTCACTAAAATGCTTGAGGCCAATGCCGGGATGGTTACTTTGAAAGGGCACAGCCGACATCCTTCCCCATTCTTACCTAATCCGATAGGACCGACGACCTAACTGTTTGGTCCCCTCCCCCAAATCAACCGACCAACTATAAGTAGGACCTACTTCTGAGAGCGCAACAACACTAGTTTATGTGTGCCACTCTGACTAGTCATCGTGTTTGTGTTTGCTTACATCAGATTTACTCTTATGATGAACAGTTGCACTTTAATTAAACCGTACGCTGTTTATTGTAGTTAATGTTTCCAGTGATTTGTCGCCAGTAGTGTCATCAACCAGTTGTCGATTTTCTTCGTCAATTTTTATTTTACTTTCAGAGTCAACTGCAATCTCCTGCACTATTCGACAATCCTCTGCAGGCCAAGAGTGCGTCGAAATACTTGAAAGTACTGAGTATTTACAATTAATTCAGCAAATTTTTTTGAACGACAAAGACACACTTTCGAGCAGAAACACTCGGTGTTTACCGATTTGCTTCTCGCTTCGCCGAACTGTTTTCGCGTCCCTCTGAAACGACGTCTGCAGACAGCTGTGGAGACCGCTCGGATGAGCAGGGGACGCGCCCGGCGAGACCCGGGAGGTCAGTATTTACTCTGGCGCCGCCTTGTCTCGGCCTGGGCCTGTTGCGGTTCCCGCGGCGTGCTGTTTACCCCGGCAGACCGGCCGGGGGATTTTTAACGTCCCCCGGAATGGCCCGTGGCACCAGCCCCGCCATCCCGTGTAAACAAGCCGTGCCACCGCAGTCCGCTTTATTACCCGGCTTTGCTCCCCTCGTGTTAATTTCCTTAATGCCCCTCGGTAAACGCTTTTTTTTAATACCGCTTGGCATCTTGGGAAAACGTATTTGCCATAATTTCTACTTTCCGCCAAGTGCCCTTACTGCAGATTCCCCCTTTTATCCTCGCCGTCGTAACGAACCATTTTCGCAGATGTAACTGCTACTTCTTCCGCCAGGACTGCTTTCGCTAATGAAGCATTAGTTGAAAAGTATGTAGAGGAGAGGCGACAATGCCAGTAACTGGGTGAAGAGGTTACTTAATAAGGATCTGCAGGCCTATAGCTTTATCTCAGTACTGGCCGCCCAGGAGACAGTGGTATCTGCTCAATTACATCTACGCAGTTTGTGTGAGATTAGGCCGATTTAGGACCGGCCCGTAGCATATAATGTTACGTAGATGAATCCACGCGCTTAATAACTGTAATCTTGTAATTAACAAGTAGCTACACATTCATTTATTTTGATTAAAGGTACTTGCCTTCAGATGTTTGATACCCGAAAGTTGTACAGTGAGTCGACAAAAGCTATGGGTATCGCGGTGGTATCGCGTTCACAAGATAAAAAATGGCAGTGCATTGCTGGAGCTGTTATTTGCGCTTAGGCGATTCTAGTGGAAAGCTTTCCGAAATGATTATGGCCGCGCAACGGGAATTAACAGACTTTGAACCCTGAATAGTAGGTGGAGCAAGACGCATTGGACGTTCCATTACGAAGATCGTTAGGAAATTCAATATTTCGAGATCCACTGTGTCAAGAGTGTGCCGAGAATACCAGATCTCAGGCATTAACGCTCACCACAGACAACGAGGTGGCGAACAGCCATCACTTAACGACCGAGAGCAGTGGCGTTTCCGCAGAGTTGTCATTTCTAACACACAAGTCACATTGTGTGAAATAATTGTAGAAATCAATGTACGACGAACATATCCTTTAAGACAGTTTGTCGATATATGGCATTAATGGGATACAGCAGCAGAAAATCGAGGCGAGTGCTTTTGCTAATAGCACGGCATCGCCCGCAGCGCCTCTCTTTGGGTCATGACCAAATGGGTTGGACCCTAGACAATGGACACCGTGGGCTGGTCAGATGAGTCGCCATTTCAGTTGGTAAGAGCTGATGGGAGGTCCGAGTGTGATGCAGACCCCAAGAAGCCACGGACTCAAGTTGTGCACTGTGCAAGCTGGAGGCAGCTCCATAAGAGTATAGGCGGTGTTTACATGGAATGGTATTCTGGAGCAACTGAATGGATTGTTCACTGTGAATGGTTACATTCACCTACTTGGAGACCATTTGCAGCCGTTCATGGTCTTCATGCTATGGACGAAAATGTGCCATGTCACCTGGTCATGATTTGTTTCCAGAACGTTCTAGACATTTCGAGCAAATGATCTGACCACCCAGATCGCCCGAGATGAATCCCATCTGTAGAGGCATGTTGGACAAGAATGGGCTGTCAGGATGCGCTGTATTAAGACTCGTCCGAGTTTCCCAAGTGATTTATGATTTATTATTTCCAGCTACTGTGCTCCCGTTCCTCTTGGTCAGCGGGTCCCACAATGCTGAGGACACCACTTCGCTGTCTGCAAAATGGCTTGGCACAGAATGGCTGCCTCAGCGGCCCATGCAGTGCACTGCTGTGTATCAGCCATGTATGGCCATGGAGTTGTCACGACATCAGGATGCACCACCAGTCGACACAGTGGTCTTGGTAACTTATGCCTCAGCGCCACTCACTGGGCTGCAAGGTGGCCTGTCGTGTGCTTCCTCGCTGCCATCGTTAAGATTGCGGCGACAACAAGCGCCTGCGATCTGGTGTCCAAATCTGTGGCCCTCACCTCAGGATACCTCCGGCATGTGTTGGGAGCCAACAAGACTGCCCGCAGTAGCAAGCCATGGCGTGGCCCACCGCTGGCTGGCCGCGGAACCCGCTTTGGCCTCAGAGGGTCGAACTAGTGACCTGCCAGGGACTGGAACGCTGGCGCCCCATCTGCTGCTGCATGTAGCCCGTGGTGTATCACGCCCCGCAGTCCAGGAGAGCTGTCACACTTGAATGTCTTGTTAGTGCCTATTTGTCTATTTGTATGGAGCTGTGCACCTCTGTTTTGCTAACGCGCCACTCGGAGTCATGTACTCATAACACCTGGGTTGGGCCTGAGGCCTCCTTCTGCCTGTAACTTGCACCATGCAAACTGTTGTGTTTACTCTTTTCTGGGGTTCTACAGCCCTGTAGCCTCCATTCTACTTCATAACCGCTGGTAGCGCGTCTTACTGTCTACAGGCCCGCACCTGGCAGTAACTTGTGCCCTCTGAAATATTGCACCAAAGCTAAACTTTCCCTATCTTAAACGGTGGTGCCGCTACATATCTAACATTCATGGGATATAATCAGGAGGTCAGTCCGTGAACAAAATCTTGCACCGGTAACATTTTCGCAATTCTGGACGGCTATGGAGTATGAACCATGGACCTTGCCGTTGGTGGGGAGGCTTGCGTGCCTCAGCGATACAGATAGCCATACCTTAGGTGCAACCACAACGGAGGGGTATCTGTTGAGAGGCCAGACAAACGTGTGGTTCCTGAAGAGGGGCAGCAGCCTTTTCAGTAGTTGCAAGGCAACAGTCTGGATGATTGACTGATCTGGCCTTGTAACAATAACCAAAACGGCCTTGCTGTGCTGGTACTGCGAACGACTGAAAGCAAGGGGAAACTACAGCCGTAATTTTTCCCGAGGGCATGCAGCTTTACTGTATGATTACATGATGATGGTGTCCTCTTGGGTAAAATATTCCGGAGGTAAAATAGTCCCCCATTCGGATCTCCGGGCGGGGACTACTCAAGAGGACGTCGTTATCAGGAAAAAGAAAACTGGCGTTCTACGGATCGGAGCGTGGAATGTCAGGTCCCTTAATCGGGTAGGTAGGTTAGAAAATTTAAAAAGGGAAATGGATAGGTTAAAGTTAGATATAGTGGGAATTAGTGAAGTTTGGTGGCAGGAGGAACAAGACTTCTGGTCAGGTGACTACAGGTTATAAACACAAAGTCAAATAGGGGTAATGCAGGAGTAGGTTTAATAATGAATAGGAAAATAGGAATGCGGGTAAGCTACTACAAACAGCATAGTGAACGCATTATTGTGGCCAAGATAGATACGAAGCCCACACCTACTACAGTAGTACAAGTTTATATGCCAACTAGCTCTGCAGATGACGAAGAAATTGAAGAAATGTATGATGAAATAAAAGAAATTATTCAGATTGTGAAGGGAGACGAAAATTTAATAGTCATGGGTGACTGGAATTCGAGTGTAGGAAAAGGGAGAGAAGGAAACATAGTAGGTGAATATGGATTGGGGGACAGAAATGAAAGAGGAAGCCGCCTGGTAGAATTTTGCACAGAGCACAACATAATCATAACTAACACTTGGTTTAAGAATCATGAAAGAAGGTTGTATACATGGAAGAACCCTGGAGATACTAAAAGGTATCAGATAGATTATATAATGGTAAGACAGAGATTTAGGAACCAGGTTTTAAATTGTAAGACATTTCCAGGGGCAGATGTGGACTCTGACCACAATCTATTGGTTATGACCTGTAGATTAAAACTGAAGAAACTGCAAAAAGGTGGGAATTTAAGGAGATGGGACCTGGATAAACTAAAAGAACCAGAGGTTGTACAGAGATTCAGGGAGAGCATAAGGGAGCAATTGACAGGAATGGGGGAAATAAATACAGTAGAAGAAGAATGGGTAGCTTTGAGGGATGAAGTAGTGAAGGCAGCAGAGGATCAAGTAGGTAAAAAGACGAGGGCTAGTAGAAATCCTTGGGTAACAGAAGAAATATTGAATTTAATTGATGAAAGGAGAAAATATAAAAATGCAGTAAGTGAAACAGGCAAAAAGGAATACAAACGTCTCAAAAATGATATCGACAGGAAGTGCAAAATGGCTAAGCAGGGATGGCTAGAGGACAAATGTAAGGATGTAGAGGCTTATATCACTAGGGGTAAGATAGATAGAGCCTACAGGAAAATTAAAGAAACCTTTGGAGAAAAGAGAACCACTTGTATGAATATCAAGAGCTCAGATGGAAACCCAGTTCTAAGCAAAGAAGGGAAAGCAGAAAGGTGGAAGGAGTATATTGAGGGTCTATACAAGGGCGATGTACTTGAGGACAATGTTATGGAAATGGAAGAGGATGTAGATGAAGATGAAATGGGAGATACGATACTGCGTGAAGAGTTTGACAGAACACTGAAAGACCTGAGTCGAAACAAGGCCCCCGGAGTAGACAATATTCCATTGGAACTACTGACGGCCGTGGGAGAGCCAGTCCTGACAAAACTCTACCATCTGGTGAGCAAGATGTATGAAACAGGCGAAATACCCTCAGACTTCAAGAAGAATATAATAATTCCAATCCCAAAGAAAGCAGGTGTTGACAGATGTGAAAATTACCGAACTATCAGCTTAATAAGTCACAGCTGCAAAATACTAACACGAATTCTTTACAGACGAATGGAAAAACTAGTAGAAGCCAACCTCGGGGAAGATCAGTTTGGATTCCGTAGAAACACTGGAACACGTGAGGCAATACTGACCTTACGACTTATCTTGGAAGAAAGATTAAGGAAAGGCAAACCTACGTTTCTAGCATTCGTAGACTTAGAGAAAGCTTTTGACAATGTTGACTGGAATACTCTCTTTCAAATTCTAAAGGTGGCAGGGGTAAAATACAGGGAGCGAAAGGCTATTTACAATTTGTACAGAAACCAGATGGCAGTTATAAGAGTCGAGGGACATGAAAGGGAAGCAGTGGTTGGGAAGGGAGTAAGACAGGGTTGTAGCCAGTCCCCGATGTTGTTCAATCTGTATATTGAGCAAGCAGTAAAGGAAACAAAAGAAAAATTCGGAGTAGGTATTAAAATTCATGGAGAAGAAATAAAAACTTTGAGGTTCGCCGATGACATTGTAATTCTGTCAGAGACAGCAAAGGACTTGGAAGAGCAGTTGAATGGAATGGACAGTGTCTTGAAAGGAGGATATAAGATGAACATCAACAAAAGCAAAACAAGGATAATGGAATGTAGTCTAATTAAGTCGGGTGATGCTGAGGGAATTAGATTAGGAAATGAGGCACTTAAAGTAGTAAAGGAGTTTTGCTATTTGGGGAGCAAAATAACTGATGATGGCCGAAGTAGAGAGGATATAAAATGTAGGCTGGCAATGGCGAGGAAAGCGTTTCTGAAGAAGAGAAATTTGTTAACATCTAGTATTGATTTAAGTGTCAGGAAGTCATTTCTGAAAGTATTCGTATGGAGTGTAGCCATGTATGGAAGTGAAACATGGACGATAAATAGTTTGGACAAGAAGAGAATAGAAGGTTTCGAAATGTGGTGCTACAGAAGAATGCTGAAGATTAGATGGGTAGATCACATAACTAATGAGGAAGTATTGAATAGGATTGGGGAGAAGAGAAGTTTGTGGCACAACTTGACCAGAAGAAGGGATCGGTTGGTAGGACATGTTCTGAGGCATCAAGGGATCACCAATTTAGTATTGGAGGGCAGCGTGGAGGATAAAAATCGTAGGGGGAGACCAAGAGATGAATACACTAAGCAGATTCAGAAGGATGTAGGTTGCAGTAGGTACTGGGAGATGAAAAAGCTTGCACAGGATAGAGTAGCATGGAGAGCTGCATCAAACCAGTCTCAGGACTGAAGACCACAACAACAACAACATGGAGTATACTGCTCAGAATTTTAGTATGGGACTCCCAACGGCTTGTTGAGTCCATGCCACATCGAGCAGATGCACTAGGCTGGGAAAAAAGAAGTGCAACACGACATTAGGTGGTATGTCATGACTTTTGTCACCTCAGTGTAAAACTCACTTCGACAGTCGTGGTCGCTAAGGCACGCCTGTGCCGTTGCGTTGCAGGTAGCCAATTCAGAAGAAATTGCTGCTGCTTGTGTTTCGCTCGCAAGGGGAGAAGATGTAGTGGGTGCAGTTCTACATCACTAGACTTCACGTTTACGTTCTTGATCATATTGGAAATTTTGTATCTCAGTCTGATGCGAAATCATAAAACTTAAACAGTACAGTAATCATTTTTAATCTGTGCAATGAAGTAAATGAATAGCAAAACCAAGAAATTCCATGAACTAAAATATTGTGGGGAAAGGCGAACCAAAGCCTGTGCTTCATTGGCAGATCTCTTAGAAGATGCAACAGATCAAATTAAGAGACTACACTTGTCCTCTTTCGGAGTACTGCTACCTGGTGTGGGATCCTTACCAGATAGGATTAACGGAGTACATCGCAAAAGTTCAAAGAAGACCAGATCGTTTTGTAGTAACGAGAAAATTGGGAAGAGACTGCCATAGACAGATACAGGATTTGGGGTGGACGCCATTAAAACAAAGGTGGCTCTTGTTGCAGCAGGACCTTCTACCGAAATGTCGATCACTAACTTTCGCCTCCAAATGTGAAAATATTTTGTTGATGCCGACCTACATAGGGAGAAACATTCATCATAATAAAATAAGGGAAATCAGAACTTGCACGGAAAGATATAGGTATTCATTTTTTCCGCGCGCTGCTCGAGAATGGAATAACAGAGAATTAGTGTGAGGGTGGTTCGATGAACCCTCTGCCAGGCACTTAAGTGTGATTTGCAGAATATCCATGTAGATGTAGACGATAGGCCAGTCAGCGGCTCAGACACTGTGTGTTAGGGTCGGCGGCCCACGCGACACCCCAGAGTCGCTCCGTGTGGTCACCTGTTGTAGCCGGAGCCATTCTCTGTATGGCCACTGAACCAAACGTCTCTGCAGTGTCTCAGGATGTGCCCATGTGACACTGTTGTTGCTGATCTGTCTGTCAGGTGGGGATGTAAAGTTTGGTGTCTCCTTATTCGAGAGGAGTAAGCGATGTGCCGTATCTTGGCTCTACCTCTTCCTTCTCTCTGTCTCACTGTAGTCAACGAAACAAACATTACACCAGACCCTTACACTTACCTCAGACTCACCTACTGTAGACAAATACACTTAACAGAAAGATCTCACGTTTCACGACCTATAGCTACCATTGTGTGGGAGGAAGTAATGTGTATTCATTATGACTGCTGACCAACACCTTGGTGTCTCACAGCCCATAATAGCATACTATTTAATTTACTTCTACAGTGAACAACTAGTACTGTGTTACATATGATTTCGTGGTTGTAGTTGTGTAGTCGACTAGTAGGTATTGTATTAGCCATGATATGGAGAAGGGTAACTCTTGTCCTTTCTGGAGAGAATGAGTCTGTCAGTAATCCTGATAAATGTGTCGTAATCTGGATCGGCTAGGCTGTTTTCAAGGTTGAATGATTTCTTAAGGATGGCTGGTGTTTTGCAACGCCTGTGAGAAACGAACTTGAAAGTTTCTAACCGGAAGCAGTTTTTCACTTGCTAAACCTGCTACTCCTTTCAAAACCATACCTGATTGTTCATACAAGATGATTGACCGTTTTTGTGCACTGAATATGAGTCTTTAATTACTGCGTCTGACTTCGACGATTGACTTATATGGCAAAGTTTACCCAACGGACAACGAAAGGGGGGGGGGGAGGAGGAGGGGGCGAGGGCATACACAGAAGAACCACAAGTAATCACTGAACTAGAACATGAACAGCAAGTGTTATTCGGTACTGCCTCACAGTGAAGTCACGAGCTATAGTCTCGATCTGTGCGGGACAGAAGTTTTTTTTGTCTGTTGCCTGAACTACCTAGTAACGTATAAAGAGAGAGCTTGAATGATGAAAGTGGCCGAGAGGTTCTAGGCGCTACAGCCTGGAACCGCGCGACCGCTACGGTCGCAGGTTCGAATCCTGCCTCGGGCATGGATGTGTGTGATGTCCTTAGGTTAGTTAGGTTTAAGTAATTCGAAGTTCTAGGGGACTGATGAAGTTAAGTCCCATAGTGCTCAGAGCCATTTGAACCTTTTTTTTTTTTTTTTGAATGGTGAAAGCAATAATTTACGATGACGCCGTCTCTGTGACTTGAAGACATGCGTCAGGGACACCTTACCTGAATTGCTGAAATTTCTTATGAAAAATAAATGCGACCACTGCAAGCATGCCTAACGCAGCCACTCAGTGAAATATCATGTAAGTGAATGGCGCACGTATTGCATGAAGCAAAGGTCAAAATTCAAACGTGGAAGCGAAGTACTCGGACTAGAGTTTGTGAGCAAAGGAAAGATGTGAGATGATGAATTTGCGAAGTCCAAAAGTATGAAACACCCAGTATAATACAAGACGAGATCTGACACACAACCTGGAATAGCTACAAACAGATTTAGAGTCAGATATTTAACATACCTTCCTAACACCATATCACAGAATTACGTAAAAATAACGTTACAAACTGTTCGTAAATATATTGTGAGTGGGAGAGGTTGTTTGTAATTCACATGAGTTTACATATGGTTAACTCGGAGATGGATACTTATTACAACGTCATCTGCAAAGGAAAACGAGGAAAGAGACTTAGCGTTACGCGTGATAAATCCACATCCAAAAGCGAACGCGAAAAGGATACGAATGCGACCTGAATACTCGCTGCTTAAGTGATATCACTATTATGTTGAAAGCTGACTGTTGAGTATAGCCCTGCCTTTGTGTTTCAAACTGCATGAGGTAACCAGCGGAAGGTGCGCTCCTAGCGCTGTGAGTAGCCAGCCACGGTCAGAGCTCTAGCCTAGACACAAAACGAACGCACCCTGTCAACGCATTCACCAAACTATTCATTTACTGCTCGTTCATGCCAGTAATGTGACTCAGTTAGCTTCCTAATGGCAGGATTAGATATCGCTCCTACATAACTTTTGCACAACTCCCCGTCAACGGCTCTGCTTCCGCTGTGGCCTCGACATTTTGCTTGCCAAACTACCCCCAGAATGTGCGTACATTAACTATAAAGTTCTTATTTACTGCAAAGTAAAAATATCCTTTTCTTCAGTCTACCGCACCATATTGTAATGACATTTCACTATGTCACATACAAATCAATAGAGAAGTCCTTATCTCTAAACACTGCTGCTATTGGGTGGGGAACCTAGTAAGCTGTCTACAACGCTATTGCTATCCCTTCCGACATATCGATTTTAGTATCTTGTATCACATCATCGTCCATGACCATGCTTAAAATAGCACTACACCTTTGCACTGAACTCATCGATAGTAGATCCCCGATTACAGTATCTATTCAGGCCAACTTCGTCCCCAACTCATTTAACTCTGTAACCTACTTCGCCAACAACTAAAAGATCGCTAATCCTGGTCTTATAATGAGCCACTCAAGCTTGTGATCTACTCACCTGGCCACACGGAGGCTATTTACACCACAACAACAAAACAACCACTTCCAGCTACCGAGCGAGGTGGCGCAGTGGTTAGACACTGGACTCGCATTCGGAAGGACGACGGTTCAATCTCGCGTCCGGCCATCCTGATTTAGGTTTTCCGTGATTTCCCTAAATCACTCCAGGCAAATGCCGGGATGGTTCCTCTGAAAGGGCACGGCCGACTTCCTTCCCCATCCTTCCCTATTCCGATGAGACCGATGACCACGCTGTCTGGTCTCCTTCCCCAAACAAACCAACCAACTTCCAGCTCTGAGAGGGTTGAACTAACTACACTGATAGTACTACTCATGTCCTTTTGCTGCAGTTCAGTCAACATCACCGGCTAACCAAGACCTGCCTCAGTTGCTAGGACAACTCTGCCACTGAGCCTTCTGGAAATGGCCTGCATCCGCAACTTCGTATTTGAGTTCTCATTTCGAAGACAGCCACCACCCAACATGACCATGACTGCCGTGACTGAAACGGCACGTAAAAAGCCAGATACATTCTCCAGCTTAGAAATTACGGCTATCAGACTGTGCCCCAACTTGCACAATGCACAACCGCACTCTGATACCATTAATGTAGGTGGAGTACAGTTCGAGCGGAGGGCTGTGCAGACGTGGGGGCTCAATATTATTATTACCAGTTTATTTACAACAGAAAGACCAGTTTAACAGGATAGAAAACACTATTACAAAGAAAAGATGCCTTGAGGCACAAATAAACTTTTGCATGACTCGAACAAAGTAAAATCTTGAAATAATAAGAGTGATTATTACAAAACAATATCAAACTGACCCCACATGGACAGACCAATAACGACATAACACTTTACAATATATTGTCTTTGGCCTTCAATAATTGTGACAATAATTATTTATTATTCCAGAAATATTCACTTATCTGTGATAGGAAACTGGGTAAAATCGCCGTTTAGCTACTTCTTGCCTGCGTAGTACTAGCTACATCCAATCACCAACACACCAATCACTAATGTACTGCCGGCTGCTGTGGCCGAGTGGTTCTAGGCGCTTCAGTCCGGAACCGCGCTACTGTTACGGTCGCAGGTTCCAATCCTGCCTCGGGCATGGATGTGTGTGATATCCTTAGGTTAGTTAGGTTTAAGTAGTTCTAAGTCTAGGGGAATGATGACCTCAGATGTTAAGTCCCATAGTGCTCAGAGCCATTTGAACCATTTTACTAATATACTACTCAACTACCTACACTTAAATCTGAGTGATAAGTATACCAGTTACATATATAATGAATTCATTCATATAAGAAAATACAGTAAATCGCAATACACATCAGTGAACCCCGAGTTCAAGAACTATACTCAATCAACATAGTAACGAGATAGTAAGAAAGAGATCCGAAATCGTAATAAGATTTTAATTTGCACTTAACTTTTCACAATCACGTGCACTGTGCATGCTAATATGAAATGACTTGCTTTATGACACAATATTCATTTAACATGCCCCACATTCAATAATAATAACATGCTGTAACTCGATGCTCACAACTTCTGGATGAAGTCAAGTGCTAATAAATTCACATAATGCGCTTTCGCATGTAATCCTGTGACACAGCTTGAACGCAGGATACCAACATTACATCAAATGCACTCTGACTGAGATCGTTGCAATCTGCTGAAGCCATTACTTGCCTTCCTGCAATGCCACGTGTGTGGCCAGAGAAAACTTCTCAGACTCGAACAGACCACATGCCAGTCACACCGGTACTGGTCGTGTCCATTCGGTGTTGATGCAAATGCCAACTCGGTGAGGATCTTGGAGTTGATTTTCTGCAGACGTAGTTTCTATCAACCCTTTCACTGAATTTGCATCTCCAGTCTCATGCCGATCTTCCAGTCTCGACCACTGTCACAGTCCTCTGCACCCCGCGTTGCCCGTCGACGGCCCGCAGCTGGCCTGGACCACAACTCTGCGCTTGCCTTCGGGAACAAGCAAAGAAGGAAGATTGAGCTTAACGCTCCATCGACATCGAAGTCATTAGAGACGGAGCGCAAACTCGGATTGTGTCGAGGTTGGAGAAGGAAATCGACCGTGCCCTTTCAGAGGAACCATCCTTGCTCGGGAGATGTGACCATTTTAACTGCGTCCAGGTGACTACCCACCACCCTCCCTGTCTCTTCCCAGGACGACTACAGCGGCTTTCCCTTCTGTCGCAAGTTTCGCTTCAGCTTCTACAGTGAATAAACCAAAATAGGAAACTAACAGATATGTTACAATCAACAACAAATAAACTCAAGTATTTAACAAAGCCTTTGTAAGCTTATTTGGCATATCAGAGAGGCCAGTGAGATGGCTTCAGACTGTGCGTCTACAGGGAAGAAACTCATGGGATAAGAGGGTAGTCGGCACCTGAAACTGTAATACTGTACATGATCACATAGCCTCATTTTCTGTTTACACTAACCATTATGCACTTGATAACGATGTTTACTTAGATGCCAAACTAACTCTGCAATAAATGGTTGATTTGTACAAATAAAGCTGGCGAGGGTGGCCGAGTGGTTCTAGGCGCTATAGTCTGGAATCGCGCGACCGCTAACGTCGCAGGTTCGAATCTTGCCTCGGGGATGTGTCTAATGTACTTAGGTTAGTTAGGTTTAAGTAGTTCTAAGTCTATGGGACTGATGACCTCAGATGTTAAGTCCCATAGTGCTCAGAGCCATTTGAACCATTTTGTACAAAGAAAAACATCCAGAAACTAAAGTCAATTAGAAGTATTACCTTTAGTTTTTTTAATGAAAAGTTTTACCTAACTTTTGGACTACTTCAGATCTACAGTGTGCTTCAGCTTCCCCTACCAATGACTTTTTAGACAACTCGCAACACCTAACCACATGCGCCATGCAACACTAATGGGAACGTGCTTGTATTACGAATAGATCGTGTTACGTACTCCGTCAGTTCGGTGTTTAATACGTTATTTACTTCACTGTTATCTCGTGCTATGCATTATTTTTACAGAGCGAGATGGCGAAGTGGTTAGCAAACTGGACTCGCATTCAGGAGGATGACGGTTCAAACCTGTGTTCGGCCCTCCTGATTTAGGTTTTCTGTGATTTCTCTAAATCGCTTTAGGTAAATGCTTGGATTGTTCCTGTGAAACGGAATGGTTGACTTCCTTCCCCACCCTTCCCTAATCCGATGGGACCGATGACCTCGCTGTTTGATCCCTCCCTGGAAAAACCAAGCATTAATTTCTTTATTTGTTTCACCCAACACAAAAAAAGTGTTTCAAATGGCTCTGAGCGCTATAGGACTTAACATATGAGTTCATCAGTCCCCTAGAACTTAGCCCAAGGCAGGATTCAAACCTGCGACCGTAGCGGTCGCGCGGTTCCGGACTGAAGCGCCTAGTACCGCTCGGCCACGCCGGCCGGCATCCGACACTAGACATGACATATTAACATAGTTACAGGATTATTTAGTTGCCCTACCGAAATTGTCCAATGCCCCCCAACAAATGTGTGAAGTCGTTCAAAATTGTTTAAATGGTTCTAAGCACTATGGGACTTAACATCTGAGGTCTTCTGTCCCCTAAACTTAGAACTACTCAAACCTGACTAACCTATGAACATCACACACATCCACGCTCGAGGCAGGATGCGAACCTATGACCGTAGCAGCAGCGCGGTTCCGGACTGAAGCGCCTCGAACCGCTCGGCCACAGTGGCCGGAGAAGTAGTCATAAGATCAATATTCCCTGCTGACTTACTGTGTGAGACTAATGTTCAGCAAGCTCATCTTGCAATCGATTCTGAACATACCTGACAGGTGGTGTAGTCCGTTCGCAAAGCATCAATCTTCCGTACCATTTATCTATGTCCATCCACCATGTAATTAGGTATTGTGTCGTGTATAATGACATTGTGTCATTAACATAATTGAACACACATCGTTTAACTGAACGTACATTTGACCTTCTGATTCCAGAAGTACATGTAAATTTCTCTATTCAAGACGCTTATGAAACACCACTATAAATGAAGAGCAATAAAACGCAGGACATTCGTCGTCTGATGTGTTACATTCCTTTAGAACATATAGAGTTTTTTGAGAAGATTTTAAAACTGCCAACTGTACATGATAATGTGGGATGAGAAAATTGTGGAATATTGTTTTGAAAGACATTAATATAAAAGAAAGGATTGAGTTACAGGACAGAAAATAAAACAAAATATAGTTATTTGTAACAACAAAGACACTTGAAATAGTGCAATAATTTATTACAGAACGGACACCTGCTCCAATATATGTTATGAGAATTAGGTCCTTTCAATAAATTAATATGATTTTTTTATTCAGCTTGCTCTTCATACCTTATCATCTTCCAATTCAGTTAAATTGTTTGACTTTCGTTTGAATGACATTTCCGTCATTTGACTGTACAAACGGTATTTTATATTACTGTCATGATTTCGGCCATTTTCAAGAGGAAAAATGGTGGGTATAGTTAGACTCCATTAATGAAGTTATCGTCAGGGTCTATTGAACTGTTGTACTTCATAGTGGCTTAAGGCCGAAGTCATGATATTAATAAAATAAAGAAATTCGAACAGTCAAGTGGCGGAAATATAATGCAAACATTATTACATGACTATGGCCAAAAATTATAAAAACATTATAAATTATAATACTTTCCCTTTAGCTTCAAACACACTTTAAAGTTTTTTACTTCCTGAAAAGATGTGTTTTTGGACTGGCGCCCTGTGTAAAATGATCGATTCAGTTAAAAATGAAGGAACGTAAGTCTTGGCCAAAATGAAGGAAAGGATGTCAACAACCTGCTAACATACTTAAGACACATCAGAGACAAAGTCTTCTCATGTATCGCAAAAATAAGAGCACAGAATGTAGAGAGGTAGATAAATAAATAAAAAAAAATTGCGTTAAACACCCTATGCTTCGCTACGGAGTA
Source organism: Schistocerca serialis cubense (assembly GCF_023864345.2). Lineage (NCBI taxonomy): Eukaryota > Metazoa > Arthropoda > Insecta > Orthoptera > Acrididae > Schistocerca > Schistocerca serialis. Next base: position 429,895,847 of record NC_064644.1, on the reverse strand, counting down.
CCATCTCAGCTGGAAACGGATTACACGAAAGAAAATGCTGGTAGAACCTCTAAGGAAACAAACTAGTTTGAATGTCGCACACGACTAGGAAAACGTATATGAGGCTGTGAATATCGTACATCCCACTTACTTTTGTGTCATCAGTCATCCGAGAGATTTTAAGCCGTCCTCCATGTCTTCCTATCTGCATCTGCCTCTACACTCCGCAAGCTACCTTACGTAGTGTGACGAAGCGTATTTCACGTGCCACTATTGTTAATATCCTGTTAGCTATTCTAGTCGCGAATGGCGCACGGAAAAACGACTGTCGAAAAGCGACTGTAAGAACATATTGTTTTGTGGTTCTACCGTCAAAATCAATTTGCTAATTATATATGCTAACCTATATATCTCTGTATCCCATCTGTATTATCACATATGGTCTATGGATAGCGTCTTTCATTAGTAATTCATAAAACGTCCGAGACCCCGGGTTGGAATCCTACGACGGCTTAAATTTTGAATAAAAATCGTCAGCATTCGTGGCCGAAGACAGCTCTCATAAGAAATCACCCTCACTCTGCAACAGCATTGTCACAGAAGCCCTTGGAACGGACAGAGGTTCAGGACACTCGCTTGGCCTTGGGTTTGGAAACAGACCTTAAAGGTGGAAGAATCAGCAATGATCATCGGCATGAGGATGCAGAAGGCAATGGAAACCACTGCACTGAACACACATAATACGTAACCACAGAACATGTGGCCTGTAAACGGAAAAGTGTCATGATGATCTTTCCATTGCCAAAAGAGTCTAGAATAGCTCCCATTCGAATCTCCGGGAGGGGGCTGCCAAAGGGGAGGTGACCGTGAGAAAGAGATTAATAACCAACGAAAAGATAAAGATCTACGAGTAGAGGTGTGGAGTGCCAGAAGTCTGAACGTGGTAGTGAAATTCAAAGGCTCAATCTAGATGTCGTGGAGTTCGGTGAAGTGAAATGGAAAGAAGACAAGGAATCTGGTCAGATGAGTATAGGGTAATATCAAAAGCAGCAGAAAATTGTAGAACAACAGTAGCACTCGTTGTAAATAGGAACACAGGGAAGAGAGTGTGTTACTCTGAACAGTTCAGTGATAGGGTTATTCTTAACATAATCGACAGAAAACAAACATCGACAACGATAGTTCAGGTATTACATGCCGACGTCGAAAGCTGATGAACGAGAGATAGAAAAAGTATATGAGGATTTTGTACGGTTAATTCAGTACGTAAGGCGATATGAAAATCTAATAGTCATGGAGGACAGAAATGCGGTTTTAGGGGAAGGAGTAGAAGGAACGGTTACGGGGCACTATGGGCTTAAGACTGGCAATAAAAGAGGAGAAAGACAAACTGAATTCTGCAATTAATTTCAGCTGGTAATAGCAAACTGTGTGTCCAAGAATCACAGGAGAAGGAGATGCCCTTGGAAAAGGCCGGGGATACGCGAAGATTTCGGTTAGATTACATCAAGGTCAAGCAGAGATTCCGAAATCAGATACTGGATTGTAAGCCGTACAAACGAGCAGATATAGACTCAGATTACAATTTAGTAGTGATAAAGTTTAAGAGATTAGACAGGAAGACTCAATACGCAAACAATTGTGATATGGAAGTACTAAGGAATGAACACATAAGCATGAAATTCTCTAAGGCTATAGGTATTACATAAGAAATAGCTCAGTAGGCAGTTCGGTGGAACAGGAATGAACATCTCTAGAAAGGGCAATTAGTTGGAAAGAAAAACATAGGTGGAAACAGGGGAACTGCGAAGAAACCGTGAGTAACAGAAAAAATACTTCAGTTGATCGATAAATTACAAAAATGCTCGCAAAAATGCAAGAATACAGAAATACAAGTCGCTGAGGAATGAAATAAACCAGAAGGGCAGAGAAGCCAATACGAAATAGCTGCATGAAAAATGTGAAGAAATCGAAAAAGAAATTGTTGGAAGGACTGAATAAAGCACATAGAGAAGTCAAAACAACCTTCGGGAAAATTAAAAGCAAGGGTGCTAACATTAAGAATGGAATGGGAATTGCACTGTTAGATGCAGAAGAGACAGTGGACTGGTGGAAAAAGTCGAACGCTACCATCGGCTCTGGCCAGGTGATGGTCATCCAGTCGCCAAGGGCCTTACCAATATGGTCACGAGCCCGGAAGACGTGGCATAGGCGATGCTAACAATCAACTTCTACATAAAATACACCATAAAGAAACAGTAGTTCGTAATAAATATTCATTCAGATGTGTGTGAAATAAAATTTGAACCCTGCTCGAAATTTACATATGCTGACAACCAGATTTCATGAGCTACACCTTAGAGAACATTGTAGCGTAGATAGTAATAAATGAGCTTCTGGTTCTCATTTTGAATAACACTGACGTAATGTCTGATTTTTTCTGCGCACGTCCTGTTGCTAACCCATTACATAAAGAAACGTCGCTATATGTCTTTCTTGCTTTCACGGTGTCAGACTTGCACCTGGTGGGCAATATTTAAAGAATTTCTTTTGTCAGTGAAATGGGATTCCACGTTAGCGCATTACAATATCTACCAAGTTTCGCTGACATACGATAATTACAGCCCTCACTCAACCGCTGCGAGCAGCTGAACTGTAATTATAACCACCGGTTACTTCTAAATGCATTTGTGCCACAGAACCACTAATTGGACCCTGATAATCTAGTTTAGCTGTCACCACCCTCGGTGTCTTAATTCAACTACGAGAAAGTACACAGAGAAACACGACTACAGAGAAGGGCACCACGCAGTTTGACGTCGTCGTCGTCTTAACACCAGCTGTCACCCTGTTTACCACAGCACCCCTCCCGTACTTCCTGCTTGTGTGAGTGAGTGAGTGAAAGCGAGACGTCCAGGAAGCGGAGTCTTTTGCCACGACACGGAGGCCGCGGCAGCCTCCTTAGCCATCGCTTTTTGCCGCTCTCTTTGTTTTAAGGGGCGAGTAAATTCTGAGCCGAATTAGTGGCACGGTGCGGGCGCGCGCGCCTTTTTCCTGGCTCCCCGCGGAGCTGCAGTCACATTTAGTCGGCCGGCGGCGGCGTCCCGACTTTTTGTTGTCGCGCCCGCTGTTATATTCAATTAAGTGGGGCGCACCGCACTCCGTAGATTGCTTCGCTGCCGGCCTGGCCGCACCGCCCTTTCTGCCGCCACCGCCGTCTTTCCAAATGTTGCGCAGAGCTGCCGCGGCGCAGGAAGCAGGGCAAATGTCGCCTCCGGCCTCTACTGCCGCCGCAAATATGCCACTGCGCGGCTGCCGCATCCCGGCGTGCGCGTCAGGGAGCTCTCCAGATAAGAACGGCAACTGTATGCACAGTAATACCTTATAATAGCGCATACGCGAAATAGCTGTCTTAGTACGGAACATGATCTACATCTATATATATACTCCGCTAGCCACCAAGCGGTGCGTGGCGGAGGGTCAATTCGCGCCAAAGTAATACACTACTGTCCATTAAAATTGCTACACCAAGAAGAAATACAGATGATAAACGGGTGTTCATTGGACAAATACACTCCTGGAAATGGAAAAAAGAACACATTGACACCGGTGTGTCAGACCCACCATACTTGCTCCGGACACTGCGAGAAGGCTGTACAAGCAATGATCACACACACGGCACAGCGGACACACCAGGAACCGCGGTGTTGGCCGTCGAATGGCGCTAGCTGCGCAGCATTTGTGCACCGTCGCCGTCAGTGTCAGCCAGTTTGCCGTGGCATACGGAGCTCCATCGCAGTCTTTAACACTGGTAGCATGCCGCGACAGCGTGGACGTGAACCATATGTGCAGTTGACGGACTTTGAGCGAGGGCGTATAGTGGGCATGCGGGAGGCCAGGTGGACGTACCGCCGAATTGCTCAACACGTGGGGCGTGAGGTCTCCACAGTACATCGATGTTGTCGCCAGTGGTCGGCGGAAGGTGCACGTGCCCGTCGACCTGGGACCGGACCGCAGCGACGCACGGATGCACGTCAAGACCGTAGGATCCTACGCAGTGCCGTAGGGGACCGCACCGCCACTTCCCAGCAAATTAGGGACACTGTTGCTCCTGGGGTATCGGCGAGGACCATTCGCAACCGTCTCCATGAAGCTGGGCTACGGTCCCGCACAGCGTTAGGCCGTCTTCCGCTCACGCCCCAACATCGTGCAGCCCGCCTCCAGTGGCGTCGCGACAGGCGTGAATGGAGGGACGAATGGAGACGTGTCGTCTTCAGCGATGAGAGTCGCTTCTGCCTTGGTGCCAATGATTGTCGTATGCGTGTTTGGCGCCGTGCAGGTGAGCGCCACAATCAGGACTGCATACGACCGAGGCACACAGGGCCAACACCCGGCATCATGGTGTGGGGAGCGATCTCCTACACTGGCCGTACACCACTGGTGATCGTCGAGGGGACACTGAATAGTGCACGGTACATCCAAACCGTCATCGAACCCATCGTTCTACCATTCCTAGACCGGCAAGGGAACTTGCTGTTCCAACAGGACAATGCACGTCCGCATGTATCCCGTGCCACCCAACGTGCTCTAGAAGGTGTAAGTCAACTACCCTGGCCAGCAAGATCTCCGGATCTGTCCCCCATTGAGCATGTTTGGGACTGGATGAAGCGTCGTCTCACGCGGTCTGCACGTCCAGCACGAACGCTGGTCCAACTGAGGCGCCAGGTGGAAATGGCATGGCAAGCCGTTCCACAGGACTACATCCAGCATCTCTACGATCGTTTCCATGGGAGAATAGCAGCCTACATTGCTGCGAAAGATGGATATACACTGTACTAGTGCCGACATTGTGCATGCTCTGTTGCCTGTGTCTATGTGCCTGTGGTTCTGTCAGTGTGATCATGTGATGTATCTGACCCCAGGAATGTGTCAATAAAGTTTCCCCTTCCTGGGACAATGAATTCACGGTGTTCTTATTTCAATTTCCAGGAGTGTATATTGTACTAGAACTGACACGTGATTACAAAAATGGTTCAAATGGCTCTGAGCACTATGGGACTCTACTGCTGTGGTCATAAGTCCCCTAGAACTTAGAACTGCTTAAACCTAACTAACCTAAGGACAGCACACAACACCCAGCCATCACGAGGCAGAGAAAATCTCTGACCCCGCCGGGAATCGAACCCGGGAACCCGGGCGTGGGAAGCGAGAACGCTACCGCACGACCACGAGATGCGGGCGACATGTGATTACATTTTCACGCAATTTCGGTGCATAGATCCTGAGAAATCAGTACCCAGAACAACCGCCTCTGGCCGTAATAATGGCCTTGATACGCCTGGGCATTGACTCAAACACAGCTTGGATGGCGTGTAGAGGTACAGCTGCCCATGCAGCTTCAACACGATACCACAGTTCACCAAAAGTAGTGACTCGCGTATTGTGACGATCCAGTTGCTCGGCCACCATTGACCAGACGTTTTCAATTGGGAGTGATTGGGAGATTGTGCTGGCCATGGTAGCAATCGAACATTTTCTGAATCCAGAAAGGTCCGTACAGGACCTGCAACATGTGGTCGTGCGTTATTCTGCGCAAATATAGCGTTTCTCAGGGATCGAATGAAGGGTAGAGCCACGGGTTGTAACATATCTGAAATATAACGTCCACTCTTCAAAGTGCAGTCAATGCGAACAAGAGGTGACCGAGACGTGTAACCAATGGCACCCCATACGATCAGGCCGCATGATACACCAGTATGGCGATGACGAATACACGCTTCCAATGTGAGTTCACCGCGATGTCGCCAAACACCGATGCGACCATCATGATGCTGCAAACAGAACCTAGATTCATCCGAAAAAATGATGTTTTGCCATTCGTGTACCCAGGTTCGTACACCATCGCAGGCGCTCGTGTCTGTGATGCAGCGTCACTTGCAACCACAGTCACGGTCTCCGAGCTGATAGTCCATGCTGCTGCAAACGTCGTCGAACTATTCGTGCAGGTGGTTGTTGTCTTGTAAACGTCTCCATCTGTTGACTCAGGGATCGAGACGTGGCTGCACGATCCGTTACAGCCATGCGGATAAGATGCCTGTCATCTCGACTGCTAGTGATACGAGGCCGTTGGGATCCAGCACGACGTTCCGTATTACCCTCCTGAACCCACCGATTCCATATTCTGCTAACAGTCATTGGATCTCGACCAACGCGAGCAGCAATGTCGCGATACGATAAACCGCAATCGCGATAGACTACAATCCGACCTTTATCAAAGTCGGAAACGTGATGGTACGCATTTCTCCTCCTTACGCGAGGCATCACAACAACGTTTCACCAGGCAACGCGGGTCAACTGCTGCTTGTGTATGAGAAATCGGTTGGAAACTTTCCTCATGTCAGCACGTTGTAGGTGTCGCCACCGGCGCCAACCTTGTGTGAATGCTCTGAAAAGCTAATCATTTGCATATCGCAGCATCTTCTGCCTGTCGGTTAAATTTCGCGTCTGTAGCACGTCATCTTCGTGGTGTAGCAATTTTAGTGGCCAGTAGTGTTTGAGGTGACCCACGGATGACAAGTATCTAGCTGCACAACTGGACGTCTCCGTTGTTAGTGCTGATAAACTCGCCCATCGGGTTACTCAAAGGGGTCTGTCCGCTGGGTTCCTCACCATCAAACAGAAGACCATAAAGAGCAACGAACGACGATTTGTGCGGAATTGCTAGCGCATTACGAGACTGATCGTGAAAACTTTTTGTCGAACTATGAAACGTCCCCTTAGAAAAATTATTGAATTACTGTGCTGATAAATCTCTTACATTATTTGATTTTCAAACAGCTGAGCAAAACTGAACGTACTCAAACATTTCGCTCTTTACCTATTCTGATCAACACTAAACTGACACACAATATTTTTTAGCGCAACGCATTCTGACTTTCAATAATCCCTACAAAACAATGGCCCTGACTAACATTAACCTATACCTTTCACAAATCACTTACCTCACAAAAATCTTCGTTACTCGAACTACTGCAATACAGCGAGCGCCACTACTGCCAGCTAAACAAATGATTCAAACTACTGAAGGCACTAACTACTGATAGGCATAGTTAGCAAATGAAAGATTTTGATAGAGAAAAAACAATGTATTTGCCTTAATAGTGCTCAAAAGTCATAATATATATAGCAGTTCACGACATCCATTCTTACAAATGTACTGTTTCTGATGGGCACACGTCCAGATCATACGCTCTCAAAAATCCGCCATCTCACTTCCCCACATCCACCACTGCTGGCGGCTCACCTCCAACTGCCCAACGCTACGCGCTGTTAACAGCCAACAGCCCAACACTACAATAGCGAATATTACAACAATGCCACTCAGCCACAGACTGTACACTGCACAGCCAGCGCTACGTGGCGTTACCAATATAAAAACCTCTACTTACAGAACTTCGTCAAGGGCGATGATATATGGTTTCATCACTTCGAGTCGGAAGCAAAACGGCAATCCATAGAGTGGCGTCACACCAGATCTCCGAACATAACTCCTTTACCATCAGCCGTTAAAGTCATGGCGCTTGGCTTCTGGGACTCTGAAGATGGTATTCTGTTTGATGTCATGCCTCATGGTGGAACGATCAACCCTGAAATGTGGCATCCTCAGAAAACTGAAGAAACGAGTTCCTGCGTTGTCATTTTTGTGGCGACGAATACGCTGGTCCCACATAAGTGTACGCAACTAAGAGAACCTCACAAAACATCATTTGACTGTAGTTCCTCATCCACCCTATCGTCCGGATGTCGCACCTTCCCGCATCCATCTTCTTGCCCCAATGAAGGATGGACTCTGCAGGAAGCAGAACGTGGGTCATGGGGACGTAATAGATGCGGCAAGACATTGGCTACGAAGGCGACCAGTAAAGTCGTACTATGCGGGCGTACAGTCCCTCCCAGCAACATGGGCCAAGGCCATCGAACTGAACCGAGATTTTATGGAAAAATAGGGTTTTGTAGTCAAAACTGTGGGGAATAATTTGGTGTAATGGAGACCTTTTCTTTCAGAAAAGAATGTGTTCCATTACTTACCGAATGCCCCTCGTACATGTAACAGATACCTGATAGGTACACAGGTACGCAAAACTTTGGGACGAAAATAACTTTCGCACTATGTGTTACTGCCAAGTAATGTAGCTCGATGGATCTGAGGGTGCACTGTCTTGCTATCTTGCTGATACGGTCATCGTCTCCGAACTATTCCGCTACTGTACGCAGTACAAAATGCTGAAAAGAGTCTTCGTATCCTTCATTTAGCGTTTTCTTAACTATAATAAGGAAACCACATCCTAAGCACGGAAAACATCGCCATCGCGTAACATCATCTCCTCCATACTTCAATGACTGCATTACCCAAAATGGCAGGTAACGTTCTACAGGCAGTACCCTAACCCAAACCCTTCCATCGGACTGCCACAGTGAACAGCATAATTTATCGCTCCAAATCACGCCTTTCCGATTATCCACTGCCAAGTGGTGTCGATCTTTACGCAATCTCAAACGTCGTTTAGCATTGACTAATGAATCATGTTGGTTATAAGGAGCCTACGAGCCATGGCACCCTGTTCTTTTTTAACTCTGTGCACTGTCATTGTGCAACTTGGACTGTTGGTAGCGCTTAGAAATTCACGATATTTATTTACAGCCAGCCTCCGAAGAGCTCGGAGATTCCTGTCCGTCAGTACGTGAGGTCTGCCCGATTTCACTTTAATGTGTATGTTCCTTCGCGTTTTCACTTCACAATCACATCACCAACAGTCGAGCTGGGCAGCTTTAAAAGGACTGAAACGTCCCTGATGCATTTGTTAGGTGACATCAAATGGCGAGCCCACGTTCAAAGTCTCTAAACTTTACTGACCAACACATTTTGCTTTTTCTTCTTCTCTACTGATAACGCAATACTCACTGCCTCATTTTATATACGCGAGTGCGCCTCTCATGACATGCAGTGGTCAGTTATAGCCATTACAGAGCGGTTCGGGTCTTTTTGATCAGATAGTATGCATCACTCCAACTCCATCCTGGAGCTTTCCGTTTTAAAATCATTACTTTATAAACGACTGGCTTTGATTTCTCAAGTTGTTTTAGCTAACTGACCATAATGTCAATTATTAAGAGGCTTGATGATGTGCTCAGACATCAAACGTCATTTGTGAGGGCGTTACAAAGGTGTAACTTAGAAATTTGCAGTTAAAAAAAATGTCGTGTGACTAGGGCCTCCCGTCGGGTAGACCGTTCGCCGGGTGCAAGTCTTTCGATTTGACGCCACTTCGGCGACTTGCGCGTCGATGGGATGAAATTATGATGATTAGGACAACACAGCACCCAGTCCCTGAACGGAGAAAGTCGCCGACCCAGTCGGGAATCGAACCCGGGCCCTTAGGATTAAAATTCTGTCGAGCTGACCACTCATTTACCGGGGGCTGACAATTTGCAGTTGATACCACATTATAAGTACCAAGCTACGTTTTTATTTCATACTTTTACTCCAAAACCATTAGAAACTGATACCAAGATACCAAATGTATGATTTGGTGTCTGTCGTCTAATGCATCGCGCAATAGTTCTTTAGCCTATCCAGAAATTCCTGCCGATTTTCTAATGGGGAGGACGTCTAAATTGTAATTATTAGAAGCGTTCTGTTGTGAATTATGTCTTCCCGCCTGTCAGTGAAGTTGGATCCAAAAGCCAGGCATCGAGCGAGGAGGAGCCGGGGTAAGATACTTGATTATTGTACGGGAGGACATCGGATCAGATCCTTTGCAGATTATCCAGAATTAGGTTTTCAGCTTAAGGCGGAAGCCGGAAATTTCCTCCCTTCATCACCCACTCACCCTCGTGCTCTGTCTCTAGTAACCTCCACGTCGACGGGACGTTAAACATTAATATTTTCTCCTTCTTCTACAAAAAATACTAATAAGTCATGTGTTAGCGAAAAGTTCAGTTCGCTTTTTTTACAAAAGTGATTTATACCATGAGTCTTACCTAAATAACAGTCAGCGCTAATAGTTTAAATTAACAAAGTCTCACGCCACTATACTTTGCTGGTACGCTTGATTTTCTTCGATATAAATCGCCGAATAGGCGTAAGTTTGTTACCGTGTGAAAGGAAAATGATAGACGGGTAAGATGGACGCTGTGTCCAGAGGGAAGAGGGTCTGCTTTAAAAAGGCTGAGATTAGCAAAATTTTGTATTCACGGGCCGCTCCGCGCTTTGAAGTCGACTCACAAAGCTCCTGCTTCCTCTCCGCATACAAGACAAACCAGCCCCTGCGTCTCCTTTCAGAGACAGACAGTTCTGTGTGATATTATCACGGTCTTACCTGTCAGGCACTGATGAAACGTAAAAGTACTATATTTCATGGAATTTCCTAACAGATTAAAACTCTTCAAAAAAATTAAGGGAAAGCAGCTGGGTAACTTCCTCAACAACTGCCAGTATCTTGATAGGTGAACAACTCGACCTTTGTAGGGTACGAGTGAAATGATAGACCGCTTTACGTGACAATTTAAACCATCGGTGAGTGGGGTCACGTCAATCAGGTACAAAAAAGGCGTATGCAGAAACACAACGCCCTGTAAGCAAATAGCGACACCACACACTGAAAGGTAATACGTAATAGTATTTCCCTGTGACCTCTCTACAGTGTGACGACTGTCAAACAGCCCACTGTAATCGATACCACAAAAGAGGAGCTCTCAATAGTGTGGTGCAAGAACCTTCACCAGACAACCACTTTGGACTTCCGTAGTTCCTTTACCACTGTCTTAGTATAGTTTTATTGATGATCTATGTGACCTATGGTTTCACCAACCCGTTTGGTAAGTAGTCAACTTTAAGTTCTTGACTCTATTACACACAGCCTTGAGTATTTTATTGGAGCATGAGTTTTAGTGCTTTCGACGTTAATTCCGAGGTTAGCTATTCGGTGATCGACCTTCAAGAGGTTACGCAATTATTCCGTATACAGCTTCAGTGTTAGAACATCGTACATCCTCTCTAGCCTTATAAAGTGAAGAATTATTATCAGCTATAATGGTGGGAACCGGATGTGTGGCCTCATAAAAGAACATGTATACAGCTAAAGCAGCCTTGAATCATTTTCATTCATCTTCAAAAAAAGTTTAAACGAGTGTTTAAGATTATTTTGGAGAATTTTTGGAAATTTCTTTACAGTAACAAGGTATTTGTTTGGGCTGACTCCAGCTACATTTCACAAAAACAAAACTAGAAATATCAGCCGAAACACCAAACAAACTGCGTCTGACGAATGCCATTGGCACACTGGAAGAGGCTGGTAACGTTGACCTGAACACTGATGAGATATCCAACGTGACGAAACACAACGACGTCGACGCACAGAGGTCTCCAGCGGCAGTTATCGGCTTTATGTGGCTCGCAGACCAGTTCATTCACGAAGAGGGACGCGAGTAGAATTCCCACGATTAGCTCCATTGAACACACATTTTCTCCATTGACCGTATACTGGTCATGTTGTTCTTTCTGTGGTATACATAAATAAAAGCTTCAATATAGTAGTAAACTTATAAGATCAAAAGGAAAGATACATGACCTCTCAGTAAGGACATGAGCTTATAAAATTTCGCCAAATCGAACAAACTTATTTCTGTCACAGAATGCACTTATATTTACATAACATCAAATATTACAGAAACTATTTCTATTCCTTTCTTAAGAAAAGTCGCACAACCATTTAGAAAACACGAATCCTCTTTCGCTCCTCCCTGGGGCCTCAACCAACTACTGTATGCTGATACACAGCTGTTAGTGACTTTTTATTGAGCGTTGCACTTTTCCGAAGGTTTTAAACGCTGAAATTTAATTATAGCAAATACTAACCAGAACGATACGTCTTTCAATGATCTTCAACGGGTCGTTGCATTAAAATGGCTTCCTGTCATAACATGTGAGTTATAACGCAAAAATACTTTAACCACCAATATGACATTTCCCGTCATTTTATTACAACAAATTGTTTCAGTATCGATTCGTTCTCGAGACATTCCATCTACTACTACTTAGAAACACCACACCGTATATCCACAAGGTGTAGCGTGTAACATGAAACCCACCGAATATGTTCTTCTATTGAACACGGAAAATACCGTTGTCTACGCTTTCTGCTTATTGGCGTATGAATCGTTCTTGCTTGCCATTGGTTCTACTTTACGTGGCACGTTGCCAAAGTATTGCAGAAATTATTTTGTGCTTCACGTAGCGAAATGGCCCTAAACACGAAATAACATGAAGTGACGTCACAAAACTCGTAGAGCGCCAAGACGACGTTTACCTTATATACCGACAAACTTGGAGGGGATGTAGAAGTTGTCTGGAGAAACAAAATGAGGGTAGTAACCCGTGTTCGGAAGCATCATCCAACGACACTACAAAGCGGCGAAGTTACAGGTGCCGGCGTATGTAGACTGTGTGTGCATATGCAGGGTGATTCGGTAATGATTTTACAAACTTTCAGAGATGATGGAGAAGCGTAAATGCATCAGTTTGAGAGAAGAGACCCTCGTTGGGAAGCGAACGGATCTAAAATCGTTCTGATACCTCTGACAGTGGAGTACATGTACCGGTACTGTAGTTGCTATGATTGCAGGACAGGCAACATTCAGCGATGGTGGTATGGACTAAAAGAACGAAAATATCCAGTAAACATGGGATCTAAAATGCATACCATTTCCGTCGAGAAAATGTGCTTTACAGTAACGAAGATAAACAAGCGCTCATAGCCCCTCAGGTATGTATTTTAGAGCCCATGTTTACTGGATTTTTTTCCGTGTTTTGGTCTGTACTGCCACGTCTGAAAGTCGCGTACACCATAATCTTAGTAACAACAACACCAGTAGATTTTCGGTTATATCTTTCGACTCGTTTGTGTACCTTAAACTGATACGTTTATCCCTCTCCATCACATGATGGGGCCAGTTTGGCCGCAGACTTTGATGATGATGATGATGATGATGATGATGATGATGATGATGTCTGGTTTGTGGAGCGCTCAACTGCGCGGTCATCAGCGCCCGTACAAAGTCCCAGTTTTTTACACAGTCCAATATTTACAAAGTTCAGTGTAGCCACTGCTACGGATGATGATGATAATGAAATGATGAGGACAACACAAACACCCAGACCTCTGGCAGAGAAAATCCACAACCTGGCCGGGCATGGAACCCGGGACCCCCGATCCAGAGGCAGCAAAGCTAGCCACTAGACCAAGAGCTTCGGACACAGACTTCAAGAGCATCAGTACTGAGTAATAGGAAGACGATACCTACCGAGCGTTTTCCGAGCAGTAATAGTGTGTAAAAGTAATTGCCTGTAGGGGGCACAGGGAGCACATCAAGCCATCTCATAACGACAAGGTAAGTCATGTTAATTTTCTTTTCGGAAACAAACTGCTATATTAATCTGCACGGGTTGTATACAGATGATTTTCGATTCCTTTCGCGGCCCATCGTCTTCCTTCCTTATTTGTGTCGGTGCTGACTCCCGCGGTAGCCGACACAACAGTCCTATTACGAAATTCAACATTTTTTTCATATGTAAGACGTGATCAAAAAGTTTCCGTTTGAGGGCATCGCTGCGACGCATATGCAACGTATTCGTGTATACAAGCACTGACATGTAGGCAAGGGATTAATGTGGTACGTGTATTTATGACGTGCTTGGTGTAAATGCTGAATCGTGAACTATGGCGACTGAAAGTAAATATTTCAAAGACAGACTCAGATATTGTTATTACATTCCTACAGAGAATCGCTGATGTGAATTACGACTTTCTTTTGTAAATAAGAGAGTCACGATTCGCTTACTGTTTTTTGTCACCACATCTTCTGTGTTAGCCTTCTCTCTTGCAGCAGCTTAGCATGTAAGCATCGCTCTAATTATATTTAAGGAGTGGGAGAAGAGTAATTATAATCTCTGCTTTTTTCTCCCTTTCGTTTAAAGTGTATTATTGCTGCCCTTGACACTTATAAAGATGTCTTTTTTTTTTAAGTGTAATCGAAGTTGGAAGGAGATCAGTTTGGTGACGCGTCGATTTGGGCGCCAACCACGCTTCGTTACGTGCAAAATTTGCACACCTCAGATAAAACGAAACTTTGCTATCTAAATTTACTGCACGAAGTCCGATGCATATTATTCCACGTACTGTAAAATTATTTGTTGCAACACGTTTAATGCCATCACGATCAGCAGTCACAAAACTTATCTACTCGCCAACGACGTTCAATACTTGACTACCAGCGCACCAGGCAAGGAAATTAATTACAATAGACCATCTGCACCATCATTTCTTGATTTATTTATGATTTTCATTTTTGATTCCTACGTTGATCGCTGTGACTCATCCCGACATGCGAATAATTAATACTTTGCCGTCCCCTCGTCTCGTACAAATATATTCGCTTGGTGCCGGCAGCGCTGATTCGGATTACTTGGCTTGTCGCCGACCGCCTGTCACCTTTCCGTTGATGACACGCTTCAAACACATTGACTTTTGCGAGCTTTAATATTCCGGAAATCCTCTATTTTGCCGTATCGTTCCACAAACTCGAATTTTATTTTCAAGTAACTTCTCTGCAAGTTCTACACTGTTATAGTAATTATCCATGCAGAGGTGGTGCCACTTTCCATCAGAAGGTGTCAATAGTTCCATCACTGTTTATGCTAAAGGCTGTCCACCGCCGCAACATAGTTTGAATGAGAAAATGTATCCCGAACGCGAATCACACAGCATCCAAATGAGTATGCCGTATTTCGTAATTTACGACGGATTGTAAACTTTAAAATTTAATCGTCCACGCCACGGTATCATTCCTTCATCAGCTGAGATGTTTTGACTTATATTAAACGTTTCTTTAAACTTTTTGGAAAAGTAATCAATTACGAATTGCACTTTGACAAGCCGGTCGGCATTATCCGGTTTATTTTTGCTGTCGGAAGAATATGCAAAAGATAATATTTGTCTGAGTCAGTTGCGGGACATCGTTTTCAGAAATATCGGTGTGTTTATCAACCGATTCGTTGACCAACAATCATTGATCCTTGCTTCTTTTACAATCCATAAGGATAGCCCAAACCATTTTATAAGTTCGGGTCCCGTAACGTCGACAAATTCGAATTTTTTTTTTAATCCAATTTCCTTCTGTTGCAATTTTGACTGTAGTACTTGTTGGTTTCGTTGCTAATATATTCAAATAGATTGTTCCCAATATATAATTCTACGATATCCACGACGCTCTGTGTATCTTTGGGAAATATGTTTGGACCTGGGGATCCTTCAAATTTATTATTGGTCCTCGGTAAATCATAGTCTGACCACTGTGCACTGTCTTCTTCGTCTGATTCAGCCGAATCAGTTCGCAACCGTAGCGTTCGCAAAGTTCTTCTTGGACGTATTTCACTATCTTCCTACGATTCCGCTTCACTTTCATTTTCTTGATACCCATTGTCTTCTTCCGAATAGGCCAAGTAGTCCGGAACGTCAGACAAGACGTCCGCGCATTCATCGTAAATAATCCTATTGTCTCTTTCCCCTGCCATGATGAAAAGGCACAAGTACTTACAAAAACAAACAACTTGACGACGTGTGTAACTTATTGTTACCTGAAGAAGACACCAAAAGAATGCGAAAGATACTTAAGTGCTGTCGCCAGCCACTGCGCGATACTATGCACACGACACCACTCTGGTGTCGCTGGCCACTGAGCGATACTATGCACACGACACCACTCTGGTGTCGCCTGCCACTGAGCGATACTATGCACACGACACCACTGCGGTGTCGCCGGCCGTTTACCGCTATTTCGCGCATGACACCACTGTGGTGTCGCCGGACGGCATAGTGTTAAGATTTGGATAAACGTAGACAGCGATCGGTAAGTGGAGAATGTGTATGGGACAGGGTGTGTCTGCCAGAAACCACCGTTGTGCAATGGTGGGTCAAGGGTTGCTGCTGCTTCATGAAAACGCACGTTCCCAAATCGCAAATGTCGTAACGCAGAATTTGCGGTAACTCAAGTGCAAGACACTCGAGCGCTCGCCCTGTAGTCTTGATCACGCCCTGTGCCACTACCACGCCTTCAACCCTTAAAAAAAGCCTTGAAGGGTCGACGATTCCTGCCAGAAGAGGACGTGCAGTAGGGATTTTCTGACTTCTACACGCAGCAGGACCCGGTATCTATCTCGTACTACATGATGCGTCAGTGGGATGATTCTCTCGATGTTCGTGGCTATTTTGCACGACTGGAATACCTATTCTGAACTGCACGACCTTCGAGCGGATATTTTTCGATTGCCTCTCATAGAACCCTGTCCGGAGTGCAGCTCTTGTCCACAACTCTCATGACACCGAAAAGAAAAACAAAATTATGAGAGAAAAGTACCGGTCCCTCACATTACATTAAGAATATTGTTTTTTTCCTTTCTTGTCATTTCATCCCCTTCGCCTCGTATCGGTGGGGGGGGGGGGGGGGGGAGGGGGCTTTAATGTATACAACTCACCACTCCTTAGCCACATAATTCCAAAAATTTTTAACATTTTCTAAAACTGGACACAATGGTTCACAAAATTAATGTTTGACAAATAAAAAGACAGATTTTCAGTTGCATAATTTAAAATATAAGTGGCTGATTTGCTGATTAATTAAAATATTGACAAAGGTGGAATGGCAAATGAATGTTTCAGAAGTGTAGAAGAGAGATGGACAGTTGATAAAGTTAAAAGATAAAAGTCGATGTATTAACTGATTAAGAAGGAAACATAGAAGAGTGAACTGATAAGTGGGTGTAGACTGCCAAAGGGAGGGGTAGTGAGGTAGCTGTAGGGATAGTGCATAAGAGGTTGTTTGCATGGCGCGAGTGTTTGGGAGAGTGAAGAGGAAGTCTTAGAATGTGGCTGCAGGGGAGTGGAGAGGAAGGGATCGTTGACAGGGAAAAATAGGGTGGGTTCTTTTAGATCTGGTAGGTCGATTAGGTGTCAGGGCGGTTTTAGTGGTAAGGTAATGTGGTGTAAGAGGCGTGGCAGAGTACCAGGATCAGTATGGGGGTGGGGAGAAACTAGGGACTGGGTATTGTCGAGTTTAGGGGTTACGCAGGACAATCGGAAATGTTCAAGATGGAAGAGTAGGGTGGGGAATTTTGTAAGCTGGTAGAGGATGTGGATGGGGGAGGGTAAGAGGATCCGCAAGGCTAGGTGGACTGCATGGTGTTCGAGGATCTGTAGGGCGCAATGAGAGGAGAGAAGCAGTCCATGCCGCATTAGCATAGCAGAGGATGGGTTTATAGTTGTAGAAGAGTATGGAAGGATGCAATCCCCATCGTCAGCTGGTTAGTAGTTTCAGTAGGCTTTTTGTTGAATGGTTAGTAGATGGAGCTTCCATGTTAGTTAGCGATCAAGTGTTAGTTCAAAAATGGTTCATATGGCTTTGGGCACTATGGGACTTAAATTCTGCGGTCATCAGTCCCCTAGAACTTAGAACTACTTAAACCTAAGTAACCTAAGGACATCACACACAACCATGCCCGAGGCAGGATTCTAACCTGTGACCGTAGCGGTCGCGCGGTTCCAGACTGTAGCGCCTAGAACCGCTCGGCCATTCCGGCCGGCCAAGTGTTAGTCCGAGGTATTTTAGTATGTTAATTATCTGGATAGGATAATCGTAACTCGTAAGATAAAAGTCGTGTGGAAGGAAGCTGCAAATGGTTCACGCTGTAATTATTGCCTGGGTTTAGGTAGGATTGATTCTGAGGAGCCACTGGTTGCACCAGGAGGTGAAATGATTGAGATGGAGGTGGAGGGGTCTTTGGGGTTTCTGGAGGGCAGGGTAGAGGGCGAGGAACGTGGAGTCACCGGCATAATGGAAGAGATGATCAGTAGGAGGGAGGACGGGGCTTTTAACAAAGTGGCAGTCTAGAGGACATACAAGAGAAAAAACAGAGCCTTGGGTAACACCTCCAGTGGGATAGAGGATACGGGAGTTGGTCTTATTAATGGTGACATCAACGGGCGATTAGAGGGAAGGCATACCTAATTTGTAAGAAAGACATAGGTCTGAAGCTTGAAAAGTGGGCCATACATGGTCAAATGTTCACCCCCGGTAGCTGAGTGGTCAGCGCCACAGCATGTCAATCCTAAGGTCCCGGATTTGATTCCCAGCTTCGCCGGAGATTTTCTCCGCACAGGGTCTGGATGTTTTGTGGTCCTAATCATCATCATTTCGTCCCCATCGACGCGCAAGTCGCCAAAGTGGCGTCAATTCGAAAGACTTGCACCCGGGCCGCACGGGTTTAGCCGAGCGGTATAGGGCGCTGGAGTCATGGGCTATGCGGTTGGTCCCGGCGGAGGTTCGAGTCCTCCCTCGGGCATGGGTGTGTGTGTTTGTCCTTAGGATAATTTAGGTTAAGTAGTGTGTAACCTTAGGGACTGATGACCTTAGCAGTTAAGCCCCATAAGATTTCACACACATTTGAACATTTGAACTTGCACCCAGCGAAGGGTCTACCCTACGGGAGGCCCTGGTCACATGACATTTAAATTGTACTTGGTGAAATGCTTGTCCGAGATTCAAGGGAAACAAAAATGGCTCACTTTTGGTTGTTGATTTGGTGGGGCAGAAGATAAGGGAAGTACAGAAGTTGATTGTTGGAGGAGAAATTTGTATGGATTGGGTGGGAGTTGTAGGTTGTGCTGGATACGTCGAGATAATCTGGATTCAAAAACCTCGCTAAACACGGAGGTGAGACTGACGGGACTGTAGGAGAAGACGTAAGGTAAAAACATGAGATTTTTTTAAACGTCTTGTACAAAGCTAAAATAAGATCTGACATTGGTACCTCTGATTAAACGGACAGTTTCATCTTTTCCAGAATAACCAAAAATCGTAGGAGGAAAATAACTGGAGCTCCTATTGTCAATAGCAGAAAAAAACAATGGTTCAAATGGCTCTGAGCAGTATGGGACTTAACTTCTGAGGTCATCAGTGCCCTAGAACTTAGAACTACTTAAACCTAACTAACCTATCATGAGTATGAGTGCACCCCATTTCAGTTCTCCCACCTAGGAAAAGTCCATGGCTGCACTGGGATTTGAACCCGGGTCCTCCATACACTTTAGACACACCCTCAAGACTACCTAACTGGTGCCAAAAGCAGTAGCGATACAATCGACGGCAAAAGTCTTCAATTCTTCCCTGAAGGCCATGAAGTCCGTAATGGAAGTAATCGTTTCATGCTTCAAAAATGGTTCAAATGGCTCTGAGCACTATGATACTTAACTTCTGAGGACATCAGTCTCCTAGGACTTAGAACTACTTAAACCTAACTAACCTAAGGACATCACACACATCCATACCCAAGGCAGGATTCGAATCTGCGACCGTAGCAGTCGCGCGGTTCCAGACTTTAGCGCCTAGAACCGGCCGGCGCAGAAAGAAAAGGTAGCCAACATCAGCTCATCACGACCGCTTTCATAGCGAAAATGGCCATACCAGAACGGCGGCCACATCTGTAGGAGGGAGACGGAAAGAAGCTGACAGAGCGCTACGCCTGTCGGGTAGGAACTGATGGCGAGCGGCGCGCCGGGAATAGCGGCATGAGTGATGAGTGACGCCGCGCCGCGTGTTGGCCGCCGCACCGTCAACGCGGCCCGCACACCCCAGTGACGCGTGGCCCAGCCTCCCAGCCGCCCAGACGCGGCCGCAGCGTTACGTATTCACGAACATCGAGCGCCGTCACGCGGCCGGTCTGCTGTGCGTTGGCGGGGCCGACACGGAACGCTGAACGACGCGCCACCGATACCCGGCCCTCGGGAGGGCCTGCCCCTGTCTTGTACCTGCGGTGGCCGACTGGCCAACGTTCGTGACGTCATAAGCGTGGCAGCCGAGGCCTACGAGAAAGACAGGCCGCGGCGCGTAAGTCACGAAGGTGGTCCTGCGCTCGCTCAGATCAGCAGACAAACTACGTTTATACATCTGTTAACCAGGCTTGTCCGTACAAAACGAAAACTGAATCTCCTACTGGAATCCGCTATTATGGAATCTTATGTTATTAGCCCTATAATGATCTTGGGCCTATTTATAATTTGTTACGGCTGTACTGGCGTACAATAAAATACACTACCGGCCATTAAAATTGGTACACCACGAGGATGACGTACTACAGACGCGAAATTTAACCGACAGGAAGAAGATGCTGTGATATGCAAATGATTAGCTTTTCAGAGCATTCACACAAGGTTGGCGCCGGTGGGGATACCTACAACGTGCTGACATGAGGAAAGTTTCCAACCGATTTCTCATACACAAACAGCAGTTGACCCGCGTTGCCTGTTGAAACGTTGTTGTGATGCCTCGTGTAAGGAGGAGAAATGCGTACCATCACGTTTCCGCCTTTGATAAAGGTCGGATTGTAGCCTATGGCGATTGCGGTTTATCGTATCGCGACATTGCTGCTCGCATTGGTGGAGATCCATTGACTGTTAGCAGAATATGGAATCGGTGGGTTCAGGAGAGTAATACGGAAGGCCGTGCTGGATCCCAGCGGCCTCGTATCACTAGCAATCGAGATGACGTTGCATCACAAACAGGCGAGTCTGTGATGGTGTACCTAACGACGAACCTGCGTGCACGAATGGCAAAACGTCATTTTTTTCGGATGAATCCAGGTTCTGTTTACAGCATCATGATGGTCGCATCTGCGTTTGGCGACATCGCGGTGAACGTGCATTGGAAGCCTGTATTCGTCGTCGGCATACTGGCGTATCACCCGGCGTGATGATATGGGGTGCCATTGGTTACACGTCTCGGTCACCTCTTGTTCGCATTGACGGCACTTTGAACAGCGGACGTTACATTTCAGATGTATTACGACCCGTGGCTCTACCCTTCATTCGATCCCTGCGAAACCCTACATTTCAGAAGGGTAATGCACGACTGCATGTTGCAGGTCCGTACGGGCCTTTCTGGATACAGAAAATGTTCGACTGCTACCCTGGCCAGCACATTCTCCAGATCTCTCACCAATTGAAAACGTCTGGTCAATGGTGGCCGAGCGACTGGCTCGTCACAATACGCCAGTCACTACTCTTGATGAACTGTGGTGTCGTGTTGAGGC
The DNA here is from genome assembly GCF_023864345.2 of Schistocerca serialis cubense. Lineage (NCBI taxonomy): Eukaryota > Metazoa > Arthropoda > Insecta > Orthoptera > Acrididae > Schistocerca > Schistocerca serialis. The sequence goes on along the minus strand of NC_064644.1, from coordinate 429,874,669 downwards.
TGCATGGGCAGCTGTAAATGTACACGCCATCCAAGCTGTGTTTGACTCAATGCGTATCAAGGCGTATCAAGGCCGTTATTACGGCCAGAGGTGGTTTTCTGGGCACTGACTTCTCAAAATCTGTGCAACCAAATTGCGTGAAAATGTAATCACATGTCAGTTCTAGTATAATATATTTGTCCAATGAATGCTCGTTTATCATCTGCATTTCTTCTTGGTGTATCAAATTTAGTGGCCAGTAGTGTAAATTCATTCTAAAATCATTATCAGTTGCATAAGGCATAACTTCCAGCATGTAATGAGTACTGATAAGCAAAAGAGACTAAATGCTATAAACAAGTCGTTATACCATTTGATCTTAAATTAAATTTTGCATTAGTACTGTTAATTAGTAAGACTTCATAACAGCAGAGTCCAGTGGAAGATGCAATTCTCGTTAGTACTTAGACGCCCAGCTGCGAGTTAACGGGTTTAGAAACGCATTTTGTCTGCTGAGCTGAACGAGCGAGCGAGCTCCGGACTCTCTTCGTGACGTACGCGCGCGGCCTGTCTTTCTCGTCGACTTCGAGGCAGCTTGCTTCCTTAAGCATGAGCTGTGTCTCTGCAGTATGCTCACAATATTAAGAGTCTGTATAGCGACCACACTGAAAAATGGATTTCGTATCGGACTGATGAAAGAGTTTTGCTGTTTTCAAGCTGTTGCCTGGCATATTAAATGGATGCACAAATCTTCTAGTTGCCACTTGAACATTGTTTGTTGGAAAAGCTACGCTGAAGAACTTTATTTGAAACGTCATGTTTCTTGAATCTGCTATTATGGAATCTTACTGTTATTAGTCCTATATTGATGGGAAGTCCCTGAATGAGAAAGACAACCGCCCTTATTGCCTCCTTCCTGTTTAATTACCCATCCTTCGTCATGAATAACAATACGAATTAACGTAGCTTCCATCCCACTGCCTCAAGGCTCTGATCCCTCTCCTCTCCTTTATCTCCTCCACCCTGCTGATACACCTCCACCAATCCAGATTCTTCTGTATACACATGACACCGTGTTACTTGCCCTCTACCCTATGTTCCAGAAATCCTAAAGGTCTCTCCAAAATCACCTAAATAGTTTGCCTCCTGGTGTAACCTGTATCTTCTCATGATCAACCCCTCTAAAATACAGGCAATAACTATAGGATGCACTATCCGCACCTTCCATATCAATGAGTTTTACCTTATCATTTACAACTGCCGTATCCAATTAACTACTATAATAAATATCTTGGGCTAACACTCGACTGGCATCCAACATGGGAACCTAACATACTGAAATTACTAATCGATCTAACTTGGAGATTACACCCCTCCATTACTGTCCTCATCTATAAAACCCTCATCTGGCCCAGCCACTACAGCAAGGCGAATATTGCATCGATATCCGGCCCGCCATGGTGCTGTAAGCCCCTCCAGATTCTTGAACACCATCTACTCTGTCTCTTTCTGCATCTGTCTACCTTTCTCCACATGGATCCTCTACCATCTCATCAAATTTCCACCCCTCCTCACCCACGCCGCATATCCTATACTATCTGTAAATTAGATTTCTGTAATTCCATTGCTCCCATCTGATAACGACATGGTATGCTGTCAAATCTTTACAAACACGTCAAACCATGCCTATACCTACTCACACTCCTACAAAACGTGAGACAACTCTCTCTCCCAGAGATTTCTCCCTCGGCTTTTAACTCTTCCCGTTGGTCCCACTTCCCGTCGGGGCTTCTCTCTCCTATTCCCCTTCCATGCATCACCTTCCCTTTCCTCTTCTTTCCACTGCCCACCTATACAGAAAACTCCTCCACATCCTCTGTCTGTCTCATCTTCTGTATTCCCACAATCTACCTCAACCACTACCTTCGTCTCCTTTTCTACACACGTCCCTGAATGCTATGGAGCGTATTCTCTCCTCCTGAAATACTTCTCACCCAGAGCAAGTCCTTCAGAGTTTAAGTGAAAGTGTAGCTCTTCAGTGTTTTTTATCAGAAGAATATCACCATTCTGCGAACTGTTTTTTAAAATGTGTATACTTTCGTCTTTTGTTGTTCATCTTCGATTTTTAATGTAAAATAGAAAAACAATCCCGCTGCGTTTTTTATCATTCTTATTATATGTTTTTAATTCCATTTTGTGGAGAGTGGAATATCAAAGCCATTTCGCTCCCTAATCACAACTCCTGGTTTACTACAGAGTATGCTCATACACATTCCACAAATTCTACACCTACATATTCTCCATATCCTCTCCCAAAGCACTCTACTCAGCACCTGATCTACGATATTTCCGAACCGGGGCAAAAACTTGATAGTAGTGACACCCTCCCACCACCCCCCAACCCCCTACCCCCTTCCGAGCGTTTGAGATAGTACATCAAAAATCTAAAAAATCGATTTTTAAAAAAATATGTTCATTTTATAGCGCACTTCTTTCTGAAGAGCATGATGTATAAAACATATATGTTCGATGAAATGTAGGACATGTTATTCGGTCGTAAGTGTGCCAAACTGTAGTGCCACGCCTCTTCACACAGCATTCTTTTATCGTATGTCACTGTATTTTGCTCAGTGCAATTCAAATGTCTATATTTTGTAATAGAATCCATCAAGCCTATAATCAAGAGAGTGGAAATTAAAATGTCCTGTGGGGCCTCTCCTTCTCCCAGCCGGCCGATTGGACATCCTATCCCCCCGCCCCCCTCCTTTAAAGAGAAGAAAAATGAAAAGAACAGAAAAACCTCACAATTAAAATTGTGTGGGATTATTTGTGACCGGGAGACTAAGAATTGTTCAGAAAATTTTCTAATCCCTTCCTCTTTTGTGTGACATAAAATTAAATATAGGAAACATAAAACAAGTAAATACAAGAGAGAAGCAAGACGTACTCATTTCGTCAGTCCTTAGTTCTCAGCATTTTTTTCGCTCTCTAATCTTGCTAGAGCTTTAAAAGCCGTTCTTTCCTTTCTGCGAAAGACTGTATTACCCGTCTGCCTGTTTAGCTGAGTTTACCATGCAGCAGCCCCTGGTTCGATTTCCGGCCACATTGGAGATTTGTCTCTGATAGTGGACTGGGTGTGTTGTCCTCATCATTACCGACGCGCCAGTCGACCAATGTGGCGTAACATGAAATACTTGCAACCCGGTGGACCAACTTCCCCGAAAAGAGGCCTCCCGGCAATCATTGCGACAAGATCATTTCATTTCAACTATTACCTCATCAAAATTCGTCAAACGTTTTGCCACATGAAAAATCAAAATGTCGCTGTCTAGTACTGAAAAAGTTATTAATATGAATAGTACCTAAGATTGACGTGGTTTCTCGATCTGATTGCATCTATTTTGTGAAATTCTTCCATACAAAACGAAATAGGATTTTCTAATTTTGCAGTATTTGTAGCACACGCCAAATTACCGAGATTGTTTTGGCACAAATGGTCGTTTTCACATACCTCATTTACATAAAAACACGACAGCACATAATTCACGAAGTACCAGTATCAAATGCCTACTAGGGTTACCATAAGCCAAAAGTTTTATGTCAGGAAATAGTTTCACATTTCATTCATACGCCCAGTTTCTCGAAATTTTTATAGACGTTTCGAATCGTCATATTCTTCCACAGATTTTGTGTGATGTCTCTGATTCTTCTCCTTCCTCGTTCTAACAATCTTGTCATCACTAATTCTGTAACTATTCCTGCCGTTGACAAACCTAATGCACCAATTAACTTAACAAACCCTGCCACAACCACAGGTACAATTACCCCCGGGTGTACTCTCCTGTCAGGGGTTATTACCTGCTCCTGCAACGCGTTTACCACCTTATTCCGAGAGTAGAACTTAAAGCTGCTGACCGGGTATAGTACAACTGGTAGGTGGCAAAAAAATTTCTGTCAAAATTTCTTGTTCTTGGATACTCTGAGAATATGTAATCTTTCTTCCCTATTATTCCTGTTAGCCGTTTATTTCCAATCTGGTAATCTGAATCTAAGGACTTCGTTAATAATTGTAACAACGCTAATCATTCGCACACCCGATTAACCACAAACAAACAGCGAAGAGTATTCACCCGTTCGGGTTTATTCGGCTTAGCTCCAATAGCTCCGTTCTGTTTGTCTGCGGGAAAGTTTTTTATTTCTAGGTGCGACGGGGATTCCTCTGGCAGAGACATCACGTACACTATGAAGGCATTCAAAAATCAACCTCCGATTCGTTCAGAAATCAACTTAGAATGTGTTAAATATGTTCAAAATTCTTCGGGGATCATTTTCAAAATCATATGAATAATCGATAGATCGTCTTGCGCAGGATGCTCCACTCTTTGTGAAACAAAATTTTTCTTCAAGAAGATGAATTTGGCTCGCTCTGAAATTGCCGCCGGCCGCGGTGGTCAAGCGGTTAAAGGCGCTACAGTCTGGAACCGCGCGGCCGCTACGGTCGCAGGTTCGAATCCTGCCTTGGGCATGGATGTGTGTGATGTCCTTAGGTTAGTTAGGTTTAAGTAGTTCTACGTTCTAGGGGACTGATGACCTTAGAAGTTAAGTCCCATAGTGCTCAGAGCCATTTGAACCATTTGAAATTGCCGCCCAGGGCAGATACCCCTACATCTAGGGATTCGGGCCTGAGACTAACCGCTCCCTGGCAACGATATGCGCCCACACATGTGACACTGAACCCGCTTCTTCCTCCAATATTTGGGCTCCCCTCCCTCACCATCCCTTTCATTACATTCGTTGTCCTTAGCTTGACGTGGTCTCCATCCTAGCTACATGTATCCCAAATCGCATGTTTATCCGCCAACCACCCTCCCACATTGTACCTATTACCACAAACAAAGCGTTCTCCTATGCGTTATTTGAAATACCACAATGCAAATGGTCGTTTTTGTGTTTAAAAACATCTATTTCGTTCATTGAAACCTTTTATTCCGTCTTTGTGTCTTAAAAACTCTTTTGGCTGAAGAATGGATTACTGTTCCGTTTGCAGCCCACACTCGCCACGCTGTGATGAACCAATGAGGTAACAATAAATATAAAAAGCTGATGGAAAACGCATGTGAAATGATGATGTGCCCCGTTTGCGACTGAAAATTATATAAAAACAGGCCACCACATTGCTAGTAACATGAGATTACTACACAGGTTTCGGACAGCTAAGACAGGCCACCCAAAAAATATCCAGAATGGATGAACATATATAGCGCCAAAGAAACTGATATAGGCATGCCTATTCAAAAACAGAGATTTGTAAACAGGCACAATATGGCGGTGCGGTCGGTAACCCTTATATAAGATAACGAATGTCTGGCGCAGTTGTTAGATCGGTTGCTTCTGCTACAATGGCAGTTTTTCAAAATTCAAGTGAGTTTGAACGTGGTGTCATAGTCGGTGCACGACCGATGGGACACAGCATCTCAGAGGTGGCGACGAACTTGGGATTTTTCCCCTACGGCCATTTTACTAGTGTACTCTGAATATTAGGAATACGGTAAAACATCAAATCTCCGACATAGCTACGGCCGGGAAATTATCCTGCAAGAACGGACCAACGGCGACTAAAGAGAATCGTTCAACGTGACAAAAGTGTAACCTTTCCGCAAACTGCTGCAGATTTTAGTGCTGGACCATCAAAAAGTATCAGCATGCGAACCATTCAACGAAACATCATGCATAAGGGCTTTCGGAGCTGAAGGCCCACTAGTGTACCCTTGATGATTGCACGACACAAAGCCTTAAGCCTCGCCTGGGCCCGTCAACACAACGTTGGACGGTTAATGACCGGAAACATGTTGCCTGGCCCAACGAGTAGTTTCAAATTGTATCGAGCGCGTGGATGTGTACGGGCATGGACACAAACTCATGAACCCATGGACCATGCATGTCAGCAGGGGACTGTTGAAGCTGGTGGAGGCTCTGTAATGGTCTGGAGCGCGTGCGTTTGGAGAGATATGGGACCCCTGATATGTCTAGAAACGACTCTGACAGGTGATACGTAAGTAAGCATCACGTCTTATCACCTGCATCCATTCATGCCCATTGTGCATTCCGACGAACTTGGGCAATTCCAGCAGGACAATGCGACACCCCACACGCCCATAATTGCTACATAGTGGCTCCAGAAACACTCTTCTGAGTTTAAACACTTCCGCTGACCACCAAATGGCTCTGAGCACTATGGGACTTAACATCTGTGGTCATCAGTCCCCTAGAAATTAGAACTACTTAAGCCTAACTAACCTAAGGACACCACACATATCCATGCCCGAGGTAGGATTCGAACCTGCGACCGTAGAGGTCACGCGGTTCCAGACTGAAGCGCCTAGAACCGCACGGCCACACCGGCCGGCCTGACCACCAAACTCCGCAGACATGAAAAGAAGAGATCTTCACCCCTTTGTGCTCTTACGGATTTATGGACAGCTGTGCAGGATTCATGGTGTGAGTTCCATCCAGTACTACTTCAGACATTAGTCGAGTCCACGCAACGTCGTGTTGCGGCATTTCTGTGTGCTCGAGTTGGGGACGTCATCTCATGCCGCTCATGTAAGTATGGCTCATCTTAAGAGAACATTTGGAGAGCAACGGTTGATCGGGAAACACAAAATGCTCTGTGCACTCTCAAAAGTTAGCACCGCTATACTTTTATTTGTGGCGAAAATTAAAACAAGAGGTCTGTTAGGAAACACCGACGGCTCCCGAAGGCATGAAATGCCTTCTAATACGAGTCTGCGCTGTCGTTAAACCCAGATAAAATTCACGTCCAGTATTGTGTCTCCAGAACCACTGTAAGTAGGCTGTTTAGGGTTTTTATTGGTAACGCCACCTCTGTATGAAAATCACTGGCTGTGCTGTGTGCAGTCTGTGGCTGCTTTGCATTGTTGTAATACTCGCCATTGTAGTGTTAGGCAGCTGGCTGTGAACAGCGCGTAGCATTGCGCAGTTGGAGGTGAGCCGCCAGCAGTGGTGGATGTGGGGAGAGAGATGGCGGAGATTTGTAATTTGTCATGAACTGCTATATTTATATATGATGATATCAAGGTAAATACACTGTTTCTTCTCTATTAATATCTTTCATTTGCTAACTATCCCTATCAGTAGTTAGTGCCTTCCATAGTTTGAATCTTTTATTTAGCTTGCAGTAGTGGCGCTCGCTGTATTGCAGTAGCTTGAGCAGCGAAGATTTTTGTGAGGTAAGTGATTTGTGAAAGGTATAGTTTAATGTTAGTCAGGGCCATTCTTTTGTAGGGATTTTTGAAAGTCAGATTGCGTTGCGCTAACAAAAATATTGTGTATCAGTTTAAGGACAGTCGTGTATAATTGTTTAAAGGGGACGTTTCATATGTCGACCCTTAGCCGAGGATACCTCACTGGAATCTTCTGATTTTTTTTCTTGTAGTTTGTGTAATTAGTGAAGCTTTTGTTTATTGCTAGCGCGTAATTGTAGAGAAAATCTCCTTTGTAGTTGCAGTCTTTCATTGTTGTACAGTAAAACAGTTGTGGCATGCATGTAGATTTGGACCAAGTATTTCGCAGCTGCAATTAACTAGATATTATTTTCAGTGTTATGTTAATGTGTTCTCTTATTTTTGCTCTTCAAATTGTGCTTTTCTGTGTTATCGTGAAATATTGTGACAATAATGGCGTGTGAAAAACGTAATACTAGGCTCCAAAGTAAATTGAGAAATGACAGTGAAGACGAAAGCAGTGTGTTAGCGCCGCAGAGTAATGAATTAACTAATGTTCAAAGTACTAATTTGGTAATTGTGCATAGGGAAATGGAGCGGGCGGCAAACAATGGTGTAGACAGTGAAACAATTAGAGAACAGGGAAGCATTATCGATCGATCGGTCGGCAACAGCTCGCCTCAGGAATCCGAAATGACAGGAAACAATCTCGCAAATACTGTAGATTCAGGTTTTGGACCCTCACCGTTTTCTCAAATGAGTCAAGACACATTTTCTGCTTGTCAAAATGTGAATGTTTCCGGTGCAAATTCACTGCCGAAAAGCACTGAGGAACATGTTCCAGACACCAGTGCATTGTTATTACAATTAATACAGCAAATGGGACAAACACAGCAAAAGATTCAAAAGTTGGACACAATGGAACAAAATCTTCGAAAGTTAGATACAGTGGAACAAAATCTTAAAAAGTTAGACACAGTGGAACAAAATCTTCAGAAGTTAGACACAATGGAACAAAATCTTCAAAAGTTAGACATCACACTTGAACAAACACGTGAAGATTTAACTACTGAGTTACATAACATGGAATCGAAATGTCAAAAAGTCTGTAATGACGTAAAAACACAAATTTGTGAGCATTTTCAACCTATTTTTTCGCGGCATGAAAATGCATTACAGAATCACGAAGCAGCCATAAAAGAACTGCAAGCCATTGTTCATGAAAATCATGAGACCTTGTGGGCTAAAATTGACTCAGTTGCATCTACCGATTCGGTTACACAACTTGCAATAACTCAGGAAAACTTAAAGGACACAGTAGATTCGATTTCAACACAAATGGACACTCTGAAACTTGGTTCAGAAAGACACATGGAGGAAATAAGTACACTATCAGAGAAAGTAGCCGAACTTTCGGATCAGGTCACTAACTTATCTACAAAGGTAGATGATGATCTGAATGACACAAGACCTGTAGCCTTCACTGACACAGAAGAGTATGAACAAATTAGAAAATTCAAACAGAATCAAAATCAAATCAATACACAGTACAAAAGAGAAATCCGGGAAGTACAAGATCAACTGACACAGGTAATACAAGAATTACGTATTTCAGAGGATACTCGCGCCCCAATACGAGAAGAGGGACATAGAAATACGGAAAAGCCAAAATATAATAACACAGAGCATTTCGGTAGTTATGAAAGAAATTGTCAATGTGCACCGAATTTTGATATGGAACGGCCGACACGACCTAACAATGACCGATATGCGACTCGCCGACATGATGATTTTGACTATAAGCTGTTCATTACTACACGTAAATTCAAAACATTTAAGAATTCTGGCAACGACATTCATCCACAAGCATGGCTCCATCAATTCTCGCATTGTTTTCCTCCCAACTGGTCGTTAGAACACAGATTAGAATTTATGTGTGGCTACTTGGAGAATGAACCAGCTGTAAGAATGCGATCGGTAATTCACGATTGCCACAGTGAAGGAGAGTTTTACCATGCCTTCCTCTCAGCATATTGGTCTCAAGCCACACAAGACCGAGTAAAACATAGCATCATAATGATGAAACGTTTCGAACAATCTGAATTTTCCAGTCTTATGAAATATTTTGAAGACATGTTGCATAAGAATCAGTATCTTACAGCCCCTCAGAACTCATCCGCATTTGCTTAATCAAACTGCCTGAACATTTACGACATATTATTTTGGCAGGACGTTGCAAAGACGACATTGAAGCATTTCAGGGACTTTTACAAGAATTAGAAATTGACACTGACAATCGCGGAACGCGAAACCAGGAACACAACAATTACAGGTCACATCCGTCGCAATTCCGCGATGAAAGAAGTAATAACTTGACATGACAAGGCTATTCTCACAACATAAATCGTGACCAAAACAGACACCACCCGTATGACAACCGTTGGCATAGTAGTAATCACTACAGGGAAAGATCACCTCTCCGTGGTAATGACTATCACAGAGACAATAAGAGAAACAGACAATATGGGAACCAAAATAAATACTATCAAGGGAGACAGAATAACTTTAGACGCAACGGACCAGCGCGCAGTTACGATTCAGGGAGAAATTCTCCACCATGTGACCGACAAGAAAGAAACTATGGAATCTACCGACATGACGACAGACGATATGATCGTAACGACAGACCTGAATTGCATCAGAACTGGCGGGATTCAAACAGAGCAGGGCCCTCTCGTCACGGTGAATTTGTAGAAGTTAGGTCTCCAAATCCCAATAACGACGCGCGCCAACAAAGAGACAATAGGCAATGACTCACACCGCTGGCAGCAACAAAACGTACTTATGAAACTGATGACGCAGCTGCCGTAGCTAGTAATTACGTAAAAATGGAAGACATTAGGGACATCTTACTCCAGGAACACGACGTAAAACATAACAACATTGCATATCCTGTGATTCACATTACTGTAAATGACGTAAAATTTACGGCAGTACTTGACTCTGGCAGTCCCATTTCAGTAATCAGTGAAACAGCCTTTAGCAAATGCAACAAATCGAACGATTGCCCCACACTTCCGTTACGTAAGATTAAATTACAAGGTGCAATCTTTGGAAAAAGTGTAGATGTACGCCAACAAACCAATTTAGAATTCTTTTGTCAAAGCCACAGCTTCTCTATGAACTTTCTCATTGTTCCATTATTGTCGACGGAAATTATATTGGGAGTAGACTTTTTGAATGAATACAAAGCAATCTTAAACTTTCACGATGCTGAAATAAGTTTAGAGAAAGAAGGTAAGTCAATAGCTTTGAAATTTGAAGATTGGCTCTCAAACCATGACGAGGAAATTAATCGGCTTTACCTTCTGTTAGACAACAGTTCGGACTTTTCTACGGAACTAGACACTAACAATCACTCTGCAAGTACTGACAGGGATGATATCGACGGCGCATTTGACACTAATAAGTTAATTCAGAATAAAATTCAAACAATTGAGAATCGTAATGACACTGATAGGCAGGACCTTTTCGAGATTTTACAAGCACATTCCACAGTTTTTACTCATAAAACAGGAACAATCAAGGGATTTCAATACCAATTTCGTGTTCGTGAGCATACTAAATTTTGTGTTAGACCATACATAATTCCGGCGCATTATAGGGACCGTGTTAGAACAGAAATACAATCTATGCTTAATGAGGGCATTATTGAGCCTGCAGTAAGCTCATACAACAATCCATTACATGTTGTTGAGAAGAAAAATGGATCGATCAGGCTTGTCTTAGATTCGAGACAAATCAATACGATCATTATTCCTGAAACAGACAGGCCGCAAACGTTAGAAGAACTTCTTCAAAATTTTAATGGTGTAAAAGTGTTGTCTTCCATTGATCTCAGATCCAGCTTTTATCAGATCGAACTTCATCCAGAATGTAGAAAATACACAGCTTTCCTTTGTTTCGGCGTTTGTTATCAGTTTCGGAAACTTCCCTTTGGTTTGAACATTTCTTCAGCAGCATTCATTCGCGGGCTAAATTCCATATTACCTGAATTCTTAAAACGTCACATCACCTTATATGTGGACGATATTCTAATAGCAGAAGCTTCATGGGAACTACATAATCGCATCCTCAACAGTTTGTTACGTATTCTTGCAGAATCTGGAATTACAGTTAACTTGGAAAAGTCTGAATTCGGTAGGACAAAGGTGAAGTTTTTGGGACATATTATTTCTTCTGAAGGCATTCAGCCGGATCCTGAAAAGTTAGAAGCAATCAGAGCCATTCCAGTTCCATCCACAAAAAGACAAGTCCGCAGTTTTCTAGGTCTCGTAAATTTTTACCGTCGTTTTCTGAATATGCAAATTCTTGTTACACCAAAACTTTGTTCTCTCACTGGAAAAAATACTATTTGGAACTGGGACGAACAAGCACAATTGGAATTCAATTCTTTGAAAGAAGCGTTACTTCACGCGCCAATCTTAGCTCATCCAGATCTGTCACAAGATTTCTGCCTTAGCACGGATTCTTCTAAAGTCGGTCTTGGTGCCCATTTATTTCAAGAAGCCATAGAAAATGACACTACCATTCAGAAAACCATTGCTTTTGCTAGCCGAGTGCTAACAAAATCTGAAAAAAATTATTCCGTTACTGAATTAGAAGCTTTAGCTATCGTTTGGGCATTTAACAAATTCCGTTTCTTTCTTTCTGGTAAGCACGTAAAAGTATACAGTGATCATCGTGCATTACAATTTCTTATGTCTTCAAAATTAAATCATGACAGGTTAAAACGTTGGGCATTGTTTCTGCAAGAATTCCGCTTCACAATAGTCTACATTCCCGGCAAGGAGAACATTGTTGCGGACGCACTGTCACGCGCACCGGCTGGGCTTGAGAAAAGTACCACAGAAGGCAACCTCGAGAAAAATTTCAGTATTCTTTACATTCAGAAAGTCGCCTTTGAAAACTTCATCACCACATCTTTAAAGGACATTGCTCATGAACAAGATAAAGATCCGATTTGGAAAGACATCAAGAGCAAATGGCATGAAAAGACTTGAGGTTTACTTGAGGGGATATTCTGGATTTGAAGTACTTTCAGTGAGATACCAGATTCGGCATTATTATCTGGTTAGAAACAACATACTGTTCAAACGCTGCACTGTTGATGACAAGCTATGGGTACTTTGCATTCCTGACGATTTTGTTAATAAGCTCATTTGGTACATTCATTTCAGCTACGCACATTTTGGTCCACGAAAATGTTATCATATTCTTCGAACGACTTGTTATTTTAACAATATGGAAAAAAAGAATTCGAAGAGTCTTGTCTATTTGTAAACTTTGTCAAAAGGCGAAACCATCTACTGTCTCACATCGTGCTCCGTTATTTCCTATTATTCCTGCTAAATTAAAAGAATTTGCTGCTGTTGATCTCTTGGGACCGCTTGTCAGAACATCCAATGGATTTTCGTACGTTCTAGTCGCTGTTGAACTTACTTCAAAATTTGTTTCTTTCACTCCGTTACGTAAAGCCACTGGACGATCTGTATCCAACGCCTTTGTTAAAAATTTCTTACGTGAAGTTGGCCACGTTGCTAAAGTCATTTCAGATAACGGACCGCAATTTAGATCTGCTGTTTGGTCACGCACGCTTCGGAATCATAAAATCAAACCTGTTTTTATTTCATTGTACTCACCACATTGCAACCCGTCTGAACGGATTATGAAAGAAATCAATAAGCTTTGCAGACTTTATTGTCACAGAAAGCATCAGCATTGGGACAGACATCTACAATTATTTCAAAATGTGCTGAATGAAATGCCTCATGATTCCACTGCTTTACCACCTACTCTTGTACTGAAGAATGAAGAACCACCGAACAGAATCAGAGAGCTTGTACCTTTCCCGAATACACGTAAACTTCGACACAAAGACACAATTGATTTGGCTCTTAAAAATATAAAATCTGCAGCAGACAAAAGGAGAGAACTACACGGTAAAGCAAATGCAAAGAAATTATATATTGGTCAGAAAGTTCTCATTAAAGCTCATTCATTGTCACATAAGAAGAAACACTTGAGTCACAAATTCTTTCTAGTTTACAATGGACCTTACAGAATCCGACGTATACCACATAATAATTGCATTGAAGTTGAAACTCTGCGTACTAGGAAGAGTAAAGGTTTACACCACATTTCACATGTAAAACCGTTTATTGAAAGATAATGTGCTTTTTAACTTTGTCATTGCCATAAAACTTTTCACTTTACATTACTGTTAACATGCAACAATGTTTGAAGTTAAATATCCAGTCTAGAACCTAGGGAACATTTTTAAACAGAAATTACGAATGCATTGTTATAGTGAACAGACGACACAGTGTTGTATTTTTACATTCTTGCTTGTTAGTTGCACGATTATGGAACGACTATAAGGCTTACATACTTAGAACATTTACCAGTATTGCTAATGAGATTTTAATGCAACATTTTGGTTTACTTGAGGGGATATTCTGGATTTGAAGTACTTTCAGTGAGATACCAGAAAGCACAGTGGTTAGTTTATGTGACAGCTACACGATTTTATCACGACGCTACTAATGAGTGACAGTTTACAATATTGCTTTTGCAGTGTTTCTGTTTTGTATCTGCACAGTTTTCTGTTTTGTTCTGGAAAGTGAAACAGGTTTTGGTGGTGACTTTTGTGGTGTGGCTACGGTGAGACTGCCTTTTCCGTAGCGCAACGGTGCGTTGCAGCGCAGTGCTTTCCTCATCACGGCAATAAGCGTAATAACTAAGATATCTCTACGCAAAGCATTTCACTTTTGTGTATTATGAGGTAAGTACATTGACTTCTGCAGAACTTAGCTTTCAGAGGACGATAACTACGACACTTCCACACAGATTATGTTGCAACAAGACGCACATTTAGCACTATAGTACACGTATTTGAGTGATTAATTTTGTACTTAAAACATTTATTTTTAAAGATTTTTGAATTACAAAGAAAGTTTTCCGTGATACATTTCATTCCATTGCTGTAATCTGTAACACCTGAGGGCATAATTACATTAATCCTCAGGGGGGTACATGCTTACTTTGTGTACCATGTGTGTGGCAACCACAAGGAACCCTAGCTAATATGGTATTTGCTTATACAACTTTACACATCGGTACCATATTTCTCTAACACACAAATTACACAGCTATCTGATCATTTAACTGAGAGAAAAACATGTTTTTTACTATGTTAGTGACACATGTTTACGTAATTACACCATTGGATAACTTCACACTTACGAAATTGTATTTTGTCTGTACTGTGTGAACTCTTCATATTTTTTCGGAATCATTGTGATACTATGAGAGCTTTGAATGATGTATTTGGTGAGGGAGCATGATTTTATAGTACGTTTGAGGCAGATGACACTATTGAAATGAGCAGAGAATATTTTTTAGGTTTTGAAATTATCGGAGGAAGCTACGACGACGATGTGTATTATACTGTTGAGGTATGTTTATGATTAATAAGATGATGATACCGTATATGAGGAGTTTGATTATGCTACGTATTTCTTATGATGAAATATGGAATAATGGGTAGTGATTAGGGACTCTGATTTGTGAAAAAGGTTGTTGGAAACCAAGAATCGTACTTTAAGAGTTATGAAATGTGTCTATATGCGTGAATGAATGTATCACAATGCCGGCGAAAATTTTTGGACACTGTTATATTTATAGGGTTTTGTTTCTACACATTTGCAACGCAAATTCTCGACCCGTGAAATTTTGTATATGAGACTGTCACTGTAGCGGAAACTGCTGTCGTAAATATTTCCGTAAGAAAGTTAAGTGACCACCTGCACGTAATGCGTCGTGGGCACGCAGCTGTGTCAGACGCCGGGAGAACAAGTCATTAGTGAGTGCCTCGTCAGAAGCACAGGTAGAAAAAAAGAAAGGGGAGGCCATTGTAGAAAGCATCGCAAATATTACACGCTCATTACCTGAAAACATATGATTACTCGTACTTTGTGCTAATTACTGAAATGCTTATGAATTGATGAGAAATATCCGTACATCTGCACACCTGATTATGACAAGTGTCTTTCTACGACAGTTGAGAGCTACTGACTTATGAAATGTCACATGACTATTGAATTATATTTTTATGCTTTGCTTTTCGTAGTTGCTTATTTCACTTGATGTCTGGTTTCCAGCTGTGTTGCAGCATTGCTTTTATAAAATGAAATGCATTTGCTAATGTGAACACTTTCTGTCAACAGATCTATTAAATAATTATTTTGTGATCCACATTCTTTAAAAAAGGAGCACTTGGAAAGGAAAGAACAATAAGAAGGAACTAGTAACAGTAACACATAATTTTCTTTTCACGTACATGGTAATATTTTTTTTACAATAAGTTGTTGTGGTGCACCACTTTAATTAGTTAGACATTAAGATGTGATTATACATTTCCCTTATCTGCATTGTTATCTTTAGTGTACTATTTTTTCTGCTTGAGCTATGTCATGTTTAGATATAAGTTATTTCTGCTGCTATTTGCCAGGCATAGTGCTACTAAATTTCACTTTGTATTACTCTGTTAAGCTAGTTTTACTATTGATTTATTTTTATTTTGCTGCTCATTGCATTATATCAGTTGTAATTTATGCTGCTTGCTTTGCCTTTTGTATTTTTTATCATTGCTGTTTGTGTTACTTATTTTGTGCTGCTGCATTGCCTCGTGCCTTAGTTTAGCATCTGAGCTCAGTAGATTTAAGTTAGCTTAAGAGTGGTAGACTATATAAGAAACTAACTATGATGAATTGGAAGAAATGCATTTAGACGCTATAAGAAAATGGTTTGGCCAAAAAAAAAAACAAAAAAAAAGTATTTTAGGTAGGATTTTCTTGGAAATAAATGATGAGGTAAGATAATGGAAAATAAAAATGAGGTAAGAAATGTGTGAACATATAAAAACAGATAGCATGCTTAGTTAGAATTTTTTTTGGTGGAAACAAAGGATGAAATAAGAGGAAAGATATATGAAGTTTTGGGTTGGACTGCAGTACCAAATGTTACACTGAAAACGAACCCTGCCCTTTCCTATTGGTGTTATCCCACTATGTGTGTGTGTACCCTTGTGTATTTGTTTTCTTCCTGTCTCTGTGTAGTTTCATAGAATTTTTTCTTCTTTTAATATTAAGCTACATTCACTATGATGAGGAATACTGTTATCCTCGAATATAATTGGCATTAATAATATGTTATTTACTTTGTAAAGATGTTAGACATTATTAATTCCGTTCTGTTTAATGCTCATGTGTGAAGTTGATGTTTCGAAAGTTATTCTGATCTTTTATGTATGTACTCATGTCATAATTCCTGTAACACTGACGTATATGTCTATTTCTATTCTTTTGTAACGCCTGTATTACTACAAATGTTATCTGTATTATTATGTTTTTAATGATGTATTTTGTACCTTTGTTATTGTATTTTTATGTTACCAAATTGTAATTGTTACCAGTTCTTCAAATTAAGTAACATTTCACTGCACACGTTTCTGTTGGTCATAGTATATGGACAATATGTGAGAAGTAGGGACTGTTAGTGTTTGCACGTGTGTTAATAATTCAGCAAGGGACTGGATAACAGCATTGCTGGTTCTAAGGACAATTCCAAAAACTTTGTGAGTGCACAAGTGGTGGTTTATGGACTTGCTACATTATCCGCAAGACTCTTCAGTGGTGATTGTGCACCTGCACAGTCACAACAGATGGCTGCTGGCTATCTCTACAAGGACTACAGTGAGTCTGCATCTTTGATGGCCCACAAATAACATTATTTCTACAAGGACTACAGTGGGTCTGCACCTCAGATGGCCCACCAATACTGTAGTCTCTACCAGGACTGCAGTGGGTCTACTCTGCGATGAACTACCTACCAATACTCTTCAAAATTTCGACTGACTCTGCTGTGGGTTTGCTCTGTTGTGACCCAATACTTGTCTGCATGTCGAGAGTCAGCACTGTCTTTCCGTTGGAAGGACAACACTACTTCTTCAAGACTGCATGGAAATCCACTACTTCTGTGTGCACTCTCTTTTACTAATGAGACTTTGTGAAAAAAACTGTAATTACTATTATGATGAATGATCAGGACTATCTTTATGGACTGTGAGAAAATTTTAGCTTTTGACCAACATTGTATCATATAAGTGTGTGCATTTGTTATTGTAATTATGAAAAATTTTTTCAAATCTGTATTGGGCACTGCCCAAACCAATTTGTAAAATTTTTTGTGGGGAGCATGGGGGCTATGTAAGTAGGCTGTTTAGGGTTTTTATTGGTAACACCACCTCTGTATGAAAATCACTGGCTGTGCTGTGTGCAGTCTGTGGCTGCTTTGCATTGTTGTAATACTCGCCATTGTAGTGTTAGGCAGCTGGCTGTGAACAGCGCATAGCATTGCGCAGTTGGAGGTGAGCCGCCAGCAGTGGTGGATGTGGGGAGAGAGATGGCGGAGATTTGTAATTTGTCATGAACTGCTATATTTATATATGATGATATCAAGGTAAATACATTGTTTCTTCTCTATTAATATCTTTCATTTGCTAACTATCCCTATCAGTAGTTAGTGCCTTCCATAGTTTGAATCTTTTATTTAGCTGGCAGTAGTGGCGCTCGCTGTATTGCAGTAGCTTGAGCAGCGAAGATTTTTGTGAGGCAAGTGATTTGTGAAAGGTATAGTTTAATGTTAGTCAGGGCCATTCTTTTGTAGGGATTTTTGAAAGTCAGATTGCGTTGCGCTAACAAAAATATTGTGTATCAGTTTAAGGACAGTCGTGTATAATTGTTTAAAGGGGACGTTTCACCACCTCATAGTGTATATCAATGTTCAAGGTCTACATTTTGGACACTTGTTACGAGAGCGTTGGTAATAAAGAAGTGAGCCGTATGTAAGTTACATGTTAGCTTACAACTGATCTAATAGCGCAGACATTTGTGGAACCTCTTCTCCTGATTGTGGGATATTGTTTTGAGATGCTATTGTCTCGATATTTGACCAAATCCCATAAATGTTATGTCATCGAGGTTGTTTTAGAAGATTCCACAGAAAGAAGTATATCATTCTATTAGAAAAAAATAACGTCGAATTCGGCAACTACAGGCAATAACAATTACTTGAGAACGTCAGGAAATTCGCCATATTGTCCGCTGTAACTTGGTGAAAACCGCACCTCCATATATTTACTGATTCTGTATGTATTAGTTGCCTCACTCTGCATACGCAGATGTGTTGAAGGAATGTTCTGGTAGAATGTAAGGACTTTTGAACTGAAGGAGATCACTGACTGAAAGGCAAAAGCATTAGTCGTTGATAGGCCCATAGAAAAAGAATAGAACTTACTAGCTTTCGGAGTTATCCTTTTTCGAGCTAGAGTTCAGCTAGCTGTCACCATGTAGGGGCATAGGCGTACATATGTGTGCGTGTGTATGTGTATGCACATGTACGTCTGTGTGTGTCTTCTGTGTGTATCCTAGCTCTGAAAGCAAGGAATTTTTCTTTGTTTTTATTTGTGCCTATCGACGACTCATCGCTTCTGTCTTTCGGTAAGTGGTCTCCTCTAATCCAAAAGTATTAATACACACTCAGATTTTTACATTAGACATTGAAACCTTAGAAAAAATGGTAGACCAAAATTGAAAAGGAATTTAATTCCGGGTATGTATATCAGCATGTTGCAAGAACAATTAAAGAAGGCACCTGCAAAGGAGGCAGCATACAAAACACTCGTACGTTCCATTTTTTGCATATTTCGCAAGCGTATGAGATCAATACCATACAGCACTAAGAGAGGACGCTAATATAACTGTAGAACTGACTTATACAATGTACTGTGGACTCTGTCCCCTGATGTAACCTTGAATTTTTGACGTTGATAATTCGTTGCTAGAAGTGAAAGAAACGGTAAATTAAAAAAAGAAAATCATTGCACCAACGTAGTATTGAACCCCACACTTGTAGATTAGTAGTCATGAATCAACACATCCTTCTAATCGTCATATAAAGTAAAGAAGCAAATTTAAAAAATTAAATGAACAAGCAAGAGAGAGAGAGAGAGTGGTGGCAATAGCAGTGTACATTTGTACCCGCAAGAATACAATATTTTCTCTGTGGTACATTGGTGTATTGTTTGAACTGCTTTTATGTGTAGATTAAACTAAACAGCAGAATTGTAACAATGGCTACAAAATATTTAATTTAGTCTAAAACTAGAATTTCACTTGTGTTACATGTGATATTTATGTTAATGAGTTTAAATTTTGTTGTAGTTTAAAGTTAATCGTTCAGTTTTTTTTTATAAGCAGATAAAATCTACACATAACAAAATTTTATGTGACATGCCAAATCACGCATTTTTTCACTTTCACTGGAAAACAATCCATTGTTGCATCAAACAGTACTTTTTCCCTACACACGTAATCTCAAATCATCTGCACTTTAATCTATGGCTGAAACATCTGCACTTTAATCTGCAGCAGAAGCGACCACGGAGCACAACACTGCATGCATGAACAATATGCTGCACGCCTGGAGTCTGCGTCTCCACCTATGACGGCACTACTCGGTACGTCTCGGGTTCGCTCGGTTCTTCTCGGAAGTACTCGGTGCAGGTGAAGAACGACATTTCATGTAGCAGAGCGTGCAGTAGTTACCGGTCGGCAGGACTTTCTTCGGCTTGACAGAATCTCGGCGAAAGCGCTGTTTATCTTTCGTAACTTGTTCGTGGTATAAAGTAAGTTGGCAGGCCCAGTGACTGTTTGCACAAAAAGAGGTAGTCCAGCGATCTGTCGTCCTAAGCCTTTAAAAATGAATGAGAATCACCGAAGGATGAGAATTCTTAGTATCTATTATGTAATTTACATAACCGACAGGTATTGCTACGGAACGACATTTCCAAGATATAGTTGACGATGAAAGAGCAAGAAATTGCTAACGACAGAAGTTTTATAGAGATTATCGCTCCGTACATCAAGAAGCATTTTGTGCTTAATTTGTAGGCATAGAGCAGAGACAAAATTGGTGGTACGAATCGTATATTTTCTGAAGTCGCAGCCACTATTAAACGGTTGGTTGCAGTAGGTTTTGATGGAAGTGATCCTACATTTTACTATTAAGTACGTTGGTTAAGTGAAGCAGCATGCCTTGAAAGATTTTACGATTTGAAAGGTGCTGTTATTGAATTACGGAAGCAAAAAGAAAAGTAGGAACGAAAGTTAGAACACCCAAAATGGATTGCAAATCTCGCCTTATAAGCGGACTAGACTACACACTGACTACTGTAAGATGTTGGAAGGTGAGAAAGAACTTATTTCCGATTTAGATGTAGACGCATTAATAAAAACCTTTATGGTATAAATTTGGACATGAAACACTTTCCATTTTTCTAAGGTCATGGCCTTAAGGAAAATATGAACTTTGTTGTATTCATTGCGGTGTTGATCGAATTAGAAGGATAGTTTTCTGAACGTTTTGAGGACATTGTAAGCTTTACATCTATTTCTAGACCAATTGTCATTACACTTGAAAGCGTTCCTGAGCATGTGCAGATGGAACTGGTAGATTGAAGGGTAGCTCCCACTTACAAGACAAATCTTTTACATTGAAACTGTTAAGAAGTTCTACGTTGTTTTTCTAGGGAAGGGTTTCCAATTCTCCATAATATTTTGATCACAAATGTGCATAAAAGGCTTTTCTCTATTATGAAACTAAATGAGTCACTATTACATGGCAATCTGAGTGATGAAAAACTCTGAAATTGTCTGAATCTTTCTATATGCCGATAATTAATATGAGATGAAAATTTTATCACCTCTTCAATGCGTCAAAAATAATCAAATAATATTAAAATTTGATGTTGAAAATGTGAAACCGAGGCACATACACACTGTTCGATGTTCCTTGAGTGGATGCTTTACCATGTAAATGTGACATGTCTGCAGTTTCCAACCCCCTGCAACGGCTCAGACCGCATGGATTGGTAGTGAGGAGAATGTATGGCCTTGTGACAATTGCACGCATGTGCCACAGCACTCCACACTTGCAGATCCCTGTCTACAGGTACAATTAGGTAACCATAAAAACACAGTAGTTTATTTGTGTAAGTTGCGAGAGTTAAGTTGGCAGATTTTCAGTTACAAATTAAGAAAATGCAGCAGTAGCTTCCAAAATGGCAGTGGACTTACCAGTTAAAGATACTCAGAGGTGGCACATCAATTTCTCACATTAACAACATTGTCAGTCAGATTAGCATTGAGGTCAGTCAGATTAGCATGACCTCAATGTTCTCTAGAACTGCATTTCCTGTGTGTGGTTAATAATTCTTTTCTACATGGGAAAATTGTGGGTGGAATGTTCTTGTAACTGCATGTATCACTTGTAGAGAGCATATACCAGAAAGCTACAGCTGAGGCAATAAAGAACAGGTAGTAAGATGAATTTGGGGGCCATAAATAATGAGTGCAGCGATCTGGCAGTGTGAGTGGTTCTGGGAAATAGTGTTCAGTGGTTCTCATATGCAGAGGGACTTCTGACCAAGGCCACGAGCCATTTAACATGGAAGATGGCCAGATGACTGAAACGAGAGGGGGGAGGGTCAGTTAAGAGAGTCCGCTTAGACTAAGATTTTGTGTAAATGGTGGAAAGGTCATTAAACTCCATGCATTCTCATGTTAGAAGCTAGGATGATACAGACAGAGCAGTTCGCATATGTGTCTATGTGTCTAGTGGAGGTATGATTGTAGCCCCTCCCCTCCCCCCCCCCTCCCCCCATGATGCCAGGAAGTTGCCTGGTTCTTTTAGTGACCGGAAAAAAAGATATATTTGATGGGTATGATTGTCTGGGAAATTGGAAATGGTCAGCCAGGAACGATTAGATCTCTCCATAAGTGAGGTACAGTGGTACGATCTAGGTAGATGTTTTTGTGAAAACATGGCCATACTTTGAGAAAGATGCCTCCCTAGTTTAAAATCTTCTTTTTTCGGACAAGAGATACTTGGAGTTACTGATTGGCCCCTCTCAGGATACGCAAAGTTGAGGCTTGTTCCCCCAGCATCGGAACATTGGTGCTGTGTATAGATTGGCTACCAGGTTAACAGAACAGTCAAGATAGATTAGAGGATAGTTCGTTTGGTTTCTGCAATATGGGGACGGTTTCGTTTTACTAATTCGGCTACCGTAGTGGGCTTGGTGGAGAGTGGTTGTGACTTCTTTGGGGTCTTTGTCTTCTGGTCCTCCCCACGTAGAGAACTTCAGGTCTTTCCAAACTGGATGAGATGTGTGATCCGTACCTTGGACTAAGAATCTCTGGTAGTTTCCAACTGCACCGACAGTGGAAATGCATATCATCTCGGACGTACCGTGTGTCACGAGGGTAAACTCATTCGTCCTGAGTCGGCTGTCTGACGTTTGACAATTCCGGCACGCACCATCATGGGTGTGAGTCAAATTGGTTTGGACAGACATGTGAACGGGTGCACCTCTCACTGAAATCTGCCTGGATTTCAGGACTTTGATACGAAAGTTTCACGCATTCTAATAATCGGAGCGCCAGACTGCAAAGTCCGCACATTTTCATGGACGTGACAGAGCATTACAGCTGCTCCAGGGACCGATCCAGTCAGACTGAGTTTTGAAAGGGATTAATTCAGGAGAAAATTTGTATTGCTTCCACCCCAGCGCATGCTTTGCCCTTCTAACCCCACTCCTTATCTGATTAGTGTTTGTCATTTTTGTGTACGATTTATCAGTTAACTGTAGTTACTAAAGGTTTAATAAAATTTATCATTATTTTGTAAACATAAAACACCACTGTTCTCATTCATACTCCATCTGCTATTCACTTTTTTTATTTTACTGTGGAGATACATAAGTAGCTTCACTCAGACATTTATTTATGATTACAGCGAGCGACGGCTTGCAATATACGGAGCTGCTACTTAACTTCATCTGCTATAAATGTTACAGCCGAATATGACAACAATATCCTGACCACAGATATATTTATCGATGCCCTCGGTAGTGTATGTTCCAACACCAGTCTCTCCCGAATTCTACTCTGATACTAATAAATTAAGGATAATCGAAGAATGTGGTGCCACACAACATGACACTACAGAAAACTGGCGCTAATAGCATAGGCACATAGGGAACACACACGACACAGATCTGTTAAGTCCACAGTATTGGTGATAAGTTGAGACAACCGTCCCGAAACACATGTCCTACAAAACGCCACTGTTTCCTGCGCATGTACTATGGGATATGATAAACTTGCCGCTCAACGGGTTGGCGTACTCTGGATTAGGTGGTCGAGCAGCTGCTTAGGTTATAGCCTCCCATTCTTGCACCAGTGCCTGTCGGAGCTCCTGAAGTGTCGCAGGGGTTAGAAGACGTGAAGCGATACGTCGACCGAGAGCATCACAGACGTGCTCGATGGAACTAAGGTCTGGAGAACAGCCAGGCCTCTCCACTCGCCTGATATCTTCTGTTTGAAAGTACTCCTGCACGATGGCAGCTCGGTAGGGCAGTGCGTTTTCATCCATCAGCAGGAAGGTGGGACCCACTGCATACTTGAAAAGGCGGACATACTGGTGGAAAATGACGTCCCGATACACTTGACCTGTTACAGTTCCTCTGTCAAGGACACGCAGGGGTGTACGTGCACCAATCATAATCCCACCCCACACCATCAAACCACGACCTCCACACAGGTTCCTTTCAAGGACATTAAGGGCTCTGTATCTGGTTCTTGGTTCACGCCAGATTAAAAGACGGTGAGAATCACTGTTCAGACTATACCTGGACTCGTCCGTGAACATAACCTGGGACTAATGTTCCACTGACAATGTGTTCTTGACACCAGGCTTCACGGGGTCTCCTGTGACCAGGGGTCAGAGGAATGCACCTTTCAATTCTCCGTCTGTAGAGTGTGTGTCAGGTGACAACTGTTCCAGTGGCTGCGGTAAGGTCCATAGCAAGGCTACCTGCAGTACTCCGTGGCCGTCTGCGGGCACTGATGGTGAGATACCGGTCTTCTTGTGGTGTTGTACACTGTGGAAGTCCCGTACTGTAGCGCCTGGACACGTTTCTTGTCTGCTGGAAACGTTGCCATAATCTTGAGATCACACTTTGCGGCATATGGACGGCCCATGCTACGACATGCTGTGTTTGACCAGCCTCCAGCCGCCCTAGTATTCTATCCCTCATAACGTCATCAATATGTGTTCTCTGAGCCGTTTGACCAGCCTCCAGTCGCCCTAGTATTCTATCCCTCATAAGGTCATCAATATGTGTTCTCTGAGCCATTTGCTACGCACAGTCACCATTAACACGTCTGCACCCTTACTCGCTGCACCGTACTCTGACCTGTGGACCGTTGCCAACACCACCGTGCGAGGACCGCAGGTCAAATGCTATTCATGATCATACCCAGACTTGATTTAAATCCGCATACCGCCCACCAGAGCATTGTTTCACCATGTATCAGCATTATCCTTAATTTATGAGCATGAGTGTTGGTACCGCCCATCCCCCCAAACATAGCAGTCCTCTGAGCGGATTATCGCCATTCACCAGGAAAGTGGGATACGCGGTGGCTTCATGCTTCTACCCCACATGTAAAAAGCAGTAAGCAGGTATCACTGGCAAACTTTCCCGGCACTGCTTTCATAACTCAGGTGCCTGACTAAAATTGCTAAGAGATTGTGATACGACCATGTTCGTCCAAGAAGCACCAGTTTCGAAACCTGTTGCAGGAAAGTCATTCTCATCAACAGGATTTGTTCACTGCTGGCCATTAAAATTGCGGAACCTTGGAAGCTGCATGTGACAAGTGTCAAGAATGGATTTTTCACTCTGCAGTGGAGTGTGAACTTGTACGATTGTCTGCGAACAACAAAAAAATCCACGTTCGAGTCCCTTGGCAGTTTTAATCTGTCAAGAAGTTTCATATCGCCGCACACTTCGCCGCAGACAGAGAATTCATTTTGGAAATGATACCAGAGGCTGAGTCTAAGTCACTTCTCCGCAGGATCCTTGCATCCACACGATGTTAGGGTCAAGTTATGTGAAAGATGGAACGAAGGAGAGAGTTGCTGGCGCAGGTAAAGCTGTGAACACGGGTCGGAGTCTTGCGTGAGTAGCTCAGTCGATAGAGTAATCATTCGCGAAAGGCGAAAGCACCAGTTTCAACCCACCACAAAGTTTAAAGTAAAGTCACATTTTGCTTGAAGTTTACTATACAGGGTGTTATAAAAAGGTACGGCCAAATTTTCAGGAAACATTCCTCACACACAAATAAAGAAAAGATGTTATGTGGCCATGTGTCCGGAAACGCTTAATTTCCATGTTAGAGCTCATTTTAGTTTCTTCCACCTACGCTCAATGGAGCACGTTATCATGATTTCATACGGGATACTCTTCCAGTGCTGCTAGAACATGTGCCTTTAAAAGTACGTCACAACATGTGGTTCATGCACGATGGAGCTCCTGCACAATTCAGTCGAAGTGTTCGTACGCTTCTCAACAACAGATTCGGTGACCGATGGATTGGTTGAGGCAGACCAATTTCATGGCATCCACGCTCTCCTGACCTCAACCCTCTTGACGCGCATCAGGGATTCCATGCGACGGAGGGTGGATGCATGTACCCTCGCTAACGGAGGACATTTTAAACATTTCCTGTAACAAAGTGTTTGAAGTAACGCTGGTACGTTCTGTTGCTGTGTATTTCCATTCCATGATTAATGTGATTTGAAGAGAAGTAATAAAATGAGTTCCAACATGGAAAGTAAGCGTTTCCGGACACAAGTCCACATAAAATATTTTCTTTCTTTGTGTGTGAGGAATGTTTCCTGAAGGTTTGGCCGTACCTTTCTGTAACACCCTGAATACTGGCATCTGCCAATGACTAGCGTTCCAGGGCAACTGCGCAAAACACTTAGGAGTTACCTCAGATACACGCTTTACATTAGGAAAGATTATGCACTACGTTCCTCAATCAGAAATCGCATTTTAATGTCGTTTGCTCGTGAGAAACTCGTGTAATGCCTCGTTTCAGAACGAGAAACGTGTATCAGCACTTGCTGCGACTCAACAACGTCAGCATCATGGCCTATCGAGACGGCGGTTTATCCTTGCACACAACGTGCTAATGTCGAATGCCTCCAACATTGCGTCCCATATGAGAAACAAGGTGATGATGGAGTGTAGATCTGGGGTGGGTTTTCATGACATCACCGTATGCCTCTCGTGATTATTGGAGGGAAACTCACAGTTCTAATGTTGAGGGACGATATTCTGCAACTAATTGTGTGAGCGGAACGCAACATTATAGTGAAAAATTCATCTTGATGGATGATAAGTCGTGTGCTCATCGTGCTCTCCTCGTAAACACGGTCCTTCAGCGTGCTAGGGTCACCAAAATGGAGTGGTCTGCTTGTTCCCCGGACATGAACCCCATCGAACATGTGTGGGATCGATTGAAACGGGCTGTTTTTGGATGTCGACAACCATCACCTACGCTGCACAACATACACTGAATCATCGTTGAAGAGTCGGACAACATAGTCCGGTGGCTTGATGCTCTCATCGACTGTATGCCACGACGGATTGAAGCCTGCACCCAAGCAGGGGTACGTCGTACTACCTATTAACGTCGGTCGTCAGTGCTGATAAAATTTTCATGTAGGAAACAAGACGATTTTGTCGTTACACGAATGTTTATTCTAGTTCTTTTGTTATTTGGTGATTTTCACACGTTGCAAATGAATATACAAGCATGCGTCAGCTAATTTGTTTTCTTTGAGACGAATTTCGAAATAAGAGTGTGATGCTAAACCTTTGCTGATCTGTGTACAATCTGTGTTTGTTCTTTAGTGAAACCTCCTGCCTCTCGCTTCAGTTGTGCTATGTTTTCAGTACTGAATTTATTCTATCCGTCTACACCGGTTTCTCATTCGTCTGTCTATGTACTGTCAATATCTATCTCTTACATATTATGGGACCGAGTATTATTCTCTCTCAGCGTTTCCACGAACAGCAACCACAGCAACAAATGTATTCCTATTGTGCTGCTCAAAAGCTTTTTGTGGTTACCCAGGGAAATGTATTTCGTGCAGTAATGATGCTACCTGTTCCTACGCTATGCACCGCTGTAAAATGTGCTTTGACTCTCTGAAGCTATTGTCTTCAACGACTACGGTCTTTTGTTACTTGGAAATGGGTTGTCTGTATCACATTACGTTGCGCAACGCATTTCTACTATGCAGAGAAAAGTAATCAAATGTCTGCCGGATTGTTTGTACAATATATCTGCATGATGTCACTGTCAGAGACTGGTAACATGCTTGTAGAGCAGTATACATATATTCTGCAGACAGATTGTATGACATGATATCAGAAAGCTGTCTATCAGCTGTAATGCGACACCGCGACACACGGTTTTTTCTCACTCAGAATGTTTATTTTGCTAAATCTACGTCTGTACTCCGTACGTTACCATGTAGCGCAGAATAGACTTTGCACCATTTTTTCAGGTTCACATCTGCAGTCCTGACACACATATGATAAAGTTGGGTATTTTGCGGCAATTCATGATCCGTGTTTGTAGCGGACAACGCTGCAACAGACTATACTGAATTGGTGGAAGTCCATGGCAACACTGCGACATCATATACCGCAATGGATATGTGCTGTAGACGCTAAGTGTGTGGTCAGAAAAATCGGAATGACGAAGAAAGAAGTGGTAGACAGTCTCTCTGCAGATAGCCGGAAATAAAAGGCCAGTCGATGCCCTCGTGCTAGAACACCGGCGTATCACACGGGGGCGATAGTGGAAAAATTCAAAAACAGTCACGGTTCACATTTAGAAGTCTTTACAACGTTTTGAACGTTTTGAACATGACAACGATCGTGATGTTTGCGTCAGGCCACAAGGGTGTCATCCTTCTGTGCCCAATCATACGGAACCCGTGCAGGAGCGAAGAAATAAGTAGAAAGAAATCGATTTTTCGTCAACGAAAAAGGGAAGGCCCAACCTTTATCCGGTAAATGTGATGTAGAATTTTGTTACGACTGCCAAGATGTTTTGCGTATGCATCTGGCAGCAAACTGCAAAAATCTCCTGACGATGTTACGCGAGGCTCTCAGGACGATGCGTCGCGAGAAGCTGTCCAAGCGAGTGTTTTTCTCCTTTTTCTCCATGACAACGCATCCGCTCGTCCTGCACAAGACACTCACGCAAATGTCACTTCTTTGTGATGTCAAATTTTTCCTCGCCTCGCACGTTTTCCTGAGGTGGCACCTTTGCATGAAGAAACCATTGTGAGGCAGGTATTTGTACAACAACGACGAGGGGACTTTAGTGTGAAACGTTTCCTGATCATAATACAGACTTCTACTACCAAGGTATCGGTGAAGTCACCCTTACTTTGGTCGTATTGCAGAGTGAATGTGTGGAGGACGCCCACCATCGTAAAGATTAATATTTGTACTGGTGGTTATAATTAAATTGCAGCTATTCAAGGAAGTCCAGTGTGGACTGTAATTACCATATTGCAACTAACTCTGGTACATATGCTAATGAGTTAATGCGGAACAGATTTACGCTACAAAAGAATTAGTCCCAATTTTGACCAGCAGGTGCAAATCTGGCGCTGTACAGTTTCTCGTGTACGTATACAGTGCCCATGTTAAACAAACTGTGTAAACAGAGGTTAATAATAAAATCAACATTATGCCTTTCTCACTTGGGTAGCTTTTCTGCCAACATCTCTTTCCTAATCGATTACGTATGGAATCATTTCTACACATCTTTCTTGAATTCATAGAGCCATTCTTGCACGTGGTGTCCAAATTTTGAACTTTTTTTTTCTCAGTGTAAATCGGTTCCGCTCTGACGCATTAGAATATCTGACACACCATAATTAAGGTCCATGCTAGACCTCTGTCAGTAGTTGAACTTCCATGTGTCGGCGTCGGAATATAAATACGACATCGCTGTGCATGCACGTCCGAATGACATTGCATCGTACTTCTGGACAACACAACCACTGCAATGTCGTGTTTACCCGCCGACAACGCACAAGCGACTTTCAGCTATAATGTCTACTCCGTATGAGAATATACATAATGGATGAACGAGTTCAGGTTGTAGATATATGCTTGATAGCATATGGATCTGAACGTGAGTCCAGCATAAATTTTCATTATCGTCGTTCCATTATACTGTTGACGGTTGTCCATATTCACAACAGCGAATACATTTCATGTATTCATAACTGATGTCTTCCCCGATGGTATCTTTCAGCACAACTTTCGTATCAAAAAGCCAAATCGTTCTGCAGTGATTTGTGGAGCTTGATAGTGAATTCACGTTAATGTATTGGTCACTGAATTAGCCTGGTCTATGGCATCGTCAGGGACGCTATCGGGTGTAAAAAAAAAAAAAAAAAAAAAAAAAAAAAAAAAAAAAAAAAAAAGGGTGTCTGACAAAGACAATCCAGTTCCCTAAGCTCACTGGCCTTAAAGAAAGCACAAGGCCTGAAGAATTCATTGTGGCCTTGAACGAATTACATCGATAGTATTACAAATGTTTTGAGGACACTATCAGTTAAAAAAAAAATAAAGGTTCAAATGGCTCTGAGCACTATGGGACTTAACTTCTGAGATCATTAGTCCCCTAGATCTTAGAACTACTTAAACCTAACTAACCTAAGGACATCACACACATCCATGCCCGAGGCAGGATACGAACCTGCGACCGTAACGGCCGTGCGGTTCCAGACTCTAGCGCCTAGAACCGCTCGGCCACCCCGACCGGCTTCGGGCGTCATCTCTGAACCCAAATACCACCAGCACGTCATTTGACGGAATTGCCTAACCTAACCAGTGCGTAGGCATCTGGTGCCACCTGCCTTCGAAGAAGCATTATGGTCGGTTGAATTCGTGCCATGCAGAATCACTGCTTTGTTATGTTCCAAAGTGGACTTAACATGCTGGTCAAAATGTTTTGGCTTCTCAGGGTATATTGGTGGCGTTTCAGAATGCTGGCTTTCAGAATTTTTAGAGTAAAGCAATCCGCAGTATACTCCATCTATCTCAGAGGATCTTTCCCGGCAGTTTGCTGAGCATTTTTGTGACACTCTCATACAGACTGAACGAAGCCGTGTAGAACTGAAACAGTTCTTCATCGGAACATTGTTCTTGTATTAATCCAAGTTATTAAGGTCTTACAGCGAGGAGCAGTTCTCAATAGAAGCTCGAACGTAAGGGATCCCTTTAGTACGTGAATTAAATTTCCGTAGGATTCTTTCAAAAATTTTGGGTTTACCACCAGCCTTTCCCAAGGCGACATTTTCTTCGCTTATGTCAGACATTCCCCAGCGTTGGAGTATTGTGATTTCTTCTATTGGGTAATCGCTGGTAATGTGCGAGATGCAGTAATAAAGAAATATGGTTTTACGCTTTAGACATTCACAGCTTACATAAGTGACAGAACCATCTTAAAATTAAAAAAGGAACTGTTAAAATACTCTAAACAACTTTAGGTAGACGCTTTAGCTGTTAGTAGTATCATACACAACCCGTTTCGCGATGATTTGATCGCATCCTCAGGTGTCTTCATGTATGAAAAAATATAACATAAATTAGAAGTTATAATAGTGGTATTAATAAGGTAATTAACCAGAAGAACAGAGGAACAAAGACTCACATAACTAATATGACATATATTAATAATATGTCTCCCAACGATTGGATGGCCTTCTAATTGCCAGAACCGCCTACATTAGGAAGTACACGATGAAACACCAAAAATTCCAATGGGTAGCAGCAGCAAGCAGTGTATATAAGCACTGCGAGCCGCGTGTTAGGACCTAAAAAAAGGGAGTTGAAATAAGACCACGGAAATAAACTATACGGAATGAACGCGTGCTTGGATAGAAAAATATAAAGACTGGCCAGTGACGAAAAGTCAACAAATGTCCATGGTGGAGACCTGCTATTCCTGAAGTAGGAAGGCCAGGCCACCAAACAGCCCAGTTGGCATAATGTTTTCAAACTTCCGGCGCTCAGTGTGTCCGAGAGAAGCGACCAAGAAAATTAACCGTTACAAAATAAATTAAGGATAAAAAAGACAGTGCGTAATATAACAAATACGCAGAGAGTAATTACAGGGTGCGCCGTAAGAGCCACTAAGATAAAATTAAGAGTACCCTCCAAAAACTTTCTGCGACAAAACATTAGTAATATAAAGATTACAGAGTGACTTATAGTCAGAAGTATTTAATTGTCACCTCTAAATACTAAAGTCTTCTTTAAGGTGTGGCTGTTATGCTGATCTTCGCGAAAGTGTTTCATTTTCAATATTTTTCAGGGTGTTATGAGAAAGAACGACTGCATTCAAAGGCTAGCAACGAACTCGCGAGTGAAGCTAAAATACGTGTTAAGGTGCAATGAATTAGATAATTCACGCCGCATATAGAAATATTTTTTCTTGTAAGCCCATCGGTGATGGGCTAAATCTCACAGGGGAAAGTGATCGATAGCAGCAGGATCCCACTGCGCCCTGATCACTGCCTTCGGTTCCAGATACTGATCTTAAGCGAGGTCGTCCGAGACCCCGGGACGGCTAGAGCGCCATGACGATCTCGATAGCGCTGAATAGGGACTGGCGACCCCCGACCAGCGGCCCTTGTGTTCATGGTAATGAGGGCCGTAAGTATCCAACAGTAAGGAAAGGGGCGCCAGCATCTGAATTATCCTTAAAGCTGCCGATAGCCAGGAAGTGCTTTCCCATGTGAACGAGAAATACGTAGCTAAGTTCTCGAATCAGATATCTGGCATGCCAGATATGAAGATGGAAAGGAATCTTCCGTAATCTAAATTTTATAGTCTGGTTTTGCTCCCCACATCATCATAGCGCACCATTACTTTCGATCTATTTAAATGATGAAGTATGCTCCTCTGCAGTTCCCGGGCTCGAAGTACTTAGCAGAAAATGAGCTTACGTTTTACATCATTCACCCTGTATGAAGTAGCTTTCAATTTTCGGAAGTATTGACCTTGATGAAATGTGATATAATAGTGCCGAAACGTTGTTAGCTTCGTTACGCACTGCTGCAATCACATACTTACAAGGATTTTATTGAGCAAACACTCTTGTTTGAAAACACTGGAATTTAATGAGTTGAAACACTTACACTGTAGTTTTCGTGATATTCATGTTCTGTCGATCGTATTCGCTTCTCTGGAATCCTTTTTAAGCAGACTTTCTTCCTTAATTTGAGGTGCAAAATCCTTAACAGGAGCTTTAGCATTGTTAGAGAGGAGTATGAAGCTTAGAGAGAATAAGGTATTGCCTGCAGTCAGCTGCTGGAGAGACGAACAGGGAACACAAGCCGCATCCCCGAGTTCCTATGCTGACAACTTAGCCAAGAGCATGGGGACTGTGCTCTCTTCTTCATTCGGAGGAACAATCGATTTAAATGCTCCCTGCCGAGGCAACGAACGCTAAAAATTCGTTATCCAAAAACACAGCACTGTAAAACAACTGACAACATTCAACAATAACAAAGCTATTGTTGATACTTGACATTATATTGTTTTAATGAATATTTAGGTCCTGGCGAATGTTCCAGAATATGTGGTTGTGGTCCATGAACCTTGTTAACTTCTGTTTTTTTCTGGACATTTTCCGAAGTGCTATTGCTTGCAGGGAGACTTTGCTGACTGAAATCAGTGGATAAAACTCATCGGAAGCTGGAGCACTGTGAAGATGTCTAATGCAGTTCTTGACAAAAGATAGAAATAAACAAGGTTCAATGGACCACGAGCATATGAGAAGGAACATTCACAACGAACTAAAACAACAGGTCGCCAATGACTGCATTGTGTGAATATTTAAAGTCGCACCACAACTACGTGGTAGGCTGACTATTATGGCTGTCAGTGGTGTGTCATCACGATACCTTTACAAAACGAGTTTACTATGACTCATAGTTACTTGTAAATCTGAGGTTACTGGAGCAGATGAAGTACTTCCGTGCTCATAAATTCGTCAGTCGCCTTGATTTCAAGAGTGCTTATAAAAGTATTCAAACTATTCAGCCAGAAGACAAATGTATCCAGAAATCCAGGACTCTCACCTCCGCCCGCGTAGGCTAGGGAAGGAGGTAAAGGGATCCAGGGAAATGAATTGGCGGATGTGGCAGCCAAGAAACGGAGCCTTCTAATTCATGGAGCTCATTGAATTGTTTCCTTACATATACTCATTTCCTTACATGTACTCTCCGTTGACGTACAGGGTAAGAGGACGGTGGAAGAAAGAGTAGTTCGACGTGACAGACAACACGTTGCGTTTATTAAAACCGACTATTAGTCACTAGCAACTTGGAGAAGTACTTTCCACTAGCCTTTGAGAAGAACACGTTCCGATGACTCATCCTTTCCTTCTGCTGCGAGAAGACCCCCCAGTGCGTTGTGGTTGTGGCGTGTAGATCACAGTACACCACCAAATAAAATTAATGTGTTTGATATTCAGATAAGACGACCGAGGTTAGTTTATCAACTGATCTGCCCTCTGTTTTAATTAACAAAGAGGCGACTGTGGTACTCTTTTAAAATTTTGTGAGATGTTTAACTTGTCATTAACCTACAAGGGGAAAGGTTTTAATCCACCCCACTATCCGGTCAGGTTTTTAATAGACACATTTTACCATTAAAAATGTTGCAAATTTTAAGTTCTTCACGCATGAGTACGAATGGGTTGGTGAATGTGATTGAAAATGGATGGAAGTGACTGCAGTTTAAAACTGAATAACATTTCTAGGATTTTGGTTTCAACTTTGTAAGGAGATTCGTCTGCAATCTCACCGTTGGGCGTTCTCAATCCACAGACACATAGTCAGGCTTGTAAACTGTTTTCCGGGAGACGTGTTGTGATCTAGGAAATGAATACTCTGAAATATTGTAAGGTTTATTGAATATCACACCACGTTATGTCATGTCAGTTCAGAAAAATTGATGCTTGTACCTCGTTAAACCATAAATATGAACTCATAACAAAACAGACATTCTGCAGTTGGTTTATAACGATTTTATACTGCTATACAGCATAAAACATTTCCAGGGACTAATGTGAACTCTGGCCATACTTGATTGCTTACGAACTGCTGATTAAAAATAAAAAAATGCGGAAAGATTGGTAATTGAAGAGATATGATCTGGGTGAGTTAAACGAGCCAGAGGTAGTAGAGAGTTTCACATTGGCTAAACAGGTGATCGAAGTCTAATAGAAGACAATGAGTACTTTGACAAATGAAATATTAACGGCACCAGAGAATCAAACAGACAAAAAGACCAGGCCGTGATGGAAACCTTTGATAACACACGAAATGCTGAATAAAATAACAGACAGAGGACATATACAAACGTAGCAAATGAAGCAGAAAAAAGAATGTAGAGGTATAAAAAATAAGGTTGACAACGAAATACGACTAAGTAGGTATGGCTAGAGCACAAATGTAACGCTATAGAAGCTTGTATCAGTATGGGAAATTTCTATTCCAAAGAAGGTAGGTGCCTACAGGTGTGCCGGTTAGCGAACAATCAGTTTAATAACGCATGGCTGCAAAATACTGACTTGAATTATTTTCAGAAGAACAGAAAACCTGGTAAAAGTAGATCTCGTGGAACATTAGTTTGTGATCTGGAGAAGTTTACAGACACGGGAGGCAAAACTGACCCTACGATTTATCTTAGAATATAGGTACAGGAAAGGCAAACGTACGTTTGTATCATAGTAGATTTAGAGAAAGCTTTTAACAACGTTGACTGAAAAATACTATTTAAAAATTTGAAGGTATAATGGGTAAAATACATGGAACGAAATTTATGTACAACATGTAGTGGAATCACGCGCCGGCCGAAGTGGCCGTGCGGTTCTAGGTGCTGCTGTCTGGAACCGCGAGACCGCTACGGTCGCAGGTTCGAATCCTGCCTCGGGCATGGATGTGTGTGATGTCCTTAGGTTGGTTAGGTTCAACTAGTTCTAAGTTCTAGGGGACTAATGACCTCAGATGTTAAGTCCCATAGTGCTCAGAGCCATCTGAACCATTTTTGAAATCACGCTACGGTCATGAGTCGAAGAGAACGAAAGGGAAGCAGTAGTTGAGAAGGGAGTGAGACACAATTGTAGACTCTCCGCGATGTTATTCAGTCTATAAATTAAGGAAGCACCCCTAAATGAAACCACGGAGAAATGTGTAATTCAGGGAGTTTAAACTTCAGGGAGGAGGAATAAAACTCCGAGTTTTGTGGATCGGACTGTAATTCCGTTGGAGACTGCAAAAGACCTGGAAGAGCAGTTGAGCGGATTGATAGTATTTATGGACAGTAAAAACAATGATATTGGAATGAACTCTAAGTAAATAAAGATATGCTGTCGGTATTCGATTAGGAAATGAGACTATAAGATTAGTCGATCAGCTCAGCTATTTAGAAGCAAAGTAACATGATGGTCGAAGTAGAGAACACATGGGGCAGACTGAAAACAACATGAACATTTCTGAAAAAGAGACATTTGCTAATATTTAATTTATTTTTAAGGTGTTCTCTTGTAACGTAAATTTGTGCGGAAGTGAAACGTAGACGGTAAACCCTGCAGACAAGAAGGGACAGAATATTTTTAAATGTTGTTCTACAAAAGAATGTTCAAGATTAGATGAACATTGAGAAAGAACTGAAGAAATTTTGTGGCACAGCTTGATTAAAAGAAGGGATTGGGTGATAGGACACATCTTAAGGCATCAAAAATTCTTCATTTTCATAATAGAAGGAAGTAGAGGGGGTGGAGGGGGATAAAATTATAAAGGGGAACAGACTTGAGTACAGTAAGCAGGTTCAACTTTAAGGGCGCAATAGTTCTGAAGAGATAAAGGTACTTGCACAGGACAGACTGCCGTAGAAAAATTCATCTAACCCATCTTCGCGCTGAAGACCGCAACAACAACGTAAGTGGGTTTGGCTCAACCCGACACTCGCATTTTTAGGGAATAGTTTCTACTCTAAAGTTGATTTGCATACCCCGTCAAGAAATGGCAGGACAAGTCTATATTTCTCGAGAAGCTGTACGAGATCCTGGAGAATCTGAATATGTCTTCTCGAGACTCTCTAACGAGACAAATTCACACCTTCAAAGATAGGCACAGAAAATCTGAGAACTTCTGGGACCTAATTTATTAACTTAGTGTTTGCAACTCCCACTGTTCATTAATTGCCTCTCCTTTCCTACTCCTTCAGGTAGAGCGGACTGTTCTGGCAATGACCCACTAAAGAATCAGTGACTTAGCAGCCAAGACTAGGTAGTACTGATTCAGGGGAATTCCTGTTGGGAATATTTGGGAGGGAATTTCCATTTGCAGCATTTGTCTTCAGGTGCGTACAGGCCGTCTGTCATGTTCCATAGAGCGTTTGAAAGATTCTTTTATCGAAATGATAAGGACCGAGTCAGTATACGGATATATATATATATATATATATATATATATATATATATATAATTAGTGTCAACATTAATGAACACGTTAGCCGCGCGGGATTAGCCGAGAGGTCTAAGGCTCTGCAGTCATGGACTGTGCGGCTGGTTCCGGTGGATGTTCGAGTCCTCCCTCGGCATGGGTGTATGTGTTTGTCCCTAGGATAATTTAGATTAAGTAGTGAGTAAGCTTAGGGACTGATGACCTTAGCAGTTAAGTCCCATAATATTTCACATACATTTGATTGGAATGAACTCATTATCCTGTATTCCTACTCATGTAACTACACTTAGGAACAAGGTCTTTTTTCAGGCTACCAATTTTCAAACAGAAATTTGTTGATGCAATACAGTGAATTGTGCAGGAGATATTATTTTAGGTTCTGTTTAAAACTTGCTTTCCTACCTGTCAGACATTTTATCTTATTGGGCAACCGATCAAACTTTTTGTTGTTTCATATTGACCTACTTTCTGATCTACTGACAGGTTTAGTAAAGAGTAACACAGATCAAACTTTCCTTTTAGTGTTGTCGGTATGGACATAACTGTTGTTCTCAAATTGTGATGGATTATTGATGATGAATTTCATCAGCAAATATTTACCTTGTGACGACGCAGTTACAGTGCCTAACTGCTTGAAAAGGTATCTATACGACGGCAGGTGGTGAACACATGTTATTTTTACTGCTCGCTTTGTTGCAGTAAATACTACTTTATTTATAATTGATGAGTTACTCCAGAAATTATTTCATAAGACGTTATTGAGTAGAAGTATGTATAATAAGCCAGGAGATCGATTCGTTTGTTTCCAAGACCAGCAATTATAGGACGGGCAAAAGTAGCTGAACTTAATCGCTTGAGAAGTTTGGTAATATGATTTTTGCGGTTCAGTTATCATCAGTATATAGGCAATACCCAAAAATTTGTAACATTCTACCGTATTTACTGATCCCTGACCATGTGTTACATCCATTGTTCTTATGACTCTATTCGTTGTACAGAACTGAATGTAGTGTAATATTCAAAATTTATTTCGACTCCAGTTTTAGAGAACCACTGAATGATTCTCTGAAAAACGTCATTAACAGTACCTTCTGCACCTTTCACTCTAATAGGATTTATCATACAACTAGTATTGTCTGCAGACCGTACCAATTTTGCTTGTTGAATGTTAAGTGGAAGGCCATTCATATATGTAAGGGATAGGAATGGACACTCATTGTTATTTCACCCCAGTCACTAAAATGTTCTATCCTTTCACTATTGTTTCAGTTATTCAGCCCACCATTTTGCATTCTGTTTGGAAGCCAGTTGTGTATGAAGCCATCGATTCTATAAAAACTGAGTTATCCTAAGAGTGTAACGTGATCTATACAGTCAAATGCATTGGAGAGATTATAAAAACCCAAACTTGTGACATTTCATTATTTAAGGCTAGTAATATTTAGTGAGTATATGTACAAATAGTATTCTCAGTAGAGCAAGCCTTCTGGAATCCAAGCAAAAGCGTGGCGATCAGGGGCGTCACCCTCGGGCTTGCCGAAGCTCCAAACAGCAAGTTGTCGACACATGTAAAAAAGGGCGAGATTTCAGAAGTTCATGTGAGGCGTCAGGTGTTAAAGACGTCACATTGGCATCAAATTTCGACACAAATCTGACCAACGCTGACGTGGTCGTGTCACCCACGGGGAAATTCTGGTTTGAACAAGCCCTATAGGTTCCACCCTATACGCCACAGCAGAAAAAATTACATTCGCGCTGCACTCAAAAGATGAGATATCGTTTATTAAGGTTTCTGGCCTACATTTCATTACGAAAAGGTGTCATTGGTGTCAAAAATGTTTTCCTCTTGCCCAAGAAACAAGGAATTGTCGTTTTTGACCGCAAGTGCCAGTAAATGAACGTCCAGAGATAAGGGGTGGTTTCCTTGAAGGCCTTTATGCCATATCTGGGCGTCTGTGAGCCTGTAACGGCCTCCTCGGCCATCAGTAAGAAAGCCGAGTGATTTCAACGCTGGTCGTCGCGGTTCTGAGGCGTCAAGAGAAGGGGTGAAGTGTGAGTAAGAGGGGTTATGACGAATTTCCCATTGTGCGAAACGTTCACATTTGAGTTAGGTAGAGCTGTAATGAAATGTGGAATCAATGCGGTGTCATTAAACCACATTAAACCTCTCCTGAACTTCTGAACTCCGGCCGGTCTGCACCTGTGTCGATAACTTGCTGTTCGAATCTAAGATGGCTTCGCAGGGCGCCATACTTCTCCACTCTTACAGAGGTTGTAGGTACCATAAACCCAAATTTAAAATTTGGAAGAGAGTTACGAGGTTTCGAAAAAGTGACTATTTAATTGTGTTGTGTTGTGTACAGATATTCTGAAAACCTATTGCGAAGCTTAATCACGTGTGTTTCCGGGTTCATGGAAGGTATTTGCCGATTTTTTTTTTTTTTTTTTTGCAAGTCTTCGTATACGTCCCATAACTCTTGCAGTAGATGTGACGCACTCACGGAATTCATAGTTTAATCACTGCATGGTGAACCACAGTAAAACTGTAAACTGTTTTCATCAGTTCCTTGAACCCTTCCGATAAAGCTTTGAAAACCAATAGGTATGTCGATGCGTAGTAGGGCTACATTTTAAGGAGGTATATCAGATTTCTGTCTGAATCATAGGTAGGTAGCACCGAAGGATATCTGCAATTTGTTTGTTAAAACCTGTGTAAAGTCTTGCATATTCGTACTGGTACTGGTAGTTGTCTGAAGAGTTTCTTTTAAAAAATATGTTCAATATCGCTTTTCAGTACTCATGGAATGACATGTATACACCAGCAGGTTCTGAGTTAAAATTTCGGAAGCAGTTTGCTTATTTAAAAACCATCCCATTCGCAAAGCTCGATTTATTTTTTTAGTGCTAAGTTTTTTCATTCTGGAATGCAAATCCAGGAGAGTCGTACTCACTCATACTAACTCGCTTTCGTCCATTTCGCGGCCATAGTGTTTCCCGTGCAGATGCTTCTTTCCCGAAACAATGCCCGGAAACAACGTCTGGCAAACATCTGACGGAAATCGTGTAGTCGACAATGTTTCCACGCAACATTGCGGGCTAAATTGGCCACCAATGCACAGCTTCTCTGCCAGGTACAAATCTACCATTACAACCAAGGGAAGCCTCCCAACAACATTGGTCAGAAGCACGGAATAGAAACTATTTTAAATTTAAATCCCAGATTGAAAATATGTAGCCTGATGTACCTAAAAGTTTATTTGTTCATGAAGCTATATTGTAAATAGAGAGAGAGAGAGAGAGAGAGAGAGAGAGAGAGAGAGAGAGAGAGGAAAAGCGAAACGCCTGCGAGAGCAACGGCGGCAACCCGCTACGCAAGGACGTAGGTTGGGTGGCGGGCCTTGCCGTGTCGGCTTCCCGCAGCCCGTGGGAGCGATGCGTCTTCATTTGCCTATCCTGGCGGCTGGCTGGGCTGGGATGCGTTGGGCTGCGTTCTATTAGGCCCGCCGGCCGGCCGCCACGCCGAACCCTGCTGGCCCGACCCAGCACGCGGGCGCAAGCCTCATCCACACACCAGGTTTCACTTCCCGTTTGATTCAACCACTTCCACGCCCGCAAGTTCATTTACGAATTTGTATCCAGACGTTACCTTTTCTCTAGTCATGTAGCGAGACAACTAATTGCATTATCTTATTTCAGTTATTCTCGTACACATCTCGAGCATATTTATACAAAGAAGTAAATAATCACCTAGCTGCGTACCTCACACAGGAACTGCTAACATTTTTCACGACTTTCAAAATCTCTTCTTCTGTTGTGTAAAGGCATGTATGGCTGTAACGGAAACGAATTGATTCATGTTTTTTTAAGGATGCGAAATCAGTGGAGATATTAATTAATGTGGAATTCTGAGTACAAATACAGTGCAGCGATGCCAAGTGGAGACCCGTCTTTATTGGCAGAATGACGTTGTGGAACCTGCAGAGCGTCTTTCGGTGCCAATAAAACATAATCATTAATTCAATATTTATTCATTCATATTTACAGTTCTGTGTCTTCTCGCAAGGCTCGGCTGACACGGCATGTCAGTGACACAGTGAAAGTCCACTGACACTTGTTGTCAGCCTGGGGACGGCAAGGCTGCTGATCCAGCAATACAGCTGTAGTCATTCGGGTTGCCGATTGGCAGGTGAAGCCTTAGCTTGATATTATGTCCTCATGTCCTCACATGCCTTAGAGTGTCCTCTATCCCACTGGAAGATGACGGTGTCAACGCAGATCCATCGGGATGTACTGTGCAGTCGCAAGTCATGTGGTTGGTTCATCGTGGTCCCATTGGACAGGAATCCCTTTGCACTTGGAGGAGCCTGCGGTGATGATCAGGAACAGAGGCAGCAGATAGGTCTCTATCAGCCAGCAGTGACGATGATGTTAGTGCGATAAGCACTGCTAGATGTATAGGTGTTGGAAGACCCCGAGTTCCCCATGAGCTAAATTATGTGATCAAAAGTACCCGGACACCTGACTGAAAATGACTTACAAGTTCGTGGCGCCCACCATCGATAATGCTGGAATTCAATATGGTGTTGGCCCAGCCTTAGCCTTGATGACCGCTACCCCTCTCGCAGGCATACATTCAGTCAGGTACTGGAAGGATTCTTGAGTAATGGCAACCCATTCTTCACGGAGTGCTGCACTGAGGGGAGGTATGGATGTTTGTCGTGAGGTCTAGCACGAAGTCAGCGTTCCAAAACATCCGAAAGGTCTTCTGTGGGATTCAGCTCAGGACTCTGTGCAGGCCAGTCCATTACAGGGATGTTATTGTCGTGTAACCATTCCGCCACTGGCCATGCATTATGAACAGGTTCTCGATCGTGTAGAAAGATGCAATCTCCATCCCCGAATTGCTCTTCAATAGTGGGATGCAAGAAGGGACTTAAAGCATCAATGTAGGTCTGTGCTGTGATAGTGCCACGCAAAACAAGGAATGAAGGCCCCTTCCATGAAAAACAGACCACACAAAAACACCACCGCCTCCGAATTTTACTGTTGGCACTAGACAAGCTGGCAGAT
This sequence comes from Schistocerca serialis cubense, assembly GCF_023864345.2. Taxonomy (NCBI): domain Eukaryota; kingdom Metazoa; phylum Arthropoda; class Insecta; order Orthoptera; family Acrididae; genus Schistocerca; species Schistocerca serialis. Next base: position 429,832,763 of record NC_064644.1, on the reverse strand, counting down.
GACGTTCACCAGCCGTCGGATCGCCACATTGTGTATCGTGATTCGTCACTCCACACAACATTTTTGCACTGTTCAGTCGTCCAATGTTTACGCTCCTTACACCAAGCGAGGCGTCGTTTGGCATTTACCGGCATGATGTGTGACTTATGAGCAGCCGCTCGACCACGAAATCCAAGTTTTCTCACCTCCCACTTATCTCTCATAGTACTTGCAGTGGATCCTGATGCAGTTTGGAATTCCTGTGTGATGGTCTGGTTAGATGTCTGCCTATTACACATTACGAGCCTCTTCAACTGTCGGCGGTCTCTGCCAGTCAACAGACGAGGTCGGCCTGTACGCTTTCGTGCTGCACGTGTCGCTGCACGCTCCACTTTACTATCACATCGGAATCAGTGGACATGAGAATGTTTGGGAGTGTGAAAATCTCGCGTACATGCGTATGGCACAAGTGACACACAGTCACCTGACCACGTTCGAAATCTGTGAGTTCCGCGGATCGCCCGATTTTGCTTTCTGACGATGTCTAATGACTACCGAGGTCGCTGATATGGAGTACCTGGCAGTAGGTGGCAGCACAATGCACCTAATTCGAAAAACAGGTGTCCGGATACTTTCGACCACATAGTGTATATGGTAGGTGGCCATGGTGAAGTCCAATGAGCAGCAGGCTGTGGTAACGTGGAGGCTGTAATCTCGGGAACAACTAGCATTGTGTTCACGAGAAGTGCTGTAACATCAAATACATGAACGTCACTACACCATACGAGCGGCATCGACCCTAATGACCAACTGAATTCAGACCTGGAGAACTGCGGTGTTTATAGGAAAAGACGGGAGGCAATGACTTGATCCTCTGCTCTTAACGACCGATAGTGGCCTGCTTCTTTACTAGTGGTCAGTGGTGCTCATTCTATTTGATGCAGTTAATTAATTGCATTGTCAAATCTCTGATATATGTTATTGCGTCTGAGGTATAGCTTGCTGCTCCACGTAACAAGAGCTAACGAAGGTATCTCTGACTCTCTCTCTCTCTCTCTGTCAGCGGACGTTCTAGTGAATGTGAAAATTGCTCTTGCGGTTGGCACCGATGCAGGAATATGTGCTCACATCTGCAACCGACTTACAACGTTGACTGCTTTTTTTTCTGCTAGTATGTCAGCACCTCCATCTGGTGTCGCGTGCGGATGTGCTAGCATGAACTTAAAAAATTTTAATTTCTTCCACTTTTATACTCCGTGGCGAAACAATACAATGAGGAGTTAGCGCTTTGCTAATCAAAACGTGCAGCAAAGAATGACAAGAGCTCTCCAGAAGAGATGGAAGATCTACCCACAAATTTGGAATATTTTAGTTTTGTGCTTGCAAACAAAAAGTGGTGTATGTTTCCAACTTTCTTGTGCTATCATAAATGCTTATTTGTACTATTCTGTCTCCAGTTACTTTTAAGCGGTAGTATCACATTAAATCTATTTCATACAGCTTGACATAATTTCTGTTTCTTTCATTTTCTTTTGCTCTGTACATGGTGCACTGAAGAGCAGATTTTGTTGAACATCGCAGATTTTGCTACAACAACCGCATGCTAATGTTTGTATTCTATTTAACTGTGAAAGCAAATTTTACAGCACGTTTGAGTGCTTCGTGGCTCTATGTCTCAGTCCTTCAGCACAAGTGAAACAACGACAAACAAGACAATAACATCATAAAATAAAACGCAGATGTAAAAATTTATGAAATAAGTTCACCGAAAAAATATTAGTCAGTCCTCAAAAGGACAATGAATGTTCAAATGTGAGTGAATTCCTAAGGGACCAAGGGAACCTTATGCTTACACACTACTTAAACTAACTTACTCTAACTTATGCTAAGAACAACACACATACTCATGGCCGAGGGAGGATTCGAACCTTCGGTGGGAGAGCCCGTGCAATCCGTAACATGGCCCTTAAGACCGCCCGGCCACTCCGCGCCGCTTAAAGGGACACTTTGTCAATTTGGTGGGCAGCAAACCGTAGTCAACTATTGCCAGGCGGTGTGACGTAAGTCATGGCAGTGATGTGGAGTGTATGTCCTTGTCGGATGTATGAAATCGGAGCTATAAGATACGTCAATGCGGAGATTTGACGGAATGATAGAAAGGATCTAAAGGATGTAACAACTCACGGACTCTGTTTTTTTTTCTTTTTGTCTCATCAAGGCTCTGACATCATCGTCCCATTTCATATCACTTTGCAACGTTATTTCTAGATATTTAATCGATCTGACTGTGTGAAGTAGTAAATTCCAATGCTGTATTCGAACATTAAGAGGTTGTTTTTCCTTCTCATCTGCGTTAACTTACATTTTTCGGGAAACATAGGAAGCTGCCATTCATTACACAAACCACAAATTTTGTCTAATTTCATCTTGTAACTCATCTTGTATCCTCCTACAGTCACTCAACGACAAATTCCCGTACACCACAGTGTCATGAGAAAGCAGCCGCTAATTGCTGCTCATTCTGTTCGTGATTTTTCCACTATAGGAAAATGCTGGGATCCTTCCTTTGAAAGGGCGCAATCACATTCCTTCCCCATCCTTAAACCATCCGTATGCTCCGTTTCTAGTGATCTCAATGTCGACAAGATGTTAAGACCTTAAGTTCCTTCTTTTTTCGTCTCTCTTACATCACACAAATAATGATTCAAATCATTAATCAAGAGAAAAAATCCAACACGAACAACCACACACCCCAAAATTAAAATTAATTATTCCACCGTTCTGTTCCATGCTACTTTATTCACTGTGCTCCATATCAATTTCATCAAATTGCATATTATTCTATAATTCCAAGGAAACTGGTACAATGTCAAAAGGCATCGCACCGACGATACTGGTAGATCTGCTCCGTTTAGTTCATCGGCACCAAGCCATCCCAGTATTAAAGCTGCACGATCCGAGATGGTAACGTGAACAAACGTGTGGTTCCTGAATAGGGGCAGCAGCCTTTTCAGTAGCTGCAGGGGCAACAGTCTGGATGATTGACGGATCTGGCCTTGTAACACTAACCAAAACGGCCTTGCTGTGCTGGTACTGCGAACGACTGAAAGCAAGGGGAAACTACAGCCGTAATTTTTCCCGAGGGCATGCAGCTTTACTGAATGGTTAAATGATGATGGCGTCCTCTTGGGTAAAATATTCCGGAGGTAAAATAGTCCCCCATTCGGATCTCCGGGCGGGGACTACTCAAGAGGACGTCGTTATCAGGAGAAAGAAAACTGGCGTTCTACGGATCTGAGAGTGGAATGTCAGATCCCTTAATCGGGCAGGTAGGTTAAAAAATTTAAAAAGGGTAATGGATAGGTTAATGTTATATATAGTGGGAATTAGTGAAGTTCGGTGGCAGGAGGATCAAGACTTCTGGTTAGGTGACTACAGGGTTATAAACACATAATAAAATAGGGGTATTGCAGCAGTACGTTCAATAATGAATAGGAAAATAGGAATGCGGGTAAGGTACTACAAACAGCATAGTGAACGCATTATTGTGGCCAAGATAGATACGAAGCCCACGCCTGCCACAGTAGGAAACGTAGTAGGTGAATATGGATTGGGGCTAAGAAATGAAAGAGGAAGCCGCCTGGGAGAATTTTGCAAAGAGCACAACTTAATCATAGCTAACACTTGGTTCAAGAATCATGAAAGAAGGTAGTATACATGGAAGAAGCCTGGAGATACTGACAGGTTTCAGATAGATTATATAACGGTAAGACAGAGATTTAGGAACCAGGTTTCAAATTGGAAGGCATTTCCAGGGACAGATGTGGACTCTGACCACAATCTATTGTTTATGAACTGTAGATCAAAACTGAAGAAAGGTGGGAATTTAAGGAGATGGGACATGGATAAACTGAAAGAATCAGAGATTGTACAGAGTTTCAAGGAGAGTATAAGGAAACAATTGACAGGAATGGGGGAAAGAAATACGGTATAAGAAGAATAGATAGCTTTGAGGGATGAAGTAGTGAAGGCAGCAGAGGATCAAGTAGGTAAAAAGACGAGCGCTAGTAGAAATCCTTGGATAACAGAAGAAATATTGAATTTAATTGATGAAAGGAGAAAATATAAAAATGCAGTAAATGAAGCAGGCAAAAAGGAATACAAACGTCTCAAAAATGAGATCAACAGGAAGTGCAAAATGGCTAAGCAGGGATGGCTAGAGGACAAATGTAAGGATGTAGAGGCTTATGTCACTAGGGGTAAGATAGATATTGCCTACAGGAAAATTAAAGAGACCTTTAGAGAAAAGAGAGCGACTTGTAGGAATATCAAGAGCTCAGATGGAAACCCAGTTCTAAGCAAAGAAGGGAAAGCAGAAAGATGGAAGGAGAATATAGAGCGTCTATTCAAGGGCGATGTACTTGAGGGCAATATTATGGAAATGGAAGAGGATGTAGATGAAGATGAAATGGGAGATATGATACTGCGTGAAAAGTTTGACAGAGCACAGAAAGACCTGAGTCGAAACAAGGCCCCGGGAGTAGACAACATTCCATTAGAACTACTGACAGCCTTGAGAGAGCCAGTCCTGACAAAACTCTACCATCTGGTGAGTAAGATATATGAGACAGGCGAAATACCCTCAGACTTCAAGAAGAATATAATAATTCCAATCCCTAAGGAAGCAGGTGTTGATAGATGTGAAAATTACAGAACTATCAGTCACGGCTGCAAAATAATAACGCGAATTATTTACAGACGAATGGAAAAACTAGTAGAAGTCGACCTCGGGGAAGATCAGTTTGGATTCCGTAGAAATATCGGAACACGTGAGGCAACACTGTGTAATATTGCTACATTAATTTGCTATGCTGATATCGGTGCTAATTGACAATGAAAGTGGGTTAAAAGCCGTGATCTGTCTGGGGAGAAGTTAATCTTGCATTACTAAGCAACTGTTTCACGACTGGGTATCTAGTCTAGGTTTACCAAGCAGACTAACATTAATGATAATCTTTTAATAGTCATACAAAACCGGTAATATATATATATATATATATATATATATATATATATATAAATAAAAGGAGAATTTAAATAAAAAGAAAGAAATCAGTTTATATTTGGAAATTTATTTTAAGATTGATCATCGAAATTTCAGCATATTAAATTCTATTCGTAACAAGCTGGTGCCTTATTTAGGATGGTGAAAATCTTACGGAACACATCAAATATGGAGCCAAGATTGGGAGACTGCATACAACCCTGCATTCACAAAACAACACCCAAAGAAATTGAAACATAAGCAAGAAGAAATTAACCACAACCAACAGATTCAGTTTTCACCCAAAGAAATTACGTTCGTAACACAATCCTGTCCGTCATGTAATTACCACACACTGGTATACTAAATTCATATTAACTCTTTGTGAAGTCTTCGCAAAAAGAATAGCTGAGGGCTACTTTGATGATTACACGTGGTCAACTTGGTTTACAGAAAGCGTATAACTCCACAGTAATTTTGATAATTAAAATACATTAGATCGAAAAGCAATTGACAAAAGCAAAACCTTGAACTGGTTACTAACGTCTTACTATTAACCTGATGGGTCAAACAGTTATATAAGCACGTGGTACTGGTCTCGCAAAGTACACTCCACGTGGGTTGAACATAAAGAAAAGCATAAAGAAAAGTTGCTATATTGTAAAATATTGTCAAGACGAGACGTTATAATCACACAAGCATTCACATTTAAGATTGATGAACTTAGTTAGAGTTACTGATCAACACGTGGTTCCACTTTACTCACAAACTAGTAACAAAGCAACAACCGGAAAATAATATGAACTTCACACGAGAATTACACTACGCTGCAATTTAAGATAACCTTAGATATTTTAGAGCTAAACCCGAAATAAAGATGATTAAATTTTCAGTTACGCTGAACTTAACAAATCCATTGTCCTACGGACTTAGCAGACACGCGCTTAGCCGGAGATCTTACCACTTCAGACGCTCGCCACGGTCCCACAGCAACTGCCTACTGCCGAGTGTGCTTCCTGAGACTGGCTCACAAAGACAAACGGAAGTGGCCAGAGGGGCAGCTTCCTATACCAACATGACAACGGACGGACAGAACCATACTAAGGATAGAAACCTCTCTGATTTAAGAAAGCGTAGCTACCTGTTCCGACGTTGGTCCTACTGTTCTCTAGCAGACAGCCTTGTCTGCTACCCTCAAGCATGCAACTACAAACACATTTGATCATTCATCCTCTCACACAGAAGGGAAGGGGGATGACAGTATCTTATCATATACAGTATATAACAGAAAGCGGATGTAGGTTCCGTATGAGACTGTGTGACATGAAATTACATATAAACTGTGTTTTAAAGTGTAGTAGTGTGACAGATCGTTCTTGTTTACGTGTAAAAGTAACACGTTCCACTACTCAGTCTCCTCCCAGATAGTCAGAAACGCCACAGTAAATTTAGAAGAGGAATTTACTCCATAAATGACAACAGATTTAAGAAATTAAACATGAAAGGAATCCAACAGAGACCTTTCATAACCCCAACGCTCCGGGAAAAGACTGTGCAGGGAATTTTCTGGCCATGCTAGGACATTCCCAAGCAGGCTTCTCACACCCTACTTAAACCAAAAGTGTAAAGAAAAAGCAAAAGGTCACCAGCTACTTGCTAAAACAATAATTTCAACAAATCTTTAAAATCTACTAATTTCAAACAGAAAAAAAAGAACACAATCTGTGACACCTATTTAAAAGATAGTGTAGACCTAATTCGGTCAGCAAGTAAAAACAATGGTTCCTGTGTCATTAATATGAAAACAATTTCTGGTTGTTACCCTTATGGAGTTCACCAGTATTTGCTCATTGCAAGAGCCAACTGATCACAGGCAAATTTATGACTGTTTATTAACAAGCAAAATTTATGAAAATAGCAAAGGTGCCACAGCAATTAAAAAAGAACATGAAATAACATCAGTATTATAAAGCAGAACATTACAATGCACAATCCGCAAAAGCAAAAATTGATAAGAAAAAAAACCATGTTTTACAAAGTCGTTATCGCAAAAAAATTCTATATCTTATAAAACTAATAATTTGTAGAATTAACATAACTATGTGGCATTAATTTAATCACTCTACTATATTTCAGTTAGTTAGCAAACAATGAGCACTGTGTCATTATACTGAAAATACAATTAATTATGTGATTGTTACCCTTAAGGGGTTCCTCACTATAAATATGCCTCATGCAAAGGCTAATCGATCACAGTCCAATGAGAATGAATAGCAATCTGACTGATAAACGAAGCAATGCCACATGAATGAATTTACGAAACAAAATAACACAAATCTAATGCATCACACAAGAACAAACATTGATCAATAAAACAGTACAATAGTCAATATCTAATAAAAAACACCAATAAATAAAACACCTGCAAAATACAAGAGTCAAAGTCTAAAATAAACAATAAATAGAACACCTGCAAAATAGAAGAGTCAGTCTAGTAAACACCAATAAATCGAATCCCTGCAAAACACACGAGTCAAAGTTTCTGTGACAGAAACACACGTATATGCATTGAACTAAGAACCGTATAATCACTGTTCACTGATACACTCACTAGTTCCACTGTTCCGAGGCACAGTATAAGGGGTGGGGGAGGGGGTTCGTCGCCGCAGCTGTCAGTAGGGATTTTTGTCCATCTGTTGCGTGCAATCCCGCCGTCTCTGCCCTCTCATGAAGTTTCTCTTGGTGGTCTGTGTCACGTACATCTCGATTTGGTTCCATGTTTGTGTTGTCAAATTCGTGCGGTATCCTCGATTGACACGCCAGGTTGATATTCCTGGGCAAGGATGACACTTAATGGCTCTTAGCGACCAGAGAACATCGAATCATGATTTACTGTCGCTTGACAGTGGGCATCCGTCAGGAAATGATAGGCGTCGTTGAAGTCTGCCAGTTTCTCTGGACAGTACCTGTCAAAAGGCTCCACGCCCCTTGTGTTGTTTCTCCGCGGCCGTCTCGTCACGGTCGCGTGCGTGTGGTGCTTTGCCAGCAGATGGATTTCCGCGCGGTGGACCGCTCGCCCATCTCAGGTCATCGCCTCGAGGAAGGGTCGCCCGGGGCGGCCGCCCATTAGCTCCTGGTACAAGGGAAAGTGTTTGCCGCGTACCCTTCTTTTGTTGTCGGCCGCGCTCCCGAAGTGGCCCGGTTGACAGTGTGTCCTGCTGGGAAACCCGCCAGTTTACAACTAGTCCGGCTGCTCCCGCTGTCTCGTAAGAGTTTAGCCGGTTCGCTTTCACGTTCTCAACTGCATTCACAGAAAATTTTTTTATCGTAGTTATGTGATTACACAATGTCATACATAATACCACTTAGTATTGTCTTTCACAATTTTTAAGAACAGAGTGAGACTTAATTTTTTTTTTTTTTTTAATTAGATGAATCGACAATATAAAATAAAATTTAAATGACTTGACAATGTAAAAGAATAAAAATGAAATGACTTTACAATGTAAAAAAAATAAGAATTAAATGAACTGACAATACAATATTTAAATCCACATCACTAAAGTGGTTCACTTACGTTTTAATAAATCCAATGCTACTTATTAATTCACTAAAATGAATAGGATTATGCCTTGTGCAAGTATAGGTCAGGACAGCATAGGGTTCACATGTTATTTACACACACATACATGCACACCTGTTGTCTATTCTACAAACTAACTACCCATAAACATGCATTACTCAATATTCTACTTCTATCCACTACTAGTTAAGCCAATAAGCTACTTCAATGCTATTTCAACACCGTGTATATACCACTACAACATTGTTCTAATTCGTCCTCTTCTTGACGCTCGCGGCATACGTCTTGTCACATGATAAATATGGAGAAACTTTCCTTAAACATACACAGTAAAAAGAACAATGGTTATTTACACACCAAAACATTTATACCAGTTCGCACACCTGAAAAGAGACTCGCAATTATACATTTATCATACTCATATATTCACACATAAAACAGTAAGAAAATTTCATCTAAAATTACGTTATCACAAGAATTAATCACACAGATGGCTCTGAGAACGGTAAAAATGTCTGCACTATACAGGTTATACTACATTTTCTTACCCATTTTGCTGCGATTTCGTTCCTTCTTTAAGTTACCTCTCGCTTCCAAATCGGTCATTTCGCCTGTGGTGGTTATTCTGGATTCATTTCTCATGAATGGCAAAATTGTGGTCACCTCTATTCTGTAAAACAGTTTCATCTTAACATGTTGAACTCTCAACAGACACAAAAGATCCGAATCCTCCTGTAGTTTAAATGACAAATGTTTTGCTTCATCCTTATTACCTTAAACCAAGCTTTCCTTCGGTCCCATAATCAAAATTATTTAATCATCCTCTACCTTCAAGAGGGAAATTTCCTCAGTACACATCATATAGGCTGCAGTGCATCCCGCACCAGCGAAAACGGTAAGCTGTAATGCTCACAGCATCAGCAAAAATACATAAACGTCGCTTTTCTGGGACAAGTATTAACGCAGAATAAGTTTTCAGGCTCTGGCTCAACATCAATCAAGACTACCGAAAGGATCCATATTTCCGTTCCATTCTCCATTTGCTGAAAAACTGCTCGTATTTGACTACCACAATAATATTTCAGAGCCACATAAATTACACAAACCACAATTCTTCTTTCACCTTGAAGGGAATCAATATACTTACGAAATCCACAGACAGCACTTTACGTACTCAGCTATAAAGAACAAAAGACATATATCATCAATATTAATATATCATCGCATATTGGGAAGCCAATGGTTAAACAATCGTATTATCGCGTCCTGTTTTCAAGATTCCAGATTTACTCATTCCTTTCTCAGAGTTCTCCTGTCTTAAAATATTCATACAGCACGCATACTATAGTAAGAGATCCTCATTTATACTGACAGATATAGAATAGTAATAGATAGATAGTAGCACTGAAAGCAGAAAATCGGAAACAAGGCTACTAACAGCTGGGGACCTGGGTTTGCCAGACCCATAATACCCACAGATCGGATATTCCCCTGAGTTTTGCATTAATTCAACACAGATCTTGCTTCCCTCAGGACCGACTCGTTTCAATTTACACAAAAAAAAACATAAACAGCATTTCACTCGTCCACAAAGAAACCTTTTATGTTCACATTTGAACCAACCTAAATCCTAATTGCACAAGGAAAGAAAACAAATTAACAACATCACTTCAATCAATCACATAAAAACATTTTTATCATTAATTTTTACCAACATATTATTCAAAATGCATGTCACAAATTTAAACTAATCAATTCTTTCTCCTCACCGTCCTCTCTACTTCTCACTGTCCTTTCTACTCATTTGCCATGTCACTCATTTGTTTCGGTTGGGCGCCTTCTGCGCTGATCATTTATCATTGTCGGTTTTGTTCATTTCCATTTGCTGGATTATGTCCAGGGTTAGCTGGCCGAATTTCAACATCATGAGGTGCTCTGCCTATAGTCCTATTCCCACCGTGTTCACCGTAGAATCGATTCTGGTTGCCGTAACTGTTCCGTTCACGATTCTGTCTACGTCCTCGATCATTTCTGTTGTTCCACCTGTGTTCGCGACTGTCACCCCAGTTTCTATACGGCCGGTCCCAATTATTGTTCCGTTCGCGTCGCGACGACCAGTCACGCCGTTGATGAGTAATACGGCCACGACTGCGGTCGCGCTGCTGTGCCCCGTAATATCTTTGTGCCTGATTAGGCGGGCATTCTGCTGTATTATATTCCAACTCTTGGAGAAGTGTTTTAAACGTTTCCACGTCCTCTTTGCATCGTCCCGCAAGAATGACGTGCCGCAAGTGCATCGGCAATTTGGTGATGCATATCCTAATTAGTTCCGCAGGCCCGTATGGATCGTATAAAAATTGATTTGCCTGCAGCATGTGGTCGAATAGGCGTGCAGGGCTGCCGAAACCAGACTGGTTCAAATTTGGCAGCATAATTATGCCATGTTTGACCCTATCTTGTGCCGCTTCCGACCAATAGGCGGACAGAAAGGCTTGTCGAAACTCCCGAGTGGAGTTGCAGTGACGCGCTGCCGACCTCATGCGAATCGCCGGTTCGCCTTCCAAATAGCCACACATATATTCTATCTTATGTGAACTTGCCCAGTCGGGAGGAAGACAGAACTCAAACTGCTCGAGCCATGCTCGTGGATGTATTCCTTTTTGCGAATTTCGGAATATCTCAAACTTTCTTACCGTAAGGAAATGTTTGAAATCAAATCCCCGCATTTCCTCCTGTCGAGGCCCTTGAATGTTTCTATTTTTCTCATGTCTGCCCCTCAAATTACATTCTTCCCTGTCGTCAAAATCTCCCTCGTGGCCGGAGTCCCTCTCTGCACTGTTCGTACGGCTATTTTTAGTGCTATTGGCGAGTTCGGAATCACACGCCATGCGGTTTTCCAGATGCGCCACGCGTTCTTGTAATTCGCCTGTTACAGCCTTGTGTTGCCTGTTCACTTCGAATTGTCCCTTCTGAAATCTCAGAAGCGAACGCACTTCTTCGGTCTCTGCGGCCGCTACCGGTGTAGTATTGTTCTCGCTTTCCGTCAGCTTCATCGTGCCTACAATGTCCGCTAATGCCGCAATCTTATCATCTATTTGTCTCTTGTCCTCCGCCCCAGTCTGTTTCAATTGTTCTACTTGCTGTTCCAACGCGTGGATCGCTAAACTGTTGTCCGCTATTGTGTTGCTAACGGACGTGGGACAATGCGTTTCTGCCTCTTGGACCCTCGAGAGTACCTGCTTATGTTCCCTTTGGCATTCTTCCCTCAGCTCTTGGAAATTCCTAAGTAGCCGTTCTTCGCTTTCTTTAGTTTCGGCATAGCCACTCCGCTTACTCTGTTCTAAGGCTTGCAGACGATCATCGATTTGTTCAAATGTACGGCCTAATTCTTTCATAATATCACTTTTTATTTCACTTGCCAGATTGTTTATTCTTTGTGAGATATCATCGGACACTCTCTGCATCGACTTGTCGACTTTATTTGTCTGCTGGATTAGTTTTTCGTCTATTTGTTCGCCTAGCTCGCGGATAGATTTTTCAGATGACTCTTTTTGTTCTCTGAACGATTTTTCAAATGATTCTTTATTTTGTTGCAATAAGGTTTTCATGAGTTCTGCCAAATCAATTTGGTTAGTAGGAGGCAAATTTATTTCTGGCTCTGCTGTGAGCCCGTTCGTCCTGTTTTGCATTTCGTCTGAAGTATTTCCCATTGTATTTTCGGAACTGCCCGACGCATTAACATTCGAAATCAAATTATTATCTCCTTGGTCCATGTTGCTTAAGTTGTCGGACCGCTTACTTTTAGCTTGGTTACGTGTCTGCATTAGTGCAATTTATACCCGGTACGCGACACACTAATCAAGATAAATGTGTCCCCCAAAAATTACGACAGTCACACGAAAGATACCCAACCTAGTACGCACTTTTTCACACGCAAAACAAATTTTTATCTTTGATCGAAACAGTGCAATGTACAAGCGAGAACAAAAAAACACACACACATATAAAACACACAAATATAGAAAACAAAACAAGACAAACAACACAACGCCGATCAACAACGCCGTGAATCTTTTGAACGTCTGCTAGGAAACAACGCAGAAGTTGTTTTAGCGCTGTAGGGAAAAAAAATTAAGATTATAACACGCTCGCAATCTAACGTTTCAGAGATTCCAGAGTCTAGCGGAATCACAGAACAGGGTCGCCATGTGTAATATTGCTACATTAATTTGCTATGCTGATATCGGTGCTAATTGACAATGAAAGTGGGTTAAAAGCCGTGATCTGTCTGGGGAGAAGTTAATCTTGCATTACTAAGCAACTGTTTCACGACTGGGTATCTAGTCTAGGTTTACCAAGCAGACTAACATTAATGATAATCTTTTAATAGTCATACAAAACCGGTAATATATATATATATATATATATAAAAGGAGAATTTAAATAAAAAGAAAGAAATCAGTTTATATTTGGAAATTTATTTTAAGATTGATCATCGAAATTTCAGCATATTAAATTCTATTCGTAACAAGCTGGTGCCTTATTTAGGATGGTGAAAATCTTACGGAACACATCAAATATGGAGCCAAGATTGGGAGACTGCATACAACCCTGCATTCACAAAACAACACCCAAAGAAATTGAAACATAAGCAAGAAGAAATTAACCACAACCAACAGATTCAGTTTTCACCCAAAGAAATTACGTTCGTAACACAATCCTGTCCGTCATGTAATTACCACACACTGGTATACTAAATTCATATTAACTCTTTGTGAAGTCTTCGCAAAAAGAATAGCTGAGGGCTACTTTGATGATTACACGTGGTCAACTTGGTTTACAGAAAGCGTATAACTCCACAGTAATTTTGATAATTAAAATACATTAGATCGAAAAGCAATTGACAAAAGCAAAACCTTGAACTGGTTACTAACGTCTTACTATTAACCTGATGGGTCAAACAGTTATATAAGCACGTGGTACTGGTCTCGCAAAGTACACTCCACGTGGGTTGAACATAAAGAAAAGCATAAAGAAAAGTTGCTATATTGTAAAATATTGTCAAGACGAGACGTTATAATCACACAAGCATTCACATTTAAGATTGATGAACTTAGTTAGAGTTACTGATCAACACGTGGTTCCACTTTACTCACAAACTAGTAACAAAGCAACAACCGGAAAATAATATGAACTTCACACGAGAATTACACTACGCTGCAATTTAAGATAACCTTAGATATTTTAGAGCTAAACCCGAAATAAAGATGATTAAATTTTCAGTTACGCTGAACTTAACAAATCCATTGTCCTACGGACTTAGCAGACACGCGCTTAGCCGGAGATCTTACCACTTCAGACGCTCGCCACGGTCCCACAGCAACTGCCTACTGCCGAGTGTGCTTCCTGAGACTGGCTCACAAAGACAAACGGAAGTGGCCAGAGGGGCAGCTTCCTATACCAACATGACAACGGACGGACAGAACCATACTAAGGATAGAAACCTCTCTGCTTTAAGAAAGCGTAGCTACCTGTTCCGACGTTGGTCCTACTGTTCTCTAGCAGACAGCCTTGTCTGCTACCCTCAAGCATGCAACTACAAACACATTTGATCATTCATCCTCTCACACAGAAGGGAAGGGGGATGACAGTATCTTATCATATACAGTATATAACAGAAAGCGGATGTAGGTTCCGTATGAGACTGTGTGACATGAAATTACATATAAACTGTGTTTTAAAGTGTAGTAGTGTGACAGATCGTTCTTGTTTACGTGTAAAAGTAACACGTTCCACTACTCAGTCTCCTCCCAGATAGTCAGAAACGCCACAGTAAATTTAGAAGAGGAATTTACTCCATAAATGACAACAGATTTAAGAAATTAAACATGAAAGGAATCCAACAGAGACCTTTCAACTGACCCTACGACTTATCGTAGAAAATAGATTAAGGAAAGGCATACCTACGTTTCTAGCATTTGTAGACTTAGAGAAAGCTTTTGCAAAGTTGACTGGAATACTCTCATTCAAATTCTGAAGGTGGCAGGGGTAAAATACAGGGAGCGAAAAGCTATTTACAATTTGTACAGAAACCAGATGGCAGTTATAAGAGTCGAGGGACATCAAAGGGAAGCAGTGGTTGGGAAGGGAGTGAGACAGGGTTGTAGCCTCTCCCCGTTGTTATTCAATCTCTATATTGAGCAGGCAGCGAAGGAAACAAAAGAAAAATTCAGTGTAGGTATTAAAATCCATGGAGAAGAAATAAAAACTTTGAGGTTCGCCGATGACATTGTAATTCTGTCAGAGACAGCAAAGGAGTTGGAAGAGCAGTTGAACGGAATGGATAGTGTCTTGAATGGAGGATATAAGATGAACATCAACAAAAGCAAAACGAGGATAATCGAATGTAGTCGAATTAAGTAGGGTGATGCTGAGGGAATTAGATTAGGAAATGAGACAATTAAAGTAGTAAAGGAGTTTTGCTATTTGGGGAGCAAAATAACTGATGATGGTCGAAGTAGAGAGGATATAAAATGTAGACTGGCAATGGCAAGGAAAGCATTTCTGAAGAAGAGAAATGGGAGTGAAACATGGACGATAAATAGTTCGGACAAGAAGAGAATAGAAGCTTTCGAAATGTGGTGCTACAGAAGAATGCTGAAGATTAGATGGGTAGATCACGTAACTAATGAGGAAGTACTGAATAGGATTGGGGAGAACAGAAGTTTGTGGCACAACTTGACTAGAAGAAGGGATCGGTTGGTAGGACATGTTCTGAGGCAATAAGGGATCACCAATTTGGTATTGGAGGGCAGCGTGGAGGGTAAAAATCGTAGAGGGAGACCAAGAGATGAATACACTAAACAGATACAGAAGGAAGTAGGTTGCAGTAGGCACTGGGAGATGAAGAAGCTTGCACAGGATAGAGTAGCATCGAGAGCTGCATCAAACCTGTCTCAGGACTGAAGACCACAACAACAACAACAGCTGTACTGCACTCATGCTATACGTGGGTATCACAGTATCTGGAAGTCTGCCGGAACCTGTTAACGGATACAGCGTCCTCGCTGTTGGAACATGGACGTGCATTCACGGCAGAACACGTGGCTACAGAAGTAACGAACTGCGGACACTGAAACCTCCTACCCGGCAATGGCTCCTAGCATGTGTCAGGTTGAACGCTGAATCCTGACACAAGGACCAAATCTTCGACGATCAGACCAACTAAATACTGTAGGTTGTTGGTAACAATTGAGAGAATGACGCTGTAGAAAATGATGAACCTACTTTGTTAACGAGAGGGCAGTTCAAAATTTGGTTAGGTGCTTGCCCTCCGCTTTGGACGGTAACGTCCAAACCACCAAAATACATTTATTTAAGAAAGCAAATAAAAATTCGCTTGACGGCATCCTAAGAGACTGTCTCCACTTGACTGACTATGTAAGAGTAAACCAGTTGTGGTTTAAATTCAAAGAAATAGTATTGATGGCGTTAGGGGGATGTACACGAAATAAAGTAATATGAGATGGTACTGATTCCCCACGTTACACAAAATAGTTCAGAACACGTTTGCAGAAGCTACAAAACAAAGCATGCCCAATTTTAAAGAATGCAAAAGCCCTAAAATTGGCGAAGTGTTGCAGTGGCTCGAAATTTAGCGCCAGCTTCAATGAAAGATTCTTCTAATAGTTTTCCCAACAAGACTCTGTTCCGAAATCTCATAGAAAACACAAAGAGATTCTCATCGCACGGAAAGTACACCATCGGCAAGACGCAAGCAGTGCCTTCGTTGCAAGATAAAACTGTTTATGTCACTGATGACAGTGCCACTAAAGCAAAGCTAATAAACACATTTTCCAAAATTCCTTCCCTAAATAAGGCGAAGCAAATTTTCCAGAACCAACCGCCAACATGAGCAAGCAGGTACCCTTGATATACCTTAGCAGCTTAAATCAATAAAGGCAAGGTCTCCAGTCCAGATCGTATACCGGTCAGGTTCCTTTCAGATTGCGATGAAACAACAGCACCGTTCTTAGCACCCATATATAAAGTCTCGCTCATCGAGTAAATCGTACCTAAATGCTAGGGAGCTGCTCAAGTCACACCTTTACCCACGATAAGAAATAGGAGTAATCCTGTAAAATACAGACCAATATCGCTCATTTTGATTCCATTTTCAGTAGGATTTTAAAGCATGTACTGTGTTCGAGCACATTAACTGGAACAATCAAACGGATAATGTCTTGGGGAAAGCAAACCAAAGACTGAGATTTACTGGCAGAACACCTACAAAGTGCAGCAGGGTTACTAAAGAGACTGATTACACTGCACTTGTCGGGCCTCGTTTGGAGTATTTCTGTGCACTGTGAGATCCGCATCAGATAGAATTGACGGAGGACGTCGAAAAATTGCACAGGAGGGTAACTCGATTTGCATTGTCGCGAAATATGAGAGAGCGCCACAGATATAATACGCTATTTAGGGTGGCAGATATAAAAACAGAGGCCCTTTTACTTGCGGCAGAGTCGTCTTACGAAATTTAAATCACTAACTTTCTCTTAAAACTGTGAAAGTATTTTGATTGTGCCCATCTACATAGGGAGTTTAAGTGTTCGCTTTTTCCGCGCGCTGTTCTACAGTGGATCGGCTGGAAAATAGCTTGAAGGTGGTTCGATAAATCCTCTGCCAGGCACTTAACTGTGAATTTCAGAGTAATCATGTAGATAATGTAGATTAGACAGATAAGAAGTTACACGTTGACTAATATCTGTTTACCTTCCAAGATTTTTTACATAATGCGAAGAAACAAAGTACCAGCTTGGTTCTCATGTTGCTTTAATTCTTCTTACCTTTCTTACTTATTCAAGTTTTTAAGGCCTATGATTCTTTTGCAGCCTTCTCACACCACTTTATTTATTTTACTGTTTATTGTCCTTTGTCGCCTATTTTTCATATTCCGACCACACATTAATGACCTCGGGCTGGGCGCTACGTACCGTACTGACGTCGCCCGTTACCCCACCAACTGCAGTGCGTGGTCCGGTGCGCACTCGCTACGTCGTGTGGCCATCTGCTACCGACTGCCGTAGCAGCACGCTGCGTACGAGCTGAAATGTCACGATATGACAACTACTTTTTCCGGAGACCGACTAATATGCCCTTCTAGAACTCACTCACAGGTTGATATTGCTGCCTTTGACGTCAACGCAGTGTACAGATGCTTGCTATCTCGTTTCCACATTGATTGATGGCTCTTCTCTCGCTGTGCTTAACGCAACACTGACCTTTCCGGTCACCCTCAGCGGACACAGTTGGGCTTACGTGTACGCCATGCTTCAGCTCTTTCATTGTGGTCTATCAACGGCACAAAAAGTATCCTCTCTTCAGCTAATGGGTTTCTGACACGCAGAATCGATACAACACAGATAAAAAATTCTAGAATTTTCATTATTCTTACTGAAGTGTTCAGTATGTAGGCTACTTTAATGCAGTTGTTCACGCTTATGTACCCTGCATAGGTTCGTTCACCTCAACACTACTGTAAGCTACATCTATTTGAATCTGCTTACTGTATTCAAGTTGTGGTCTCCTTCTAAAATTGTAGGCTACCGTCCCACACGCTCCAGTCTATTACTAAATTAACGATATTTTAATTGTTTTGGATCTAGCCATGCGTTTTCTTGTAGGCCATTTATGCCGTAAATCTCTTTTCCACTCAAATTCTATTTAGTAGGGTTTATTTGTAACTCGATCTACTAATGTGATTTTCAGCATTTGTCGCTGACACCACAATTCAAACACTGCGCTGGTTTTTCCTTTTACTGTCCGTACAAGGGTACACTCTGGGCAATTTATTTCAGGAAACACTTCAGAATACTAAGATAGATATTTAAGAAATTTTTCAGTTTTAAAAAGACGTTTCTTCCTCTTGTCATTTTAAATATTTGCAAAAAGTTATTAAAATTATTAAAACTATGATTTTAATTCGTGGTATATAAAGAGAAAGTAAAACGTCGACTTCTGTTCTTAATATATGAAAATAAATTTAAAATAGAGAATGATGTACAAAGATGAACATCTAACGATGCAGAACCTGCAATGGGAAGGATTTTAGAAGAGGGAAAGTTAGACGTTATGTGAAGTATTAGAGTGTGGGTGTAAACTAAGAATCAAAGGCGACGCAAATATGAAGATGTGGATAGGAGTTATGGTTGATGGTGGACAAAGGAAGGGACTCTCATGTAGGCCTGGTTATGATATGGAGAGGGAAGAGATAGGGAAAAATGGAGACAGAAGGAAGATTGTCCTGATGTGTAGTGGGACAGGAAAGGATTAATTAAAATCTATAGGTTGGAGAAATATTGGGGGTGGAGGGGAAGGGGGATGAGGGCAGATTTCATTGTCTTGAAGAGGGAGTCGCTCGAAGTTTCGTTGGAATTACATACTGTGTGTGAGTAGGTGTAAGGATGGTGTGGTATGTCGGTGCAGACCCAAACGGTAGTGAGACTGGAAATTGGAGGGAATATGTCTTTACAGTCTTAATAACTTTTTACAGTTGTACTATTCTATACTGATGCCGATTACTGAATCATTTCTGTCATTCTTCCTGGGAATTGTTTTTTCAGGTGATGATAGACATTTTTTTTTCTTCCAGGCGATTGCGTAACTGATCAATCTGACATCCCACTGGAAATGAAGTTTCTTATCATACGTTGTTCCTATAGAGATGCTGGATCACAATAGTTTGTGTTATGTACGAGGGCAGTTCAATAAGTAATGCAACACATTTTTCTTCTGAAACAGGGGTTGTTTTATTCAGCATTGAAATATACCAGGTTATTCCCCAATCTTTTAGCTACACAACACTATTTTTCAACGTAATCTCCATTCAATGCTACGGCCTTACGCCACCTTGAAATGAGGGCCTGTATGCCTGCACGGTACCATTCCACTGGTCGATGTCGGAGCCAACGTCGTACTGCATCAATAACTTCTTCATCATCCGCGTAGTGCCTCCCACGGATTGCGTCCTTCATTGGGCCAAACATATGGAAATCCGACGGTGCGAGATCGGGGCTGTAGGGTGCATGAGGAAGAACGGTCCACTGAAGTTTTGTGAGCTCCTCTCGGGTGCGAAGACTTGTGTGAGGTCTTGCGTTGTCATGAAGAAGGAGAAGTTCGTTCAGATTTTTGTGCCTACGAACACGCTGAAGTCGTTTCTTCAATTTCTGAAGAGTAGCACAATACACTTCAGAGTTGATCGTTTGACCATGGGGAAGGACATCGAACAGAATAACCCCTTCAGCGTCCCAGAAGACTGTAACCATGACTTTACCGGCTGAGGGTATGGCTTTAAACTTTTTCTTGGTAGGGGAGTGGGTGTGGCGCCACTCCATTGATTGCCGTTTTGTTTCAGGTTCGAAGTGATGAACCCATGTTTCATGGCCTGTAACAATCTTTGACAAGAAATTGTCACCCTCAGCCACATGAAGAGCAAGCAATTCCGCACAGATGGTTCTCCTTTGCTCTTTATGGTGTTCGGTTAGACAACGAGGGACCCAGCGGGAACAAACCTTTGAATATCCCAACTGGTGACCAATTGTGACAGCACTACCAACAGAGATGTCAAGTTGAGCACTGAGTTGTTTGATGGTGATCCGTCGATCATCTCAAACGAGTGTGTTCGCACGCTCCGCCATTGCAGGAGTCACAGCTGTGCACGGCCGGCCCGCACGCGGGAGATCAGACAGTCTTGCTTGACCTTGCGCCGATGATGACACACGCTTTGCCCAACGACTCACCGTGCTTTTGTCCACTGCCAGATCACCGTAGACATTCTGAAAGAGCCTATGAATATCTGAGATGCCCTGGTTTTCCGCCAAAAGAAACTCGATCACTGCCCGTTGTTTGCAACGCACATCCGTTACAGACGCCATTTTAACAGCTTCGTACAGCGCTGCCACCTGTCGGAAGTCAATGAAACTATACGAGACGAAGCGGGAATGTTTGAAAATATTCCACAAGAAATTTCCGGTTTTTTCAACCAAAATTGGCCGAGAAAAAAAATGTGTTGCATTACTTATTGAACTGCCCTCGTACGACTTTGAACAAAACAATAAGGAGAGGTGGGCTACACAGTGGTGTGACAACTGTCGTGGCAGGAAAGCTGGACACGAGCAGAAATGATTACTGAACAAGTTACCACGAGAAGTACAATATCTACCTAACTTTAATTCTTGCTTCATTACTTAGCATGCTTGGAGAAATACGAGTCCAGCTATCAATGTCAGCTAGATTTTGGGTGTGATGTAGTCCTGCCGTTCATAAAAATTATAACGAAATGCCCCTCAGAAGAAGTTTACATCTTTCCAGTATTTTCCGATTTCAGAATATTTTTTGTTGTTTTTATTTAACCCATCAAAAGCATATTCAGCTTCAACAGAGATCTTGGCTGTATCGGGATCAGTTGCGTTTCAGTCAACTTTCTTCAGTTTGGAATGCCACGTCTTGTATCCATTTATTTACTCCTTTTTCTGTTTACATTTTTAATTTCGTTTTATTCGTGTGAACCCATTATTGCATAATTCACAATAAATTTGAGAAGAGCCAGCAGATATACCCTGAGCATGAGCAGGCATAGTTAGTTTCAGGTTAAACTTCCGGCTTATATTCTCGTGGTCCAAGAAACACTTTACGTCCAGAGGTGCAGTGGACATCTTCGGAGGTGCTCCCCGTTCCACTGAATCTTTCCGATAGGTCTGCTCTCGAAGAGTGACATAGAACATTCTGCTCTGTCGGTATGCAGAGTGTATAAGATTCCATGTAGGGTCTACACTGGAATTACTAAGACAGCCGTGAGTATGTATCTGAAGGGTTAATACGCTTTGCCGACTAGGGAAAGAAGAAAAATGAGCTGTAGCGCGAAGTTTGAATATCAAAATCAAAACTTTATTTACAACTACGAACTACTATGTACACAGGGGACAAGAAATTTATTTGTCATTATAATGGCGTATAACATCTCAAGCAGCCTCGATAAGGCTACGATCTTTTGTAGTGTAGTGTAGTGTAAGATGTTATCTCTGAAAAGTAGAAAACCAAAGTTCTTAACCGCTCTTCACACAACAGTTCATTCGGCTTGGTCATTTTGCGTGGATGTTCAAGGAAGTTCCAGAGACTGGCATCGCTCTTAAGATCGAGATGTGAGATGTGTAACTGATACTAAATAATTCTGATGGAAGTCAGTCATATTTGTACCCAGTCTGCAGGGTAATTTTGCTGTTGGATGACGAAGATACTACTTATACGTTACTCGATAAGATGATGAACGAACAGCAAAACGTAATTTCTCCAACAACACAAGGTAACCATTCCAAGGTGCAAGGTTTACAATCGATGAACTGTTTCGCCCGATTAAAACATTTACACTGCTCGAGAGACACCCCCATCCTGACACCGACTTTGTCCTGCGCTCTATGACTATCTCGACGCATCGTGTTGTTAATAGTGCTACAAAAATATTACTCATATGCCAACATAACGCGTTGCCAGAATAGTATTAATGTCTGTTCTCCTACTTTGGATAAATGTGTAGACAGTCCTGAGCTTCAGTAGTCTATATTACTGGAGAAACTGCACCAGATGTTAATGTGAATCTGTACCTAATTCTCTGAATATTTTTGATTTGAGGACGGACTCTAAAGGCACATCGTATGGATCCGACCTCGTATGTTCTGTCAATGGCCGATGGGCTCGTCCATTTATTATCGTTTCTGGCCTCATTTATGACGTAAAATATCTTATGGAACTAAATCTCAATGGAGCTAAATTTCAGTTGTGACTTTTATAATGGCAGAAAACATTTCTCCAGCTTTGCTCACACGGTACAGGTAACGAAGGTAACAATTATTGTGCTGTACCGTCCCATGTAAAACATTTATATACATTCCTACAGCAATAGCTCCACTACATATTTCCTTCCGTGCCACACATAAGCTCCTGAAATTCAACAAACAGCTGATCAATGTATTCTCTGGGAGCTTAGTTTATTTCGACAGTTTCTCTAAATATACAAATGAATTCAGTTTTTTCTCACAAAGAGCATGCCTAATGCTTATTCTAATTTCCTATCAATGCTAGAAAATTGTAATATCTTTTAATCGTAATTTTTTCCCTGATGATCAGATTAACCACGAAGAATGATAAATAATTATTTCCTTTCACTTAACTTGATTAAATCCCTGGAAAAAATTGACATGCATATATTCATAACACAAGCAGAAATGGAACTGCCGATGCACTCTATAGATTAGATCCTCATTAGATATCTGTATAAAATAATGGGTACATGAGAGAGACAGAGGAGAGAGAAGAGAGAGATGGAGAGAAAGAGAGAAAAGTGGAGGTGGTGGCAAATTGGGAGAAGAGATGGAAAATGAGAAAAACAGAGATGGAGTATGAGAACAATGAATAAGGAGAAATGGAGGTGAGCTGGAGAGAAGGGATTCGAAAATGGAGAACAATGGCTGGAGGAGAATGGAGGGGAAGTGTGACACATGGAGAGAGAGAGAGAGAGAGAGAGAGAGAGAGAGAGAGAGAGCGAGGTGATTCAGGGAATGGAACTGAAATGGAGAATAAGAGGTAGGAATTGGAAACCAAAGAGAGAGAATGAGGGAAACAAAAGGACAAACAAGAAAAGAGTGGGTCGGGGTGCGACGGAGAGATGTAGAGGGAGAGAGGGTAGAAAGTGAAAGAAGAAGAAGATAAATGTAGAAGATGGAGAAAGTGGAAGGGAGCGAGAGAGGGAGAGGTTGGGAGGGGGGATGGAGATGGGGAGGGTGAGAGTGAAATAATGAGGGGATACAAGAAAAGAAAGATAGGAAGTATTGAGTGTAACGTTCCATTGGCTGTGACACCATCAGAGACTTGAAGGTGAAGAGCGTACTGGATTACAGTTCCCCTGTGTCTTTTCCATTTCCTATGTATCCTGCTGCCTATCTCTTATTTTCCACCTCTCCCCATTCCATTTCTCTCCTCCTTCTTCATCCGAATCTACATTTTACTTATTCCGTCTCATTCTAGAAGCAGATCTCTCTTCTGGCTTGCTATCTTCGTATCTCCCTCCACATTCGTTCCTCTCCATTTCCATCACTCCAGATCTATTCTTTCCAGCATTTTTCACTTTCTCTGTCACGTCTTCCTTTTACTCCCCATCCTTACTCTTCTTTTCCACGTCACTCGATTCTCATTCATATCTGTCATTTCACCGTTACTATTTGAGTGGCACTGTCTTAACACTTATCAGGTGTAATTTAGAGAAGCCTCGGAAACCCTAACTTACCAATATCAGGAGAGGTAGGAACGCTGCTGAATGCGAGTCCATCATTTCAATCACTCTGCAGTGTCTCTCAGACGAAAGGAATGGAGAAGGAAGCAGTTTAGTTAGTAAGTACAAAGGAAAAAGAGAAATTAATGAAGCCCGGAAATACATGTCTCTGGAGTGGATCTGACGCAGTGACATTAACAGAGCTCTGTACGCAGAGGGTAATTTTGCACCCACCTAGGCAGTAGAGAACAGTGGCTGTAGCTACGCTTCCCCTGTCTACCTGTACCTGGCCGACCGCTGCGGTGAGCGACACATCCTGCCTAGCGCCCTTGTACGTGGCCGGGTGGGGCACAGCTTGCCATGGCAGCGGGCGGCGCGTAGCAAATTGGAAGAGCGGTCGGCAGTGCCAAAGACCCCGGAAGGCGTGACCAGCGCTGAGTGCGGACAATTTACAAGCTAAATTCTTAATAGCGTTCAGTGTCGCCCCGGGCCCGTTCGCGGCGCTGCGCCGCCTAAATAATGGATGCGGCTGCATTATGCATCACATTAGCAGGTCCGCTAAACGCCTGTGGCGGTACGACTTCCCAGTAAGGAGCCATCATGGGCTCTTGAACGAAATTAATGCAGGGAGCAATTCACATACCAAATAGGAACCATTCCCGTGTTATTAATATCTGGTAAAAACTTCATATAAAGTGGGAAGACTAAATAATGGGAACCACAATCTTCCACGCTGAATGTTGTCAGTTAATATTTAATAATGAATTAAAATGTGTTTTTGTTTTTGCAAGCAAACAAACTGAGTGAAATGATGCAGCGATTAGCAAAATTTACTCGCCTACCGGAGAACGGCTGTTCAGATCCGCATCCGGCCATCCATAATAAAGGGTTTGTGTGACTATCCTAAATATCTCCAAGCAAATGCTTGGAGCGTTTCTTTAGAAGGTCTCTCTAGATTGCCTTCCCATCTTTGAAATACAAGCGCGTGCTGAAAAGTAACGCCTCCGAATTTTTTATGTGAAGGCTCTTAAGGCTTTATAAATAAAACATACATTATTAACAATCTATATCTTTGTTCTTCAAGTCGACAAGGTAATCCACCGAAGACTGTTAACGAAAGTAGGTGCATTCGGAATAGGTATGTGACTGGCTCGAAGATTTCTTAAGTAACAGAACCCAATATGTTGACCTCCACGGTGAATGTTCATCGGAGACTGGGGTAACACATCAAAAAAGTTTTGCATCTCCCCGGTTCCCAGAACTCCTGAAGATAGACGTTCACTGTGGATACTGTATCACAGACACAGTCCATTTGATTGTTCAGAGATGTCACTAAACCGGCCCAAAGATGTAAAAAAAGATGCATGAGCAGCGCCTATTACACGGAGGGGGCCTAACAGCCGATCGGTTCCTGTGATTTAACCAGGAAGGAGGTACACGGCTTTTGTTGTTTGTAGTTCAACTATGCCTAGACAGTTAATACCGCGGTTCGATCGCGTCCGCATTGTTACATGGTGCACGGAAGGGCTCTCAACAAGGGAAGTGTCCAGGCGTCTCAGAGTGAATCAAAGCGATGTTGTTCGTACATGGAGGGGATACAGAGGAGCAGGAACTGTAAATGACATTCCTCGCTAAAGTCCTGTTAGGACTCAAACTGTGCACAATACGATGCATGATGCGCAACTTCACTCCCGACCTCCATGGCGAGGTCCATCTTTACAGGCACGACACTATGCAGTGTGTTACAGATGGGCCCGACAACATGCCGAATGGACCGCTCAGGATTGGCATCACGTTCTCTTCACCGATAAGTGTCGCATATGCCTTCAACCACACAGTCGTCGGAGACGTGTTTAGAGGCAATCCGGTCAGGTTGAACGCTTTAGGCACACTGCCCAGCGAGTGCCGTAAGGTGGAGGTTCCCTGCTGTTTTGGGTGGCACATTGTGCGGGATCGACGAACGCCGCTCGTGGTCATGGAAGGCGCCGTAAAGGCTGTACGATACGTGCATGCCATCCTCCGACCGACAGTGCAATCATATCGGCAACATATTGACGAGGCAATCGTCTTCATGGACGACAATTCGCGCCCCCATTGTACGCATCTTGTGAATGACTTCCCCCAGGATAACGACATCGCTCGACTAGAGTGATCAGCAAGTTCTCCAGACATGAAACCTATCGAACATGCCTGCGATAGGTTGATAAGGGCTGTTTATGGTGAGGGATGTACGCCAAATCGCCGTTGAGGAGTGGGACAATCTGAACCAACAGTGCCTTGACAAACTTGTGGATAGTATGCCACGACGAACGCATCATTAAGAGGAAGTGCTACTGGGTATTAGAAGCAGCGGTTTGTACAGCGGTCTGGACCACCACCTCTGAAGGTCTTGCTGTATGGTGGTACAATATGCAATGTGTGGTTTTCACGAGCAATAAAAATGGCGGAAATGATGTTTATGTTGATCTCTATTCCAATTTTCTGTACGAGTTCCGGAACTCTCGCAACCGACGTGATGCATTTTTTTTATTTGTGTACAGAAATGATCTGGCAGACAGGGCGGGCAACAATCAGTGGTTATTCGCTGGTGATGCTGTGGTGCACAAGAAGACGTCGAAGATAAGTGACTATGGGTTGATACCACAAGATGACCTAGGCAAAATTTCTAATTGTTGTGATGAATGGTAGTTGGCTGTTAATGTAGAAAAATGTAAGTTAATGCGAATGAGTAGGTAAAACAAACCTGTATTGTTCGAATACAGCATTAGTAGCGTCCTGCTTGACACGGTCACGTCGTTTAAATATCTGGGCGTAACGCTGCGAAGTGATATGAAATGGAAAGAGCATGTGAGGATCGTGGTATGGTAGACCTCCGTTTACTGGGAGAATTGTAGGAAGGTATGGTTCACTTTTAAAGGACCACATACAGGACGCTAGTGCGACCTATTCTTGAGTACTGCTCCAGGGTTTGGGAACCGCACCAGATCGGATTGAAAGAAGATATCGAAGCAATTCAGTGGCGGGGTGCTAGATTTCTTGGCGGTAGGTTCTATCAGCATGCAAGTGTTACCGATATGCATCTGGAGCTGAAGTTGGAATCCTTGGAGGGAAGAATACATTCACTTCGAAGAACACTACTGAGATAGTTTAGATGGTAGGGTGATTAATTTGAGGGAAAAGACTAAACTGCGAGGTAATTGGTCTCATCGGATTAGGAAAGGTTGGGGAAGGAAGTCGGCCGTGCCCTTACAAAGGGACCATCCCAGCATTTGCCTGAAGCGATTTAGGGAAATCACGGAAAACCTAAATCAGGATGGCCGGACGCGGGATTGAACCGTCGTCCTCCCGAATACGAGTCGAGTGTGCTAAACACTGCGCCACCTCCCTCGGTAGAAGTTTAGAGAACCGTCATCTGAGACCGACTACAGAACGATTTATTGCCGCAAATATACATTGAGCATAGGGAGCACGAAGATGAGATACGAGAAATCAGGGCTCATGCGGAAGCATACAGACAGTTGGTTTTCTCTGGCTCTATTTGGAACAAGAAAGGAAATGACTAGTTACGGTAAAGGGTACACTCCACCATGCACCATACAGTGGCTTGCGGATTATATATATGTCGATGTACGTATTTATTTCTTAGTATAGTCAGCCTGGCGACGAACACATTTCTCCCGGCGAGAGACAAGTCTGTTGATACAGTCACTGTACAATGTTTATTGGCGGAGCTTTAACCACACATTTACTTGCACCACTTCCATATTGATAAAGTGAGGTATCCGATGGTGTTCTTTATGTTTTGGAAACAGATGAAAATCGGATGGGGCACGGTCGGGACTGTATAGACTTACAGAGGATGATCGATGACGGTGAACCCAAGGCGTCAGATTGTTGCAGAAGTCACAGCGGTAGTGAGTGATCCGTCATTGTCATACTGAAGGATAGGGTGCTTCATGCGTGGACGAACTCTTCGAAATCTGAACTCGAGACAGCACGCTGTTTCTCACACATCGCCATAATTATGTTACACACTGACATGTTACACGCTTCGGAGACCTCTAGCGGCAGAGTGTTGCAAATATTTAAATATGAAGAATAAATATGTCGAATGTTAGTAACGTTTCTCTTACTTAAAAAACTTTAAGAGTTTTCACACGCAAAAAAATTCGGAATTATTACATTTGTGCACGCCCTCATATTCCGAGCTTGTGCTCCGTCTTTAAGACCTCGATGTCCATGAGACATTAAACCCTAATCTTGCTTCCTTCAAGTACACAATTAATACATTGCTTCTGCAGATTTAATTTTTCACATGCTCTTGAGTTCTACAATGGATATTAATGCAAAAGTATGGTAAGATTCGTCACCTGAAAGAAATTATAACTCACATACTGTGGCGTCGATAGTTACGATGCCCCAACGTAGGTTCACCTTCTCATAAGTTTGCACTACGAGAGAAGACTAATTACGCCGACCACAGCACCCTCTGGCCGACGTTGTGGAGCTCAGGGAGTGCCGTCTCGATTTCGCTCCATTTCATCAACAGCAGACGGCCTGGAAGTATCGCATCTACTACCGAGTGGGCTAGCTTGCTACTGAGACTTTGTATTAGTTACGTTCTGTTAAAGTCTGGACAGCAACGAGTATTTGTTAGTTTTGAGATTATACAGAACAGTCATCCTGTCTTCACAGAATTAGACATGGACTACTACTTCATACCTTCTTGCTCATCCTAGCCGAAGTTATATATACATTTGATACTTTCTTATGTTTTAGACTCTATTAAAAGTGTTAAAGTTACATGCAGTACCGAAGTGCTTCACCTCTCCTGCTCCTACTCACTTCCTTAACTCTGGGCCTATATTACACAAGCAGTTCACAGGAGCAGACTCACGCACCGCCTATCCAGGAGGGATACAAAACACACGTCAGTACAATTTATCACACTATATACGTCTGTTTTTTTATGAGCTACCAAATTTATCGGGACACAGCTGGGCACAAGATTTAAAATATAATAAGGATAACGAAGAGGCAGCTATATCGAATTAATACTCAATGAAATAGCCCACAATAATTGTATGTGTCGTGATTTTATTACCTTAGACCATTAAATATGTCTGTCTCTGAGATGTTTCCAACGAGTGAGGAAGTATCCGGCGTCGTTTCCAACGTCTCTGAGTCACAGGTTCGCGAACAAGAACACCTGTCCAGGTCCGTCAGGCTCTGTCGGGCCATTTAGTCCCGACCGGTCCTACGTGTCATTCGTGGGCGGGGGGGGGGGGGGGGGTGCTTTCGGTCAACATACCACTCTCCCCGCAGTTTCCAGACCTTCGAGCAGCTACTTCTCATCCAAGTAAACCCTCACTTGGCATCACTAGTACGAGTGCACTCCTTTTCAGTTCTCCCACCTAGGAAAAATCCACGGCAGTACCGGCATTTGAACCCGGGTCCTCCATATACCTTAGAAACACACACAAGAATACCTAACTGGTGCCTAAAGCAGTAGCGATACAATCCACGGCAAAAGTGTTCAATTCTTCGCTGAAGGCCATGAAGTCCATAATGGAAGTAATCGTTTCATGCTTCCCTAAATATCCAATCATCTCTGTCTCATTATTATTGGCCAAATAGTCACTTTAGTTTCATTAATATAAACCCTTCCTATGAAACATCCTTGCATCAGCCGGATTAGAAACCAAAATTCCAAAATGTTTTATCACATTTCAATTTAATATTGTGACATCTACACTGCAAAAAAAAAAAAAGCATTAGTTCACATGAAAAAATTACGTCGGTTTTGATCCGATGACGGCATACGCCAACTGGGGGATAGTACAGCTGCTGATAATGGTTTCAACGTCGTCCTCCGACAGATAGCGTACTAGCACAGCTACCAAAGCGCCATCTTGTCCACCCTTTAGTAGGGTATGCTCAAAGCCAGAACCCTCAGTGTGGTGCAAACATATGAAGCAAGCATGTGACCATGCCACGGAGATGCATTCGTGCTTGCTACAGCCAACTGAGAGATCTGGATGGGGTCAAATTGTGGTCTTCCTAGTGACGGGATGGTCCTTATGGAAAGTTACCACACAAATGGGACGTGCTGTGTCAGTTGTGCAGCGATGCTGATGTCAGTGGTAACGTGAACATTATCATACCCAAAGACGAGTTTCTAGACGTCCACGCCCCATACATGCCCCCCAGGATTGACGTATTGTAGGGCGGATCGTGCAGCTACCACAGCACAAGTAAGAGGTCTTGCGACTACAGAAGCGTCGACACGAACTGTTGCGAACCGCTTATTATTATCACAGCGACTACGGGCATGCACACATCTAGCCCCTCTTCCTCTTGTAATCTCCGCCCTCCTTCCTTCATCCATCTATTGTTCCCATTAAACAAAAATACAAAAGTACGTCTGATCACATCAGAGGCAAGCTTACGACTCTCACACTCTGCGGAAATAACAGTATCCCAAAGCGTTTACAATTATTCTTAACAAATGAATGTCTACTATTTTCCATTACATTATTAATTTCGATTACTATTGTTCTGGTGTAACCACAGGCCCCGGAACGATAATGCGGAACACAAGATCAGAGGAAGCGGTGAGGAAACGTCGGCCAATGGTGCGTGGAATTGGACCGCACACTTCTACACAAGAAGAACGGCATCAGAAGCGCATATTAAATACTTCCAACTGCGAAGTACAGTTTCTGCAATAGTGTGCACGGTAAAAACAATCCAGTCGGGCATACAAGAACTGTGCTGGCAAAGGTAACATTGAAAATCTGTGAAACCGATTTAAGTGAACGTGTAAATCAAAGTAGCTGTCATTGTCCCGTTATTTGCTTAAGGGATGCAAGATGAGTACTAAAATCAGCAATGCTTTAAGTATCTAGTAGTGATTTAATTGGTATGAGAGTGAAACAAGTTTTCTTTGTCACCTACACTCCTCATAGCTGAGAATTATTATGCCAATGTGACCTGCGTAAAAAAAGAAGAAGGCAAAATTCCTCGTCCTTTCCAGTATCCCACAAACAATTGGACCAATCTACTCGTGTGGCGCCGTACATGATATCATTACATCCGAAGGAATATTTGGGTTGTTTTGGATACCGAAAGTGCACCTAACGAATATTAGGCGCATATTCACGTACTGTATCAAATCCCTGATTATAATAGGACATTAAATATCAAAGTTGAGATACAAAAGCGAGTAATATAGAAGAATATTAACAAGAAAAGAAGGATGGAAGATTAGATTTAATGTCACGTCGACGACTATTTCATGAGACACGGAGCAGTAGCTAGAACTGTTTAAGCATAGGTAAGGAAATAGGTTGTATTTTTTACAGTAGGGGCATCCTAGCTATTTTGCTTAAACACCTTGGGGAAGCATGTAGAGCCCAAACGTGGATGGCTAGACGGAAATTTGAACCCTAGTACTTTCTAATGCGATCCCACCTTCTTACCACTATGTTACTTATTTTTATGGTGAAACGAACAAATATTGAACAATACGATCTAGAAAAAGTACTATAAATGGTAATGGAAATCACAACAGGAACGGACAGTATGAGGTCGCAATGAATGGTGTGCTATGTACGATACGGTTTTTGATAAACGCCAAATTCCAATACTTGCTAGAAAAGTAAGAGCTAAAACAAATTGCACAATTTCATAAATGATTCTCGATGTAATGTCAAACTAACTTGTCATTTTTGTTGCAATATCGAAGCAAAAAAAATGAGAAGTAATTGAAAACAATTACAGATGAGGTTAAATCCAGAATTTGCTGTAGCAACATTTCATAGTGGAATCCCCGTTAAAATAATACGGATGATTTCCTCAGGCTTTATTAAGTGTAATTTTAGCAGGGCCTTTCACCAAATCATTCGTGTCACAATTACTATCTTTCTCTTGTCTTGCACCAAAAATAGATCACCCAACTTTAACGTTGTTAATACCAAGCTCGACTGCGTGTTCAAAGTCATTAAACATTCAGAGCGATTGCTCAAATTCTTCAAGCTTCACGCCCAATGACTTACGTACTTCGTTTCATATTTCTCTGAGGTTATCATATCCGCGTACGCCAATTATCATCAAACCAACAAATCTGAAATTCTGACTAGAACCTTGAACATATTTCACAAGCGACCAGCCTCTACTGGTTTTCACAAATTTTTCTTTCTTGCTCCACTGATGTTTGCCTGTACTCTAATACAAGTTACCGTGTAGTCGCACGGTCTTCCCGTATTCGTCACTGAAGGGCAAATGTGTAATTTCAATGAGAGAATTACAATGCAGTTCAGTGGAGCAGCTCGTGGATACATACTGGATAAGGTGATCATTGTTCTACATCTACATCTACATTTATACTCCGCAAGCCACCCAACGGTGTGTGGCGGAGGGCACTTTACGTGCCTCTGTCATTACCTCCCTTCCCGGTTCCAGTAGCGTATGGTTCGCGGGAAGAACGACTGCCGGAAAGCCTCCGTGCACGCTCGAATCTCTCTAATTTTACATTCGTGATATCCTCGGGAGGTATAAGTAGGGGGAAGCAATATATTCGACAACTCATCCAGAAACGCACCCTGTCGAAACCTGGCGAGCAAGCTACACCGCGATGCAGAGCGCCTTTCTTGCAGACCCTGATACTGGAGTTTGCTAAACATCTCCGTAACGCTATCACGCTTACCAAATAACCCTGTGACGAAACGCGCCGCTCTTCTTTGGATCTTCTCTATCTCCTCCGTCAACCCGACCTGGGACAGATACCACACTGATGAGCAATACTCAAGTATAGGTGGAACGAGTGTTTTGTAAGCCACCTCCTTTGTTGATGGACTACATTTTCTAAGGAGTCTCCCAATGAATCTCAACCTGGTACCCACCTTATCAACAATTAATTTTATATGATCATTCCACTTCAAATCCTTCCACATGCATACTCCCAGATATTTTACAGAAGTAACTGCTACCAGTGTTTGTTCCGCTATCGTATAATCATACAATAAAGGATCCTTCTTTCTATGTATTCGCAATACATTACATTTGTCTATGTTAAGGGTCAGTTGCCACTCCCTGCACCAAGTGCCCATCCGCTGCAGGTCTTCCTGCATTTCGCTATAATTTTCTAATGCTGCAACTTCTCTGTATACTACAGCATCATCCGCGAATAGCCGCATGGAACTTCCGACACTATCTACTAGGTCATTTATATATATTGTGAGAAGCAATGGTCCCATAACATTCCCCTGTGGCACGCCAGAGGTTACTTCAACGTCTATAGACGTCTCTCCATTGATAACAACATGCTGTGTTGCCTTTGATACTGGGCTTCTACAGTGCTGATACACAGAAAACCAGCCCTGTCAAAATGGTTCAAATGGCTCTGAGCACTATGGGACTCAACTGCTGTGGTCATCAGTCCCCTAGAACTGAGAACTACGTAAACCTAACTAACCTAAGGACATCACACACATCCATGCCCGAGGCAGGATTCGAACCTGCGACCGTAGCGGTCGTGCGGTTCCAGACTGTAGCGCCTTTAACCCCTCGGCCACTCCGGCCGGCCAGCCCTGTCAAGTGAAGATATTGTTCTATTCATCTGTGATTTAATCACTTCATCGAGGCACCACGTATGCACTTAGATGACGAATGGGAGAACTTAGGACAACACAACAGATTCTGTTTTGAGAAACATGACTGTAAAATGGGTAGGCTCGTGCCAAATATTAAATCAGACAGGAAAACAATACTTTATAGCTTCCAGTGTAGCAGCTGGTCACATCGCAAGTATTTCCTGTTGCTGCAGTTTTCCAGGATTGCTGCATCATAGTGGCAGCATCTGTCGTACTCGCCTTAGCCCATCATATGACATCATATTTATGCTATTATTGCCTCGCTCAATTCAAGTGTAATCAGCATGATTAAATAAATGGGTGCAAGAGCCAGAAATGCTACTCTGTCTCCAGCAGCAAATTCACTTGCATCTAACGCTCATTGATAAAATTAATAAGTTATCTCTAAATCAATCAAATATGAAATGTAAATCCCTGTCAGCGTAAAATTAAGGTCACAGCCAAGACTGACCGCAAAGGTGATTTTTACGTTGGCGATGAGTGGGAAAGGTCTATTTGATACTTGTAGGCGAATATGTCGTCACTAAGTGACTGTAGAATGACACAGAAGGACCAATATAGAATGTATGTTTGGTAGCTTGTTCTAACTGTAGTGAAACGTACGTTAATGCAGATGAGCTGGAAAAATAATCCTCTAATGTTCGAATACGGTATCAGTGGTATGATGCTTATCACAGTTACGTCGATTAAATAGCTATGCGTAACGCTGCAAAGCGATATGTGTTTACCATGTTCGATACCACCATACCGGCGTGTGGTGGCAACGGAATTATGTTTCCGTCAGACGCCGCAGGCAGCCGATCAGCCACTACCTATTTTTATTGTATACCACCCTGAAGAGCCAAAGAAATTCGTACATTTGCCTAATACCGTGTAAGGCCCCCGCGAGCATGCACAACTATCGCAACACGACATGGCATGGAGTCGACTAATGTCTGAAGTAGTGCCGGAAGGCTGTCCATGAATCCGCAAGAGCACGAAGAGATGGAGATCGCATCTGAGCAGCACGTTGCGAGGCATCCCATTTATGATCAATAACGTTCATGGCCGGCCGGAGTGGCCGAGCGGTTCTAGGCGCTGCAAATAGCTCTGAGCACTATGGGACTTAACATCTATGGTCATCAGTCCCCTAGGCGTTGCAGTCTGGAACCGCGCGACTGCTACGGCCACATGTTAGAATCCTGCCTAGGGCATGGATGTGTGTGATGTCCTTAGGTTAGTTAGGTTTAAGTAGTTCTAAGTTCTAGGGGACTGATAACCTCAGCAGTTAAGTCCCATCGTGCTCAGAGCCATTTGAAATAACGTTCATGTGAGTGGAAGTGTTTGAACTCAGAAGAGTGTTCCTGTAGCTATTCTGTCAATTCTTGACGTGTGAATGTCGCATTGTCCTGCTGGAATTGCTCAAATCCGTCAGGATGCATAACGACCAGGGATGAATGCAGGTGATGAAACAGAATGCTTTCGTGCGTGTCACCTGTCAGAGTCGTATCTAGACGTAGCAGTGGTCCCATATCACTGCAACTGCACACGTTTCACACCATTAAAGAGCCTCCACCAGCTTGAACAGTCCCCTGCTGACATACAGGGTCGATGGATTCATGAGGTTGTCTCCATACCCGTACATGTCCATCCACTCGATACAATTTCAAAAGAAACTCGTCCGACTAGACAACATGTTTCCAGTCATCAACAGTCCATTGTCGGTGCTGACGGGCCCAGTATAAGCGTAAAGCTTTGTGTCGTGCAGTCATCAAGGGTACACGAGTGGGCCTTCGGCTCCTAAAGCCCATATCAATGATGTTTCGTTGAATGGTTCGCACGCTGACACGTGTTGATGGCCCTGCACTGAAATCTGCAGCAATCTGCGGAATGGTTACACTTCTCACATTGAACCATTCTCTTCAGTCGCCGTTGGTCCCGTTCTTGCAGGATCTTTCTTCGGCCGCAACGACGTGGGAGATCTGATGTTTTACCCGATATTCACGGTATACTCGTGAAATTGTTGTACGGGAAAATCCCCACTTTATCGCTACCTCGGAGATGCTGTGTCCCATGGCGCCGACTATAACACAACTATAACACAACTTTCAGACTCACACAAATCTTTATAGCCTACCACTGTACGAGTAACAGATCAAAAAACTGCAACAGCCACTTGTTGTCTTATAGAGGTGTTGCCGACCGCAGTGCCGTATTCTACCTATTTACATATCTCTGTATTTGGCTCAAATGGCTCTGAGTACTATGGGACTTAACATCTATGGTCATCAGTCCCCTAGAACTTAGAACTACTTAAACCTAACTAACCTAAGGACAGCACACAACACCCAGCCATCACGAGGCAGAGAAAATCCCTGACCCCGCCGGGAATCGAACCCGGGAACTCGGGCGTGGGAACCGAGAACGCTACCGCACGACATCTGTGTATTTGAAAACGCATGCCCATATCAGTTTCTTTGGCGCTTCAGTGTATTAACGAATTGTTAAGTTTTTAATTTATTCCTCTTTTGTTGGTTCATATAAATGGCAGACAAGTACTTAATCTTTTAAACCAAATAACGCATTGTACTTCACTCCTATGCTACTTCGTATAAATATTTCCAGAAGTGGATTGTTACCATTCTGCAATGTATCATATGACTGGAGACGACAGCGAGAAACTACCGTATAGACCAGATGGGGGCAAGTGTGACACACTACAAGCACATACGTACCGTAAGACGCGACACACAGCAGCATTGACATTATTGTCTCAGTAATGTTGTACCAATTGTTATGCGATGTGTTCGTTGCTCGTTACTGATGTCATTGTAATTAAAATAGCACTGCTCGGTTTTCTCATTTTCTATAACAACCCAATATTTCAAATAGATGCAATTTCTATGAACAAAAACAACTCCTGCTTTAAAAAGGTTTATTTAAAAACGAAAATTTTAGCACTGCTTCTGTTGCTAAAATACATTTCGGATTTATACTCGATGATTACTAAAATTAAAACCAGTCAATGGATAAAATACCTATATATACGCATAGATGATATTAACAAACATTGGTTAGTTGAACTACACAATGGATGCCCGAAAATTAGCAACGTCCAATGCACTTTGTGTAGCATTTACAAGATCTTCCATAGTGCACACAGTTGGAGGTAATGTGCATTGTAGCTGATGTGATGATGTCTGCATGTCAGCTTCACAGTCACACTTGAGACAGTCCACCTGGAAGCCCCACCTCTGCAGGTTGCTCTTCGATCTTGTGACACAGCAACACAGGCGATTAAGTGATTTCGAGTTGGACGATTTCTGTATGTGGCCTGGGGGAAGAGCTTCTTGTGGAATCAGACACTCCTAAAGATGCTTGCATCTGGCCTGCCATCCCTCTTCCCAGTGTTGGTGTGGAGTATCAGCAAGTGCTTCTGTGCTGCGAAGAAAGCTCTTTCTAGGCAGAAGTCTTTGATGTGCCCATAGATGGCCATGTAGTGGGTTCGGTTTGGATGTTAAGGCCTTTTTCATTCCATTTGTTGCTGTTGCGTCCCGTCGGATGTCCGGAGGGGCGATGCTGTTTAAGCAGTGCAGTTTTTCCATGAGTGTGGTGGCTCTCAGACAACCCGTGATGATATGACTTGTCTAATTCAGAGTAACATCAACTTTCTTGGTATGTGTGGATCTGCACCATACCGAATAAGCTTATTCAGCTGCAGAGTAACTTAGGGCTAATGAGGATGTCCACGCTGTATTTGGCTGCGTTCTCCATGTTGTTCCTGTCAGCTTCCTAACAACATTGTTCCTGGCAGCCACTTTTTGCTTTCTTTTTAATCAGTGCTCCTTGTATGTGAGAGCACAGTGCAGAGTAACCCCGAGGTTCTGCTAGCCTGTTTGTTTCTAAGGTGGAAAGCGCAGGTCTGGGTCTTTGATGGATTTGGTTTCAGCTGATCTTCCATGTAATAAACATACAATTTTTTCAAGGCATCAGTGAGCTTCTGCTCCTCACTCTCAAATGGTTCGAATTGCTCTGAGCACTATGGGACTGAACTTCTGAGGTCATCAATCCCCTAGAACTTAGAACTATTTAAATCTAACCAACCTAAGGACATCACACACATCCATGTCCGAAGCAGGAATCGAAACTGCGACCGTAGCAGTCGCGCGGTTCCGGACTGAAGCCCCTAGAACCGCTCTGCCACCACGGCCGGCCTCAAAGCTATATCCTTGAGCTGTGATTACATGGTCATCTGCATATATGAAGCTTTATGTTCCTTCTGGTAACGGCTGGTCGTTAGTGTATATATTAAACAGAGTGGATGCCAGCACACTGCCCTGTGGCAACACGTTTTTCTGCTGCCTCCATCTGCTTCTTTGTCCTTGACATTCCACAAAATATCTTCGATTCTGTACCACAATGTATGTAGTAATGTAATGCAGTAATGTATGCAATAATAATATTTTAGGTTTCTTCTGACACGATATAAAATAAAGTAAAATTAAAAGAAACACGTGTTATAAAAGACAATAAACAAATACCAATTATTCAGAACGCAAATACCTGTACTACTTTTAAGCGGTCAGTTTTTTCCTTAATTGGAACAGCCAAGGGTATGACTAGCAGTGGTATAATCTAACCTCGGCCATGCATGGTGGCTTGCAGGGTATGTATGCAGAAGTAGACGCAGAAAATTGAAATAATTGCAGGGCACCGAGCGTGGAGGCTGAAATTTCAGCGCTTCCTAACCCGGTGCCCAGTAGGGAGTGCGTCTCGCTGACTGATCGTCCCGCCGGTGACGTCACGAGTGAGGTGGCAGCAAACGGCCGGCTCCCCGCCGCACGCGGCAGGCGTTATTTACGTATTTATTATCCGCCGGCGGCGCGGCTGTCTGCGCAGGGCGGGAAAGCGGGTTAGGGGCGGCTATTTATCTGCGAGGGACCTACCGGCAAGGTGTCCCGGCTAGTATATCTGCCAGGCACAGGCGGCGTATAAGTTGGGGCCGCGAGCCAGTGGGAGAGTGGGGGACGCGACGCCCCTGTAGTGTCTGCCTACGGCCCACTGCTCGCTCCGTTCTGTTCCGTTACTTTCCGCTGTCGGTACTGCCACATGCCGCATCTGAAATTGAAATGAGCCTTCCTCTCCCCTCCCCAGCTACAAAATACAGTTACACGCAACGGTCCTAAGAGTCACGGTTCGCCACGGTTGTGGAAAGGACAACAGCAAGTGCCATTAATCGAGATAAGTCCTCATATCTTCTTCGTACCGATTCGTAAACCATATATCTCGCCACAACCGACATACGGTCAGAAACAGGGTCTATACCAACTGGTGCGGGAGAAAACACTTTTCCTCAGGATGTCCCGTTTATCTTGACCGCCCCATAAAACTCTTTTTCCAGAAGAAAAACGCGATGGTCTTTCAGTAACTAATGCAACACATCTTTTTTCCGAAATCGGGTTGGTTTTATTCAGCATTCCGTACACCACATTCATTCACACCCTTTTGGCTACAGAACGTTATTTTTTAACATAATCTCCGTCCAATGCGACGGCATCTACATCTACTTCTACATGGATACTCAGCAAGTCACATTTATGTGCCTGTCAGAGGTTTCATAAAACCAACTTCACAATTCTCTGTTATTCCAACCTCGTATAGCGTGCGGAAAGAATGAACACCTATATCTTTCCGTATGAGCACTGATTTCCCTTATTTTATCGTGGTGATCGTTCCTCGCTATGTAGGTCGATGTCAACAAAATATTTTCGCATTCGGAGGAGAAAGTTGGAGACTGGAGTTTCGTGAGAAGATTCCGTTGCAACGAAAAACACCTTTCTCTTAATCATGAGCAGCTCAAATCCTGTATCATTTCTGTGACACTCTATCCTATATTTCGCGATAATACAAAACGTGCTGCCTTTCTTTGAACTTTTTCGATGTACTCCGTCAGTCATATCTGGTAAGGATTCCACACCGCGCACCAGTATTCTGAAAGAGAACGGACAAGCGTAGTGTTGGCAGTCTACTTAGTAGACCTGTTACATTTTCTGTGTCCTGCCAATGAAAATGAAACGCAGTCTTTGGTTAGCCTTCCCCACAACATTTTGTATGTGTTCCTTCCAATTTAACTTGCTCGTAAATGTAATACCTAGGTATTTAGTTGAATTTACGGCTTTTAGATTAGACTGATTTATCGTGTAACCGAAGTTTAACGAATTCCTTTTAGCACTCATGTGGATGACCTCACACATCTCATTATTTAAGGTCAATTGCCACTTTTCGCACCATTCGGATATCTTTTCTAAATCGTTTTGCAGTTTGTTTTGATCTTCTGATGACTTTATTACTCGATAAACGACAGCGTTCAGCGTCATCTGCAAACAACCTAAGACGGCTACTCAGAGTGTCTCCCAAATCGTTTATATAGGTAAGTGGTCTAGGGGTAGCGTCTTTGATTCATAATCAAAACGTCTTCGGTCCCGGGTTCGAAACCCGCTACTGCCTAAATATTGATAAATAACCAGCATTGGCGGCCGAAGACTTCCGGCATAAGAAGTCAGCCTCATTCCGCCAACGGCCTTGTCAAAGAGGGCGGAGGAGCGGATAGAGGTTCAGGGCACTCTCTTGTCCTAGGGGTGGGAAATTGCCCCTAAAGGCGGAAGAATCAGCAATGATCAACGACATGAGGATGCAGAAGGCAATGGAAACCACTGCATTAAAGACACGTAACGTGTATCCACAGGACATGTGGCCTGTAATTGAAGAAGTGTCATTATGATCTCTCCATTGGCAAAAGATTCCGGAATAGTCCCCCATTCGGATCTCCGGGAGGGGACTGCCAAGGGGGAGGTTACCATGAGAAAAAGATTGAATAATCAACGAAAGGATAACGTTCTACGATTCGGGGTGTGGAATGTCAGAACCTTGAACGTGGTAGGGAAACTAGAAAATCTGAAAAGGGAAATGCAAAGGCTCAATCTAGATATAGTAGGGGTCAGTGAAGTGAAGTGGAAGGAAGACAAGGATTTCGGGTCAGATGAGTATCGGGTAATATCAACAGCAGCAGAAAATGGTATGACAGGTGTAGGATTCGTTATGAATAGGAAGGTAGGGCAGAGGGTGTGTTACTGTGAACAGTTCAGTGACCGGGTTGTTCTAATCAGAATCGACAGCAGACCAACACCGACAACGATAGCTCAGGTATACATGCCGACGTCGCAAGCTGAAGTTGAACAGATAGAGAAAGTGTATGAGGATATTGAAAGGGTAATGCAGTATGTAAAGGGGGACGAAAATCTAATAGTCATGGGCGACTGGAATGCAGTTGTAGGGGAAGGAGTAGAAGAAAAGGTTACAGGAGAATATGGGCTTGGGACAAGGAATGAAAGAGGAGAAAGACTAATTGAGTTCTGTAACAAGTTTCAGCTAGTAATAGCCAATACATTGTTCAAGAATCACAAGTGGAGGAGGTATACTTGGAAAAGGCCGGGAGATATGGGAAGATTTCAATTAGATTACATCATGGTCAGACAGAGATTCCGAAATCAGATACTGGATTGTAAGGCGTACTCAGGAGCAGATATAGACTCAGATCATAATATAGTAGTGATGAAGAGTAGGCTGAAGTTCAAGACATTAGCCAGGAAGAATCAATACGCAAAGAAGTGGGATACGGAAGTACTAAGGAATGACGATTTACGTTTGAAGTTCTCTAACGCTTTAGATACAGCAATAAGGAATAGCGCTGTAGGCAGTACAGTTGAAGAGGAATGGACATCTCTAAAAAGGGCCATCACAGAAGTTGGGAAGGAAAACATAGGTACAAAGAAGGTAGCTGCGAAGAAACCATGGGTAACAGAAGAAATACTTCAGTTGATTGATGAAAGGAGGAAGTACAAACATGTTCCGGGAAAATCAGGAATACAGAAATACAAGTCGCTGAGGAATGAAATAAATAGGAAGTGGAGGGAAGCTATGACGAAATGGCTGCAGGAAAAATGTGAAGACATCGAAAAAGATATGATTGTCGGAAGGACAGACTCAGCATACAGGAAAGTCAAAACAACCTTTGGTGACACTAAAAGCAACGGTGGTAACATTAAGAGTGCAACGGGAATTCCACTGTTAAATGCAGAGGAGACAGCAGATAGGTGGAAAGAATACATTGAAAGCCTCTATGAGGGTGAAGATTTGTCTGATGTGATATTAGAAGAAACAGGAGTCGATTTAGAAGAGATAGGGGATCTAGTATTAGAATCGCAATTTAAAAGAGCTTTGGAGGACTTACGGTCAAATAAGGCAGAAGGGATAGATAACATTCCATCAGAATTTCTAAAATCATTGGGGGAAGTGGCAACAAAACGACTATTCACGTTGGTGTGTAGAATATATGAGTCTGGCGATATACCATCTGACTTTCGGAAAAGCATCATCCACACAATTCCGAAGACGGCAAGAGCTGACAAGTGCGAGAATTATCGCACAATCAGCTTAACAGCTCATGCATCGAAGCTGCTTACAAGAATAATACACAGAAGAATGGAAAAGAAAATTGAAAATGCGCTAGGTGACGATCAGTTTGGCTTTACGAAAAGTAAAGGAACGAGAGAGGCAATTCTGACGTTACGGTTAATAATGGAAGCAAGGCTAAAGAAAAATCAGGACACTTTCATAGGATTTGTCGACCTGGAAAAAGCGTTCGACAATATAAAATGGTGCAAGCTGTTCGAGATTCTGAAAAAAGTAGGGGTAAGCTATAGGGAGAGACGGGTCATATGCAACATGTACAACAACCAAGAGGGAATAATAAGAGTGGGCGTTCAAGAACGAAGTGCTCGTATTAAGAAGGGTGTAAGACAAGGCTGTAGTCTTTCACCCCTACTCTTCAATCTGTACATCGAGGAAGCAATGATGGAAATAAAAGAAAGGTTCAGGAGTGGAATTAAAATACAAGGTGAAAGGATATCAATGATACGATTCGCTGATGACATTGCTATCCTGAGTGAAAGTGAAGAAGAATTAAATGATCTGCTGAACGGAATGAACAGTCAAATTAGTACACAGTATGGTTTGAGAGTAAATCGGAGAAATACGAAGGTAATGAGAAGTAGTAGAAATTAGAACAGCGAGAAACTTAACATCAGGATTGATGGTCACGAAGTCAATGAAGTTAAGGAATTCTGCTACCTAGGCAGTAAAATAACCAATGACGGACGGAGCAAGGAGGACATGGCAAAAAAGGCATTTCTGGCCAAGAGAAGTCTACTAATATCAAATACCGGCCTTAATTTGAGGAAGAAATTTCTGAGGATGTACGTCCGGAGTACAGCATTGTATGGTAGTGAAACATGGACTATGGGAAAACCGGAACAAAAGAGAATCGAAGCATTTGAGATGTGGTACTATAGACGAATGTTGAAAATTTCGTGGACTGATAAGGTAAGGAATGAGGAGGTTCCACGCAGAATCGGAGAGGAAAGGAATATGTGGAAAACACTGATAAGGAGAAGGGACAGGATGATAGGACATCTGCTAAGACATGAGGGAATGACTTCCATGGTACCAGAGGGAGCTGTAGAGGACAAAAACTGTAGAGGAAGACAGAGATTGGAATACGTCAAGCAAATAATTGAGGACGTAGGTTGAAAGTGCTACTCTGAGATGAAGAGGTTAGCACAGGAAAGGAATTCGTGGCGGGTCGCATCAAACCCCTCAGTAGACTGATGACCAAAAGGTAAAGAACAGCAAATGGCCTATAACACTACCTTGGAGAACGCCAGTAATCACTTCTGTTTTACTCGATGACATTCCGTCAATTACTACGAACTGTGACCTCTCTGCCAGGAAATATCAAATCCTGTCACATAACTGAGACGATATTCCATAAGCTAGCAATTTCACTACGAGCCGCTTGTGTGGTACAGTGTCAAAAGCCTTCCGAAAATCCAGAAATACGGAATCGATCTGCAATTCCTTGTCAGTAGCACTCAGCACTTCATGTGAATACAGAACTAGTTGTGTTTCAGAGGAACGATGTTTTCTGAACCCATGTTGACTCTGAGTCAATAGACCGTTTTCTTCGAGGTAATTCATAATGTTCGAACACAATGTATGTTCCAAAATCCTGCTGCATATATCGACGTCAACGATATGGACCCGTAATTTAGTGGATTACTCCTACTACCTTTCTTGAATATTGGTGTGACCTGTGCAACTTTCCAGTCTTTGGGTACGGATCTTTCGTCAAGCGAACGGTTGTATTTGAATGTTAAGTATGAAGCTAATGCATCAGCATACTCCCAAAAGGAACCTAATTTGTATACTGTCTGGACCAGAAGACTTGCTTTTATTAAGTGATTTAAGTTGCTTCTCTACTCCAATGATATTTACTTCTACGCTACCCATGTTGCCAGCTGGAAAATTTATGTCGTCTTCTTTTGTGAAGGCATTTCGGAAGGCTGTGTTTAGTAACTCTGCTTCGGCAGCATTGTCTTCGATAGTATCTCTCCATTGCTATCGCGCAG
Organism: Schistocerca serialis cubense; assembly: GCF_023864345.2. Classification (NCBI taxonomy): domain Eukaryota; kingdom Metazoa; phylum Arthropoda; class Insecta; order Orthoptera; family Acrididae; genus Schistocerca; species Schistocerca serialis. The sequence continues at coordinate 429,788,674 of NC_064644.1, read as the reverse complement.
AGAAGGTACTGATTTTTTCTTGCCACTAACATACTTCACATACGACCAGAATATGCCAGGTTTCGAGACATAGTTTCGTTGTGGAAACTGTTATGAGCATCTCGCATTGAGGTCCGTGCTAAATTTCGAGCTTCTGTAGAAGATCACCAATCTTGGGGATTTTGCGTCTGTTTAAATTTGGCATGTTTGTTTCGTTGTTTCTGCAACAGTGTTTTAACCCGTTTTATGTACCAAGGAGGATCAGCTCCATCGTTTGTTAATTTATTTGATATAAATCTCTCAATTGCTGCCGATACTATTTCATTGAATTAAAGCCACATCTGATCTACTCTTATACTGTTAATTTGGAATGAGTGGAGATTGTCTCTCAGGAAGGAGTCAGGTGAATTTTTATGTGCTTTTTTGAATAGGTATATTTTTGGCTTATTTTTGGAGGATTTGTGGATTACATTATTCAGTCTCGCTACGACAAACCTGTGTTCACTAATCCCTGAATCGGCATTATGCCACATCACTGGGAAGGCCCGTATGCCCGTATGTTACCACACTATACCAATCTATGTCGGAGCTAGTGTCTTGCTGCACTACTTAATACACGACGTTCGACAAAAAATTGTCGCGATCAGTCTCTAACGCGCAAGTCAATTTCGCCAAGATGGTCCTTCGTTTCTGGACTTATGATAGGCGACGAGGGAAGCAACGGGCACACAAATGGTTCAAATGGCTCTGAGCACTATGGGACTCAACTTCTGAGGTCATTAGTCGCCTAGAATTTAGAACTATTTAAACATAACTAACCTAAGGACATCACACGCATCCATGCCCGAGGCAGGATTCGAACCTGCGACCTTAGCAACAGTGCGGTTCTGGACTGAAGCGCCCAGAACCGCTCGGCCGGCGGTATTTTTCTCCGATGCATTTAGGCACCTCTCACATTGCATGTAACCTCCCTCCAAAGTCTGCAACATTTCCTGGACACATTCTTTACCTTGTTTCTGAACAAAAATTTATTCTGGGTGATCAAGATAAATGGAATACCCTGTACCTTACGAAACTCGCCAGAAAAACTTACTGGTCCAAACACCAGTCACCTCCTTTTAAAGGAGCACACTACACGCTTTTCGAGTCCTATTGTGGTACTAATCGGCCATGTGAGCATCCGCCGATAATATAGATGATGGGAGTGCAACGGTGTTTCAGTTTATGGTTCCGTTCCTCAATCAGTATAAACTGAACCGTTGTAAAATCAATTTCTTGTCTGTCTATCAGCCTGCCTGCAGTGCTGTCTGCCTGTCCGATTGTTAAGACCCCTTTTTTTCAGGAGTGAGTAGACGTACCAAGCTGAATTTTACCGCAGGTACTAAGGTCTATGGTGCCTTGGTATCGCAGAAAAAAGGTAGGTTGTAAGTTAAAATGTTCAAATGTGTGTGAAATCCTATGGGACTTAACTGCTAAGGTCATTAGTACCTAAGCTTACACACTACTTAACCTAAATTAGCCTAAGGACAAACACACACACCCATGCCCGAGGGAGGACTCGAACCTCCGCCGGGACCAGCCGCTCAGTGCATGACTGCAGCGCCCTAGACCGCTCGGCTAATCCCGCGCGGCTAGGTTGTAGGTCAAGCTCCGGTGTCGTCGATAGTCGATATTGTAACACGGAGGCCGACCACCGCAAAGATGCTGCACTTCCAAGCAGCATCACCAGTGGCGCCAATCCAGACAAAATGCGAGCCACTCTTTCCGGAGTTGCCAGACGCCACCGCAGCGTACCTGTTATGAAATACGGCCTCTAGGGCCAGGAGAGAGACTTCTGTGTGACATCTTGAATAATAACCGCTTGGTTGCTCTTGTATATAACTCATTAAGCGACCGGCTTCGTAGCTTAGAAGCCACATCATCAGATTACGTCCGTCAAATTACAAAAATTGTGGTCGAATTATGATTGTAATGAATAGCGTGAAACAGAGAAAATTACTTACATGTTGAATAATGACATTAAAGTAGCAACATGAGTAGGACCGAAAATTCCAAGTTTGTGAATAAATAACGCAATTATAGTATCGTAATGTGAGCCGAAAACATGACTCCACGGATTGTCAAGCTTGCCTAAATTTTGTTTCAAAACTATAAGAACTGTCAAGAAATATCCTCCCAATTTAATGCGATAAAAGACCAGTAATGGGCTAGAACACCCAGTCAAAAATAAAAATTAATAACAACCACCATGAATCCAAACGGACGACAATAGGCTGAACATAAACGTTGCACCATTATGTACAGGGGCACAATCTATCCGCAGTACCTAAAAATGAAAGTGTAAGAGTATTAACAAAAACCTAAAGACAGAATAAAGGCGGTAACTGACGGGGAAATTTGTGTGAAAATTACATACTATAAATACAGCAGACCGCAGTGCGTAGAGATATAGGCCGGAAAGTGTTTAGTTATGGACTGAATGATAAGCGGTGTCGATGGGGGAACTTGGATCTGCAGATGTAGTATATGGCAATTGGCGTGGCATGATCACATTCGTAGACGAAAACTGTTAGGATCCTGCCCCAGATAACGTAATGGAACAATTACAGGTGACAAAGAACCATGAGCAGAAAATAATTCGATTTTTCTTGTGTTAACTAAGCACCTACTGAGAATAGTACTGGCAAAAAATCTTCATCAGATTACGACATATAAATTATTTTTTGAACTTGAGCATCTTGTAAGAAAAAAGCAGTAAGTAAACAAAGTATCCATTTTAGTGAACAATGGTAAAATACTGCTTAAATAGACAACCGGCCAATAAAATTGCCACACTAAGAAGAAATGCAGATGATAAACGGGTATTCATTGGACAGATATATTATACTAGAACTGACATGTGATTACATTTTCACACAATTTGGGTGCATAAATCTTGAGAAATCAGTACCCAGAACAACCATCTCTGGCTGTAATAACGGCCTTGATACGCCTGGCCATTGAGTCAAACAGGAGTTGCATGGCGTGTACAGGTACAGCTGCCCATGCAGCTTCAACACGATACCACAGTTCATCAAGAGTAGTGACTGGCGTATTGTGACGAGCCAGTTGCTGGGCCAACATTGACCATACGTTTTCAGTTGGTGAGAGATCTGGAGAATGTGCTGGCCACAGAACCTGCAACATGCGGTCGTGCATTATCCTGCTGAAATGTAGGGTTTCGTAGGTTCAAATGGTTCAAATGGCTCTGAGCACAATGGGACTTAACTTCTGTGGTCATCAGTCCCCTAGAACTTAGAACTACCCAAACCCAACCAACCCAAGGACATCACACACATCCATGCCCGAGGCAGGACTCGAACCTGCGACCGCAGCAGTCCCGCGGTTCCGGACTGCGCGCCTAGAGGTTTCGTAGGGATCGAATGAAGGGTAAAGACACGGGTCGTAACACGTCTGAAATGTAACGTCCACTGTTCAAAGCGCCGTCAATGCTCACAAGAGGTGACCGAGACGTGTAACCAATGGCACCCCATACAAATTACGCCGGGTGATGCGCCAATATGGCGATGACGAATACACGCTTTCAATGTGCGTTCACTGCAATGTCGCCAAACATGGATGTGACCATCATGTTGCTGTAAACAGAACCTGGATTTATCCGAAAAAAATGACGTTCTGCCATTCGTGCATCCAGGTTCGTTGTTGAGTACACCATCGCAGGCGCTCCTGTCTGTGATGCAGCGTCAAGGGAAACCGCAGCCATGGTCTCCGAGATGGTAGTCCATGCTGCTGCAAACGTCGTCGAACTGTTCGTGCAGATGGTTGTTGTCTTGCAAACGTCCCCATCTGTTGACTCAGGGATCGAGACGTGGCTGCACGATCCGTTACAGCCATGCGGATAAGATGTCTGTCATCTCGACTACTAGTGATACGAGGCCGTTGGGATCCAGCACGGCGTTCCGTATTATCCTCCTGAACCCTCCGATGCCATATTCTGCTAACAGTCATTAGATCTCGACCAACGCGAGCAGCAATTTCGCGATACGGTAATTCGCAATCGCGTTAGGCTACAATCCGACCTTTATCAAAGTCGGAAACGTGATGGTACGCATTTGTCCTCCGTACACGACGCATCACAACAACGTTTCACCAGACAACACCGGTCAACTGCTGTTTGTGTATGAGGAATCGGTTGGAAACTTTCCTCATGTCAGCACGTTGTAGGCGCCGCCACCGGCGCCAAAATTGTGTGAATGCTCTGAAAAGCTAATCATTTGCAAATCACAGCATCTTCTTCCTGTCGGTTATATTTCGTGTCTGTAGCACGTCATCTTCGTGGTGTAGCAACTCTAATGGCCAGTAGTGTAGTACAGACCTGACAAAAAATATTTTGTTATAGATCTGCGTGTACGGAAATCTAAACTATAAGCGAGAAAGTAAGGTATACTGAAGCAGTAAAAATACAAAGTCATTGGTTCGGTACTAAACAACCCATCATGTGTAGGTGTAGACCATTTGCATTGACATTTTCATTTAAGAAATCAAACTTATCGAGAATGTTAGCATAACGTAGATCCAATTGTCCATTTAGTGTCTGCTCTGAAACTTCTTAATAGATCTCACTGAGCCGTGGCGGCTCATTTCACTATCGATAACTTTTAACTGGCCCCTCGCCAAGGGTCGCAGTTATCTCTGTCACTCCTAGTCTTCAAAAGCGGCCGCTAGAGTCGCGTCTATAGAGAGAGAAGCATCCGAGGAGCGCAGTCCAGGCTGATAACGGGTAGTTCTAGCAAAGTGAAGAGCCGAAGGCAGCAGTGCTTGGAGAAACGGACACGCCGTGCGGATCAGCGCGACGTTTTTTCCGGGTCGTCGTTCGCTCTTCTTGGCTAGGACGGGGCAGAAGGCGAAGGTCTGTTTTCTTACGTTGTGCGCAACAAGTTGACCAGCTCTGTGCAGGCATTTTGAGCAGATGTTCGTGTTTATGTTCGTCTTCTCATCATTCATGGCTTACTATCTGACTCTGTGATTCTAGGACTAGAGTACTGCCCGTTCGGCTTTGTGTCTTGTCTTAATCCACTGGTCAGCGTTCTCAAATGTACAAAATGTTCATATGTGTGTGAATTCCTAAGGGATCAAACTGCTGAGTTCATGGTTAATTGATAATGTTGTTATGGTTACTTAATGTACCCAGTTATATCAGTGGCCTGTGTCTTATCTAGTTAAAAAAATTGTTTTTTCTTTACATTATTATGCAAGTGAATCAGATCTTTCTAAGTTTTAATAGTTGTTTTCACGATGTCTTAGAAGTTGGCGGTCTGTCTGGTGTTGCTGTTATCCAGCCAGCTCTCTTAAGCATGTTGTGAGCCCCAGATAATGGCAAGACCCTAGCGGGTTGTTTATTATATTCCTTCCGGGAAGAAATTCTGTAGTTCTCTATTAGGGAAGGTAATTCCTTAGGGCATATCATCTTATTGGAAACACTGTATGGGTGCAATCATGGTTAAACCATAACTTTGCTTGTAGTATAATCCACCCAGACACTTATAATTCCTGTTATTAACAGTACTTATTAAGTTGGTGGGAGAGTGTCTCGTGTCGGTGGCTTCTCGCTGCGTGGTCCTGGCTGACATGCGGACGTGTGCACGGCTCTCGAGCACTTCCTAGCTCGGCTTGCTGTTTGTCTGCAGTTTCGCGTCCTCCTTGTCTGTGCTCAAGCTGGGTATCTTACGTTATCTGACTTGCACTGTAAGTGAAATTTTGCTGTGGTTCAAGAGGCCTTCGATAAACGGACTTAACCCAATAACTTTTCCCATTAATGTTTAATACACATTGTATCTTGTTCTAAGTTTATTGTAAATTTTTCGTTGTAAACCTCTGGGGGACGATGACGGGGGTAGTCTGCCTAATGTCTTAAAGAAATTTATTTGTAAGTGTCTCAATTATTTTCATTGACTGGTTTACTTCAAATGGTTTAATTCAAAAATTAAAAAAAACAATAATTTTAAGATCTTATTTCTTCAATTTCTTTAACGTTGCTGTTATTGTTGTAATTTAACGGCTGTCTGATTCATCATTTTGAACTCCTCTAATGGAAAAATTAACTTCAAATTTCTTGCCTGTTTTTCGAAGGGGACCTGTTGTTAAGAAATTGTATAAAAATAAATGTTGTTGTCCAAGGATAAATGACGTTAACTAAGAGGCCTGGTACCTTCCATGTCATTTCGGTGACCTGGTAATTCCGGACCTATTTCACTCATAATTTTCTCAACAATGTTAATTGTGTTCCCATTATTTTCTTGATGTAAAATTGTCAAGTTTGGGGGCGCATCACTAGCCGTATTCCCTTGTTCCTGAAAAGGACGCTTTGTGCCGATCTACAATCCGAACCGTTAAGATGTTCCTTATGATGATGATGATGTCCCATTCTCCGAGGAGCGTAGGGGACGACGCGGGAGACCCGCACCGCTGTACTAGGCAGGCTCCTAGCGGAGGCGGTTTGCCATTGCCTTCCTCCTACCGGAATGGGGATGATGAAGACACCCAGTCATCTCGAGGCAGGAAAAATACCTGACCCCGTCGGGAATCGAACCCAGGAGCCCGTACGAGGGAAGCGAGAACGCTACCGCAAGACCAAGAGCTGCGAACAGATGTTCCTTAAGCCTAATATTAAAACTGCAAGCAGTTTGCCCATTACACCATTTTCAACAATAGTTTCACGCATTCTGTTCAGGCCCTTTGCAGGAAATTTATAACTTGTAGATTGTTCTTTATACCTATACCTCTCTCCCACTTCATTAGGGATAAAAAAGGAAGGTTCGATATGTTTTTCCCTCATGGCTATCAGCCAGTCGAATGCCTACGGTTGTCCTTCATACAAGATAGCCCTGTGTGAGTTCCGGCTTGGGCTATGTGTCCAGTGAGTACGGAGTCGACAGTTCATCACTCTGCCGAGCTACTAACATTTGTGTTTAGAGAGTGTGTTAATTTGTATCCTACATATAAGTACTGACTGTGCTGACACATTCAGACTTAGAAATACAGAGTCGGCATTTGACGCAGCTCTCTGTCTGCGGCTGTTTCTTGTCTATCAAGAGTTCTATTTTTATATACCGTTCCACGTATGCATACTCCAGTCACAGCGCGAAGGAAGTGCTGTGCATCAATTCTCGCAGTCAGTTTGAAACCATCATACAAATAATTGCTCCCATATAATGCCATATTCTTTACTTTAATGGAATTAAGTAATAACTGGAAAAATGTGCTTTGTTTTTAATAGACTGTGATTTGTTTGCTCTTGGAGATGGAACAAAGACATTTTATTTGCTGCTTATCGCTTAATAAGTAGAACACAAATGATGTGAATCTTCTGGAACTTAGCTGTCCTACCCATTCGCAGCTTATAATTATGCGAAATATCATCATTGTAGCTACTATCCTCACGGGGTCCAGCAGCCGGAGAGGTCTCCAACCGATTTACCCATTTATTTTAAACGAGATCAATTCACAATCAACGTTTCCTTTCCTGTAACAACAATAATGCTTAAGGTCAGAGAGGGTGGAAGGAGAAGAGGGGTCGAGGGGGAACAGGAAATGGACAGGGTGAGGGGGAAGGAGGAGTTCGACAAAGAAGGGGAAGAGGGAGAGAAGGAGGGAAAGATGGATAAAGAGAGGGTGGTGGAGATGGACGAAGAGGAAGGAGGAGCAAAAGGTGGACAAAGAGGGGTGTGGTAGGAGGAGCTGGACACAGAGAGGGACGAGAAGGAGGTTAGGACGTGTATTCAGGTCCTGCACTTATTTAGCAATAGCGAGGAATTGCCTGTCTCCCCAGTCTGTTATGTCTTTTTTGAAGGTAAGATGTTTGTTCAAGTGAATTTGGAGATGTTTGGCGGATTCCGTCCAAGGAATGTCTTCATTGAGTAAAAGCAGAGGTGTCTGTGAATCGTGCTTCTCTCTTGTATAATAATTTCTGAGTTTTGCTCACATTTATTGTGACCCGTCTTTCTGTAAACTATTATGCAAGCAATATTTGAATTTATAGGAGTTAGTCATGAATTTTCGTTACATTGTTGTCGGTGTATTACACGCTATATAATCGCCAAAAGAAGCTGTGTTAACTGCTTGTCAAATAACGTTTTGCATCAGCCTTGTTCCCAGAACTCATGCAGATGGACGTTGACTGTGGATATTGTATCACGGACACAGTCCCTCTGACTGTTCAAAGATGACACTAAACCGCCCAAAGAAGCCGGCCGCGGTGGTCTCGCGGTTCTAGGCGCGCAGTCCGGAACCGCGCGACTGCTACGGTTGCAGGTTCGAATCCTGCCTCGGGCACTGATGTGTGTGATGTCCTTAGGTTAGTTAGGTTTAAGTAGTTCTAAGTTCTAGGGGACTGATGACCACAGCTGTTAAGTCCCATAGTGCTCAGAGCCATTTGAACCAACCATTTGAACCGCCCAAAGATGTAAACAACCGTGCGTGAGCAGCGCCTATTAGACGGAGGGAGTCCGACAGCCGATCACTTCCAGTAATTCCACCAGGAAGGAGGTACACGGCTTGTGCTGTCTGTAGCTCAACCATGCCTAGACGCTCAATACCGCGGTTCGATCGCCAGGAAGGGCTCTCATCAAGGAAAGTGTCCAGGCGTCTCGGAGTGAACCAAAGCGGTGTTGTTCGGACATGGAGGAGATACAGAGGTACAGGAACTGTCGATGACAAGCCACGCTCAGCCGCCCAAGGGGTACTACTGCAGCTGATAACTGCTACCTACGGATTATGGTTCGGAGGAACCCTGACAGCAACGCCGCCATGTTGAATAATGCATTTCATGCAGCCACAGGACGTCGTGTTAGGACTCAAACTGTGCGCAATAGGCCTGCACGATGCACAACTTCACTCCCGACGTCCATGGTGAGGTCCATCTTTGCAACCACGAAACCATGCAGCGCAGTATAGATGGGCGCAACAACATGCCGAATGGACCGCTCAGGATTGGCATCAAGTTCTCTTCACCGATGAGTGCCACATATGCCTTTAAGCAGATAATGGTCGGAGACTTGTTTCGAGGCAACCCGGTCAAGCTGAACGCCTTAGACACACTGTCCAGAGAGTGCAGCAAGGTGGAGATTCCCTTTTGTTTCGGGGTGGCATTATGTGGGACCGACGTATGCCGCTAGTGGTCATGGAAGGCGTCGTAACGGCTGTACGATACGTGAATGCCATCCTCCTACCGACAGTGCAACCATATCGGCAGCATATTGGCGAGGCATTCGTCTTCATGGCCGGCAATTCGCGCCCCAATCGTGCACATCTTGTGAATGACTTCCTTCAGGATAACGACATCACTCGACCAGAGTGTCCAGCATGTTTTCCAGACACGAACCCCATAGATCATAACTGGGATAGATTGAAAAGGGCTGTTTATGGACGACGTGATCCACCAACCACTCTGAGGGATCTACGCCGAATCGCCGTTGAGGAGTGGGAGAATCTGGACCGACAGTTGCTTGAAGAACTTGTGGATAGTACGCCACGTCGAATACAGGCATGCGTCAATTCAAGAGGACGTGCTACTGGGTATTAGAGGTACCGGTATGTACAGCAATGTTGACCACCACCACTGAAGGTCTCGCTGTATGGTGATACAATATGCAATGTGTGGTTTTCATGAGCAATAAAAAGGGCATAAATGATGTTTATGTTCGTCTCTATTCCAATTTTCTGTACAGGTTTCGGAACCGAGGTGATGCAAAACTTTTTTTGATATATATCTATATATATATAAAATTCTCGTGTCACAGTGTTAGTTGCCATACTCCTCTGAAATTTTACATATTCGGTAGGTCTGAGAATAGGTCGTAATCTATTTTTCATACCCCTAAGTGATAAGGGTGTTCCTCCCCAAAAAAATTTTTCTTGTTTTTTGGACAGAACTTTTTTTGGTGTGGCACTAATAAATACAACAACCCTAAAGTTTCACCTTTCAACAGCCAACCCCTATTTTTTAACATCAATTTAATAATTTAATAATTTTCAACCCCAGTCGATAACTTATGAATTATCACTTGATCAATGGCTCGATCGATTCTGATGTAACCTTACTTGTATATTCCGTACGTCTGAGAATCTGTCGTAATCTATTTTTCATACCCCTAAGTGATAAGGTTGGTCCACCCCCAAAAACTTTTTCTTATTTTCTATACAGAACAAATTATTTTTATTTTTTTATGATTTGGCATTAAAAAATGCACCCAACCCTAAATTTTCACCCTTCTATCCCCAACCCCTATTTATAATAGCGATTTTAGTTATTTAATAATTTTCAACCCTGGTCGATAACTGATCAATTATCACTTTATCATTTACCCCCGTCAGGTGTCTACCGGTTATGGTCTTTCACTATTCGATGGATAGGTAATTGATAAAAACGTACCAAAAGCCACGACTTGAATATCCCTCTTTGAATCGACGTAACTAGACCGAAAAGTTTAACTAGGTAGCATGCGTCATTCGCCAAACAGACATTTAGGCCTAGCGCACACGCATCGATTTTTATCGTACAGAAATATATCGTACGACCAAGTTCCTGTGCTCTCCTTTGCCTCTAAAAGAATTTAATTGTACAATATTTTTACGTGCGATAGAAATCGATGCGTGTGAGCTTGGCCTTACTCATAATACTGGCGAACACGTTTCTATACGAAATTGCCGCTATGTTTGTATGCTCATGGACTAGCCGTGTATCAGATATAATTGTTAAATCTGCGCGATGTACCGTAGAAACGCTAGAACTAATAGTGGCCGATACTGCCGGACTTTCCCTAAGCCTTTTCTCACTCCGTACACAGTTTTCGGCCATTATTATAAGCAACAAATAAAGATCGTCACACCGCCGATCGAATTGTAGCTGATAAAACTAATAAAATACTGCGTGAAACGATATTGGTACAGTTCAACGCTCTGCAGGGTTTGCAGTTGGAAAACTAGGCGTGGTAAAGTTATGTTGGGCTTGGGTGTGAAGCCCAGTAATGAGCGCTGCACGTAGGGCGCTAAGGAAGACGATGAAAACCAATAGAGAGAGACAGAGTCATGGTTCAAATGGCTGTGAGCACTATGGGACTTAACATCAGAGATCATCAGTCCCCTAGACTTAGAACTATTTAAACCTAACTAACCTAAGGACATCACACACATCCAAGCCCAAGGCAGGATTCGAACCTGCGACCGTAGCAGCAGCGCGGTTCCGGACTGAAGCGTCTAGCACCGCTCGGCCACAACGGCCGGTAGACAGAGTAATGGCGTAAGGTTTGCTGATCATCGAATGTATGGAACTGAGGATTTGTACGACTCACGTACTAACTGTTAACGGAAAAGGTGTGTTAAGGTGGAATAAAGAATGTGTATTTCCAAGTGGTTGAAGCTGTGGCGACTTTACGAGCTATTTATGAGCGTTGAGTAGTTGCTGTGTGATCTGTAAATTACGGGTGAATGTGCTTTTTTACTGAATTACGATGACGAATGAGTGGCTAGTTAATATACTTTTATGGAGCCATAACACATACAAAACCTGTTATGTGTCTTTCTGTTTAACAAAGTATCGCTTCCCTAGAATCACGAATGGGTACTGAGCATTCGAACAAATGTGACAAAAAATTAGTGAATTGCAGTAAATTTAAAATATTAGTCCCACATGGATACTTCTTCATATATTGCTCAGGATTTATTTATACTTTTCAGAAAAGCAAACTGATTAAAATTAATTTATCGCCCATGAGCGTCAATAATCATTTTAATGCTGATTCGTGTAGAATCAATAAAACTGACATGAAAGCTTAGCAAAATAAGTACGCTCACCTTCTTGACACGTTGAGAGGTGAGAAAACATCTTTGCACATTGAGTAAAAATGAACAAATTAATGTAAGGGTGTACGTCACAAGAACCAATACACAGGTTAACGACTTCCTTATGTAAAAGAAGCAAAATTATTTACTTAGAAGAAAATTTGAAGGCGAAATTATTTGGAGAGTTGTTATACAGGGTGATTTCAAAAGACGCATCAGGTCTTAAATTAATGCATTTCTGAAAGTATGATAAAGCACATTTTCAAGATTCTTACACATCAGTACAAATACTCTGCTCGCTTTGAGTTACACGATAAACCCCTATGTGATAATCAAGGTCGATCCATGCACGTTCTTGCACAGCGGTGGCCAAAATTTCAGCTCGCGGGCCATACCTAGGCCCGCCTGCCTTAGCGCTCAGCCTCTCTTCACATTCCTCCAGCTGACACGCTGCACTGTCGGAGCACGAGGAGAGGGAAGAGAGAAAACAGCGAACACGCCACATTTAAATGGCAGTACAGTCGTCGTGCATACGACTTGATCTTATATTTCACATCTCTTAACAGCGCAGATCACAAACAGAACAAGTTATCCATGTTAATTAACTATTTTTGACGCGTTGATGACATAATATAATGTTATCTGGTACACACTATTGACACACCGACAGACGCAGACGATTTCACACAGTTTCGCAGTCTTGCCACGTCATCGTGACTTATTTAGTTTCATAAGCGAAAAAAGGTCTTTCACACAAATACGTCACTCGAAATATTGTAGCAGCATTATGCAGACTCGGAAAATGTACCTGAGAAAAGAAATGCAGTGGTCGTGGACAATTTTAAACTAAAAAGATTTGTAACTAAAACTAAAACTGCCCTGCAAGTCAATCAATGTCGTCTTCACATAAACAGGGGCGCTTTCAACTGTAACGGCAAACCGTCTCGAAAACAGACGTAAAACTGAGAGTGTCCTCAAAACATTTGTAATACTATCGATGTAATTCTTGCAAGGCCACAATGAATTCTTCAAACCTCGTGCTTTTTTTAAGGCCAGTGAGCTTAGAGAACTGGATTGTCTTTGTCAGAATGGGTCCCTTCTACAGTGCAATTTTCTTATTAAATGCATCCCATCAAATCAGAAAGAAGTTACCTTGCAGTGCCTCAGCGTCGGTAGTGTACAGTCAAATCCGCTTAAAATTCGAAGTCTGCGGTCCCTTTCGGATGTTTTAATTTTCGTTCCTCTCACCTTGTCCTTCATAAATTCCACAATAGCTAGATTTAAATCGAAAAATCGTTCCATGTATGCCCCTTATCTTAACCAATGTAATTTGCAGTAATAAATGAAGTATCCATACTCTTCGTTCATCTACATCGGAAACTGTTGCAGCTGAAAATGATGAGATTACTTTCACTGTTATTATATGTCATTAACTTCATACAATTTGGCAAACTTGCCATCAACCAGACAATTTAACCAAAGGGTCACAAATGTCTAATTTAGGGTGTGTAATTCAACACGTGGGGTTCAATCCCTAGACGAGTTTGAGCCAAGACATTACGACGAAGGGGAACCGCATGTGAGGCTGAACATCTTTGGGATGTTAACTCGCACTCCGGAAATTCTTCATTTCCGCGTTAGAGCTCGTTTTATACTTCTCTTCATAGTCATATTAAACGCAGGAAACATGCAGAAATAAAATGCACCAGCATTACGTGAAACGTTTTCTTACATGAAATGCTCAAAATATCCTCTTGGTCACAGTTTGAAAAACTTTCTTAAATGAAATGTTCAAAACGATAGAACTAGTTAGAACTAGTTAAACCTAACCTAAGGACAACACACACATCCATGCCCGAGGCAGGATTCGAACCTGCGACCGTAGCGGTCGTGTGGTTCCAGACTGCAGCGCCTAGAACCGCACGGCCACTTCGGCCGGCTCTTTTCGTGTTGACTGGGGCCACTTGGATTCGGTAACGTTACCTGTCCGCTAGTGGCAGCAGCGGTGGTTATCGATATGTAGTAACTGTGGTCCTATCTTCGGGGCGACATCATGTTTCTTCCGGGTCGTGTCAGTGTGCAGTTCGGTTGGGGACTCAGGAGGAGCCAGGTCCGCGCCTTGCGCGAACACGCCGGGACCGCTGGCAGCGCGAATGGACTGCCGGATCGAAGGCCTGTGAACACGAGGGCGCACGACCTCGTCGTAAACCGGATCCTGCAAGCTTTAATTTGAATGCTTTTGGATTCAAGTAGAGAAACCTCCACCATTGTGAGATCTTGCGATTCTCCTGTGACTTGGGTTCGTGTTACTGCTTGTAGTGTTGCCGAGGTGAAGAGCAGCGAGTCGAGCGCTTGGGGAAGGCGGATCTGATTAGCTTTCCTGGACTTCTAATTACTATTTATTGTGCTCAGTTTGTTACTGTTTGTTAAGTTCAACCAGCGGTATGTTTAATGCCCCAGTTACCTGCCCTGAGGGTTAGTGTATGTAACGGCAGTGTACGTTTCCTCGCCTTGCCACTGCTGCCCGACAAGGCATGTAGTTTTGACAGCTTTCTTGATTGTAGGTTGGTTGACGATCCTTCTAGTCTGGTGGTAGTGTTTCCTTTCTCGTTCCAGGCGCTCTAAGCACAGTATTCTGCGGGCGAAATCCAGACTGCCAGTTCCGGCTTTAGCGTATTTTTACATCTTTGCGTTTGGTTTATTGGACGTCACGTAGCCTCAGCAAGATTATCATTAGTTATTCGTTAGACTGCGACTAGTATGAGTTACCATCTTGTGAAGTGAATGCAATTATTGGCTGCCTATCTCATCACTCGCGAAAGTGTTTGGTTCAAATGGCTCTGAGCACTATGTGACTTAACATCTGAGGTCATCAGTCCCCTAGAACTTACAAGGGAACCTCCCCATCGCACCCCCCTCAGATTTAGTTATAAGTTGGCACAGTGGATAGGCCTTGAAAAACTGAACACAGATCAATCGAGAAAACAGGAAGAAATTGTGTGGAAGGATGAAAAAAATAAGCAAAATATACAAACCGAGTAGTCTATGCACAAGATATGCAACAACAAGGAGAAGACCATGGTTCAAGTCTTCCTTCGAGTGAAAAATTTAATTTTTTATTTTCAGACAGTTATTATCTGTCCGTCCGTCCGTCTGATGCGATCACTTTTTTGGGAGTGATTATCACATCCACAAGAAAACCTAAATCGGGCAAGGTAGAAGAATCTTTCTACCCATTCGTCAAGTGTACAAGTTAGGCGGGTCGACAACATATGCCGTCACCAGTGTCGTATAGAATATATCAGACGTGTTTTCCTGTGGAGGAATCGGTTGACCTATGACCTTGCGATCCAACTTTTTCGGTTCCCATTGGATAGGCACGTCCTTTCCTCTACTAATCGCACGGTTTAGCGGTGCGGTCACAAAACACAGACACTAAACTTATTACAGCGAACAGAGACGTTAGTGGACGAACGGACAGATAATAATTGTCTGAAAATAAAAAATTAAACTTTTCACTCGAGGGATGACTTGAACCAAGGACCTTCCGATCCGCAGCTGCTCCTTAACACATACTCTCCTTCATGTTGCTTACCTTGCACATGGACAACTCAGTTAGTGTATTTTGTTTGTTTTTTTCATTCTTCCACAGAACTTCTTCCTGTTTTCTCGATTGATCTGTGTTCAGTTTTTCAAGGCCTATCCACTGTGGCAACTTATAACTAAATCTGAGGGGGGTGCGATGGGGAGGTTCCCTTGTTAGAACTACTTTAAACCTAACCAACCTAAGGACGTCACACACATCCATGCCCAAGGCAGGATTCAAACCTGCGACCGTAGTGGTCGTGCGGTTCCAGACTGAAGCGCCTAGAACCGCTCTGCAACAGCGGGCGGCTTCGAAAGTGTTTTTTGCCGGACCTACTCAGAGGTAGATTCCTGGTGCACCGTGATTGGCCCTTGTGTCCTGTTATTGTATTTGCTGTTTTATTGCATGTTTTTAATTTTTTTATATGATTGCCATTCTTGGCGCTACAGCAGGTTTAAATAATTATGCTACCAAGTTTACCATCATTCTGTCTCGCCAGTCTGGTGATCAGATGCATGTCATTTTAAATTAACCTTTTCTGTTGTATTTGTTGTTTGACTCCATGTTTTTTTTAATTTTTTATATAATTGCAATTCTTGTCGTTACAGCAGGTTTAAATGGTCGTGCTACCAAGTTTACCATCATTTTGACTCACCCGTTTTATGATCAGTTGCCTGTCTCTTTAAATTAACCTTTGCTATTGCACTGCTGTTTTACAGTGTGTTTGTTAAATTTTTATAATTGACGTTCTTGGCGTTAAAGACCTTCAGCCGTTACTGGTTACTTGCCTTAAAATTCTAATTGAGATCATATTGGCTTGTTTTTAAAACATTCTTTGCTGCGTCTGTATTTTATGTCCATTTGGTAAATTGTAACGCACTGAAAGCACTATTAATTACACAGCTGTTTATTCTTTCGTTAATAACGTGTGATATCTTTATCTATTGCTGAGTCTGGAATTACCGTTTAAAATAAATGTCTGTAATTGCATAAGGAAACCAATAGTAACGGATTACGGCCCCGTCCACAATCGTAACCGAATCCTGCCTTCCTTGGCGACAAGGTTTCAGTTCCTTTACGAGTGTGACAAATCATTGTGCAGAACTCCTCTCATCCCATTGATGATGTCCGTAGGCTTCTAACAAGACATTCTGTCACAGGTGAGCCAATACTTCAGTCTCCACGCCCTCCGGGGTTAACCCAATATTTCTGGTGGCATTTGAAAGTCCTGGTATACAAAATCAGGGAACAAGATGTGCAGGGTCTTCATGCCCGTACTGCTGAAGGCTCTGAAACAAACCAGAATTCTCGAGGGACAAATTAGAGCGCCAGAGATTAGTTGTGTCGGCAAGTTGATGCATATATTCCTGCTCACGAAAGGCATTTCGAACATGCCATTTACGAAAATGTTTCATACAATAACCAAGAGAGTATTTTGAACACTTCATGTAAGAAAACGTTTCATGTACTGCTGGCACAATCTGTTTCCTGTGTTCCCCATCATTAATGTGATTATGAATAGAAGTACAAATTGAGCTATAACATGGAAATAAAGCGTTTCTGGATTACGTCCATAAAAGATATTTTCTTCCTCTGTGGATGATTAATTTTTTCTAGACGTTTGATCATCCCTTTCTGTTACATCCTTTATGTCTATTAAAAGATTACCGAGTGCAGTTACGTGAAATTCACTTTATATTCTGGATTTGATAATCAAAAGCATGAAATGTTTTTAGAAATTATTTATTGAAACTCTGTCGTTGGCGGTAATGTTGTAAGAAAACTGGGCCTATTTTTCTCCTTTGTTTAATCTCAGTTCTTTCGTGAAAATCAAGAATGATAATAACGAATAGATTGAAAAATCAGCCAACCAGTTGCAAATACAATTTTATTATCCCTTGACCATGGTTTCGATATTTGTAAAAATATCTTCTTCAGAAGTATTGGCCTTATTACATCATATGATGCAATATACGTCACAAGATAAAATATTTGCTAAGTTACATGTAACATATGTCAGACACTAATTACACAGTTGCCATTTCGCAGCTATGTTTATGATTTTGAGAATAGTAATGATACTGTTGACTTCAATTTACTTTAAAACTGCAAGACAGATACTGCCCTCAGTTAGTTTGGAAACAGTTGGTTTGGTGTTTTGCTGAGTATGAAAAGAAATGAAGTTTACTTTCATTCTAATTGCACTCCGAAAAGTTATCTGACTTCGAGAAAAATAAATGCGTGTAGCTTGTAATGAATGCAATATGCAAATATTAATCACACATAAAATGGCTTTTAAAATAATCGCAGACCAAACAATAAGCCTTTTATCCAAAATGAAGGGGGATGTTCAGATAACGTTGACGTCACACGCTTTATATTATATTTTATGCTCTAATGAACTCTCAGTCAACACAACTCACATTTAGTAATACAGCTCACCGACAGCGATCACGCGAAAGACCTAATCTCCAACAAGATCTAATCGTAAGAGAATAAGAGTGCAAGCGAGAGCAAGAAACAAGAGAGCTTTCCATATTCGCACAAGTCCTTTGATAATATTTTAACGGTGTTATCTTCGCGTAATTTTTCTCTCTGTAGTAGTGACAAGGTTCATGCATCGTTGCATTACGTAGATGTTATAATTTGTAAAATTAAAAATTACTTCACTGAAGCGTACCAGACGTCGTTATTTAGTAATTATTTCACTTGATATTAGGGATAAGTCCCTAAGTCTGGTCTGGCTGTGGTGCCACAATACCAACCCTAGCTTTTGTGTTATTAATTATGTTTTTGTATCGTCTTTAATTATTGCCTGTCCCATGGTTTTTAAATATTAATTGCTCTTTGAATGTCGAAATTGATTCGCTGACTGAAAACTATTTGGCATCAACTGTATTAGGTATACATGTGCTACCCATCAGTGATACATGAAAATGTATGACGGACCTGGACTGAAACCCAGATTTCTCGCTTATTGCGTGCGGTCGCATTATCAACTTCGGCTATCCGCGCACGCTCCCCGGCCTGACCTAAACCTCCCTATGTCACCCTGTCTACAGCCTTATGCCACAGCCCATTGTATTCATCACATAATGCTCGCCAACATTATTAACTGGATTCTCGCGCCAGGAGGAATGAGACTACGAAGAATCAAGTGCAAAGCAGTTACCATCGTATGCCCATCTAGGCTTGAAACACTTACTTGCATGTTTGAAAGAAGAGACATTGTCCACGATTCACAACTGCAACGAAATATTTCGAATTTTATTTGCTGACAGCAGCTGTGTTAGGTTTATATCTCCTATCTAATACAGCTGATGTCAATGAAATCGCAGTCAGCAAATACATTTTGATACATTTCTTTATAACTATGAATCGTCGTGTTATAGTTTCTTACAGACATGCAAGTAAATCTCTAAACACCATTTGTAAATACAGGGTGTTTCAAAAATGACCGGTATATTTGAAACGGCAATAAAAACTAAACGAGCAGCGATAGAAATACACCGTTTGTTGCAATATGCTTGGGACAACATTACATTTTCAGGCAGACAAACTTTCGAAATTACAGCAGTTACAATTTTCAACAACAGATGGCGCTGCGGTCTGGGAAACTCTATAGTACGATATTTTCCACATATCCACCATGCGTAGCAATAATATGGCGTAGTCTCTGAATGAAATTACCCAGACAACGTGTCTGGCGGAATGGCTTCACATGCAGATGAGATGTACTGCTTCAGCTGTTCAATTGTTTCTGGATTCTGGCGGTACACCTGGTCTTTCAAGTGTCCCCACAGAAAGAAGTCACAGGGGTTCATGTCTGGCGAATAGGGAGGCCAATCCACGCCGCCTCCTGTATGTTTCGGATAGCCCAAAGTAATCACACGATCATCGAAATATTCATTCAGGAAATTAAAGACGTCGGCCGTGCGATGTGGCCGGGCACCATCTTGCATAAACCACGAGGTGTTCGCAGGGTCGTCTAAGGCAGTTTGTACCGCCACAAATTCACGAAGAATGTCCAGATAGCATGATGCAGTAATCGTTTCGGATCTGAAAAATGGGCCAATGATTCCTTTGGAAGAAATGGCGGCCCAGACCAGTACTTTTTGAGGATGCAGGGACAATGGGACTGCAACATGGGGCTTTTCGGTTCCCCATATGCGCCAGTTCTGTTTATTGACGAAGCCGTCCAGGTAAAAATAAGCTTCGTCAGTAAACCAAATGCTGGCCACATGCATATCGCCGTCATCAATCCTGTGCACTATATCGTTAGCGAATGTCTCTCGTGCAGCAATGGTAGCGGCGCTGAGCGGTTGCCGCGTTTCAATTTTGTATGGATAGAGGTGTAAACTCTGGCGCATGAGACGATACGTGGACGTTGGCGTCATTTGGACCGCAGCTGCAACACGGCGAACGGAAACCCGAGGCCGCTGTTGGATCACCTGCTGCACTAGCTGCGCGTTGCCCTCTGTGGTTGCCGTACGCGGTCGCCCTACCTTTCCAGCACGTTCATCCGTCACGTTCCCAGTCCGTTGAAATTTTTCAAACAGATCCTTTATTGTATCGCTTTTCGGTCCTTTGGTTACATTAAACCTCCGTTGAAAACTTCGTCTTGTTGCAACAACACTGTGTTCTAGGTGGTGGAATTCCAACACCAGAAAAATCCTCTGTTCTAAGGAATAAACCATGTTGTCCACAGCACACTTGCACGTTGTGAACAGCACACGGTTACAGCAGAAAGACGACGTACAGAATGGCGCACCCACAGACTGCGTTGTCTTCTATATCTTTCACATCACTTGCAGCGCCATCTGTTGTTGAAAATTGTAACTACTGTAATTTCGAAAGTTTGTCCGCCTGAAAATGTACTGTTGTCCCAAGCATATTGCAAGAAACGGTGTATTTCTATCGCTGCTTGTTTAGTTTTTATTGCCGTTTCAAATATACCGGTCATTTTTGAAACACCCTGTATTTATTCAGAGCTCTGAATGTGTAATCTATAATGTATAATCAGAAGCTGTCTGTTTTCATATTCTTATTACTGTTTATGTTTTGTCATTTTATTTTTAAGAGAGTTATTTTTGATGTTATGGTTACCATGTACGGACAGTTTGCTCCGCGACGTCGTCTCACCACGCTGAGTCTGTATCCAGTCCTGCTGACAGAGACGTCTCCTAATTGTAAACTGATATCTATATGCAGACTGAAGTGACAAATTAAAATTTGAACCTAGGGTAGGATTCGAACACGTGTATCTCGCTCACTGGCACAGTGGCAGAGCACTACTACCTCCTTAATTCAAACTCCAGTTCACGTCTCAGCAACTTGATATCCCCCATACACTTGAACAGCATTGCAGAGGTTCTCCAGTTGTACTGGAAGAGCACCTCAGCATCGAAGGAAACGGAGGAGCCTGCGTGAGACCCAGTCATAAGTGAATGTATGAGACTGTTTGGTTCCAGAGGCCTTTTTAAGTGTGAAACGCTTTCACGTATACATGCAGACTGAAGTGATGAATGAAAAGTTGTATCATTGTCGGAATTCGAAAGAGAGTCTCCTGCTCAGTATCTGGAAGCACTAACCATTGCACACTGGGTTTTCACAGTCGGATGGACTATCCTAGCACTGCTCCCTCCTCAGTACAAATTCTGATTCACGCCTCAGCCTACTTGGTATTCCCTTTTAACTCGAACAGCGTTGCAGAGGCTCTCGAACTGTAAACAAAATACGTAAAGTGCCTGCTGCAATGAAAGTTGCTATATATTTTTTAAGTGCTGGCGTGTCACATGATTAATGCCTTGTATTTCTTGTAAAGCGTCACAGAAATAAACTTGTGCAGAAATTTTATTGTGGTGCAGCAATGGCTTCATAACTAAAATAATTCTTTTTTTTTTGGTGTGGGGGGGGGGGATATTTTCTTCGAGTGACTACTTGCACTGCCAGCTTCTCGCTTTCAGCCTGTCTCACAGTACCCTGCGTGCCTCTTCCATCATCCGTATCAAGGGGCGAGGGGTGTACTTTATGCCCACCTTTTGAGAATATTGTTATCTAGTAATTCACCTTATATTTTAAATTTTTGAAAAAATGTTTATTTTTTTTAATGATTTCTTATACCAGATTTTGTAACTGTTTTGAATTTTTCACTTAAACGTAATCCAAAAATTTGTCTCAGTAATAAACGTAACTTTTCGCAACAAATGTCACATTCACAGTTTCAAAGTCAGGGCCCTTCTAACACATCTATATAGTTTTAAAAAGTATGCTGTGAATGAAATTTGACGAAAATTAACGAAACCTGTGTTTTTTACAATTTTTTGTGTTGAAAATAAAGTTCGTTTTTCTCTGGGTATACATTACGGAAAATGCGCTGGTGCTGCTAAGATGGTGCTAAAAGATATTTCCAGGTTCTGGGTCCTTGTTATACATCAGCAGCTGCTTAAAAAGTATGCTGTTAGTAAAAGTTGACAGTTAATTAATAGCTTTTTAATTTCTTTTGTTGTGAGGGAAACGTAGTCTGTAACCACGTCGGTAATACGCGTTATGGAAACAACGGGCGATGAAAAAAGTCATTATAAATTTGAAAACTGAATAAATTGCGGTTCAAATGGGTCAAATGGCTCTGAGCACTATGGGACTTAACATCTATGGTCATCAGTCTGTAACACCACAGCTCTTATGCTGTATGGATTCATTTTGCTTTATTTAATGTTACATTGTTGATCGCCTGTGAATGTGTTCAAATCGATAGCATAAAATTGTGTATTCTTTTCTTTGTCAAACCTTTGATGTCGTGATTTGATTCTATGCAAAGTAGTGTATCTGCAATTTGTATTCTTTGTCCCATTTGGAGGGAACAGAACTTTTGTATGTAATTGTAATTTTGTGTGAATAATTTTTTGTAGAAGTGTCAATATGTGAAAATGTTCTGTTTTATTTAATGTATTTGTTTGCTGTTATGTAAATTGCTGATCCTCACTTAGGGTTCTTAGTTAGTTTGTATGTAAATGGTGTAGTGGTTCCCCTCTGGAACGGAAATGCGTAGCGCGCGCAAATTGTGGTTGGCCTAGGTGGAAAAGGTGGAACTGATAGTCAGTCGGAGACGAGCCACCAGTCGGAAAGGAGCTACCAGTTTGTGCACTGTCAATGTAAAGGTGCATATCATGCTGATTCAGAGAGAGGCTTTTACTGCTTCTTTCCAATGCCTCGGATGGGTGGATAAATAGCTGGATCTATTCTGGAATTTGTATGAATCATCGCCATGAAGATACGATAAAGTCCGGCAATTCTACCTGTAATTCCACCTACCAACATGCAGTTGCCACCACATTGCGCAATCACTGTAACGTAATACTATATTGATGTACAGTGAAGGATCAGCCTAATGGATGTGTTAGTGTGCTGAAATATAAGGTAATTCATATCGGAATTTATTTACCTACCTTGATTTTATTCCTCATCATAACACCTCTCAGGGTCCTCTCCGTTTGAAGTAAAGTGATTACCGAGTGTCATTACTGAAAGTACGTTGAAGCCTAGAGCTTTGTTAAATAATGCCTCTTGAACTTATTAGAAAGATAGTTAAAGCTAATATGGTAACAGAGTGAGTTAAAGCTAATGTTATTTGTCCAATAATAATAATTTTCCTACTGAAACTGTTATTTAAAGTGCTGTTACTAACTTCAAACTTTAGGCTGAGTCTTATAAAGTAAATGATCACGTTGTTGTCTGTAGTAAATTCTAAAAAGGAGAGTCAGTTCCTTGCAATTTTGTCAAAATTGTGTTTCGTTGTAGTAAAAGTGAGAAAGCTGCAGTTGTGAAACATTACATTCTCATGTATGCCAAGTGTTTGTCTCTCTTGTGTGCATATTAACAGTATAAAGACCACTCAGTTTGTGTAAACCCTGAAAGTGATAGTGTTTTTCTGTACCTGTTATAATTTTGAAAATAGTTCCTGCTGCTCTAACTGTTAGCTTCAATCTTAAAACATATGTGTGTTAGAGTTCATTGCACTCGCGTGTTGCTAAGTCTAGGTTGTGTTGTCCATTATAGTTACTTATACCTACTTTCATAAACGAGAATGTTAATCTTTCTCTTGCCTAATTAGGCTGGCGACCGTTTCCCTTATTCTATAAAGAGTATAGCTAGGCAAAATTTTGTTTGTCACTATTCCCATATTAACGTAATTCTGACTTTCATTTCCGATAAGCCACTTCCATTAGGAACAATACGGTCAACTTAACAAAATTCCTCTCAGAGGGTAACACTGCTCTGTTGCTTTATACCATAACTGCTATAACAAAATAATTCTGTTTTGCAAACTGCCTCCAGTTTTGAGGTTAGGGTAGAGCAGTAGCAGACGGGGAGTGTTATACGTGGCGCCGCGTGACAGGACGTTGTTCAGTTTGCACCTACAGACGGAAAAAAAATTATAAGTAGTTAGCATTTTACAAACATTGAGTGAACATAAAACGTCCAGCGGCACGAACCTGTACATTACTTGACAGAACTAGTAGTGAAAGTTCAGTTTAAATTAAAAATAAAAGGTATCAGTACTTAATAATAGCTAAAATGGACAGGAAATTAGAAATAAATTTAGACGCGCGAGAGCAGAATGCAACCGAGAGCAGTTCAGGCAGCACACCAACAGATGGCATGACGCGCGAGTTAAATTACGTACGTTATCACGCAGACGTTTATAAACAGATCGAAGCTATGTGTGTAGCGCGTACTAAGCAAGACAATGTAGGCGATGTTGTCGAAGACAGTGGCTATGCTGATGAATCAAGGGATATGTTTGAATCACCAAAACCAGAAAGGGGTGTAGGATCTGAACACGAAAAGGCAGTAGAATCTAAAAGTGAAAAGACATTAAATCTGACTGACTTGCTTAAAATACTGTCTGCACAAAATGACAATATTAAGGCACAAATTGCAGCGCAAAATGACAATATTAAGGCACAAATTGCAGCGCAAAATGACAATATTAATGCACAAATCGCAGCACTAGGGCAACAAAATGTAGAACAAAGACAGCTAATTGCAGCACAGGGGCAGTTAATTACCACACAAGGTAGCGATATTAGTAAACAGATTGAGAAAGTTGATGTAAAAGTAGACATTGTGAGTGATGAAATTAAAAACCTTAAAAGCGAAATTACTGTCATCAATGGCAATATTGCCAACATACAGGGACAAGTTGATGACATTAACGAAAGATTTGACACGGAAGTAATTAAAATTCAAGATCAAATAGAACCCTTAGTCTGTACTAAAGTGGACGAAAAGGTATTCGGTATTAAATCCGAAATACAAACAGAGTGTAACGCGGAATTTGCACAGATCAAACAGTCTGTAACAGAAACAAGCAAGGCTCTAACCAAACAGATTCTTACTTGCGAAAAGAGGTGTGAACATAACACTTCACAAATCCAAGGCAAAATGTATGACTTGGAAAGAAAAATACAAACCGGGCCTACACATATTACTGAAAGAATGCCTCTCAGTAAAATATTAGAGGGCGAAGAGAAATTCGACCCTGCAAAGAGGCATAATGGATGGCACCCCCTAGACTTTGTAAAGAATTGCGAAAGAAATTTTCCTGAATATTTGTCTGATCAGGAAAAAATTAATGTTGTAATTGGTGCACTAACGGGAGAAGCAAAAAGATGGGGGTTGAATCTGGATACTAACCAGATGTATTTTGAAACGTTTAAACAAAAATTTATTGACGAATACTGGTCAGAACAAAAACAAGACCAGTTGTGGCGTGAATTTCTAATGGCCAGGTTGTATGACATCAGAGGTAGGCAAACCATGAAAGAATTCTGCGAATCATGGTACAAAAAACTGATACATTTGAAGGCTAGAAGAACTGAAGGTGAGATCGTTTGGGTTCTTTGGCAGAAACTGCCTGAGGATTCGAAACGATATGTTGGGAGTACACACAGTAGTTTTTCTGCGTTCTTGGAAAGGGTAGAAGATGAAGATCACTGGCGAAGAAATCGCGAGTACCGTCCCCATAATAACAATAATTATTTGCGAGAAAGTAATGACCAAAATGAACAACCTGAAAACGAAAGATATCGTGTAAACACGATTCAAAGAGGTCGGGCGAGAGGCAGGGGAAATTACACTACGCGCAGTAGAGGATACATGACGCGGAATTTCCAAAATAGAGAAGAAATGGAAAACTGAAAACCGCGTGTGTTACGGGCCGGATTCACGCGGAAACCGGTTTTGGGCCCAAAGAAAAGATGCCAAATATTAGATTCGAGAAGGAAAGACGTGAACTACGGGGCAGGAAGGTTAAGGGCGCGCCTATAGCAGACGGGCGCGGAATGATACATAGTGGCGTTCCCAGTGCGAAGTCACGTGACCGTTCGTGCTCGGGCCAGCCGTTGCCGAAGCAGCGTACATTGCACTTGGCAGCAGACACAAATGGCAGACGTAAGAACAAGATGGCTGCCATAGAGAGAAACAGAAGAGGCGGGATCGGACACTTCCGATGGCCGGTTTCAGTAGTAGATGCATGTAGAAATGAAAATAAAGTTAATATGTCATATGATAAAGATAACTCAGTATCGGAATCGTGCGAAAAGACTTCATTAAAGAATGAAAGGGAGATAGAAAACGCGAATGAAAAAGAGAATATTGATACTGTTAATAATGTATATGAGGTAAAAGACGTAGATGTGGGGGAGGTTATGATGAATAAAGAAGAGAGGAAGGTAGAATACGCCACGCAAAAGACGTGTGCACAATTAATGATAGGTGAAAGTGATATAGAGGAGGACGTTAGTAAACATGACATTATAAGCAGTGCAGGTGAAGTTATTGTTGATGGAAAGGTGCTTAATGATTTTAATGCAGAAGGATCTGATAGGGATTTCGCACGATTACCTGAAAATGACAGCATGGAAGAAAATGAAATGAAAGTTATCGAAGTACATGACGATTATACTAAGTATGAAGTTAAGGCTGAAATCGTTCAAAGTGATAAAACAGAAGTGTCTGACTGTCCAAACGATGTGCATTGTGTAGAAAATGAGTTAAAAACGAAGTGGCTGAAACATCTAGTGATAATCTGCCTCACTGTTTAAAAGTTGCCTTACTGCTCGAATCTGATAACGAAATAGAACCTAGTGATAGCTCAGACGAAGGAGAGACGACAGATTCAGATACAGATGAGTTTTCGGAGGTAGACAAACATACTTATACCTTTACAGAAAGAGGTTACGAAAAAATTGACGACATCTTTTCGAAACAAAATCCGGGATGCGTAACTGAAACAAAACCGAAAGAGCCGCCAGATGACACTATATTAGGGCAGGCTTTACTTAATGTAATGACAGAAATAGATTTACAGAAACCTAAAGAATATTCAAAGATAAATATAGTAGAACGTGAACTGTTAAAGATGTAGAGGTCCACAAACCCAAAAAGCCACCTGATACACAGCTGAAATCAGTAGGTAATATTTCCTGGAAAGACATTATGGTTGAGCAGGATTTGTTATGGGAAGAACAGGAGAAAACGGAACAGAGAATTATTAAACAAACTATAATACCTGTAAATGTTTGTAACACTGAGCTGCAAGTACTTTTAGACACAGGATCCCAAATCAGTGCCATATCAGAATCATTCTTTGATCATATTTCATGTAAGCCAGGGTTAGTAATAATGTCTGTTAGTGGAGTGAAAATTATAGGAGCTACTGGCAGGTCCAGCAAGCCCATTCAAAAACAGGTATTGATGGACTTTGAAATAGGAAGCCAAAAATTTGAACATGATTTTTTAGTGGTCCCTGAACTAAGTGCTGAAATGATTCTAGGTATTGATTGGCTAGACAAGGAAAAAGTAATTTTAGATTGTGGTAATGGAACTGTTAAGATTAATAGGAAAACCGAAACAATAGAAATTAAATTTGAAGGTGACAACCAGGTCCAAGCTGTGAATGTAGAACCCATTTTGTTAAAAATAGAATCTGAAAATGATGGTTTGTCCCAACTATATGAAATATACCATGTGAAAGGTCTATTGCAGGATGATCAAAAAACTGACAGTTTTAGGGAAATTATTGAAGTTATTCAAGAAATATCATGTGAACAGAAATATGATTTATTTGATATCTTGAATAGTAATAAGAAAGTGTTCTCTGATAAACCAGGTGTCGTAAACAACTTTGAATACCGTATGGATATCCTGGAACATGAACCATTCTTTGTCAGACCATATCCAATACCTATAGCTAAGAAAGAAGCAGTACAAGCTGAGATTGATAAAATGTTGGAATGGGGGGTAATAGAAAGAAGCAATAGTGAATACAATAGTCCACTTATTATAGTCAATAAAAAGGATGGAGGTGTAAGAGTAGTCATTGATGCACGGACATTAAATAAAATTGTCAGGAGAGAAGTAGACAGGCCAGAAAATTTAGATGATTTATTACAAAAGTTCCATAATGTAAAATATCTAACCAGTTTAGACCTTACTGCTGGATATTGGCAGATCCCATTACACAAAGATTCTAGAAAATATACAGCTTTCTTGTTTGCAGGAAAATGTTACCAATACAAAGTTGTACCGTTTGGTTTGAATACTTCTGTTTCTGTTTTCATTAGGGCTTTGGATTCTGTATTAGGAAAAGAACTTTGTGCCAGATTGACTGTATATGTAGATGACCTATTGATTGCTACTGATAACTGGGAGGAGCATTGTGACCTATTAAACAAAAGCCTTATTGCTCTTCAAGCAGGGGGCATGACTTTAAAGTTAAAAAAGTGTGAATTTGTGAGACAAGAAATTAAGTTTTTAGGACACATAATAACCACATCTGGGATTGGCAAGGACCCAGAAAAGCTTAATGCTATTGAAAAGTGCCCTCCTCCAAAGAACAGGAAACAGTTGAAAGCGTTTTTAGGTCTTTGTGGGTTTTACCGCAAATTTGTGAAGGGGCAAGCTTTCAACAGCCCACATTTGAATAGCTTGTTAAAGAAAAATAGTGTATATATTTGGACATCTGAATGTCAGAAAGATTTTGAAAATTTGAAAACTGAGTTAGTAAGGGAAAACATTTTACATCACCTAGTTTTAAGTAAGCCATTCCACATGATTACAGACAGTAGTGCTTATGGTATTGGTGTTGAAATATTTCAGGAAAACACAGAATTTGGGGAAACAAAACATAATACCATTGCTTTTGCTAGTAGGACTTTAACTAAATATGAGAAAAACTATACTATTTCAGAGAAAGAGGCCTTAGCAATCATTTGGGGATTAAAGAAATTTAGGAATTATTTATGCGGACATAAAACTATAATTCATACAGACCACAAGGCATTAACCTTTTTAAAAAACTGTCGACTGTTTACTGGCAGATTGAGTCGATGGGCCCTGTACTTACAACAGTTTGATTATGAGATATTATATATTAAAGGTAGTGACAATTATGTAGCTGACGCTTTATCACGATTGCCTGAGGGTATGAACAGCTTACCAAGGGAATGTAATGAAGAAGGCAAATTTCATATAAGATATATTAAGGAGGTGCCAGGTAGGAAAAGAATAGAGCAAATTTGTAAAAGTATGAGGTTCCATCAGAATGAGGATGAAATATGGAAGTCAGTGAAGGTTAATTTTAGTAATCCTAATTACCCACAAATCTGCAGATTTTATAAAATATTTAATGGAATTTTATATAGGAGAAAGAATACCAGCACTGAAGAATGGAAGGTGTGTTGGCCTAGGCAATTTGAAACTGAAGTGATTGATTACTTTCATCTTGCCTTAGGGCATTGTGGTCCCAAGAAGTGTATTGAAAAGTTAACCGATGTCATTGCAATTAATGTAGGTGCTATTAAGAAAATTACTGAGAGAATAAGATCTTGTGA
Source organism: Schistocerca serialis cubense (assembly GCF_023864345.2). Classification (NCBI taxonomy): domain Eukaryota; kingdom Metazoa; phylum Arthropoda; class Insecta; order Orthoptera; family Acrididae; genus Schistocerca; species Schistocerca serialis. The sequence continues at coordinate 429,759,373 of NC_064644.1, read as the reverse complement.
TATATGTCAGAGGGCAAAAGTAACAAATAAAATAAATCAAGGTTTCATGCAGAATACAATACCAGAGGACACATTAGAATTACTGTCAGTGGATTTGTATGGTCCTTTACCAAAAACCTCAGGTAATTGGTCTTACATTGTTGTAGTGTTGGAAGTATTCTCCAAATTTATTAAATTATACCCAATTAGGAAAGCCACTGCTAAAGCAGTCTTTAGCAAGATGACTGAGTATTTTAACACCATTGGTAAACCTAAAGCAGTTTTGTCTGATAATGGGCCACAGTTTATCTCAAAAATTTGGAAGGAAGGCATGAAGCAACATGATGTTCAAGTTAAATATATTTCAGCTTACCACCCAGCTAGTAACCCTGTCGAAAGATATATGCGTGAATTAGGAAGGTTAGGTAGAACCTACTGTCACCATAACCATAAGGCTTGGGGCAGATTTGTAAATGACTTTGAAAAAACCATGAACACCTTATACCATGAAACCACCGGTTTTACCCCTGAAGAAATTCTGTTGGACCGTAAAAGTAAAAGTATTATTGAAGAAATATTGCAATTTCCACCTGTTGTAGGAATTAATCTGCATGAGAAAAAAGAGTTAGTTAAGAAAAGAATGAAAGAGAAAGCGGCCGCTAGATCTAAAAGGCATGATAATAACCTAAAAACAACTAAATTTAAGCTTGGAGATTATGTTTTAGTGAAAACCCATGAAAAATCTAGCGAAATTAATAATGAAATTTCTAAATTCAAATACATTTACAATGGGCCTTTTGAAGTGCAAGGAACTCCACATGCAAATGCTTACTTTCTTGTGTACCCTAGGTCAAGGAAACCTTTAGGAGTTAGAAATATAGTTGACCTGAAGTTGTATGTCCACAGAAACCAATGATAAATGAAATGTAGAACCCTCAGGGGGCAATGCACTCTTTGCATTGTCAGGTGCCTGACGAGCACCAGGGACCCGAGTCGTTGCTAGCACTACTTCCATTTCTTTTCGTGCTGCCAACCTTCCTCTTCATCATTCAGAACTTTTACTATCTTCTTTCCTTCTTCTCTATCAGAGTGTATTGAATAGTGTGGCAATGATGTAAGATATTGTGTATTGTTTGTGGACAAGTAAATGGAAAAATAATATGGGTACACTAGAAAATGGCAAAGAATAATGAAAATATAGTGGGTACTGTAAAGGAAAAATGAAATTAAAAAGTAATTGGAAAGAGAAATATGGATGAGAAAACGTAAGAATATTGAAAAGAAAAGGTAAATGAATGCCATAATATAATTAAATGTAAATGTTTTTGAAAAAGAAAGGGGCAAATATGGTGTTGAAAAACTGTATATGTGTTTAAAACTGAGGAGATGAACCTGGCTAAGGTATGTGTAAAGTAGATGTGAGGTATGTGTCTAGTGCCAGCAAAAGAGTTGGCAGAAATCACTTGCAATAGGATATGAAATTATTGTCCTGATCTTGATGTATGTAATGACCTAACTGTGTGTGGAAAAGCAATGATAAAGGAGTAGTAAGAAATACTTTATCCTAACTTGATCCTGGATATGACATTTAATTCTTTCTCGATTAATGTATATGTTACCTGATTGTGTCATTTGAAAAGAAATGGTTTTGTTACCAGTGTCTAATTGCTGTTTCAAAGTTACAGGTTTCATGTTTTATACCACTAATGCAAATTTTACCAAAAGTGTGTCAGAATGATAAAAAACCTGGAAATGATGACAATAAACTGCTCAAAAATATGTTGATGGGCAGTAAAACAAGACAAAATAATAAAAATGCTGTGGTCCTGATGCTAAGGACTACAAAATATACGATGTGAGCAGTAACCAAAGGACTTGCCATTGTGGGGCAAGGAGCTGATAAGTGGTCATGAACTGCCAAACCTAGAGGATGGGGCAGTGTGTCAATTTAAAAATGTGTTTTTTGTGTATTCTTAATCTAAATTGTGTTTTTGTGTCTAAATGTGTATGTAAAAAGACTGCTAAACCAATAATGGGTAGAATGTGTAACATGGACTGCTAGTGCTGAGGCAAGCAGTGAATTAAGTTAGGTTTTTTTGAGCAATATGTTATAAACTGACTATTCTTATTGAAGTCAGTGAAAAGTTATTATAAAATGTATAAGGAATCTTATTTAAATGGATGTAGATGTTTTTGATACTAGGTTTTTTGAAATAACGTAAAGTCTTGGACTGCCTTGTTTTGAAACACAGCAGTGATGATTAAAGATAGGCTCTGAATATGTTAGTGTGTTTATGTGTAACAAATATTTTGGACTGCTATTAATGAAGAGCAGCTTTAAAGTTAATTATTTTGAAACAACCTTGCAAAGTTACTTTGGTATTTAAGGAGTCAGTTGGAAAAGGTTTCTCATAGTTGTTTGTATAAATAATTGTGCATATCCGGATGCAAACTGAAATTTTCAATATTTCATTAATTGCTGAACCTTGTAAAATATACTGTGATCATTAATATGCTTGTGTGTCTGTGAAATTTTACATTCCTCTATAATTATTGAGAGACAAAATTCTGTTTTGCTAACTTAGAATGTCCTGTGTTATTGTATATGTGTTTAATTTTTTTTTCATATTATTTAAAGCTTTTCCTATTCTACTTATATGTAGATGAGTTTGTGTACTGATTGCCTATTAATTGAACTGTGTGTGTATGAAAAGAACATGCTTAAAGATATCTTGTGTAATGGTGCAAAATTAGTTTCCTTAAACCAGTGTGAAATTGAAAATTGCTTTAGATATTTTACTTTGAAAATATTTTTGGAAGAAATACATGCAATTTCTTAGTGTATATACTGTATATTTGTAATATGTGTGTGTTTTTTTTTTCTCCCAACTGAAGTTGGATGGAATAAATTTTTTTTGCAGCCAGCACCACTTAGGTGTTATGGATGTTTCCTTGAAGTATCCCTGATGGGAAACTTCAACGAAACATGGGGCATGTGTAACACCACAGCTCTTATGCTGTATGGATTCATTTTGCTTTATTTAATGTTACATTGTTGATCGCCTGTGAATGTGTTCAAATCGATAGCATAAAATTGTGTATTCTTTTCTTTGTCAAACCTTTGATGTCGTGATTTGATTCTATGCAAAGTAGTGTATCTGCAATTTGTATTCTTTGTCCCATTTGGAGGGAACAGAACTTTTGTATGTAATTGTAATTTTGTGTGAATAATTTTTTGTAGAAGTGTCAATATGTGAAAATGTTCTGTTTTATTTAATGTATTTGTTTGCTGTTATGTAAATTGCTGATCCTCACTTAGGGTTCTTAGTTAGTTTGTATGTAAATGGTGTAGTGGTTCCCCTCTGGAACGGAAATGCGTAGCGCGCGCAAATTGTGGTTGGCCTAGGTGGAAAAGGTGGAACTGATAGTCAGTCGGAGACGAGCCACCAGTCGGAAAGGAGCTACCAGTTTGTGCACTGTCAATGTAAAGGTGCATATCATGCTGATTCAGAGAGAGGCTTTTACTGCTTCTTTCCAATGCCTCGGATGGGTGGATAAATAGCTGGATCTATTCTGGAATTTGTATGAATCATCGCCATGAAGATACGATAAAGTCCGGCAATTCTACCTGTAATTCCACCTACCAACATGCAGTTGCCACCACATTGCGCAATCACTGTAACGTAATACTATATTGATGTACAGTGAAGGATCAGCCTAATGGATGTGTTAGTGTGCTGAAATATAAGGTAATTCATATCGGAATTTATTTACCTACCTTGATTTTATTCCTCATCATAACACCTCTCAGGGTCCTCTCCGTTTGAAGTAAAGTGATTACCGAGTGTCATTACTGAAAGTACGTTGAAGCCTAGAGCTTTGTTAAATAATGCCTCTTGAACTTATTAGAAAGATAGTTAAAGCTAATATGGTAACAGAGTGAGTTAAAGCTAATGTTATTTGTCCAATAATAATAATTTTCCTACTGAAACTGTTATTTAAAGTGCTGTTACTAACTTCAAACTTTAGGCTGAGTCTTATAAAGTAAATGATCACGTTGTTGTCTGTAGTAAATTCTAAAAAGGAGAGTCAGTTCCTTGCAATTTTGTCAAAATTGTGTTTCGTTGTAGTAAAAGTGAGAAAGCTGCAGTTGTGAAACATTACATTCTCATGTATGCCAAGTGTTTGTCTCTCTTGTGTGCATATTAACAGTATAAAGACCACTCTGTTTGTGTAAACCCTGAAAGTGATAGTGTTTTTCTGTACCTGTTATAATTTTGAAAATAGTTCCTGCTGCTCTAACTGTTAGCTTCAATCTTAAAACATATGTGTGTTAGAGTTCATTGCACTCGCGTGTTGCTAAGTCTAGGTTGTGTTGTCCATTATAGTTACTTATACCTACTTTCATAAACGAGAATGTTAATCTTTCTCTTGCCTAATTAGGCTGGCGACCGTTTCCCTTATTCTATAAAGAGTATAGCTAGGCAAAATTTTGTTTGTCACTATTCCCATATTAACGTAATTCTGACTTTCATTTCCGATAAGCCACTTCCATTAGGAACAATACGGTCAACTTAACAAAATTCCTCTCAGAGGGTAACACTGCTCTGTTGCTTTATACCATAACTGCTATAACAAAATAATTCTGTTTTGCAAACTGCCTCCAGTTTTGAGGTTAGGGTAGAGCAGTAGCAGACGGGGAGTGTTATAAGTCCCCTAGAACTTAAAACTACTTAAACCTAACTAACCTAAGGACAGCACACAACACCCAGCCATCACGAGGCAGAGAAAATCCCTGACCCCGCCGGGAATCGAACCCGGGAACCCGGGCGTGGGAAGCGAGAACGCTACCGCACGACCACGAGATGCGGGCGAATAAATTGCGGAATAATGTAGATAGAGAGGTACAAATTGACACACATGCTTCGAATGACATGGGGTTTAATTTGAACCAAAAAAATACAAACGTTCATGAAATGTTCGACAGATGGCGCTTCATCTGATCAGAATAGTAATAATTAGCATAACAAAGTAAGACAAAGCAAAGATGATGTTCTTTACAGGAAATATGTCCACCATCATTCCTCAACAATAGCTGTAGTCGAGGAGTAATGTTGTGAACAGCACTGTAAAGCATGTACGGAGTTATGGTGAGGCATTGGCGTCAGTTGTTGTCTCTCAGCATCCCTAGACATGTCAGTCGATCACGATACACTTGCGACTTCTGGTAACCCCTAAGCCAATAAACGCACGGACTGAGGTCTGGGAACCTGGTAGGCCAAGCATGACATAAATGGGGTGGGGGCTGAGCACACGATCATCACCAAACGACGCTCGCAAGAGCTCTTTCACGCATCTAGCAATATTTTTTTTTTGTTCTATTAAATCCCCATGTCATTCCAAGCATGTGTGCCAATTTTTACCTGTCTGTCTACATTATTCCGTGGTTTATAAAGCTTTCAAATTTATACTGACTTTTTGATCACCCGGTGCTTTGATTTTGTTGGGCAGACAACATTAGTTAGCTTGACGAGAGTGCTGTGGGTCAAGATGAGGCACGGCAGCGCTTGTCTCGTAGCGCAGTGTACGAGCAGAGAAGCGCCATTCGGTGGCAGGAAGACCGCTGGTCGTGCGCAGTGCAGACGGGCGGCCGACGCTCCGGTTTTTGCCTGCTGGGCGGTCGGGCACTTTCCCGGCCGAGGGGTCGCAGTTTGTCAGCGCTCGCCCGCAAATAACTGCTGGCCACTTTTTGTGCCCGCCTCATCGCTGTTACCCGTTTTGTTTCCTCCCCCGTATAGGACGCGCCGGTTAAATTATTATTTCCAAAACTGTGACCGACGCGTGAGCTGGACGCGCAAAAAAAGAAGGAAATGTCGTCTCGAACCGAGCGCGCCGAACATTCGCCGCGAACGGGAAGGAAGGGGAGCAGACGAGGGGTGGACGGGACGGACAAACACAGAAATAAAGCCGCCCACCGCTATATTTTAAGGGAGCTAATTCTGTCGCTCTTATCGCCGCGGTCGCCGGCCGCCGTGTGCGGCGCGCGCGCGCGCCCGTCCCGAGTTCAGTCGGTTGCATTTAAAAGTCAAAAAGCGTTGCCCGAAATTTACATATTAATAACTGGGTTATGGAAATGCAATTAGGGTAGCGGCTCGGAGTGGAGCGAGAGCTCGTCTGCCGGTGGGCGTGCGTGTGAGCGCGTGTGTGTGTGTGCGCGTGGCCTTTAGGTGAGCGTGTAGCGGTTTAGCTGCGCTCCGGCGCTCTTTCGGTATTCATCCCCCGTCGCTGGGGCAGGCGCGGCGCTGCTTGCGGCTCGGTCGCTGCCGCCTCTTCTGCCCCGCTCACAGAGAGGTATCTCGTGACATCGTACACCGGCTTCTTACTAATAGCCGAGAATATTTATTTTTTCTAGGCTGTTTCAAGGTGCTTCACAGGTGGCGATCCACCCTGCTGAAACAAAAACAGATGGATAATTTTAATTTCAATCGCATGCATTAATATAAATTTTAGGGCTATTATCTGAAAGCTCTATAAAGAAAGTGCATATTTAATGAGCACAGTAACATACAATACTTTTTATCGGGGGTGTCCTACACCCATCCTGCGGGCCGCATACGATCCAAACCAAATAATAATGAGGCCCAGCGTGGAGTGGCCGCGAGGTTAGAGGCGCCATGCACTGATTGTGCGGCCCCTCCCACCGGAGGTTCGACTCCTCCCTCGGGTGTGTGTTGTTCTTAGCATAGGTCAGTTCAAGTTAGTGTAAGTAGTGCGTAATGTTGTGGTGGCAGAAGAGCCAACGCCGTGTTACGAATGGAGGGCGAAATGCACGAGTTTTAGCTCACGCAGGCTGGCGTGAGGAGGGAAGAACTATACTGACGTGAGGTCCGGAACATGACAAGGAATTAGAATTCAGAAAGCGGACGTAATTAGTTTGATACTTAACTTTAATCCAGTGATGATGAACGTCGCTCTTGACGGTACATGATTCACAATATTATCTGTTCAGAAAACTTTCACAGTAACTCAATATGGCGCCTTGCTAGGTCGTAGCAAATAACGTAGCTGAAGGCTATGCCAAACTGTCGTTTCTGCAAATGAGAGCGTATCTAGACAGTGAACCATTGCTAGCAAAGTCGGCTGCACAACTGGGGCGAGTGCTAGGGAGTCTCTCTAGACTAGACCTGCCGTGTGGCGGCGCTCGGTCTGCAATCACTGATAGTGGCGACACGCGGGTCCGACGTATACTAACGGACCGCGGCCGATTTAAAGGCTACCACCTAGCAAGTGTGGTGTCTGGAGGTGACACCACATGTAAGTCAGGGACCGATGACCTCTGCAGTTTGGTCCCTTAAGAACTCACACACATTTGAACATTTGAATGAGGTCCAAGATGCAAGTTTCCATCACACAATAGAAAAAAATTTCCGTTTTTCTAAAGCTATGACGAAGTAAAAAGTAATTCTAAAGATTGGACGAAATATGTAGCCATACATTTCGATCTGAAGCCAGAATTTGAAAATCTATTCTAGGATTTCTGGAAAAATAATCCAAATTTTTGTGTTTATGCGACGTCTTTTACAAACTATATATCTGGCAACCAATTAAAGGAAAAAATTTTGTTACATTAGTTTGTTGGACTTTGAGAAACCATACCCGGCCATAGACAAATATCCCTTGCTGCAAAGTCATGCATTATCTATGTTGTATTTATCTGTAAACACGTACGTTTGATCAACGCTTAGCCGACCGCAGTGGCCGAACGTTTCTAGGCGCTTCAGTCTTGAACTGCGCGATCGATACTGTCGCAGGTTCGAATCCTGCCTTGGGCATGGATGTGTGTGATGTCCTTAGGTTAGTTACGTTTAAGTAGTTCTAAGCTGTTGACCTCAGATGTTAAGTCCCATACTGCTCAGAGCCATTTGTCAACACTTATTTTGAATAGAACACAAAGAGTAAAAATGGGCCAAAATCTCCATTGAACATCTTGAGAACATACTGAGAAATACAGGCCCCTCCGATCGAACCTGATATTAATACATTAGTTTTCCATATTCGAAGTCAAATGCCACCTTAATTGCAAGTAAAATTATTAATGAAATGTCATGTGTCAAATTACTACGATCTTGTTGTCTGCCCCTGTATCTGAGTGGTCAGCGCGACAGAATGTCGATTCTAAGGGCCCTGGTTCGATTCCCGGCCGGGTCGGAGGTTTTCTCTGCTCATGGACTGGGTGTTGTGTTGTCCTAATCATCATCATTTCATCCTAATAGACATGCAAGTCGCCAAAGTGGCGTCAAAGAGAAAGACTTGCAGCCGGCGAACGGTCTACCCAAAGGGAGGGCCTAGTCACACGACATTTACATTTTTTACGATTTTGTTTTTTAGAATGAAGAATCATAAGTTAATAAATTCTAAATTACTCAAATGTACACCTCCGGTCGCCTATCCCATCCTCCCCTCACACACTCACAACTTTTTTCCAGTGGTTATTGTTAGTGTTAAGAATATTACGTGCGGCCCAAAAATACTCGTCTCTTTCTAATGAGCCAGAGGTACGGTAAGAGATTGGACACATATGCTTCATACTGTATTATTCTGATTCTGATCACTTCCCCCCTCTACAGTCCCCGATTGTTTAAACAATAAAACTCGCACGTATAAAATTGACTCAAAGTCTGATCAAAAATGAACTAATGTGTTAACAACGCAGGTGTGCAAAACTTACGGACAGAAGTAACTGTCCCATGACCTGCCACGACACAATAACTTAACTCGATGAAAAATAGAAAGAACTGCTACAGTACAGCGAAGAAGGTAAGTGAATGAAATACACACTGAGATGAACAGGAATGACATAATTATATAATTACACAGAAGTCACCGCGATTCATGGTCGTCCCCTGGACATTGCAAAAAGTGCGACATGGCTCGTAAAATGGTACACTTTGCAACGCACTTACGTGCTGGCCTCAAGGTTTATAATGTGTCCTTATGGTAGTGCGCCCCATTCCTCTGCCAGCGCTCTTGACAACTGCTAGATGCTTATTGATGCATCTGGACGCGCTGCGTTTCGTCACTCCAACTATAGCACACGTCTTCGATGGGATTTAAGTCAGGGGAACGGGCGGGCCACTCGATTCACCGAATATCCTCTCGTTCCAACAGCTGCTCCACCTGCGGAGTTTGATGCGATCGCGCATTCCCATCCACCTCTCACTATGTGGGCGTACGTCCAACATCGTCGCCTACCACAAGAGCTTGTAACCACCCTTTTGGCCAGTATGGGAGCACGTATGAAGGCATGCACTGCCGATCGTGCGGATCACTCACTACAGTAAGAACTCTGTCCGTCCTTTCGTAGTGTCCCGGGACCCATCATACATTTTGGTCTCTTCAGTGTAATTATTGTCTTTGAAAGAAAATGTCATTTCTGTTATTTTCTGAAATCTGGGTTTGCAGGACAGAGCGGAATGGGGCCAAGATCAGTTACTGTTAGTTGCACAAAACACACAAACTTTAATTTCCTAAAAACACTTAATCACACATGCCCTTAAAAGAATTCAAAAACAATACGACTGGAAGCCCGAACACAAGTAATTAAAATTGCTTTAATACATGCGGCTGGAAGCCTTATATAAAAAAAAAATTACGTAAATACTCGGATGAAGGCCACACACTGAACAGAGAGCAAAACTTTCTTAAAAATTAGTTTAAACAAAGAATCTTCAGAATTTTAATTTAGGGCGGCTGAGGGCCTTATCAAAACAATTTCACATAAAAGCTCGGCTGAAGGCCACGTACTGAACATTGAAGAACTGGAGGCTTAAGGCCTGAATAACCAAGATTTCAAATGGAGCAAAACCTCCCTTTTTTAAAACGAGTTTTCAAGAAATCAATCTTGAAACCTTAAATTAAGGCCTTATTTTAGAATTGAAACAAGCTAAATTAATAGAGGGCTGAAGGCCTGGCACAGTACTTGGGACTAAGAGAAAATCACAATCTAAAAACCACAGAATAATGGTGCTCGTAAGTGATCCAAGGGTCTGCCTGAGGAGGTAACTGTAACATAAGTTTAGGTGAGACAGGTAGCCAAGAGCACGAGTAAATAATCGAATGGCAACCCGACCCAGGAATGGCTGAAGGTCCGATCAACTACCTAATCAATTCCCTTCCGCCCGACCAAAGGCACGACAGGGGAAAATTTCATCGAGGACGAAGATACAAGCAGCACTACGACTTCAAAACTGTAGTCTAAATATATCCAAGGCACAATAACCACTGGAAAATATGAACAACACCAAAGGCTGTCGAGCTACACACGGTACCAGTCAGCATCAACACGGCGAGGAAAAACACACTGCGGTACACTATGCTAATGACCTCGCCGCGGAGACTTCCTCGCTGCTCTGTCCCAACGGACCGACTCCCTACTCCAGTACGCAGACAGCCCTAACATAACTGCGCAGTCGAAATTACACAAGCTAGACACAGATCCACGAAAACACTTCCAGAAGAACTCGAACAACCGTAATAGCGATCACTGTGAAACAAGAAGAACGAATGACAAGCGCACACACACAGAAAACCCGAAGCGGTCGGCGAACAAATACACACTCAAGTCATGTGTGTCGGCAACGGTCGGGCGTGTCTTGGCTGTCCGGACCTCACTGTAGCTCTATTCCGACTCCTTGATGTCCGTTCGGAACTCGGACACACGACGACCCGGACACACTGGATCGGACCCAACCATGCAGAGGGAACACTTACCCATTGGCCACGCGACATCTCTGCACAAGGGAGGAACCGACCCACGTCCGGCAAGATGACCAACTGACGAGGCCCAGAAACGGTCAAAAGAACCAATACACACCGCCCGATGAGACGACAGATCGAATGACCAACCAACGGTCGTTCCCGCTCCAGTCTCCTTCTGTCGGACGGTGCGTGTGTGTCGCCAGCGGTCGTTGAGTAGTGGTTATCCGGACCTCACTGGCGCTCCGTCCCAACTGAACTGTCGACAGACTACGACCTGGAAAAACTAGCGGTCGCTCCAGAGATAGTACGACAGTGCACTTATCGATAAGCGCTGCTGCTACCATTCACGGGCTAGCAAACCAGCGACTTAGTGAGGCCAGTAAATCAAATAAAAAAAGGAGACGGCGGCACCGCAAAGACAAGATGTCAAGCAATAAACGGAACGAACGCGAGCCGCGCACGGCTCAGTTTCATTGCGTATTTCCTTCAGTAACCTTATGTCTTATACTGTAGCTGTTTTTTTAGCGTATGCTTCAAGTTTCATGGTTACTTGGCAGTGAGACATTACACGATAGTTAATGTCGTCCTTAGGCTTTGCACACTCGTGTATTTGTCGTTAACAACGTAAAACTTTTGTAGTTGAAGACACTAAGCAATAATTATATCCGTTCGAGGAGAGTAATCTGTACAATTTTCACTCTGTTTTGAGAAAAGCTAGGTTTCTCGTATGATATTGTTTATGACGTCATATCGCTTCTGCCGTACAATCATAAGATATTGCAGGTACATACAGCGGTATATGTGGATACTGTATGCAAAATGTGTTCCAATAGATTAGCAGTAAATGGGTAATGTATTAATATCCAATATCCGATGTTGAAGTTTTAATGCATGGACGGCAAAATTGTAGCAAGTCATAACCTCATTGTTGTTGTGGTCTTCAGTCCAGAGACTGGTTTGATGCAGCTCTCCATGCTACTCTATCCTGTGCAAGTTTCTTCATTTCCCAGTACCTACTGCAACCTACACCCTTCTGAATCTGTTTAGTGTGTTCATCTCTTGGTTTCCCTCTATGATTTTTACCCTCCGCGCTGCCCTCCAATAATACATTGGTGATCTCTTGATGCCACAGATCCCTTCTTCTAGTCAAGTTGTGCCCCAAATTTCTCTTCTCCCCACTTCTATTCAGTACCTCCTCATTAGTTATGTGGTCTACCCATCAAATCTTCAGCATTCTTCTGTAGCACCACATTCCTATAGCTTCTATTCTCTTTTCGTCCTAACTATTTATCGGCAATGTTTCACTTCCATTCATGGCTACACTCCATACAAATACTTTCAGAAAAGACTTCCTGACACTTAAATCTATACTCGATGTTAACAAATTTCTCTTCTTCAGAAACGCTTTCCTTGCCATTGCCAGTATACATTTTATATCCTCTCTACTTGGACTATCATCAGTCATTTTGCTCCCCAAATATCAAAACTCCTTTACTACTTTAAGTGTCTCATTTCCTAATCTAATTCCCTCAGCATCACGCGACTTAATTCTACTACATTCCATTATCCTCGTTTTGCTTTTGTTGAAGTTCATCTTATATCCTCCTTTCACGACACTGTCCATTCCGTTCAGCTGCTCTTCCTGATCCTTTGCTGTCCCTGACAGAATTACAATGTCATCGGCGAACCTCAAAGTTTTTATTTTTGCTCCATGGATTTTAATTACTACTCACAATTTTTCTTTTGTTTCCTTTACTGCTTACTCAATGTACAGATTGAATAACATCGGGGATAGGCTACAACACTGTCTCACTCCCTCCCAACCATTGCTTCCCTTTCATGCCCCTCGACTCTTATAACTGCCATCTGGATTCTGTACCAATTGTAAATAGCATTTCATTCTCCGTATTTTACCGCTGCCGCCTTCAGTATTTGAAAGAGAGTATTCCAATCAACATTGTCAAAAGCTTTCTCTAAGTCTACAAATGCTAGAAACGTAGCTTTGCCTTCCTTTAATCTATTTTCTAAGATAAGTCGTAGGGTCAGTACTGCCTCACGTGTTCCAAAATTTCTACGTAATCCAAACTGATCTTCCCCGAGGTCGGCTTCTACCAGTTTTTCCATTCTTCTTTAAAGAATTCGTGTTTAGTATTTTGCAGCCGTGGCTTATTAAACTGATAGTTCGGTAATTTTCACATCTGTCAACACCTGCTTCCTTTGGGATTGGAATTATTATATTCTTCTTGAACTCTGAGGGTATTTCGCCTGTCTCATACATCTTGCTCACCAGACGGTAGAGTTTTGTCAGGGCTGGCTCTACGAAGGCTATCATTAGTTCTAATGGAATGTTGTCTACTCCCGGGGCCTTGCTTCGACTTAGGTCTTTCAGTGCTCTGTCAAACTCTTCACGCAGTATCATATCTCCCATTTCATCTTCATCTACATCCTCTTCGATTTCCATTGTTTTCGCCTCAAGAACATCACCCTTGTATTGGTGACTCGTGGAGATAAAATCTTGGACCTACTTATAACACACCCGAACTTTTCGACTCTTTGAGCGCAGAACAGGGATTCTGTGATCATAAGGCCGTTGCAGCTTCTCGGAATATGGAAGTAAATAGGAATATAAAAAAAAGGGTGGAAGGTTTATCTGTTTAGCAAGAGTAATAGGAGGCAGATTTCAGACTACCTAACAGATCAAAACGAAAATTTCTGTTCCGGCGCTGACAATGTTAGGTGTTTATGGGAAAAGTTCAAGGCAATCGTAAAATGCGTTTTAGACAAGTACGTGCCGAGTAAAGCTGTGAGGGACGGGAAAAACCCACCGTGATTCAACAACAAAGGTAGGAAACTACTGCGAAAGCAAAGAGAGCTTTACTGCAAGTTTAAACGCAGCCAAAACCTCTCAGAGAAACAGAAGCTAAACGGTGTCAAAGTTAGCGTAAGGAGGGCTATGCGTGAACAGTTCAGTGAATTTGAAACTAAAATTCTATGACCGACTTGACAGAAAATCCTAGGAAGTTCTAGTCTTACGTTAAATCAGTAAGTGGATCGAAACAGCATATCCAGACACTCTGGGATGATAATGGCATTGAAACAGAGGATGACACGCGTAAAGCTGAAATACTCAACACGTTTTTCCAAAGCTGTTTCACAGAGGAAGACCGCACTGCAGTTCCTTCTCTAAATCCTCACACGAACTAAAAAATGGCTGATATCGAAATAATTGTCCAAGGAATAGAAAAACAACTGAAATCACTCAACAGAGGAAAGTCCACTGGACTTGACGGGATACCAATTCGATTCTACACAGAGTACGCGAAATAACTTGCCCCCTCCCCCCCCCCCCCCCCTTCCAACAGCCGTGTACCGCAAGTCTCCAGAGGAACGAAAGTTTCCAAATGATTGGAAAAGAGCACAGGCAGATGCGCAAAACAATAGGCCTATATCTCTGACATCGATCTGTTGTAGAATTTTAGAACATGTTTTTTGCTCGCGTATCATGTCATTTCTGGAAACCCAGAATCTACTCTGTAGGAATCAACATGGATTCCGGAAAGAGCCTACGGAATATGAGACCAGCTGTGTGGCTGGACTGAAGATTTTTTAGCAAACAGAACACAGCATGTTGTTCTCAATGGAGAGAGGTCTATAGACATTAAAGTAACCTCTGGCGTGCCACAGGGGATTGTTACGGGACCATTGCTTTTCACAATATATATAAATGACCTAGTAGTTAGTGTCGGAAGTTCCATGCGGCTTTTCGCGGATGATGCTGTAGTATAAAGTTGCAGCATTAGAAAATTGCAGCGAAATGCAGGAAGATCTGCAGCGGATAGCACTTGGTGCAGGGAGTGGAAACTGTCCCTTAACATAGACAAATGTAATGCATTGCGAATACACAGAAAGAAGGATCCTTTATTGTATGATTATATGATAGCGGAACAAACACTGATAGCAGTTACTTCTGTAAAATATCTGGGGGTATGCGTACGGAGCGATTTGAAGTGGAATGATCATATAAAAGTAATTGTTGGTAAGGCGGGTGCCAGGTAGGGATTCATTGGGAGAGTCCTTAGAAAATGTAGTCCATCAACAAAGGAGGTGGCTTACAAAACACTCGTTCGACCTATACTCGAGTATTACTCATCAGTGTGGAATCCATACCAGATAGGGTTGACAGAGGAGATAGAGAAGATCCAAAGGAGAGCGGCGCTTTTCGTCACAGGGTTATTTGGTAAGCGTGATAGCGTTCCGGAGATGTTTAGCAAATTCAAGTGGCAGACTTTGCAAGAGAGGCGCTCTGCATCGCGGTGTAGCTTGCTGTCCAGGTTTCGAGAGGGTGCGTTTCTGGATGAGGTATCGAATATATTGCTTCCCCCTACTTATAACTGCCGAGGAGATTACGAATGTAAAATGAGAGCGATTCAAGCACGCACGGAGGCTTTCCGGCAGTCGTTCTTCCCGCGAACCATACGCGACTGGAACAGGAAAGGGAGGTAATGACAGTGGCACGTAAAGTGCCCTCCGCCACACACCATTGGGTGGCTTGCGGAGTATAAATGTAGATGTAGATGTGGTCCCTCTATATAGTACTTCCACTTTTCTACTTTCCCTTCTTTAGTTAGAACTTGGTTTCCATCTGAGCTCTTGTATTCATGCAAGTGGTTCCCTTTCCTCCAAAGGTCTCTTTAATTTTCCTGTAAGCAGTATCTATCTTTCCCCTAGTGACATACGCCTCTGCATCCTTACATTTGTCCTCTGGGCAATCCTGCTTGGCAGTGTCAGCGAGAAAAGTGTAGAAAAGTATTTAAATTATGTGATAATTGTTTGGAAGTCATTAAGCGCACTTATACGAAATAACGTATGAACATTGTCTGGGTAATTTACGCGCACTGAGTTACGCTGCCTCGAGACGAGTAAGTAGTCTCCGACTTTAATGCTTGTCTTAATGTGATAAACTTGTCACATAAGGCTATATCCCTTAATGAGTATATCATGACGGCGACTCATATTTTTAAAGTTGCTAAGTGGTGGTGGTTTTTGGGGGAAGGAGACCAGACAGAGAGGTCATCGGTCTCATCGGATTAGGGAAGGACGGGGAAGGAAGTCGGCCGTGCCCTTTGAAAGGAACCATCCCGGCATTTGCCTGGAGCGATTTAGGGAAATCACGGAAAACCTAAATCAGGATTGCCGGACGCGGGATTGATCCGTCGTCCTCCCGAATGCGAGTCCAGTGTCTAACCACTGCGCCACCTCGCTCGGTAGTTGCTAAGTAATTAATTATAGTGTATATCACGTTTTGATTGTCCCTCGAAGCTGTTAGATAGGCTAACCTGCAACTGAGATTGGGTGATCATGTCAGTCTTTTAGTGGCTCTGAGCACTATGGGACTCAACTGCTGAGGTCATTAGTCCCCTAGAACTTAGAACTAGTTAAACCTAACTAACCTAAGGACATCACAAACATCCATGCCCGAGGCAGGATTCGAACCTGCGACCGTAGCGGTCTTGCGGTTCCAGACTGCAGCGCCTTTAACCGCACGGCCACTTCGGCCGGCAGTCTTTTAGTGTTTATTAATTCGTCTCCCTGACCGTAGCGATGTGTTTCTTACGCGAGGACAATAGGAAATAACCATATGACTAAAAGTCCATCGTTAAGGAGTTACTAGTAGTACATGTGGCACACTAAACAACGTAGATTTAAAAAATATTGCTCAAAACATTCTCCTCCAGCTTCGATGTATGCTCAAAAGCTGTTTTCAGACTGGTTTGATGCGGCCCCGCCACGAATTCCTCTCCTGTGCCAACCTCTACATCTAACTTACAAGGTTATTTTGCTACCTAGGTATTAGGATTCCTTAACATCATCTATTTCGTGACCATCAAACCCGATGTTAAGTTTTTCGCTGTACTTTGCCCTATTCTGCTGTAAACTGCTGGCGTCCATCATATTGGGTCAAATGCATTTTCCACTCTCTCCAACAGAACATCGACATTGGGTACCATAGTTGGAATGCATCAATTAGTTTAAATATTCCCAGAGCTAAAAATCCGTAGGATTCAAGTATGATCATTGGGCAGGCCATGCAATTTATCTCCCTCAACCAACCCATCGATCTGTAAACTTGTTATCGAGATTTCGACCAATGATTAGAGTTAAGCGGTGGGAAACTATTGTGCATGAACCACATTCGTTGGATAAGGTTCTAAATTACATTATTAGGTAAATAAAAAGATTTTTGAGAAACTGTAGGTACGTTTGTTCAGTAAACGTTGTGGGAAGACATAAGTATTAATTAAATCATGAGTTATCCCAGCCCACAAGTTTTCACTGAACAAAATACGGTTAGGCAAACTAGAGGACAAATTCCTTTGCCGCCTTTACAGTAGAACGTGAGCAAAAAATTTACGCGTGAGGTGCGTTGCATAATCAGAGGTTAACTAAGCGGAAACTATGGACTTTTAGACCTATGTTCATTCTTTTATAATGCTTTGGTGTCTGGAACACATCCTGACCTTTATAGACGGTTATTTATAAACACCTTGTATAGTAATGAAGAATGTCAGCTGCAAACATTCTTAATATATGGAGTAGAAATAAAACAAATCTTTGAAAATGTAACTAAATAAATGAACATAAAATAAAAGGAAATTTAAGTAAATAACTTTCAGCTTATATTACTTTCTTACTGGTTGTGTCGGAAAAGAACAAGGTTTGCCATCTAACTACAACTATAGCTACATTTAGACATGTTGGCACTCCATTATCGTACATATACTATACAAGGAACAGATATTTCATATTTCATGTGGGTTGGTTTACAAACGGTCTGAAAAATCAAGACTTAAGACTATGCGTCGTATGCAAAGAAGTAATCAGCTATACATGTTGAATAAGTCATCAACTTTGCCTTGCTGCCGACAGGAACAGAAACACGTATAGTTGTCCTAATTAGCTTGTCATACAGTCCTCACAACAACGACTTGTAATCAGTTCTTGTCTGTTGATTCATGTTCTCGATTAAATTAGCTTAAAAATGCATATTACAAGAGTGTTACTCATTTCCGCAAAAAAGCTGTATTTCAGTTTTGTTATAAAACTGTTTTTTTACACAAATTCGGCATGAGCCGTTTTCGCTGATAGACGTGACAGCTTTTTACACCAATTTGCTCAGTCTGTAAAGCTCTAAAACACCTACAAATTTAATCATGTACCGCACAAGCACAAAGCGCTAATTTTCATTATTTTCTATCGCTTCTGGTTCTGCAATTTTCAATGCCAGCAGTGCAATTTAGTAAATGAGGTAACGAAACGTAGCGTAGAGGAAACTTACAAAGCATTCTCCTGGCGCGGTAATAATTCTTAAAAAATTACTGGCAATTACCGTAAGGATGAAGCTAACTGTGTAGATATGTAATCTTGCTATCCCGATGTGAAGCAGAAGGCTTCTGCAAAGGAACCGAAATATTAGGAAACAATGAGTTAAATATTAGACACTGAGGTAACCTATCCATCTTCTCAAAATCGGATAGTGTTTAGCTATTTATGTTCCAGAAAAGAAGTTAGGGAAATTTAATAGCATAAATAGCTGCTGGACATTTTTCCCTGAGTGTCAGAACTGATGTTCCGGAGATGTTCACTGCAATCCCAGTTGCCGCTTACAAGATTTTTTGCGGCTCGTCCTGGTTTACGCTGTGAGAGCGGAGTTCTGTTTGTTTATTCCCAAAACGCCTGATCAACTGGCTCGATACTCATGAAATTTAATATCCGCAAATTATTCCACTGGCTGGACGTCCTGCAAATTCTGCCAATTAACATACGGGTGATGCGCAATCAAAACATGGATTTCCGCGTCAGTGCGTGGTGATCCGGCATTGCCCGTCTCTCTCTGCGGTCTGCGGACATAACACCGCCAACCCTGGCTGCGTCGGCCATCGCTGGAGCTTTTCTCCAGCTGTGAAACCAAGTCACTCCGCGTACGGTGTTCTGTCATCTGAAATTACATAACGGTGTCGACAGATGATGCAAAGCTAGTTCCCTCATTAGTGTATCTCCCGACATCTCTTCGACTTGATATACTTTGCTTTAACTCTTAGAACAGAGATATATACAGGCTACGCGCGCACCTATCTCTGCCTTGTTAATGTTTGAAACCAACAACTAAGTCACTTGGGAGGGGGCAAAATCCAAGTTTCCGGCTTTAGGCATTGTGCCAGAGATGGCGAACCATTACATTTTTGCGTGCCTTTTCTTCCCAAAGAGCGGCAATGTCGTGCCATCAAACTAATCGTAGAACTAAATTTTGATGCCGTATATTATTCTTTTTTACTTGAGTATTTCGTGCGTGTTGAGACATATGATAGCGCATGAGTGCGTGCACATTTTAAGATTTAATAAAATAGAAATTTCGCCTGCACTGATGACTAAAAGAGAAAAGGCTAAATACTTCCATATTGATAATCTATATTTGCAACTACAATCAGACCTTTTATACAGCAATCACAAAATAAACCTTTTAGTTCGTGTAAATGAAAGAAAAATTGTGATCCGTTGCAAATGTGAAACCAAATAATTTACGTTAGGTACATACTTGTAGCTTTTAGGAGAATGCAAGCTGAACTCTACTCATCAGACAGACGGTTTCTTAGTGAGCCTTTAATGCTATTCGTCTCAGAAAATAATGTCTCACGGGCATAGGTAGATGAAAATGTTGTCAAGATAGCAAACGCCAGCTTCTTTAGACATATTTATAGAACTGAATTCCAAGTTTACGTAATTTTAATGTCGGAATTTTTGCTCGTATTGTATAATAGTCTTTCTAATGCATTTACTTCAAATTATTTTCCTGTTTCGATACCTTTTCGGAGCCCATATTGAACTACACCGAAAATCGATCAACTGCATTTCAATTTCTTCCGCTTCCAGCGGATCAAATTTATCCAAGTCAATACGTAATTAATGTTATTGGTTTCGACAGCTCTTTGAGCTGAGAAAACCTCGCTGAAAATTATCTCACTGAAAAATGTTTTACCAAAGAAAATTCCTCAGTGACTTTTTCTTGCTCTGGCTTACCATGTAAATCCAAATCGCTGGTAATTTCTTTGAAATTTGCGAATACTTTTAGTTTTTCGAAACAATATCGTTATTAAAAACCTGCAGTTTAGTCTCAAAAGCACGAATAAAAATCTATCTCAACAATAACTGTTTTGTTTGTACCTAGGAACTTTACGTTCAGATCACTCAAATGCTAGAACATGGCTCCAAAAATACTAGTAGCATCCATTAACTGTGAATATTGCACGACGTATCCTCATTTTATGAAAACAGCTTGACTTCTTGCAAACAATCCAGAAATCTTTGAAATACCTTGCCATGGTTCAACCTGCGAACATTGTTGTATATCAGCAAGTGATTGTACTCCGGGTTAACTTCATGTAACAAACGCTTCGAAGTTTCTTTTGTTAGAAGCTTGCAACAATATAAGTTTCATTATTTTTGTGACTATGGCCAATTATATAATGAAGGGAAAAGCAACCAACCTTTTGGCAAGGCTTGTTGATGTATGATACAGAGGAATTCAAGAATACAGTATCCAATATGTGTTAGGAATATAACTAATAAAACCTTCTTTTTTCGTCTGTCATATTGGGAGCACAATCAATCGTTACCGAAACAATCTTAATTGATTCAATTTCTCTCTCAGTAAGCGAATTTTTAACAATCGTACATATATCTGTGTACATAGTGGTTACTAGCAAAGACATTATCGCAATCATTCCTCTTTTATGCAATCTTCAACACAACATCGAACAAACACAGCCGAACGAGCAGATTTAGTTACATTTGTACTTTAGTTAAGACAGAGAGAAATATAAGGAGAGGACTCATTTTTGTGTTGCTCTTCTATATTTTCTGACAGGTTTAAGAATCTGTCTTTTAATGTGTTTCTAGATGAAGGAGTCTCTTTGATGTCCTCAGTTATCTTACCTTTGTTTTCAAAACCTTCAAAAAGTGATGGGGCTCAGGCTAACCAGGCTTCTTTCAAATCTTTCTGTCACCAAACGGTTTACCAAGCCGGCAGCTGCAGCCGAGAAACTTGCGGCACTGGTATACCATAACATCCTTCTAACATACTTAATCACAGATGTCAGCTGTCTGTTCGCGTCTTTAATAGCACATTCAATTAATTCCTTTTACACTGCTTCGCTTTTCTGAATTGTTTCATAGTGCTGGTTTGCAGATGATGCTCTACGTACCGCTGTCCAGGAACTTAAAACACAAACCGCATTATTGCCTTTACTAGTCATACCATATTTCTCAGTCCACCAAGTTTGAAATTCTCTTTTACACGTATCTTGCACTTTTGGTTTCTTTGCAAAACTAGCCATCTTGAATAATACTCAAAAGTCGAGAAATGGTAGTATCTATGTAGCACCAAACGTAAGCTCACAACAGCACAAACAAACAGGTGAACACTGTTTAGCCGCGACATTTTGGCAGACCGAGAGTGAGTGACCATGAGATTATATACCTCACCTAAAACTTCTACGAGTGCGAGGCACTGACAGCGCGTTCACCATGAACATTGGTACTATGTTGTCAAATGCAGACGAACAAATGAATTATTTCTATGAGGTAAGCCTACCGAAGTACCTCATTTGATGCCGGGTCCAGATTACAACTGGTTCACCATCTCTGTGCTAGGGTGAATTGGAGACGATAGTTACAGCTTTTGTGATTTATAGCTGAAATCAAGCATTATTTCAACAGCTGAACAATTTGTTGTGTTAGTATTACACAAGCGGTAGTACTGTTAATCTAATTTCTCCAATATAAATGTGGTGGTTATCATTTTTACATCTGGCCAGGTGAAAGGGTGACAAGTAGTTTGACACATTATAATGACATTTCTTTCCTTTTTACAAACGGCAGGATAACAATTCTTCGGTAAATTCCTATTGCTGGCGCACTGTGAGTCATTTTGTTTACCGCATCCACAAGAACAGAAGACGAAATGTCGGTTTGACATTTGGTTTTCTGACGATTCCTCAACAATACGCGTAAAATTCTGTATCAAACTTTTACCAGAAATTACGTCCATTTCCATCGATAATGTCCAGTTCTTGCACGTAATAAGCGTTTATATTTTGTGACTTTTGCGTAATTCAGCATACATGCCGTAACAATATGAAGATAGGACATCTAATATATTAGCAAAAGATAGTTAGAGATCATCTTCTGTTGTGAACTGGATATAAGTATTCTGCCGACTCAAAACTTTTGCCATTAATTCAATTCATGAAAATATCTCAGCAAGGATTACGAAATAAATTTTCTGCATAGCTCTGTGTAGTCGTTCGGCTTAAACATCCCCTTTTCAAAGTGAGGCCCCAAACATTCCTTGATACTTCATCGTTGGGAAAACTGTAACCAGTTTTCGGATGACGTAAAAAAAGGTTATGCAGCTGAACAAAAAACATAAAAACGCAAGACCTTACAATAAGTGTTTCATAAATTTCCGCATGAATTTTTACGAGGTATCTTCGTACATCCATAGTTGAAATGGAGGACAGTGGGACGTCAGATGGTATAAATTTATATTAAAAATGAAGAAATTCATCCGGCTGTATTTAAGGTGTCGATTTTATTTTGGCAACTAGTTTCAACATTGTAAAAACGTCATCTTCAGGCCCATACACTTGTTGACGTTAACTGTGTGGGGCTGATACTAGAAGTCAGTGGTTACTAGTTACTACCCACCTTCCACACGGAGCACCTCACCATTGACTTCTAGTATCAGCCACACTTTTTTATTTTAAAACAATTTTCCTTTCAGATACATTCGCATTTTGTTGCAACCAAAAGCTGTACAATGTTTAACGATTGTAATAAAGAAACGTTTACCGTAAATACTGAAATTAAGCCAAAAACAAACTGAACAGTACGGCAGAAGGCGCCTGAAAATTGATATCTCCATCAGTCATCCGATAAAGATGTTGGTTTGAGTATAATGACTTTATATGCGGTTTATATGATAGATGGTCCAAGGTTTCATTTAATTTCCTCCTTCACCTGTTGGCAGATTATTTTTCTTCATAGCTGTTATTTTCTGTTGTTTCTTACCGACTTTTGGGTGACCCTTTTCATCTTCAACGATTTTGTTTCATTCTGTATGCTTGGTAGTCGTGCACAATTTGTCTCAATTAATACTGGTTAAGTATTGTGGTTTCTGGGCTGCCAAATTGTTACAAATATTTTGTGCGTTCATCGAATCACACAGTTTTGGTTTCCTTTTAGAGTATTAAATTCCACATCTTCTTGTCATTCGGTTACTGGCGTTTCTTTATTTGTACTCGTGGAACAGAGCTCTCCACTTTTTCAAAACTGTTGTTGTTATAGTTTGTTTTTGTATAATTATTTATTAGTCCGTGATCAGACGTACCTACCAGATCGTCTGCTGCCTGCGTTCTTTTTCTATCAGATTGTTGTTACTAACCACTAGGAACCAACATGCAGTTACCTTTATTATTTTATGAACATTATCTGCCAAAAAACTGAACTAGCACCAGCTGTAGTGATCTGGCCCATTAGGTTTGGTTCCCCGCTTTTGTATAACTCAGCTGAAACGAAACATACCCCAAAAGGTTTCAGACGTCATTTTATAGGGAGCACAAGATTAACAAAATCAATATTCCGGTACTTAACTGACACTCAACTGTAGCTTGATTCGTAAATTTTTTGATATTCATTAATTTTGTGGCGGCGTTCGTAGCGACAAACAATTCGCTGTAGGCCGGCCGCGGTGGTCTAGCGGTTCTAGGCGCGCAGTCCGGAACCGCGTGACTGCTACGGTCGCAGGTTCGAATCCTGCCTCGGGCATGGGTGTGTGTGATGTCCTTAGGTTAGTTAGGTTTAATTAGTTCTAAGTTCTAGGGGACTGATGACCACAGATGTTAAGTCCCATAGTGCTCAGAGCCATTTGAGCCAATTCGCTGTAGAAACGGCTTACGAAGTCACCGCCACACTTTTAATAGCGGGCCGACCGGTCCGCTGGAACAGTGAACAGAAAGATGAAAACCCAAACACTCTGATTAAATAAAAGTCGGTACTTATCTTTATTAACGAAGATACAGAAACACAGTAGTGAACTCGGTGTCTACAGAAATCTGTCTAGTTCGAGTCGGAGCGGCTAGGTCAACGTCGGCTGACGACAAACAACAACTCTGCTGCGATGAACACACAACTGACTAGCAAGTACACAATTCGGTGGCGAGTGTACAACTGAGCGGCGAATACAGAACTGTCCTAGCGCTCGCGACTCCAGCGCTTAAGAAACCAGAAGCCAGCGGTGGCGCGCGCAGACTTGCGGCGATTTCCTGTCTCGCTGGCGCTGCTTATGCGGACGGCGTCCGGACTTTGATGCTGCCAACCTTTTGGCAGCGGGCTCGGGTGGCATTACTGGCTAGGATATAACAATTAAAGTGTCATCTTTTGTTATTTTATCAACAAGCTGCTATTGACCTTATTCTTAACCTGTTGCTGCCACTTGTTTAAGAAATGATAACATTACATTCCAGCGTTGACATTCATTTTTTTTCTGTTTCAGAATTTTATTATATACGAGTCTGTGAAGTGTCTTATAATTTAGTACCACGCCTTTAGTGATCAAATACCTGTTTTTCCTACTTAATCCCGATTTTTTAGAGAGAGATTACAATTAAATAATAATACTGCCAATGAAGAACATGGTGTCCAGCCCGTTTTATGCTGTAAATCGAAATTATATATTATTTCCCAGTAAACATACATCAACTGATAACAATACCAACAACTTCTTGAAAATCTGTCTCTTGCCTGTTTTGAAGATAAAACAAACAAAAATGTACTCGATTCTTCCACTTTGACACTAACTAAAAATAAATATATTCTTGCCATTTCAGGCCTAAACGCCTGAGTAACCAGGTTTCCCATTTCAAACTAGAGTAAAATGACTACTGTATAACTACAGTATTGAAGATAAATCGCTGGAAACTGCAAATACTATAAAATGTCGATGTGTTAGTCCTCAGCAACAAAATGGCGACAGCATGGTACCTGTGTAAAGTGTGATGTGATACTCACCGCTTCCCTCTTTCATTCAATAGTACGTAATACAATAAATCATTTACAAGTGTATTAATATTTCACATAGAATGCTTTAAAAACCTTTTGTGATTTTCATTTTCAATGCTACGTCTTTTATAAGCAAGAGAGTGCTAATCTGATGAAACACGTGACGTACCCAATTGTTTTTGGGCCTTCACATTGACCACTGACCATTATGTGCTCATACGGAACCTCTCTGATGCATATAATTTGTCATGCTCAACTCAAATGTTATGTGCCTTCTAGGTGTATACGTGCTAAATACTGAGATCCTATTACTGACTTCTTTATTATCTAGTCCATTCACATGAATCACCTCACGTAAGTATTTGATTTCTTCATCCATTCGATCTTTCTACAGTGATTACTAATCCATTTTCTTCCATCATTGAGATACAGGTCGGGCGGTACGATATAGCGGTACAGCGCGTACCTGGAGACCGAGAGGTTGCTGGATGACATCCTGGTCGGACAATGGAAATTTTCAGTCTCCAGTTAACGTTGTGACGAGTCATCAGGAACAACACGTGATGCAGATTCCACTGCAGGTTCCCTTTGTCCAGTAGGATAACTGAAGTGGATTAGAGACACACTGATCGACAAAGTGGCGTACAATTGGAAAACCTACGCCAGGTAATTGAGGCACAGGAAATTATTATAGTCGATGAATTTGACAAACATTTTGATTTATCGAAGGAACCAGTATATCTACGCTCAGAGGAACTACCTGCAAGCGACTAACTTTGGGAATTTTAGTCGTTGATCCCCACCTGAATATTCTTTGTCGGGAATTCCTCTGTCCAAAGCCCAACTTTCTGGAAATTCGGCTGGAAAGAAAGATGTCTGTTCTGTAACAGTGCGCCCAACTGTCAGAAGCTGAAAATGATAACTACGGAAGAAAATAGCAATGTCTTTGGCAGAGACCAAGCAATCGCTATAACCCGTTTTGAGTTCGACACGAAGTCTGAAGTAATCTTCTCCATTCTGCAAAATACAGTATAAGAAAGGTACGCTCCTAACGCTTTGTTAAACTTTACGTAGGACTGAAAATATAGATGAATGTTGCCAATTATTACTGCAAAAACATAACACACTTTACCCCATATCCCTAGTGGGTAATACTATAGTAGCATGGATAGCTGCGTCAAACTGGTCTTCCGAATAAAGATCACAACGACAACAAAATAACAAAAACCACATCTGAAGATAAGGAAAACATCAACAATGTTTATAGCTGCTTAAATCAAATGTCATTGTAAACGGCGAATAAATTCACTATATAATAACAGCAATTCGTTATTGTTTAGACCTCCTGTGGTGATTAAAATTATCCCCTGGCAGTTAAGGAAGGAAGGTTAGGCATCAACGTCCCTCGAAGCCGGTCGTGATATTGGCAGAGGAAACTCGATTTGATGGTAGTATAAGGAAGAAAACTGGCCGTGTGCTTTTCATATCAACTGTCCCAGCATTTGCCTTTGAGCGATCTATGGAAACCAAGGAGGAACATACATCCGGATGACGGGACAAGTATTGATCACCACCCTATTTAATATGAGCCCAGTGTGCTTATCACTGTTCCAACTCGCTTGCTTCCAGTGGCGGTGCTCGTCTGTCCATGCTAACATCTGCTACCTGTTACATGAGATAAAAAGATGTACACGAACACACGATGGGTGGTTCTGGAAGGTATGGCTACTCACAAAGAAACTTCACCAGCTTTAATTTGTGGAGACGGAAAAGCGCACTTGCAAGATATTAGACCCAGTATCGATCCTGCTGAAAGTTTGGGCTATATTTCTGATAGCACCAAGTTATGATCGTTTGAATGTACAGTTTTTAAACTTCAAGCGCGCCGTTCATTCGTCACCCACTTTGCCCCTCAGCAGCTGCCTAATGACCGAGTGCTATTTACTGTGCAGCGGAGTGGGAAAGACTTATGAGAAACACTCTTTTCTGACATCGGTAACATGCTATACTGACTGTGTAGAAGTGCGCGGTTTCTAACCTGACAGGTGAAATCAATTGCTGTAGCTGATATTTTGCTAGTGTACTTTTTCTCCCTAAAATGTGAGGTCAAGTTTTTTTGACAGCAACCTTTGTTGTTCAGAATTGAAATGATGAGTGATGTGCTACACATCGCCGGCCGGAGTGGCCGAGCGGTTCTAAGCGCTACAGTCTGGAACCGCGCGACCGCTACGGTCGCAGGTTCGAATCCTGCCTCGGACATGGATGTGTTTGATGTCCTTAAGTAGTTCTAAGTTCTAGGGGACTGATGACCTGAGAAGTTAAGTCCCATAGTGCTCAGAGCCATTTGAACCATTTGCTACACATCGTTTCTGCTCTCTCTGCCTGTTGGGACGACCCCTGTAATCAACACTTTGTGGCATGACTATTTTTCCCAAATTTATTAAAACATATTTATACAGCTGAAGAATGTTCCTGTCGGACCTCAAAAAAAGGCGAAAATCCTCCTCTTTAATAGGTTCTGACAGAGAAGTGGGGGACCAGTTACCTGTCTTCACTGAGCCTTCCTCGCCAATCATTTTGGCCTCGGAACGTATTTGCACTATTCTGACTCAGAAAATTCTAAATCCGTTTACCTAGTCCCTTATTGTAATGAAGCCTACATACTCAACAGCTTCCTCTGACAGCCACTCCCTCTCTCACTTTCTTCTCCAATTGGCACTTTCTCCAGTCTGTTTCTCTCACTGTCACTGACTCCATACATCTTTCGCTCTGCCTTACCATTGTCTCCTTCTCTACCACTTTCACGTCTCCCTGTCCCACTGCCACTGTCTTTATCCTATTCTTCTTCTCTCCCATTGCCACTGTCTCTTTCTTTCTCACATTGTACTGCCCTTCTCTTCAACCACCATTGTCTCATTTTCGTACATGCCGTTAGGGATGGTTTCCTCCGGGTCCCCCTGATCTGGAAAATTTAACTCGTCGGTATAGCATCCCAAGCCGAAATATGGTCTCCAATCATCTCTCTTTTTCATTTCTACAGTCCCCTCTCTCTTTTGCTCCCATTGGTACTATTCACAGCCATCTCCTTCTTTTTTACTGCCACTGCCTCTCACTGATCATCATTCTCTCTTCTGCCTTTGACACCCACTGCTATTTTGGTCATCCACCCCTCTCTCTTTCGCTCTCTCTCTCTCTCTTTCTCTATACTACCAGTAAATTAATGCTAAGTGGTTTTATGGTGCGCTAATGCTTTCAGATTTGCAATTCTCTAGTGAACAAATGTACGTAGTGGATATAATTACCGACTGTGTAGCCAAGAATCTCCAAAATTCAGGTAATCGTTAAAGTCGCAAAAAATTACCAGTTTTTCCATCAATAAATGACAGCAGCATGTTGACATCTTCTGTCATAAAGCAGGAATGAACGTCTGTGTTTCGTTTTCCGACATTTATATTTATAACTAGTGATAATTATAGTAGTAGCTTCCAGTTATAATTGGTGTAGGCAACAGTAAGTGGTGATAGGCGCAATCCTGACACCAGTAATTCAGTAATCAGTAAGCAACTGGCAGTAGGAAATATTTTGTAAATTTGACTACATCAATAGAGTCGCGAAAAGAAGGATATAAGTATAAATAATGATAAATGTTTGATTTTCGGTCTTTGTCGGACGTCAAAAGCTCTTGCAGTTTGAGCTACATTTCCCACAACTGTCGTCAGTGATCTAATATCACATTTGTTATTGGATTTGTATCGATAACTTCATGACTTCGTATCAGTTCCAGTTTTCCAGATTTCTGGCCTGTTTAACTGCTCTAACGTTCCGCTGCGTTCACATTGTGCCGCTTGCCGTTGCTGGAGAAAGACTCCAGTACGGTACACATTACACCGTGAGTGACAGCGTAATTCTTGTGCAGTGCGTCACGGGATGGTCCGTTATTCCCACAGCAATCTGGAGCCACACGCGGGCCGCCTCCAATTCTCCAGGCCTCGCTATCTCTCTCTGTTCGAACAGAAGCTTTCGGGCGGCCGAGCTTTCACACTGAGTTCTGAACCCATTTCCATTGAGTCACATAATATTAATAGTTCCTGCCGCCTCCCGTGCTCAGTGTTCCGTGCAAGACTTACGAAGAAAACTTCCTATGTTGTGAGCCTAGCAGCGGAAGTCTGTTATGCCAGAAATGTAATTATTGTGAGCTATGAGAAATTTTCAAAGTTTCTTCTGTGAGCAGAGTATCTCATTTTGGATTCTATAAGGTCTGAGAAAACCTTCACACGCCAACCACAAACGCGTTTGACTCTAATTGGTTTACAAAGACAGTGTGAAAACTCCAATAATCGCAAGTTCAAATAAGTAAGTTTTCACATTGTCGAACATATCTCTGGCTTGGTGTATTGTCTGATTCTAACATTTCTTTTTTAATCCAGGATTGCTCTCATATTTCCTTTCATTCACATTGCTAAGGTTAGTCTTATTAACGTTATAAGCATTTAAGAATTTACTTTTGTTCTTCAAAACTCCAGTATCTACCAAAGAAAACGTGTTTTCTTTTTCTTATTATTTACTCATACATTTTTCGGTATTTATTTGTCGTCCTCTGTAAATTGTTTTTTGTACTGTAAATTATTATACAAAAGTCTCATTACTTTTTTGTTTATAGGTGTCAAACTACAACAGCTGTTTAAGTTTTCACCGATCGCTTTAAGCTGCATTAATTTTAGAGGTTGAGTTGTACTTACTGCACTCGTGTTGCTTATATAAGAGCTCGCAACATGTCATCAGCCAAATATTAATAAAAAGTATTTTTCTTTGCTCAGAAAGTACCGTTCACGGCATTTCGTTTTGTTTTCTGGGAGAATAACACTAGTGATTTTACCTTAACATTTATTGTCGTGCAGTGGAACCTTTGTGTGTTTTGTAGGATGTGATTATACAGTCAAGAAAAATTATATGTGAAGAGACTCATATCTTTTTAACAGAACAACTGTTTTGGAGATCATTCTTAATAGCGGGTCACACTGTACAATCTAGTCTTTACGCTACAGCAACACAAGAATATACGTGGACAAGTTTTGAAGTGCCTAAAATAGGAAAACCATCAAAAGTTTATGTAATACTTTACTAAAGTGAAAATAAGACCTGCAGCTGATGCCCGTAGGTATAGACACAAGTAGCTATTGGTAGAGAAAAGCTGTCGTCAACTCAAAGGTTAATGTGATGGTGGGCCCTACCTTTCTTTAAAATTGCGCAACGTGATTCAACATTCCGCGACGCCAGACATAATAGGTTTAAATGTTTGACGAATGCACCATTCAGTAGCAATACTGTTATCGATACTGTAATCATGTTTTACACTAATAGGCTTACGAATAAGACCTAAGTAGATGGTGGTTAATCAATGACAATACTTTTTGATGTAACACAGTTAATAAAATTATTTTATTAATACCTCGATCGTTTCTTGATATGACGAGAAGAGGTACATACTGTATTATTCGTGCCTGCACCAAGCATCACTACTCGTTCCTTTTTTGTTTTTCAGCTAGCGAACTGTTTCTGTTGCGTGGAATTAATTTGTGACTTCAAATCCACAGAGCCTACATTGCACCTACGTAAGTAATGAAAGGACAATTACAAAAGATACTGATTTTCGAATAATTATGAGCACACTGATGAAAATGTTATTATTGTGGAAATACAATAAGGGCTTATTGATTATGTCTCAGTATTTCTTACGACAATCAAACTGAAATAGAGAATCCAGTCTGGTTTATATTAGTAAGGAATATTGAAACTTATCTTTGTTTGTGATTCACACAAGTGAATTTATTGAGTGTAGTCTTTTGCTTTAATAACTATTATTTTAAATCTGAACTTTATCGATTAGACTAGCTTTTAACGCATTATAATGCTCACATTTCAATTACTGTCACTGTTAGGTACTACTCTGCCCACAGACAGCACTCTAGTTTCGTTTAAAACTTACAAAATATATTCACTCGTGGTAAGCGTACTGAGCTTATAATACGTCGTACCTTAACCGCCGGCCGCGGTGGTCTAGCGGTTCTAGGCGCGCAGTCCGGAACCGCGCGACTGCTACGGTCGCAGGTTCGAATCCTGCCTCGGGCATGGATGTGTGTGATGTCCTTAGGTTAGTTAGGTTTCAGTAGTTCTAAGTTCTAGGGGACTGATGACCACAGATGTTGAGTCCCATTGTGCTCAGAGCCATTTGTACAAAAAAAAAAAAAAAAAAAAAAAACGAAGTCTGGATGGCTGAATTCCCCAGAAGTGGACTCAAGGCCGACGATGCTATACACACATACTGTTTTCTGGTAGATGATGATGATGATGAAGTCCCATGGGTAGGGAAACGATGTGGGAGACCCGCACCGTCGTACTAGGCAAGGTCCTAATGGAGGTGGTTTGCCGTTGCCTTCCTCCGACCGTAATGGCAATAAATGATGATGATGACGACACAACAACAACAACACCCAGTCACCTCGGGGCAGGTGAAAATCCCTGACCCCGCCGGGAATCGAACCCGAGACCCCGTGCTCGGGAAGGGAGAACGTTATAGCGAGACCGCGAGCTGCGGCCAGCCTGGTAGAAACAATAAAAAAAATTATTTGTCTGTTGCTTAAGGGGCGAATTGTCTGACCTAACTCTTTGCGGTATTTCTAAGCCGTAAATAACAAGCTCAAATTGTCAGTAGCTATACACAGAAACGTAGGGAAGAAGAAGCGCTACTGTTCGCCCATACCTTTCCGCAGTTATCCAGCAGGTGGCCTCCAGCAAAAAACACGCCCGATCAGGACGGCAGACAATGAGTTTCTTATAATTCTTTTAATTTGCCAACAGTGCTGGACCCGTTTCTCAACAGTCACCGGTCTTTGATCAATTCATGTGATGACTAGTACGCATTACATTTCCTCATTTCACTTCAGATTATTATCTGAGAGGCGCATCCTCATTTGATATTTGCACTTTCCTCCACGTGTCTCGAACTGCATTTTCATTTCCGCCGGTGGGTTGCCAACCGAAATGGCGAATATGCATTTTCTTTGGACAGCTCACCTCCAAAAAACGTGTAACATAAAGCACACAATAAGAAATACGTAAAAACCGGTTCGAAACATTAACATTCTTCAGAGCTTCATTTTTCATTGCTTACTACTGTGGTGCGCACAAAAATAATGGCGGTGCTTTGTCTGGACAAACTGAAAATTGGTCGTTGCAAAGACCACAGTGCTTCGCAATTGGAGATGGTATGCTGTTGCCTCCCTCGGACCTATGAACTGGTTTACACAGCCAGTATAGGGGGACCTACAGTTTAAAATGACCTCTGAATCACTGAGAAACTTTGACAGGGCTGAAGAAAGTGACAAATGGCAGATGGAAAACCTAGTACTGGCTAGCGATCGTACCTGTGACCTTTATATCCGTAGCTTGGCACTTAACCACTCAGCCACTGACAATCAACAAAAGTAAGAAAAAAGAAGTACTTTTTGTTTTATTGAGCACAGACTTCTAAAATCCAATACCCCTTTCTTCCTAAAGACATCGGATAAAACGCAAGTTTCCCCAAGGAAACATCACGCCTATATCATGTGACACCGCACCTAGATTTGATAATGGACTCAGATTAGCAATGAAGAGAATTCGTAAGTTTCGTCAGGTATGCTGTATACAGCTGAAACAACTCATTGGTGATTTGATCTCATAGTTAGCAAATGGCGTGGATGTTGACTGTTACTTTTCAACGACTGCTCTAACCAGAACCAGACATTTTCTAAGGGATTAGGATCGGTCGGCTTAACAGGGAGGTCGAGGTGTGATGGGGTATTTCAGTGCTGGTCGCACCAGGAATGTTTGCAGCCCTGTGCATCCTGGAAGGTGGGAGGGTCCACTGCATGCTCGTCTTGAAATTGTAGAAGGGAGGCTGTTCAAATAAGCTTCCGGAATTAAATCCATGGTAACCAAGTCTTGGTACTAAAAACACGCTCAAAATGTCACAAAACCAACTAAGGCCTGAATGAAACCCTGAAAGCGGTGCTGGTCTATGATTTTGTTCATAGTTGTAGTTCAGCAGGTGCAGCATATTCCACCCGAGATAAAAATCAGACGTCAGCTGCACAAGAAAACTTTTACATTGTTTGTTTAACGGCTTTCGACAGTTTAATCTGTCATCTTCGGTTAAATGGCCTCAAATCATAAGCCAACGTCAAGAGTAGGACCATCGTGTCCTGTAAAGGACTGCCAAAAATACATACATAAAGCATACTATCTTAAAAACAAATATACAAAGACTGAAGAGCAGAAGTAAAACAGGTTTGTTAAAACAGACGTAATACTGAGTCAATAAAACAGAGTGACGTATATGATACGTGCGATGACTGGAAAACGCTTAACTGTTAGGTTTCACATCGTTCATAGCACGTGCGAGAAAAGCGAACCGCCAAACTGATCATATGAATAAAATTGAACACGTTTACATAAAAAGTGGAAGCACTACTGTACATACAAACTATAATATATTCTGCGACATCTGAAGCGCAGGTGTGCATTAAACCTTATAAAAAGTATATAAAATGTTTAGAAAAGGCAGTAAAGTATAGACCAAGTGTTAAGCAAACAGACTTACAAAAATAGCGTCATTACTATGTAAAAGGATAAACGATGGAAGGCAACTGTATTGTCATTTTATGGTGGCGCCATGGTTCAGTGGAACAGCTGCGATAGGGTGAACCGACGAGTATCGTGGAGACGACGCCGGCAGCTGCACGTGAGTTTGCAGAAAACACAAGTTAGTGAGCTGCAGTCGGACTGCGATAGCAGGAAGTGGACACCGGCGGCCCCATCGCGTGTTTACAACCTGATTTGGTGTGTGGAAACCTGCCTGTTCTGTGAAAGTTTGCGCTTACCTCCGCCATCAGCTGGCGACTGACAGTGTGACCCTTCATATTTGGTGAGATAAAGCTGGTCATACGCCTCGTTCTGTCGTAGGTTCACTCTTTACCTTACACTATTGGAAAAAAGGGAACATCGTTACGCATCGGACCACGCTGCAGAATTCGTCAGCTACTATCCACATTTTGTATTGTTAGGTCGATTGAATACTAGCTGCCTTATGTGCCATAGCCTTCTTAGTGGTACTCTACCCCAAATGTCCATTCCATGCAGTTCTTTTAACAGTGTTAACTGGGATACTACAGTATTGGCTATGAGACCGTCGTCAAGAATGAGCTTGGTGCTATAGTACTAAACAAATGAAAATACAAATGTATTAGCAACACAAAAATACATGCAGAGTTCAATTTGTGGTGTCACCGCCAGACACCACACTTGCTAGGTGGTAGCCTTTACATCGGCCGCGGTCCATTAGTATACGTCGGACCCGCGTGTCGCCACTGTCAGTGATTGCAGACCGAGCGCCGCCACACGGCAGGTCTAGAGAGACTTACTAGCACTCGCCCCATTTGTACAGCCGACTTTGCAAGGAAAGGTTCACTGACAACTAAGCTCTCATTTGCCGAGAGGATAGTTAGCATAGCCTTCAGCTACGTCATTTGCTACGACCTAGCAAGGCGCCATAGCACTTGATAATTAATATTGTGAAGCATGTACAGTAACGAGAGATGTTCTACAATTGTGGATTAAAGTTAAGTATTACATCCACTACGTACTTTATTTGCTACTATACATTCCCTTAACTGTTCCAGACCTCACGTCAATCTACGTAAGCTTAAAAGCGTGCATTTCGGCCTCCTCTAGCAACACGGTGTTGGCTCTTCTGCCAACACTTTACAATTAACCTACGAAAATTGCTCAAAGTGGTTTCCATGATGGTTCTAAGTAAAAATTGTATCTTTTCAAGATTGATTTCCAAATTATGTCGCAAATATTGCAGGTATGTAGGTTTTCAATTTCTGATTCGGTTCTTTCCTTTCCGGCATCATGAGTCTTGACAAAACTAACCATTTTTTAGTACTCCTCAGACTGAAAAATCCGCAGGTGTGATCACGGAGGCCATTCAGTAACACCCCGTCTTCCAATCCATTCGCCAAAGATTTCGTTCTGAATGTCTCTCTAAGTAACTACATAATGCGAGTGAGCACCATCTTGTAGCCATATCAACTTACTGGCTGCAGATGATCTTTTTTCCAGTTCTAACATCACTACTTTACCGTTAAAAAAATAAGGCCCGTTTAGCCGACCGTGAAATTCCTGCTTTTCACGACCTCTGTTCTTACTCCGTATATTGGCCGGCCGGAGTGGCCGTGCGGTTCTAGGCGCTACAGTCTGGAACCGAGCGACCACTACGGTCGCAGGTTCGAATCCTGCCTCGGGCATGGATGTGCGTAATGTCCTTAGGTTGGTTAGGTATAATTAGTTTTAAGTTCTAGGCGACTGATGACCTCAGAAGTTAAGTCGCATAGTGCTCAGAGCCATTTGAACTCCGTATAAAATGGCTTAAGTAGTGCACCGTTCCTTATAGAAACGTTGTAATTGTCATGTTGATACACTAACATATCGGACGTCATCATTGCCTGTGTGGCCATAGGCACATGGAAACAAGAAAGCTATTTGTCCCAGGTATCCATCATGACACATGTTACTGCGTTGATAGTGGCGCAGTGGTTAGCACACTGGACTCGCATTCGGGAGGACGACGGTTCAATCCCGTCTCCAGCCATTCTGATTTAGGTTTTCCGTGATTTCCCTAAATCGTTTCAGGCAAATGCCGGAGTGGTTCCTTTGAAAGGGCACGGCCGATTTCCTTCCCAATCCTTCCCTAACCCGAGCTTGCGCTCCGTCTCTAATGACCTCGTTGTCGACGGGACGTTAATCACTAACCTCCACTGCGTTGATTCCATACAACATCAGTATTAAGAATCACGCTGAAGAAGTAAGAGGCCTCATGCTGTACAGAACTGCTTGTTATCGCGAATGACCTCGATCTTACCAGACTGAGATGGTGAAAAGTTACGGTTCAGCAACACATTAATCTATCCCATGGTATCTGCACTAACTACGTGTTTTCCGCTGCACAGAAATACTGTTCCTGCTAGTTGTGCGGAACCTCAACATGCAAGGACCTCGCCATTGTTCCTCACCTAAAATTCCTCTCTGGATGATAATAAAA
Organism: Schistocerca serialis cubense; assembly: GCF_023864345.2. NCBI lineage: Eukaryota > Metazoa > Arthropoda > Insecta > Orthoptera > Acrididae > Schistocerca > Schistocerca serialis. The sequence continues at coordinate 429,723,378 of NC_064644.1, read as the reverse complement.
TTCAGCTACGGCTTCTGTTTGGAAGTGTACCTGCAGACTGTAATCCCAAAAAGGCAAAGAATATCTATTTTCTTCTGTGTCACGAATTTATGGGGGGGTCAGCTCGTAATGGTCTCATAAAAGTTTGATTTTATGATTGTGGCTGTACACAGGGTGTGAGACATAGCTGTATACTGCAAATATATAGATCATAACAGCGAAGCGAAATAGTCACCATGTAATAATGCATAGAGCAACGAATATTCTGCAGTAACGTAAATGCTCGTATCTTAAGTCTCTGCCGACTGCATGAGTCGACAAAGATTTTTTATAAATAACGATACGGATTTCAAATGGCTCTGAGCACTATGGGACTTAACATCTATGGTCATCAGTCCCCTAGAACTTAGAACTACTTAAACCTAACTAACCTAAGGACATCACGCAACACCCAGTCATCACGAGGCAGATAAAATCCCTGACCCCGCCGGGAATCGAACCCGGGCGTGTGAAGCGAGAACGCTACCGCACGACCACGAGCTGCGGACAATGCGGATTTAGAGAGTTCATTAACAGAAGTTTCAGTAGACTTACGTATGCTATAGTTCACTATGAAATGCTTCCTGAAAGCCGGCCGGAGTGGCCGTGCGGTTCTAGGCGCTACAGTCTGGAGCCGAGCGACCGCTACGGTCTCAGGTTCGAATCCTGCCTCGGGCATGGATGTGTGTGATATCCTTAGGTTAGGTTTAATTAGTTCTAAGTTCTAGGCGACTGATGACCTGAGAAGTTAAGTCGCATAGTGTTCAGAGCTATTTGAACCATTTTGCTTCCTGAAATAAAAGAAGAACTTGTCACATATGAGATTAGAATCTGGCCACGGATGGTAGTTTCAGTCCTGTTATGTTATATTTACGTAGCAGTGGAAGAAGGCTACGGCCTTTCTTTGCTAAATGGTTCACTTCAAGTGCTGGCAAGCATTCTGTCATTGTGCTAATTCTTCCAAGATCTTTATAATGCCGTTAAAAAAATAGTAAAACATTCTGCTAAAAATTTTGTTGCATCAGTATACATCTGAATAAAAAGTGAATCTTGACGATAGTGCAATTTGCCTGACTTATTCTATCACTTTCTGAAAATCTTGTTCTGCTACTTGAGATACGCCAAACTGAGGCCCCGGAACACATGCGCTCTCAGTCAAGTGTCCGTAGAGTCCGCGGTTGTCAGCCGTATTTTACGATAGTGTGCATCTGCCAACTAACAGCCGAATCCAAAAACTTCGACTAACGTTTTCTTGAGAGTGTTATTTTCCTGCTCAGTAACAAGTAAAATACTTAATGATGTGATTATACCGAAGTGACAAAAGTCATGGGACAGCGATAAACACATCTACAGATGATGGTAGTATCGCGTACACAATGTATAAAGGAGCAAAAAGGGCAGCGCATTGGCGGAACTGTCATTTGTACTCAGGTAATTCATGTGGAAAGGTTTCCAACGTGATTATGTCCGCACGAAGAGAATTAACAGAACCCGGAATGGTAGCTGCAGTTAGACGCACAGGACATTCCATTTCGGATATCGTTAGGGAATTCAATACCCGCTAGCGCGCTGCTTGCTGGACTCGGGCAGGCGCGCCGGCCCCGGATCGAATCCGCCCGGCGGATTAACGACGAGGGCCGGTGTGCCGGTCAGCCTGGATGTAGTTTCTAGGCGGTTTTCCACATCCCGCTACGTGAATACCGGGCTGGTCCCCACGTTCTGCCTCAGTTACGCGCGTCGCAGGCATTTGAAACATGTCCGCACTATTTCACGATTACACTAGACGCTCACAGTTGGGGTATACTGATTCCGTCCTGGGAGGTACGGGGTGGCGGCAGGAAGGGCATCCGGCCATCCCTAACACTAACATTTGCAAATCCGTTGTAACCACGCCGACCCTGAGATCGCTGTGGGACTATGGCATAAGCGAAAGAAAGAAATATCGTTAGGGAATTCAGTATTCCCAGATCCACTGTGTCGAGAGTGTGCCGAGAATACCAAGTTTCAGGCATTACCTCTGATCACGGGCAACGCAGTCGCGGACGATCTTCACGTAACGACCGAGAGCAGCGGCATTTTCGTCGGTGCTAACAGACAAGCAACACTGCTTGAAATAACCGCAGAAATCCGTGTGAAACGTAAGACGAACGTATCCGTTAGGACAGTGCGGGGAAATATGGTGTTAATGGGCTATGGCAGTAGAAGACCGACGCTTTTGCTAACAGCATGATATCGCCCGCAATGCCTCACCTGGGATCGTGGCAATATGGGTTGGACACTAGAGGACTGGAAAACCATGACCTGGACAGATAAGTCCAGATTTCAGTTGCAAATGAGTCACGATTTCAGTTGGTAAGAGCTGATAGTAGTGTTCGAGTATGGTGCAGACCCCCAAGAAGCCATGGACCCAAATTTTCAACAAGGCAATGCGCAAGCTAATGTTTGTTCCGTGGGGTCTGTTTACATGAAATGGATTCGGTTCTCTGGTCCAACTGAATCGGCCAGTGACTGGAAATGGTTATGTTCGGCTACTGTGAGACCATTTGCAGCCATTCATGGACTTCATGTTCACATGGCAAAGCGCCATGTCACCGGGCCACAATTGTCCTGGTTTGAAAAACATTCTGGACGTTTCATAATCGGGAGGTCGATTCGTGCCCAAAATTCTGCAGCGGCAGAAGCGCTTTCGTAATTATGGGCCGTTACTGAGGCAGCATGGCTCAATATTTCTGCAGAGCACTTCCAAAGACTTGTTGAGTCCATGTCACGTCGAATTGCTGCGCTACGTCGGGCAGAAGGATATCCGACAAGATAGTAGGAGGTATGCCATGAATTTTTTCATCTTAGTGTAGCTTTGAATGAAGTTGTTTATTTGGCAGATTTTCAACTGACTTTTTACCTCAGGGACAGACGCGTAAGTAGCGCAGCCACTGCAAGGCTGGAGGGTGTAAGAGGAGGAATGTTTTACTGTTTGTCTTCCACTACTGACTGCTCACCAGCTTGTGGGTGTGAAGTAACGGGCGAGTTGCGGCGCTCTGGAAATATTCGGCCAAGTGGGAAGGCCGAGCTCGCTAGCAAACGTTAGCTGGACGAGAGGGGTAGCCCCAGGGCATGGTCAGGCCGCGTGGCTGGGAATTCCATGGTGACGCTGTGTCAATGAAAGAGACTTGTATGCCGAGAGCCCCAAAGATGGCAGACGTCGTGAAACCATAATGGCAGACATGTCACAGTTCGTATGGAAATTAATAGTAGCCAGATGAATTATGATACCTCAAAAAGAAACATATACATTACTTTTATTTGCAAGACGATTCTGATGGTGTAATCAGATTTTCAACATCTTTATTAGTCTAAAGTTTAGTATCTGACGGTAAATTATACAAGTAACACCCAACAACGAATTTCTAAAATCTAAACACTTATTCCGATTTCGTCGATCGCCGTGTCTTTAGAAAGCTATTAGTCTAAACCTAAATTGGTATGAATTACAGGCATGTAACGTGAGTAGTACATAAGTTATTGGAGGTCAAAGCGGCCGATTTCTATCGATCGCGTCAGGCCATAAGTACTCCACAGTTACACGAGAAAACGGTAACAGCATGCTTATAAATATATTTATTCATCTATGCCTTCGTTTATATCTGATATATATATATATACTATTCATGAAGAAATTGGTTAAATATTTACTGTGTTTTGTTCAAAATGTGTGTGAAATCTTATGGGACTTAACTGCTAAGCTCATCAGTCCCTAAGCTTACACACTACTTAACCTAAATTATCCGAAGGACAAACACAACCACACACACACACACACACACACACACACACACACACACACACACCCATGCCCGAGGGAGGACTCGAACCTCCGCCGGGATCTTGCTGTGTTTCAGAAAGCACAGAGACATCAGGCTACTGGCCTACCTTTTGCTCTATTCCTTTGATATATGATTATTTAATTTTTTTATGTATCTAATAATGTGTGTTAGAGCGTGTTTGCCAGCCGGAGTGGCCGAGCGGTTCTAGGCGCTACAGCCTGGAACCGCGCGACCTCTACGGTTGCAGGTTCGAATCCTGGTTCGGGCATGGATGTGTGTGATGTCCTTAGGTTAGTTAGGTTTAAGTAGTTCGAAGTTCTAGGGGACTGATGACCTCAGAAGTTAAGTACCATAGTGCTCAGAGCCATTTGAACCAATTTTTAGAGCGTGTTTATGGTCCAGCCATATGAATATTTATTTAATTTCAAGTAATTAAAAGTAAATCCAGTATTTAGAAAATGTTTCATTATGTTTGTGTGGGTGCGTTGGCTTGAAGAAATGGTGCGAGCGCTCTAGCCAATCACAACGCCCGTGGATGGGGGGACTGGATGGAAGCGAGTTCGGGAGAGAGTTCACGGGCAGTACAGGACAGGACACGAAAGGATCCTGGAGTACGGCGTGAGGGACGCACGGTGCTAGAGAAAGACTTGGGGTGGAGCAGTTTGCTCGTGACACGAAAGATAGAAATATTTCGTATTGCCGCCTTGTGTACTGGTGTGATTTCCGTGGCTTCTGCAGTGAAGACGTAGTATAAGTTAATAAGTTAATATCACGCCAGCTATGCTGTAGTTCATAACTAATTACGGGAAATAGGAATCTATTTGTTTCCCTGTTATTCAAATTATATTTTATTTAATTGCTGGACAATCGACACTAGTAAGTGTTTTGCAGAACACTCAAAAGTACTTCTACTATCGTACTCATCTTTTAAAGTCGTTAAGATAGTACATACAGATATTATTTAATTGCAATCTTTCATTTATAAATTTATATGTTACTTTCATAATTCGCAGTTGTCGAGTGATAGAAACCTTCGACCATTCGATTCATGGGCGTATTCTTATCGTATACTGTAGACTCAGCAGTATTTGGCCTGTAATGCGGCAATTACGTATCCCTGCCCCTAGATAACGAAACCAGCCAAAACTTTGAATATTTCAACTCTGAGTCTGTGGGTACGATGTTGAGGGCCACCACACCACATTCATCATTTATTGAATGCCCACTCAGGGCTACAACGAGCCAGGTGCTATGGTATAAATTTTGGCACAGAGATAACATGTACTTGTGAATACGCATTACAGACACCGTAATCTTCAAATGCGGTACTTATTTGTAGCAATGAAAATTCGTTGACTGTGCGAGCGGATGATTATCTGATTAATAATTGTATTTATAATTACATTTAAATGCACTGTTGAACATGAGACACCATAACAAAAGTTTGATACGTGATTAAAATTCAAGTTTTTCTTCTATTCACTGAATATTGTTACATTTTAGATTTTACATTTAATTGGTTCCAGTTTTCTCCTTTTAATGAACAAGGATCCAAAACTTATGCCAGTAAACTTATACTTGTTTTTTTATGTGGTTCGTTTTCGTGTCTGATATAACTATGCCAAACTATTATACTTTAGTGTTTAAACTCTAATCATTAGGCATAAAAAACTATTTCCACTCGCAGAAAATCAGTGAAAGAATTTCACTCGGAGCAACAAAGACGACAGAGAAGTTTTCTGATGGAGAAAATTCAGTGGAAATTCTATTATTCTTCCATTGGCGCTGAATGCCACAGACCTTTGTTTCTTTGTCGTGTATTCCTGCGTCGCCCTTTGTACTTGGAAGATGAGCTCAATTCTGCTTTCAAAACACAATATTTTGATAAGCTCTCGTATAATTCCAGGGGTCTGCGCTTCACACACAGCGGACATGAAGGGAGGAAAATACCTCTTTCATGCGAACCCTTTGCTCTCGTCGGATTAAAGCGACAGCCCATTCTTCGAACGCATTCTCTTTGTTTTCATCCAGGCACGCTGTTACTGCGTTATTAGTTAACTTTCTTTTCAAGGGGACCAAAGGTTAACATATTTAAATATCAGTTAACATTCTTTTTGTTTCCATGAAAGCTCTCTTCTAGCATCGGAATCGATTTCAGAATACGTATTGTTTTAATGTGTATTCGGATGAGCTCTCGTAGCACTCATTTATGAACATTGTCTTAACGGTTGAGTGTGTTCTGAGAACCGTATTATTCTGGTACAAAAAGTGAGATTCATAGAAATATTTTTTGTGGCAACAGCCGCTGCATGCAACTTGCTCATTATGCAGTACACCCCAGTTCACAAAGTGTTAACATGACAAAATATTACAAAGAAGTACAATGTTGAGCAATATATTTACAAAAGGAAACCGGTTGTATGAGATAGTGAACAAGATAATGTCCCGGTAAATCAGTAACTTCGAAGTCAAGTTTGTTATGCTAAACACTGAAAATTATTAGATAATAGAGCACAAGAGTTAAAAGTGGGGGTCTCCCCTTTAAAGAACGACAGAGGGGGAAAAGTAGCAAAAGGTGGGAGGGAGGGAGAGGGAGTGAGAGAGAGGGAGAGAGAGTGAGAGAGAGAGAGGAAGGTACTTCCTGTGTGGACTAGTACGTGAACAATAAATATAGACAAATGTATGAAATATTTATTTCGAATATTTCTTTTGGGAATTGTGTTGTGTTTTGATTGTTATAAGTATCAGCCTTCTTCCTATTAATGGGTTAGAAGCTTTAGGAGAATCATCGACTTGATTCTCGGGTAAGATTGCCGAGTGTTTCAGGCACTGACGCAGCATTAGAGATCAGAAGAGGTCAAATCTTCGTCCACCCGTTCAGCTGAAGCAGTTCTTAGGATAAAATAAGTTTCTTACGGTCAAAGCGGAAAATGTCCCTTGGAAAGAACAGGGCAGATATCTTTGAACTGCTTCATGTAAACTCAGAGATTAGAATTTAGAACGTTTGAACTCAACGCGATAAAAAGGCAGTAATTGATGAGGACAAAATCCAAAGTGAATACATTATTTGTGAGAGGATTTTTGATTCCTGTCAGTTCTGTCCTAGAATTTCCACTGATAAAGACTAGGTCTGCTTCTTCCTCCTGAGAGTGAACATCCAAGTTTCCATCTCCTTTTATCTTGCCAGTCTTCTTCTACAGCCCTGTCCTGCATCGCACGCCTCACTCCACCTTTCCAATGTATCTGGGGACTTCCTCTTTTTCTGTGATGCGGAGGTGTCCACTGTCAAATTTTATAAGACAATCTTTCCTCTAGCATTCTTCTAAGATGACCATACCATTTTATCCATTTATTTCTACAATATCTTTTGTAATTTCCATCTGTTCTCGGACCACTTCATTTCTTTTTTTGTCTGTTCCTGTTACTTCGCAACTTCGTCCCCATTCCCATTGCCTTAAATTTCTTCTCGTTGACCCTGGAGCCTTCCCACAGTTTAGCACCAAACAGAGCAATGCTCTCAACTATAGTTTCGTATATACTCCTTTTAAAGTTTTTTGACGTCATTTTACTCCAAACAATGAAGTGTAACTGCTTAATTGTTAGCTTTGCCTTTTCTATTCTGTTCTTTATTTCCTCGTTGCTTCCACCTTTAACCGAAATGGTAGTCCATAAATATTTGTATGATAGGCTACAATTTACCGTAAATTCATCATTCATAACGACGCCACTTCTTATACCTCGGACATCAAGTATTCAGTGTTTGTAAAGTTTATTTTCTTGCTCCACTCAAAAATGGCTCAAATGGCTCTGAGTCCTATGGGACTTAACATCTTAGGTCATCAGTCCCCTAGAACTTAGAACTACTTAAACCTAACTAACCTAAGGACATCACACACATCCATGCCCGAGGCAGGATTCGAACCTGCGACCGTAGCAGTCCCGCGGTTCCGGATTGCAGCGCCCAGAACCGCAAGCCACCGCGGCCGGCTCTTACTCCACTCCTCACATTCTTCTGTAAGCTCTCTGAACATGCAAGACACATCCAATCGTCGGCGAAATTTGGGGAAAACGGGATGTCATCGCCTATTCTAATTCCCATGTTTTTGCACTTGCGTTTCCAGTTTTTCACTGCATCGGTCCTTTGCTAACCTTACGTTTCTGTGATAGTAGTTTCCCAACTTCATCATGACTAAAACTATCTGAATACAGCTTTCTAACGACTTGTAGATAACAGTTATGAACGCTTTTTCATTGCTTCCCGCATCCTGTCATAGACATTCTGCAAGTCTATAAAAACCACGCGTGTCTCCAAGTTATGTGCCTGTCTTTTGTCAGTCACTTGTCTAAGGCTACAGATATTACCGACACCAGAACTTCCTGCGCGAAATGCACTCTGTTCTTCTACTTCTTTAATTTTTCTCTCAATTCTAGTTTTAATTATCTTACCATGTAGTCTCGATATAGAACTGAGAAGTACGATGACTCGATGATTTGCGCAGTTGCCATTCCTTCCCCTTTCAAATATATTTGTGATGATCCTTCTTTAAACTCTTCAGGGATTTCTCTCCACTGAGACGGATGTTAAATAACTTTGCGAGATGCTCAAATTACACGTTTGGATCTGCGTCCAAAAACTCCATACATACAGCTTCAGGTCCTGGCGCTTTGCCATTTTTGAATTGCTTAACTGTGTCCTGTACTTCCGATGTTGTTATCTCTTGAATTTATGCTTCATATTTGTTCCCTGTAAAGAAGCATATATCCTGAAATTCGGATCACTCTTCTTTAAAATGTTCTTCACGGTCTTCCATCTATCATGGCTTACCAGCTGTAAGTTTGCAGTACTTCTGTCATTTGTTCTTAGCTGTTTATAACCTTCCACGTTTCTTCGAACTTTGAGCTCCTTATACAGCCATGAATTCCTTAAATTTAAAGTCTCAAAAACCTTTTTTTACTCCAATTATTGTTTTCTTTGCTTCTCACCTCAGTCTTACATTCTTAACTCTATCATCAGTCTTATGGCTCATAAGCAATCTGATATAGGCCTCCTTCATCTTTGCGCCAATATCATCATCCCACCAATGTTTTCTGTGAGACGTGTTGTAACTCGTACTTAGAGACTTTCAAAGGCAGCTAGATGAATAGCTTCTAGTTGTCCTTACTTCCTCTGTTGTATCATCAGTCCGATGTAGCTTACTTCTAAAAGCTTGTATAATAAGGCAGATGAGTATCGGGTAATATCAACAGCAGCAGAAAATGGTATAACAGGTGTAGGATTCGTTATGAATAGGAGGGTAGGGCAGAGGGTGTGTTACTGTGAACAGTTCAGTGACCGGGTTGTTCTAATCACAATCGACAGCAGACCAACACCGACAACGATAGTTGAGGTATACACGCCGACGTCGCAAGCTGAAGATGAACAGATAGAGAAAGTGTATGAGGATATTGAACGCGTAATGCAGTATGTAAAGGGGGACGAAAATCTAATAGTCACGGGCGACTGGAATGGAGTTGTAGGGGAAGGAGTAGAAGAAAAAGTTACAGGAGAATATGGGCTTGGGTCAAGGAATGAAAGAGGAGAAAGACTAATTGAGTTCCGTAACAAGTTTCAGCTAGTAATAGCGAATACCCTGTTCAAGAATCACAAGAGGAGGAGGTATGCTTGGAAAAGGCCGGGAGATACGGAAAGATTTCAATTAGATTACATCATGGTCAGACAGAGATTCCGAAATCAGATACTGGGCTGTAAGGCGTACCCAGGAGCAGATATAGACTCAGATCATAATATAGTACTGATGAAGAGTAGGCTGAAGTTCAAGACATTACTCAGGAAGAATCATTACGCAAAGAAGTGGGATACGAAAGTACTAAGGAATGACGAGATACGTTGGAAGTTCTCTAACGCTATAGATAGAGCAATGAGGAATAGCGCTGTAGGCAGTACAGTTGAAGAGGAATGGACATCTCTAAAAAGGGCCATCACAGAAGTTGGGAAGGAAAACATAGGTACAAAGAAGGTAGCTGCGAAGAAACCATGGGTAACAGAAGAAATACTTCAGTTGATTGATGAAAGGAGGAAGTACAAACATGTTCCGGGAAAATCAGGAATACAGAAATACAAGTCGCTGGGGAATGAAAGAAATAGGAAGTGCAGGGAAGCTAAGACGAAATGGCTGCAGGAAAAATGTGAAGACGTGGAAAAACATATAATTGTCGGAAGGACAGACTCAGCATACAGGAAAGTCAAATCAACCTTTGGTGACATTAAAAGCAACGGTGGTAACATGAAGAGTGCAACGGGAATTCCACTGTTAAATGCAGAGGAGAGAGCAGATAGGTGGAAAGTGAAGTGTTGGCAGAAAAGCAAACACTGTGTTTCTAGAGGAGGCCAAAATGCACGCGTTTAATTACACGCTGGCTGGCGTGAGGTCTGGAACAGGACAATATCTTTAGAATTGCAAATGAAGTACGTAGATGATGTAATACTTAACTTTAGTCCACAATTGTAGAACTTCTCTCTTGATGATACATGCTTCGTATAATAAATATCAATTGAATACGGCGCCTTGCTAGGTCGTAGCAAATGACGTAGCTGAAGGCTATGCTAACTATCGTCTCGGCAAATGAGAGCGTAGTTGTCAGTGAACCTTTCCTTGCAAAGTCGGCTGTACAACTGGGGCGAGTGCCAGGACGTCTCTCTAGACCTGCCATGTGGCGGCGCTCGGTCTGCAATTACTGACAGTGGCGACACGCGGGTCCGGCGTATACTAATGGACCGCGGCCGATTTAAGGGCTACCACCTAGCAAGCGTGGTGTCTGGCGGTGACACCACAGAAAGAATACATTGAAAGCCTCTATGAGGGTGAAGATTTGTCTGATGTGATAAACAGGAGTCGATTTAGAAGAGATAGGGGATCCATTATTAGAATCGGAATTTAAAAGAGCTTTGGAGGACTTACGGTCAAATAAGGCAGAAGGGATGGATAACATTCCATCAGAATTTCTAAAATCATTGGGGGAAGTGACAACAAAACGACTGTTCACGTTGGTGTGCAGAATATATGAGTCTGGCGATATACCATCTCACTTTCGGAAAAGCATCATCCACACAATTCCGAAGACGGCAAGAGCTGACAAGTGCGAGAATTGTCGCACAATCAGCTTAACAGCTCATGCATCGAAGCTGCTTACAAGAATAATATACAGAAGGATGGAAAAGAAAATTGAGAATGCGCTAGGTGACGATCAGTTTGGCTTTAGGAAAAGGAAAGGGACGAGAGAGGCAATTCTGACGTTACGGTTAATAATGGAAGCAAGGCTAAAGAAAAATCAAGACACTTTCATAGGATTTGTTGACCTGGAAAAAGCGTTCGACAATATAAAATGGTGCAAGCTGTTCGAGATTCTGAAAAAAGTAGGGGTAAGCTATAGGGAGAGACGGGTCATATACAATTTGTACAACAACCAAGAGGGAATAAAAAGAGTGGACGATCAAGAACGAAGTGCTCGTATTAAGAAGGGTGTAAGACAAGGCTGTAGCCTTTCGCCCCTACTCTTCAATCTGTACATCGAGGAAGCAATGATGGAATTAAAATACAAGGTGAAAGGATATCAATGATACGATTCGCTGATGACATTGCTATCCTGAGTGAAAGTGAAGAAGAATTAAATGATCTGCTGAACGGAATGAACAGTCTAATGAGTACACAATATGGTTTGAGAGTAAATCGGAGAAAGACGAAGGTAATGAGAAGTAGTAGAAATGAGAACAGCGAGAAACTTTACACCAGGATTGATGGTCACGAAGTCAATGAAGTTAAGGAATTCTGCTACCTAGGCAGTAAAATAACCAATGACGGACGGAGCAAGGAGGACATCAAAAGCTGACTCGCTATGGCAAAAAAGGCATTTCTGACCAAGAGAAGTCTACTAATATCAAATACCGGCCTTAATTTGAGGAAGAAATTTCTGAGGATGTACGTCTGGAGTACAGCATTGTATGTTAGTGAAACATGGACTGTGGGAAAACTGGAACAGAAGAGAATCGAAGCATTTCAGATGTGGTGCTATAGACGAATGTTGAAAATTAGGTGGACTGATAAGGTAAGGAATGAGGAGGTTCTACGCGGAATCGGAGAGGAAAGGAATATGTGGAAAACACTGATAAGGAGAAGGGACAGGATGATAGGACATCTGCTAAGACATGAGGGAATGACTTCCATGGTACTAGAGGGAGTTGTAGAGGGCAAAAACTGTAGAGGAAGACAGAGATTGGAATACGTCAAGCAAATAATTGAGGATGTAGGTTGCAAATGCTACTCTGAGATGAAGAGGTTAGCACAGGAAAGGAATTCGTGGCGGGCCGCATCAAACCAGTCAGAAGACTGATGACCAACTGTGTAAGAAGGCAATTGGAGGAGCTGCAGTAAACTCATACTGTGGCTGGCCCAATTTATCTTCATTTTCTTTAGAGTTGTTTTGGCACCTATTAATTTTTTGAGAGCGGTGTCAGAGTGTACACTGAAGCAGTAAAGGATCAGATCCACATTATGCGGGATATGTGGAACAGCCTCGAATGCAGCGTGTTGAGCTGGATGTCTGGAGACGTTCGGGCACAGATAATTTGTAGTCGCATCATCTGTGGCGTCTGTTGTATACTAAAGTCTTTTTTTAATTGAACATTCTGTTACTGATCTGTGTCTAATACAGTGACAGCCGCTACATATGTGGTAAGGTGTAGCATGTACCACTCGTTCTCTATTGACTAGAATTGCTTTCCACTTTTAACCCGACGATGTACGCCCCTGGGAATCTCGACGTCAGTACACGCAGCTGGTCTCAATGATCCTTACAGTTTCCATCGCTTTTAATTGCATTTGGTAAGCATATATACTACGGAGGGAAGTGGTAGCAGATGAAGTAGATGAAGTAGTATCATTACCAGTCACATATATTTATAAATGAGCTACTATCAAAATTTTCAATCGCATATTTGTCGACAAGCTCTTGATACGCGGTAAGAGAATGTCCAGGGAAAATATACTTCTTGCAGTTTTTACACCCATATCTGGTTTCTCTGTTTTTGCTTTTGTAGTCCGCACACCGTCCTCACGAGTTCAAATTTGATTCTACTTCATAACCGTTTACACCACAAAAGTCTCCAGTTCTGTTACCTTTTCTGGAAAGTTTTTGACAGTGCCTTTTGCTGAAGATGGTTTTGCAGAAGCTGCCTCAACAATCCTCTTCTACTCATTGTCAGTTATTCTTTCCTATTTGTACTGAAAATAATAGCGACATTTATTCCAGCTATGTTCGTGGTGAAATAAACTATCACCATTGGCCATCTTGTATTTCTAGCTACATTGTATGTTCCACTCATTTTGTCTGTTACTGAACTCCACCCTTAGCTAGGTTACAGAATGTGATAATTTTTGGTTTTCTAACACCCCTGAATTTTCATCAGTATGTCCATCGTGATATATCGTAGAGAGAAGTAACACCCCTCTATTTAGTTTCAGCACATAAGAGATTAAGATACAGTTTTGTCGGTTTGTAGTGTTAGTAAATCCCACTGTCCTATAGTGCCAACGATGGTCGTCTTCTGTGTCATCAGTGTGTCTGCAGGCTCATAGCATGTAGAATAATTGTCGCTAGTTGTGTTGTACTGTGTATTCGTAATAGATCGCGAACCTGCTGAAGGAGTCCAACTGTTCTGCTGTCGTGTTTGTATAAGCCTTCAGGCTGTTGGTACAACATACACCTTTGTCTTCAATGTTTAAAAAATTCTGGCACTCACAGCTATAAAAAATTCTTTTCCATATTTGTTTGGTTTTATCTGGCAAGTAGTGATGGAATCTCCATTTTTCACGGAATGCTTCTAGATTTTCATCAACTGTCACTTATTTAGAAACTATATAAGCCTTCTTAAAGTTCCCAACATTAGGCTGAAAATCTATATCATCACCGGCATGTCATCTGTTTTCTCTCTCACGCATCTTATTTCTTTATCGTCGAATCTGAGGAATCGAAGAAGAAAACGAAATCTGTTTGCGCCCATGAAGAGACGAAATATTTCAACTTTCGCGTCAACTGTTGCCACAAATCTTGTAAACTTAGTCGACGGGCACCCATTACACAGGAATAATACAATAATCCCAATAAAACCTTCATTTCACCTTATTACTTCGTTGGACATGTCTAGAATAGTTCCCCTCAATACTTAGAATGTATCTATTAGTTCAGGGAACGGGTATGTGCATAATTTGTTAGTAAAAAACAGATCTGAGCACTGTAGAGAGTTTATAGCATTTAGCACTTCCTCTGGCACATTTCCCACCAGGTAAATGAGTTGCGATGTTACGACAACTTGTGCGCCAGTTTTTGGCGGAGCACGCGACTTCCCTACTGTTCCGTCTCTGCCGACGGAAACTTCACTATCTGTGGCATTGTCACTGTCTCCTGTTTCATTACTCGCTGTTTCTTGTTCGACGTTCAAATAATTTTTACATTTTTTAAAAGCCGAAGTCTCCATCTTAGAAATCGTCACTTCACTTTCAGCCATTATTTTTTGTCTCAGCTGCCTAATTCTCTCTTCTTCCACCTCGTAATAATATGCCATGATGCAGTTACAGTACTTAAAAGATTATGCAATAAGGCACCAAGCATGAAAAAGTCTGTATTAACACTAAACAAAGCCAAAACAGCGTGCACGTACGATCGGGTGTGGAACGCGTTCTGTGCTAAAGCTCCTTTTGCCTCTGATCTGCCACTGTAATCTTCAGCATCCTTCTGTAACACCACGTTGCAACAGCTTCCAATCTCCTCTTGTCTGTACCGCGTATCTTCCATGTTTCACTCCCAGACAAAATACTAGTTTAATTTAGAAGTTGAGAAATGTCTCTTTTTCAGCAAAGCTTTTCTTGTTAGTGCCAGTGTGCAGCTTTCATCCTGTTTGCGTCTAACGCCGTCAGTTACTCTGCTGCACAAGTAAAATAACGTTTAGTGTCTTATTTACTAATCTAATTACCTCAAAATCACCTATTTAACTCTGTTACACTCCAGTACCATTGCTTTACTTATGTTGATGGTCATCTTCTAACCTGTACTCATTGTGCTACAGACTGGTGCTAGGGTCCAGCTATTCTTAACATAAATAGAAATTTATCTCTGTTTTGATTTTGATAATTTTATTCACTATCTTTATTGCTTTCATGCAACAGGTGAGACTACAGAGTTTATCTAGGAATCGCGTAACTATTAGAACTTATATTAAATTTTCCCTGAGATATTTACGTCTCTCATTTATCTACGATAACGCTGGAATCTGAAGAAGTGAATTAAAATTTATGCCGCGGTCGGGACTTGAACCCGTTTCTTCTCACTTACTTTTTTTTTTAATCTCATTTTTTTCGTTTCTGATCGTTGTATCTCCTCGGGCGGACGTCGTGCAAGACACCCGCTTCAGTTCGTCGTTGATACATTAGCTCAGTTTTTCTTAATTGCAGAGGGCAGATAACCCTCTGACCGAACACGCTGAGTTACCGTGCCGGCTTTACTAGGCAGATATGATGACCATTACACCAGCACAGCCGATATACCACAAGTCAAATACCCTCCCCAACTCACACTTCAATTCTCATCTCCATTTATATTGGCACTATTACCAGAGCTCTCCGATATGGGTTCGAGTCCCGGCCGTGGCACAAATTTTAATTCACTTCTTCAGCTTCCAACTTATCGTAGATAAATTAGAGACTTAAATGTCTCAGGGAAAATTTAATTTAAGATCTATACAATGACATGTAATACAGCACGTCTCCATTACGGCCAATGCTGGGGTGCTATACCAGTGTCGGAGAGCTCTGGTAATAGTGACGATGTAAGGGGAGATGTGAATTGAAGCTTGTGTTGGGGAATGTATTTGACTTGAGTAGCTAGTGCAGCAATGTTAATTATAATGCTGTGGTGGTGTAATTGTCAGCATATCTGCCTAGTAAGCAAGAACACCTGCGTTTGAGTCCCGACCGCGGCCTAAATTTTAATTCACTAATTCAGCTTCCAACGTCTCGCAACTATTCTTCGTCTAACTCAGGCCTGGCCAAGACTTGCGTTCCCAGATCGCTCTCGCGCTTCCGAGCACTGCTGACTCTGCTACCACTGAGCAATTCCGTGGAGGTAAATGAATGAGACGGCTGTATTTATTATACAGTCGTCTCACTCATACGCGGAAAACTTAGAAAGGCGTGTTCGTAATAAAGTGTGACTACTTATACGAGGCGAATATTGCAGCATACCTTAATAAACAGTTTTTGTTTTCAACTTCCTGTTTTTCTGCCAATCAATAACTTTTATTATTTATTAAATAAGTACAGCATTTAATGTTAATATGGTGAGCACAACTGCAAAAAGCTTTACATAAAGTCATTTAATATTAAGATGAGATGTTTGTTAATTTATACACATTTCAATTTTAGAATATCATATACGAATATATCTGGAAGAGTGGTTCTTGATAATCAAGCACATGGAGTTATGCAGATTCAAATCTGTGGAACCCAAAAGTTTGCAGGCGTTTGCAAGTATCCTAATAGAAAAAAAGTTCACACATCTGTATCGAAAGCTAAAGATGGAAGTAATGAGATACATTAGCAGCCAAAAGTGAGGATGGTCTTACAAATAAAGGTAAATCCGTCTTCAGTCGTGTACTGTCTTATAGTGTCTTTGAGAACTCATAATGAAATGTATCAATTACTGAAATGCAGTCACTCATGCCTGGTTCACAAACACCTGTCTTGAGCTATGGGAAATGTTCCATCTCATGAACCTGAAGCTGATTTTTCCAAAGGATTACTTTTAGTTTGACAGCATCAATCTTGTCTGCCATATCTATTGTAAAATATTTTTTCCTTGCTTTAAGTCATTTAACGAATTTTGATAACTGGTGATATCGATCATAAAAGATTTTGTCAGCACTCTGTTAACCGTTGACTCATTATTCCCAATTGGCCAACTTCTGTTCAGTCATCATTTACTGTCGCTTGTCAGAAGACAAGGGCACCATTTGTCTTTGTGGCTGACCTTCTAATGACATTTGAATGAGTGCTTTTCCACCTCGCAAGCGTGCGATGGCATATTAAGCACTTCACATGGCCTAAATGATGTGGCTTCTACACTTTTCTTTTTTGGGCGTGTAGACAAATAGTATTAATAGCGCGGAACATAAACCAATATCACACAAGTACTATTCTCATCAGACTGTTTGGTGTCTGTCAAGGCGACTCTTTTGCCACAGTGGCGTCCCGTTGTAGCCTTCATTTACCTGTCCTCTTCGCCCCTCAACTCCACTCGCCGCAGCGCTCGGACAAAATGGTTCAAATGGCTCTGAGCACTATGGGACTTAACATCTGAGGTCATCAGTCCGCTAGAACTTAGTCCTTAAACCTAACTAACCTAGGGACATCACACATATCCATGCCCGAGGCAGGATTCGAACCTGCGACCGTAGCAGCAGTGCGGTTCACGACTGAAGCGCCTAGAACCGCTCGGCCACAGGGGCCGGCGCAGCGCTCGGAGCACTGGGCAGGAGAGCAACATGAACGCTCGCGATCGTGCCGTGCTTTTTGGCCAGGCCTGATTTGTTGTATGCGTTAATTTTACTTATGGAGCTATCAGTTGGTTGACTCACTGAATTAAGTGTGTAGTTCTATTCAGTTACTTTGAACACATCTGTAAAGCACGTGGATTGCTACTTTACAATTATCTTCTACAGATCTTTTCAAGCCATCCGTTAAAACGACTAATAAATTTACGAACGCTAACAGCCTACTTTTGTTATTCATTTCATTTTAACTGGGTAGTTGTCTCAGAAACGTGGTACTCATACTGGCCCGTGGGGGCAGCATCTCGAAGTCTTCTGCTGTTTATCTCTGGCGCATTGGCGATGTTTGTCTACTGTAGAAGTAGCCTCTTAGGCGTTCGTACAATGGCTGTGAGGACTCCAACTCCCTCAGGCAACAAGAGAAAGAGCTTGTATTACAGGTAATGCAGATGGTTTCCAAACCTTTAGTTTTAAGAAAATATGATTTTTTTCCAACAAAATCTAAAGTTAACATCTTGTATTTGATTCACTTGTTAAATTACAAACGAGCTTGTGTAATCCAAATGGCGGCCATTCTACTCAATACAATTTTGAACTCTTTGCGAGAAGTTACAACTCAGGCCAACTGGATTTTGTTGTTCAAACCCACCTCTTCTTTAGTTGCAGCCTTCGACCACATTAATCTTTTGCGATGTGTTAACATAGTCGTGGAAAGGTTCAAGAGTGGAATTAAAATTCAAGGTGAAAGGCTGTCAATAATAAGATACACCGATGACATTGCTATCCTCAGTGAAAGTGAAGAAGAATTGCAGGATCTGGTGAATGGAATGGACAGTATAGTCAGTACAGAATATAGATTGAGTGTAAATCGAAGAAAGATGAAAGTAATGAGAAGCAGAAAAACTGAGAAGAGGGAGAAACTTAACATCGGGATTGGTGATAACAAAGTAGATGAAGTTAAGGAAATCTGCTACCTAGACAGCAGAATAACCCATGACAGATGGAGCAAGAAAGACACAAAAAGCAGACTAGCACTGGCAAAAAGGGCATTGCTGGCCAAGAGAAGTCTACTAGTATCAAACATAGGCGTTAAGTTGAAGAAGAAATTTCTGAGAATGTACATTTGGAGCACAGCAGTATATCAGCGAAACATGGACTGCGGGAAAGAGGGGTAAAAAGAGAATCTAAGCATTTGAGATGTGATGGTACAGAAGAACGTTGCAAATTAGGTTGATTGATAAGGTGAGGAGGTCCTCGGGAGAACTGATGAGGGGTGGAATATATGGAAAACACGGAGAAGAAGAAGGGACAGGATGATAGGAGATCTGTTAAGACGTCACGGAATAACCTCCATGGTATTAGAGGGAGCTACAGAGAATAAAAACTGTAGAGAAAAACGAATACTGTAATAAATCCAGCAGATAACTGAGGACGCAGGTTACAAGTGCTACTGTGAGTTGAAAAGGTTGGCACAGATGAGAAATCCGTGCTGGACCACATCAAATCACTCTTCTGACAAATAAAAGAGAAAAAGAAAAATAGATGTAGATATGCCCTTTAGAACACAAACGGAGAGAAAATTCACAAGCGAGTAAGTCTGGTGAGCTTGGTGGCCACGAAACGTCAGGAGAACGAGAAACAAGGCTTTCAGGGAAAATATTCCTCGCAGTTGCCACGCATACTGCCCACTGTAGTGTTTAATGTTGTACCTTCAGGGTGAATGTAAATACTCCTCGTGTTTATCCGTCGTCTTTGGAGTTCTGGAAGGAAGAATGTGTTCAGAACGTGTACACAACGTTCGGAGTTCGCTGTTAACGTCATGCGGTAGTCCTCATTAAAATAAGTCCTAGTTACATTGACAGCATTTTTGGCGCATCACACAAATTGTACGTGAGAAGCAAAGAGGTATTTCATCAACTATACAAGGCTGTTTAAGGACCAAAAAACCATAGTTCTGTTTCTTAATCCATTTTCGTGAAAATCAACCTTATCGTCCGTAAGCACAACTGGATTTGGGGCGGCTTTATGTGTAACTTACACACGCACAGGGAAGTCCTCCGTTATTAAAAGCCTTTATCTTTGATCTACTGAGTCTTCGGCATTTACACGGATAGAATTTTAAATGGAATTTTTTTTTTCTGGACTAACTCTAAAGAGCGTGCATATCGATGTGCGGGCCTTCTCGATCTCCTGTTGCCTCAAGTGGTGATGTTTTCAGGTGTCCTCGTATTTTTATCACGACCTGGCCCAATGTTTGCTCTTGTTCTGAAACCTGTAACCTATCATAGAGTAGTATTAAGAGCTGGAGCTAGGCGATTAAAAAGACGATGAAATATCTGCCGTGTTCCTACTACAGTCTCAGCATTAAGAACAAAGTTATTGTAAGCGAACATGCCATGCTCTAAGTGCAATGCTCCGTTGCTGCTGAGATGACGAACAGTTCCTATGTGACTGCGGTGCACTTGTTGTGGTTTTCAGTTCGATGACCTGTTTGACGCAGCTCTCC
Organism: Schistocerca serialis cubense; assembly: GCF_023864345.2. NCBI lineage: Eukaryota > Metazoa > Arthropoda > Insecta > Orthoptera > Acrididae > Schistocerca > Schistocerca serialis. The sequence goes on along the minus strand of NC_064644.1, from coordinate 429,703,436 downwards.
GCGCCACTGTTTCCTGTGCAAGCCACCTCGTCACCGAATAACTACTCCAATTTCTCTTTTATCAGAAACTCTTTTCACGCTGTAATCAATTTGGATCATCAGTTATTCTACTGGTACTTTTAGTGTCTCATTTCCTAATCTAATTCCTTCATCAACTGATTTAATCCGACTGCACTCCATTAAACTTGTTTTACCATTGTTAACTTTCATCTTACTAATTCTTTCCAAGGTATTATCCAGTCGATTCAAATGCACCTCCAAGTAGTTTACCGTCTCAGACAACATTACAATGTTACTGGCAAATCTCAAATATTTACTTCTGTTCTCTGACCTGTAATTCCCTCTCAAAATTTAACATTGGTTTCCTCTACCGCATAAATTAAATAAGATCTGGGGTACTTTATAACCCTCTCTCTTCTCAACCACTGCATCCTTTTCATTTTCTTCGATTCTTATAATTGCAGTCTGGTTTCTGTAAAAGGTATGAATAACCTTGCGTTCCCTGTATTTTATCCCTCCTTCTTTCGGTATTTGAGAGAGTGAGTTCTGCTCAACATCGTCAAAAGCATTCTCTAAGTCTATAAACTTCATAAACGTAGAATTGCCTTTCTTTAATGCATCTTCTAAGATACGTCGTAGGGTCAAGTATTACCTTGCGTGTTCTTCCATTTCTCTGGACCTCAAATTTCGAAGGGCGTTCAGCAAGTAATGCGGCACTTTTTTTCTGAATTCAGGTTGTTTTCTTCAGGATTCCAATATACCATATTATTCCTCACTCTTCTGCCTACAATACCCTATTTTTGAACAAAGTACCCGTTTAATGTAACGGTTTGCCACCTTACTAGGACGGTCTGTATTCCCGCATAGTACCACTCTACTGATAGACATCAGAGCCAACGTCTTGCTGCATCAAGAACTTTCCCGTCACCTACGTATTGCTTCCCAAGGAGTGGTGGTGGTGGTGGTGGTGGTGGTGGTGGTGGTGGGTGGTGATGGTGATGTTTGGTTTATGGGGCGCTCAACTGCGCGGTCGTCAGCGCCCGTACAAAGTGCCAATTTTTTACAGTCCAATCTAGCCACTGTCACGAATAAAGAGGATAATAATGAAAGGATGAGAACAACACAAACACCCAGTCCCCAGGCAGAGAAAATCCCCAACCCGGCCGGGAATCGAACCCGGGACCCCGTGATCCAGAGATAGCAAATCAGGACCGCGAGCTGCGGGCTTCCCACGGAGTGCATTCTTCAATGGGCCAAACAGATGGAAGTCGGAAGGTGCGAAATTTGGATTTTGTAAGGTCTTCTCGGGTGCGCAGACTTGTCTGAAGAGTTGTTATGGACGAGAAGTTCGTATGAATTTTTGTGGCGATGAACAGGTTGAAGTAGTTTCTTCAGTTTCCTGAGGGTAGCACAATGCACTTCAGTTGATCTTTGTACTATGAGGGATGACATCAAACAGAATAACCCTTCCAGAGTCGAGGTCAAAGTCTTGCTGCATCAAATGGAAATGGTTAAAATGGTTCTGAGCACTATGGGACTTAACTTCTGAGGTCATCAGTCCCCTAGAACTTAGAACTACTTAAACGTAACTAACCTTAGGACATCACACACATCCATGCCCGGGGCAGGATTCGAACCTGCGACCGTAGCGGTCGCGCGGTTCCAGACTGTAGCTCCTAGAACCGCTCGGCCACTCCGGCCGGCTGCTGCATCAAAAACATCCACGTTTTCCACATACTGCTTTCCGCGAAGAGCATCCATCACTGGAAGTCAGAAGACAATGAACACTGTGGGAACACCTCGAATGGTGAAAGCACTACTAACAGAGACATCCAGTTGAGCAGCGAGATGTTTGATTGTGATCTATCACCTCGAATAAGAGTGTCCGCACGTTCCAGAATTACAGTCAGAGTCACAGCTGTGTGCAGCTGGCAAGTACGCGGAAATGTTCGTACTACCTTCTTGCGATGATGACAGACCCCTCACCCAACGACTCAACGAGCTTTCGTTCAGTGCTAGGTCTCCGTAGATACTCTGCAAGCGCTTATGAATATCTGCGATGCTCTGGTTTACCGCCAAAGGAAGCTCAATGACAGCTTTCTGCATGGAACTCTCTTCCATTAGAGACGCCATTTTGAAAGCTCTGTATAGAGCACCACCAGTCATAACTTCATGAAATTGTAGAGGCTGAAGTCGGCCGGGATAAATGGCCGAGCGGTTCTAGGCGCTACAGTCTGGAACCGCGTGACCGCTACGGTCGCAGGTTCGAATCCTGCCTCGAGCATGGATGTGTGTGATGTCCTTAGGTTAGTTAGGTTTTTATTAGTTCTGAGTTCTAGGGGCTGATGACCTCATAAGTAAAGTCCCATAGTGCTCAGAGCCATTTGAACCATTTTTGTAGAGGCTGAAGCTGGAATATTCCACGATGACCCACAAGAAACTCAACATTTTTTTTTCAATCGCAACTGACAGAGAAAAGATGTCTTAAATTACTTACTGAATGCTCCTCGTGGTGTTCCCCGCAGTCGTCCTGTACCACAGTTCCTATTCCCCGTAAATAACCGATGTCAGTACGCAGCAAACATGACTTATCGAATTTATAGTTGTTTTATATTCAGACCTGTAAGCACCTGTCTTCTTTGGAATTATTATGTGCTTCTTCAAGCCTGTGGTATTCCGCCTGCTCTTTTTTCTTTAGCATCAGGTGTAATAGTCTTATAATAACTAGCCCTCTCTGAGATCTTAGTAATTCTGAGTGAAAGTCAGCTACTCCTGGTCTGTCAAATTTTTCTCTCAGAATTATATCTCCCAACTCATTTTCGCCTCTCCTTCCCTCTCAGTAGTAAAATCGAGCGTTTCCCCCATTTCTTCCTGCATAATTTACGGTTGAATATATCTACATCGTCAAATATATTCCCCAAGTCACCGTGGCTAAGAGGACCCGTTTCTGTTCCACTCACAAATAGAGCAATGCGTAAACGACCAGCTATATACCTCAGCAAGGGCCCTAATCCCTCTGACCTTATCTTCGCGGTCCTTAGGCGAAATGTACGTCGGGGGTAGTAGAATCATTCTTCCTCTAAATTTTCTCAATAGCGCTCCTCATAAAGTACGTCGCCTTACCTCCGGTGATTGTCATTTGAAGTGCTGGAAGCATCTCCGTAATACTAGCGTGTCGTTTGAACCTGCCGGTAACAAATCCGGCAGCTCGCCTCTCTAGAGGGAACTCCAACGCAGTATTTGTGGGCTGTCTTGAGTGCAGTCGGCCAACGAGTCAGCCGCGCGTCGCAGGCCGTACAGTATGCATAGGGCCGGCGCATGCAGGAGACAGCCGTCACACCGATGGCTGCTCGGCCGACAGCTGAAGGGGGCGGATGCAGTCGCGGCCCACGCTTCATTATGGTCGCGCCCCCAGAGCTGGCCGATCACCGCACACCTTGCGACAGACGCCTCCATCCTATGCACACTCTGACAAGGCAGTCGATACGAGCACTTCCAGGCGACTGTCCACTGCAAGAGGAAGTCGGATAACGTCCAAATATAAACGAAACATTCTGAAAGATGTTAAACGGCGCACTGGAATTTTGATCTATCGTTGAACCTAGTCTTGCCGTACAAACCATGCAGGAATACCATGTACCCCTATCCACAGCTTCTTTCTGCCTTTTTTTTCCCAAACTCGACAAACTTTAATTGACGCTCATAACACTACCATTCAAGTGCAAGGTGCAAAGTCCTCTTATAAGCAATGGAAGACAGTATTTTTAAATAAAATGCACGACTGTGTTTTTTGTAACTCACATAGCAGTCTACTCTGATGAACCAAAACATTATGACCATCGATCGGCAGCTTACTCTAAATATAGATAAATGTAAATTAATGCAGATGAATAGGAAAAAAAAATCCTGTAATGTTTGAATACTCCATTAGTAGTGTAGCGCTTGACACAGTGACGTCGATTAAATATTTGGGCGTAACATTGCATAGCGATATGAAGTGGGACAAGCATGTAATGGCAGTTGTGGGGAAGGCGGATAGTCATCTTTGGTTCATTGGTAGAATTTTTGGAAGATGTGGTTCATCTGTAAAGGAGACCGCTTATAAAACACTAATACGACCTATTTTTGAGTACTGCTCGAGCGTTTGGGATCCCTATCAGGTCGGATTGAGGGAGGACATAGAAGCAATCCAGAGCCGGGCTGCTAGATTTGTCACTGGTAGGTTTGATCATCACGTGAGTGTTATGGAAATGCTTCAGGAACTTGGGTGGGAGTCTCTAGAGGGAAGGAGGCGTTCTTTTCGTGAATCGCTACTGAGGAAATTTATTTGAGACTGACTGCAATACAATTTTACTGCTTCCAACTTACATTTCTTGGAAAGACCACAAAGATAAGAGAGATTAGGGCTCGTACAGAGGCATATGGGCAGTCGTTTTTCCCTCGTTCTGTTTGGGAGTGGAACAGGGAGAGAAGATGCTAGTTGTGGTACGAGGTACCCTCCGCCACGCACCGTATGGTGGATTGCGAAGTATGTATGTAGATGTAGAAGAAGAAAAAGCAAATGTAAATTTCCAAAACTCAGAGTTCCTCAGTAGTCTTAAGCTACTTATAACACAATAGATTTAAGATGTGCTTGTGTAAACAAACGACTAGGAGTTTGCCAGTATCGTAAATATCGCCGTAAAATGCGATAATCGGTACTGGTCCAAGCCTGTAGGACACTGTATTGTATTGGGTGTACAGCCTTCTTTATACTTTTGCAAATTTAGATGCAAATATTTTATTTCTAGTCCTTTTTATATTGGTTCACGGCAGGCTTGTTTCGGCATTCGTGTAATTTTCAGGTGTTCCTATTGACATTACACCTATAAAGCATTTTATTCTACGTACCAGTCCTATGAGGTAAGTCTAGATCGAGTGACATCCATGAAACAGCTTGGAACGTACAGTGTCCCAAATAAAACTTAGTGCTTTTAAACATAATCCATGAGTGGAAGGATCTGTGATTTGACAACTGTCAAGAAATAGCACGAAACGTCTATGCAACCGAGTCCCGCAACTATCTCTGAAAGATGGATGTACAGAGTCTTGGAGCCGGCCGCGGTGGCCGTGCGGTTCTGGCGCTGCAGTCCGGAACCGCGGGGCTGCTACGGTCGCAGGTTCGAATCCTGCCTCGGGCATGGGTGTGTGTGATGTCCTTAGGTTAGTTAGGTTTAAGTCGTTCTAAGTTCTAGGGAACTAATGACCTCAGCAGTTGAGTCCCATAGTGCTCAGAGCCATTTGAACCATTCGAGCGGTTCTAGGCGCTACAATCTGGAACCGCGCGACCGCTACGGTCGCAGGTTCGAACCCTGCCTCGGGCATGGATGTGTGTGATGTTCTTAGGATAGTTAGGTTTAAGTAGTTCTATGGTCTAGGGGACTTATGACCTCAGATGTTAAGTTCAAATGGTTCAAATGGCTCCGAGCACTATGGGACTTAACATCTATGGTCATCAGTCCCCTAGAACTTAGAACTACTTAAATCTAACTAACCTAAGGACAGCACACAACACCCAGCCATCACGAGGCAGAGAAAATCCCTGACCCCGCCGGGAATCGAACCCGGGAACCCGGGCGTGGGAGATGTTAAGTCCTATAGTGCTCAGAGCCATTTTTTACAAGTAAACTATACCATAGATGGCAAGAGAGATTTTTGCCCAGAGTTATTTTTCAGTATGTATTGTGTAATCTTAATGCCGTCTATTGTTTCTTGTTTATCGTGTTCTGTTCATGCCTTTCTTTTTATATTCTGTTAACAAAATTTTCAAGACAGTTTTATGTCTGAGATCCATTTGTTTATTTAGGGGATTATTCGGATTAGTGTGTGTATGATTCTCTAGTTCTACCAAAATTTTCATGGTCTGACCTTTTTGCATCCTGTGCCGAATTTTCAAAGAGTTTTCGACTGTGTTAACTCTGTCTTTTTCTTATTTCTTAATTGTAGGATGATCCCAATTAGCCACTTGTTGCCTGAAGACGAAGTGTTAATTGTAGGTAAAAACTTGATTAGTTGTTTTTGCAATATATCGTGTGTTCTTTAAATATTACTAACGCTTCATCCTTGTAAACATTATGCATCAATGAAACGATCTGTCATTTGACAACTATCAAAAAATACCACGAAATTTCTGTAGAAGGTCGAAACACTTCTCAGCGAAAACATTATGACCACCTACCTGCCGGCCACGGTGGTCTAGCGGTTCTAGGCGCTCAGTCCGGAACCACGCGGCTGCTACGGTCGCAGGTTCGAATCCTGCCTCGGGCATGGATGTTTGTGATGTCCTTAGGTTAGTTAGGTTTAAGTAGTTCTAAGTTTTAGGGGACTGATGACCACAGATGTTAAGTCCCATAGTGCTCAGAGCCAGCCACCACCTACCTAATAGCCGGTATGTCTACCTTCGGCACAGTTAAAGCGTTGTGGCATGGAAGCAATAAGGCCTTATTAGGTCACTGGAGGGCATTGGCACCACATTTGCACACACATGCCACCTAGCTCCCCTAAATTCCTGGGAAGTGGGCGCAGAGCAATGACGCCGCGTTCAGTCACATCCCAGATGTGATCGATTGGGTTCAGCTATGGCGATTTGGGAGGGGGGGGGGGAAGGGGGCAGCACATCAATTAGAGCTCGCCTTTGTGCTCCTCGAAGCACTCCATCACACTCCCAGCCTCGTAACGTGGCGCATTATCTTATTGAAAAATGTCTGTGTAGTCGGCAAACATGATTGACATGAAGGTATGTATGTTGCCTGCAACCAGTGTACGATACCCCTTGGCGGTCGTGGTGCCTTGCACGAGCGACACTGGACTCATGGATGCCGAAGAGCATAATGAAGCCGCCTCAGTTTCGCTGTGCCCCGCAGTATAGGTGTCAAAGAGCCATTCCCTTGAAAGATGACGGATTAACGCCCTCGCATCGGTTGATATACAAGATATCGGGATTTATCAGACCATGCAACGCTCTGCCACTGCGCCGAGGTCCAGTGCCGGTGGTCACGTGCGTAGTTGCCGTTGTGTTATGGTGTTAACATTTGCACATGCATGTGTCATCGGCTGCGGAGCCCTATCGTTAAGAATGTTCGATGCACTGTGTTTTCAGACACACTTGTACTGTGCCAAGCATTAACGCCTGTTATTAGTTCCGCACAGTCTATCCTTTTTTACCAACCTGCCTAGCCTACGACGTCCTACATCTGTGATGACGAGTGGCCGCCCATCCCCTCGACGTCTGCACGTGGTTAAATCATGGTTTCGCCACGTGCCTGAGACAGCACTCCTCGAACACTTGACAAGTCGTGTAGTTTTCTAAATGCTTGTGCCGAGCCTCCGGGCCATGACAATCTGCCCTCAGTCAGACTGATACACTGCACGCATTTTGCGTTCACTGATACTACATGCTCTGGCTAGCAGTCATTACTCGCCAGGTGACGTTGCTATCGCCTGGACGGGTTTACATCAATATTAGGTCGGTGGTCATAATGTTCTGCCTAATCTGTAACTATGATTCATTTTAACAATGTAGTAAATGAAAGAAATTGCATTCCAAGATATCCTATGGACACCGCTCCATATAGAAGTAAGCATAGTGAAGGTAAAAATCTGTGGTGCTGTTACATAGACTGGAATAAAATGCTGCATAACAGTAATGTCAACAGGACAACTCGAAAATGGTAGAAACGCTGAAACAAGCTTGCCGTGAAACCTTGTAAAAACAACAGGAAATAAAGTACATGTAGCTAATTTTGTAAAAGTATGAAGAAGATATCATGTTATGACCTTATGCAAGCGTATCTACAAAAAGATTTGTACAGTGAATTTCGTCCAAAAATAGTGACAAAATGCATCGTTTAAAATAAAAAGCAGCTCCGCCAGTTTACCACGTATATTTGGGACGCCAAAATCTTAAGCGACAAACTTTCATATTTAAAAATGTACCAAACGATTTTGGCAACATGATAACTGGTGCAAAACTATCTGCATCACGTACAAGCTGCGGTGTCAACCATAGTAAATGGTTCAAGTGGCTCCGAGCACTATGGGACTTAACTTTTGAGGTCATCAGTCCCCTAGAACTTAGAACTACTTAAACTTTTACACTTTTTTTTTGTCATCAGTCTACTGACTGGTTTGATGCTTCTTTTTTTTTTTTTTCATCAGTCTACTGACTGTTTTGATGCGGCCCGCCACGAATTCCTTTCCTGTGCTAACCTCTTCATCTCAGAGTAGCACTTGCAACCTACGTCCTCAATTATTTGCTTGACGTATTCCAATCTCTGTCTTCCTCTACAATTTTTGCCCTCTACAGCTCCCTCTAGTACCATGGAAGTCACTCCTTCATGTCTTAGCAGATGTCATATCATCCTGTCCTTTCTCCTTATCAGTGTTTGCCACATATTTCTTTCCTCTCCGATTCTGCGTAGAACCTCCTCATTCCTTACCTTATCAGTCCACCTAATTTTCAACATTCGTCTATAGCACCACATTTCAAATGCTTCGATTCTCTTCTGTTCCGGTTTTCCCACAGTCCATGTTTCACTACCATACAATGCTGTACTCCAGACGCACATCCTCAGAAATTTCTTCCTCAAATTAAGGCCGGTATTTGATATTAGTAGACTTCTCTTGGGCAGAAATGCCTTTTTTGCCATAGCGAGTCTGCTTTTGATGTCCCCCTTGCTCCGTCCGTCATTGGTTATTTTACTGCCTAGGTAGCAGAATTCGTTAACTTCATTGACTTCGTGACCATCAATCCTGATGTTAAGTTTCTCGCTGTTCTCATTTCTACTACTTCTCATTACCTTCGTCTTTCTCCGATTTACTCTCAATCCATACTGTGTACTCATTAGACTGTTCATTCCGTTCAGCAAATCATTTAATTCTTCTTTACTTTCACTCAGGATAGCAATGTCATCAGCGAATTGTATCATTGATATCCTTTCACCTTGTATTTTAATTCCACTCCTGAACCTTTCTTTTATTTCCATCATTGTTTCCTCGATGTACAGATTGAAGAGTAGGGGCGAAAATGACCCGTCTCTCCCTATAGCTTACCCCTACTTTTTTCAGAATCTCGAACAGCTTGCACCATTTTATATTGTCGAACGCTTTTTCCCGGTCGACAAATCCTTGATTTTTCGTTAGCCTTGCTTCCATTATTAACCGTAACGTCAGAATTGCCTCTCTCGTCCCTTTCCTTTTCCTAAAGCCAAACTGATCGTCACCTATCGCATTCTAAATTTTCTTTTCCATTCTTCTGTATATTATTCTTGTAAGCAGCTTCGATGCATGAGCTGTTAAGCTGATTGTGCGATAATTCTCGCACTTGTCAGCTCTTGCCGTCTTCGGAATTGTGCAGATGATGCTTTTCTGAAAGTCAGATGGTATATCGCCAGACTCATACATTCTACACAGCAACGTGAATAGTCGTATTGTTGCCACTTCCCCCAATGAGTTTAGAAATTCTGATGGAATGTTATCTATCCCTTCTGCCTTATTTGACCGTAAGTCCTCCAAAGCTCTTTTAAATTCCGATTCTAATACTGGATCCCCTATCTCTTCTAAATCGACTCCTGTTTCTTCTTCTATCACATCAGACAAATCTTCACCCTCATAGTGGCTTTCAATGTATTCTTTCCACCTATCTGCTCTCACCTCTGCATTTAACAGTGGAATTCCCGTTGCACTCTTAATGTTACCACCGTTGCTTTTAATGTCACCAAAGGTTGTTTTGACTTTCCTGTATGCTGAGTCTGTCCTACCGACAATCATATCGTTTTCGGTCTTCATTTTTTTCCAGCAGCCATTTCGTCTTAGCTTCCCTGCACTTCTTATTTCTTTCATTCCTCAGCGACTTGTATTTCTGTATTCCTGATTTTCGCGGAACATGTTTGTACTTCCTCCTTTCATCAATCAACTGAAGTATTTCTTCTGTTACCCATGGTTTCTTCGCAGCTACCTTCTTTGTACCTATGTTTTCCTTCCCAACTTCTGTGATGGCCCTTTTTAGAGATGTCCATTCCTCTTCAACTGTACTGCCTACTGCGCTATTCCTTACTGCTGTATCTATAGCGTTAGAGAACTTCAAACGTATCTCGTCATTCCTTAGTACTTCCGTATCCCACTTCTTTGCATATTGATTCTTCATCACTACTATATTGTGATCTGAGTCTATATCTGCTCCTGGGTGCGCCTTACAATCCAGTATCTGATTTCGGAATCTCTGTCTGACCATGATGTAATCTAATTGACATCTTTCCGTATCTCACGGCCTTTTCCAAGCATACCTCCTCCTCTTGTGATTCTTGAACAGGGTATTCGCTATTACTAGCTGAATCTTGTTACAGAACTCAATTAGTCTTTCTCCTCTTTCATTCCTTGTCCCAAGCCCATATTCTCCTGTAACCTTTTCTTCTACTCCTTCCCCTACAACTGCATTCCAGTCGCCCATGACTATTAGATTTTCGTCCCCCTTTACATACTGCATTACCCTTTCAATATCCTCATACACTTTCTCTATCTGTTCATCTTCAGCTTGCGACGTCGGCATGTATACCTGAGCTATTGTTGTCGGTGTTGGTCTGCTGTCGATTGTGATTAGAACAACCCGGCCACTGAACTGTTCACAGTAACACACCCTCTGCCCTACCTTTCTATTCATAACGAATCCTACACCTGTTATACCATTTTCTGTTGCTGTTGATATTACCCGATACTCATCTGACCAGAAATCCTTGTCTTCCTTCCACTTCACTTCACTGACATGTACTATATCTAGATTGAGCCTTTGCATTTCCCTTTTCAGATTTTCTAGTTTCCCTACCAAGTTCAAGCTTCTGACATTCCACGCCCCGACTCGTAGAACGTTATGCTTTCGTTGATTATTCAATCTTTTTCTCATGGTAACCTCCCACTTAGCTAACTAACTTAAGACCATCACAAACATATCCATGCCCGAGGCAGGATTCGAACCTGCGAACGTAGGGGTTGCACGGTTCCAGACTGAAGCGCCTAGAACCACTCGGCCACTCCGGCCGGCGGCTACCATGATAAACAACAGGGTACAGCTCTACACATGCAGAAGACGTGACTGAAAATCAATTCCTGACCAATCACTGCCCCCCTCCCTCTGAAAACCTCAACAAGCGCTCTAGCAGCGCACAGTAAACAAAAATTCCTATGTTAATCTAGACTGTAAAAAAATTCGTGCTAGTGCAAAACCACGAGGCAGACCATTATTCAGAACCATGCTCTCTCTTCTTACAACATGTTTTTAAGTAAAATGTAAGTCTTCTTCAAATGTTGTACTGTAGTAGTCTTATGCTGATCTGGTAGTTTCACTCAATGACATAAGGTTCGTGACCAGATATTAGCACATAATCGATAATCAATTACAGATCAACCGAAGGTTTCTTTTCTATACACAGTGCGATGGACAATTCAGACTGCAGGATTCTGCAGACTCACGTATTTTCAGTTATCGAAGACCAGAGTTCACCATTAAAGTAGCCTAGAAAGCACTACCATAGAAAGATCACAAATGATTTTTTATCTACTGTTAAAAAAGATAGCACCATCAATGATGACGTCGTAGGTAGTTGTGTATTATGAGATATTAATAATTTACAAACACGTACCTGCCACGTATTGCTTATTTAAAGCCTTGACCTGCCTGAGATATTCGTTTATTACCGTCGGTTCCGTTTCTCAAAACTTGATTTAGAAAAAGTTACCATTTATTTCAGTTTGTTGCTAAATGTGTGGGAAAAACTGCACTTGGCTGCAGTTTTCAGAATATATTTTAGCTGGGTCATCTAGATGTGACATGTAACCAAGTATATTTTCAGTCTCCCACTCCTTAACTGTCGAAAATAAGAAGCAGTCAAGGGTCACCAGGTTGATAAAATCTTCCTTAACTTCTGGAAGGCATATGGTGTGTCTCTGCACTGTCGTTTAGTGAGCAAAATTCGAATTTACTGAAAATCAGACCAGATTTGTGACAGGATTCAAGACAGACTCAATATTTCGTTCTTACAGGTACAAAATCGACACTTGTAAGGGTAATTTCGGGAATATCTGAGGGAAGTATTACACGAGCGTTTCCATGTGGTGGAAAGTGTTGTTCCTTGGTACACTCCTTAGAAATCCGCCTCTATGCAGCCCTGAAATCAAGTTTAATTTAATTTTTGTATTCAGTTGCTAAATGATGGCATTCACGTTTTGTGTACTGCCATCATTATTAGAAACTACAAAAACTACTCCGGAAAAATTCAAGTTTCTCCAAATGTGAAAACATGTTTCAAGGTACAATAGTGTCATATAACTAGGCACAAATGTTCGGTTGAAATTGTAAAATATATACGTAAGATTATATCAGTACTGTATTTGATACTCTATCTGTTACATTATTACTCAGGTTACACCAGTTATAGTAAGTGAAATCAAATTAAGCAGAAGTGTTATCAAAATCCAGATTTCCATTTGTTATCAAATGAAAATTCTTTAATGCCTTAAGGTGTGCTCTATCAAATGATCTCTTCTTTTCATCAAGTTTGGCCATAAATTTCTTTTTCCTCATTTCTGTTCACCTCCTCATTAGTTACCCGATCCATTCATCTAAACTTCAGAATTCATCCTCTGTAATACTATATTTCAAAAACTTCTATTCCCTTGATGTCTGAGCAGTTTATCGTCCAGGTTTCACTGCCGTACAAGGGAACACTCCAAAGATTTTCAGGAAGGACTTCCGAACACTTAAATATGTATTCGATGCTAATGTATTCCTCTTTTACAGAAATTTTTTCTTGCTATAGCCAGTCTGAATTTTGCATCCTCTCTACTTCGGCAATCATCAGTTATTTTACTGTCCAAGTATACCACTTTTAGTATGTCAATTCCTTGTCTATTTTGTTGAGCTCACCCTACATAGGTAGGAATGATCAACAAAATAAAATAAGAGAAATCAGAGCTCGAACAGAAAAGTTTAGGTGTTCGTTTTTCCCGCGCGCTGTTCGGAAGTGGAATGGTAGAGAGATAGTATGATTGTGGTTCGATGAACCCTCTGCAAAGCACTTAAATGTGGATTGCAGAGTAATCATGTAGATGTAGATGTATTATCGCCTTTTTTAATTCCGCTACATACCATTACCCTTGTAGTTCTGTTAATGTTCATTTTATAACTCCTTTTCATCCAGTTCGACTGCTCTTCCAAGTCTTAGCAAACTCACAATGTCCTGCCTGAAACGTTCCTCTACTAGGGAATAGGGAAACAAACAGGAAGGACTGGAGAACTTTTGTCATCACTTGTTTTATTTAACAATCATATAAACCAACTACTTTAAAACGACAATATCTTAATCCTGATTACTTTAGGTAATGAGAATAGTAAGACACCAAAATGTAGTGAATATGCTACCAATGTCTTTTTATGAAACAAAGTCTATCTCACATATAAGAAAATTGTAAGACCGTTAACAATTATGCGCCTGCCGGCCTAAATTAATTCACAATTGTATGTTGCTCTTCAGACAAAGTTTAATAAATATAATAAATACCCAAGTAAACACAATTAGCACCAGAATTAATTAGAGAGGAGTGACACCAGTTCGCTCGAAGGCAGAACGAAAACTTAACTTGGAGAAGCCAAGGGGGAAGGCGGAAGCCGGAAACTCGCACAAGACCCACTTTTCGAGATTCGACCCGAAGACACCCCTGCTACCCAGGATTTTACAGCCCCGGTACCCGTAGGTGGAAAGGTAGCGCTTTCTCCAAAGCACCAGCCAGCCAGCTGAAACATTTAACAAGCGCACACAACAGGTACGCAGGGACAATGTAAAAACCACCAAAAAGATGTTAATAACACGTTAAATTATCCACTAGTGAAACGGCACACTGCTTCTTTAAGATCAAGTACTTTATGTTTCAAATGTGTGTGAAATCTTATGGGACTTAACTCCTAAGATCATCAGTCCCTAAGCTTACACACAACCTAAATTATCCTAAGGACAAACCCACACACCCATTCCCGAGGGAGGACTCGAACCTCCGCCGGGACCAGCAGCACAGTCCATGACTGCAGCGCCTGAGACCGCTCGGCTAATCCCGCTCGGCCCTTGTCTCACTTCTTTCTCGAACAGTGCTCCTTTTCGTATCCTTGGACTCTTATAATCGCAGTCTGGTTTCTGTATTAGTTGTATACAAACTTCCATTCCCTGTATTTTGTCGCTGCTACCTACGTAGTTTCAGAGATCGTATCCAATCAGTAGTCTACTGTTAAAAGCTTTCTCTAAATCTACAAATTCTATAAATGTAAGTTTACCTTACTTTAACAAAATGTTCAAATGTACGTGAAACCCTAAGGGACAAAGCTGCTGAGGTCATCGGTCCCTAGACTTACACACTACTTAAACTAACTTATGCTAAGAACAAGACACACACCCATGCCCGAGAGAGGACTCTAAACTCTGGCGGGAGGGGCCGCGCAACTTACTTTATCTCCTAAAATAAGTCCTAAGGTTAGTATTGCCTTACGTGGCCCACATCTCAGGGAAGATCGACTTCCGCCAGATTTATCGTTCGTCTGTAACAATTCGCGTCAGTATTTTGCAACGATCAGTTATTAAACTGTTTCGTAGACAACATTCACACCTGTCGGGACCTGCCTTCTCTCCAACTGAAATTATTACGTTCTTCCTGAACCCTGGAGATATTTTGCCGGTCACATTTATCTTGCTCACAAGAGGCACTAGTTTCGTCATGGCGGACTTTCCCAACGATCCCAAAAATTCTGAAGGATTTTTCTCTACTCCAAGATGCTTTTTTCCACTGAGGTCTTTCAGTGTTGTGATAAATTCTTCACGCAGTATTATACTCCGTCTTTAACTAATGCCTCTACCCTTTGTATAACATTGCTTTCAAGTATGTAATTTTATTTTATTTGCTACAACTGCAATACCAAAACGTCTATTTAAATTTAGTCTCCTACAAAGTCTTTCTTAGTGTGCTAGCGTAATTATTTTTAATATATCTTACTACTGTCTGGTTCCTATTTCTTCATGTGTTCTTTCATTCCATATCCATTTTGATGCCGCAGACTGTAAAAAAGTATATGGAAGATATTTGGCGGAAACTAACTGGGTAGAAAGTTGCTGCTTTGAATAAGATCTACATTTATCTAACACGTGGTGAGAAGGCCCCGTTGCTACGTCGGTTTGTGCCATTGGGGCTTACTCAATTTTACGCCCACTGCTAGTAGATTGACCTAATTCTGATATGACTTATTTTGTCGAGACATCACAGAACGTATTATTGCCCAAATAAATTCCTTGTTTGTAGGCGTACCACTAATCTAAAGAGCCGAAGTAAAAATCATAAAATAATAGCGCAAGATCATCTAAATTTTGTCAAACCGTGGATCAGAAAACTGGGATCTGTGTTATGTGCTCCGATGAGATTTATGTTTAAAAATTTCGCGTGCAAGTCGTGTGATGTGTAAATTTGTTGTTAATTACTATTATTATTATTATTCTTGTTATTACTATTTTACTATTTCTTATGTATAAATATTTGCTGCTGTTCTTTCCACGTTGTTTCGACTTTTTGTAGTATCACACACCTCCACATGATGTATTTTCGTTTCTTCTGTCCACGTTGTTTCAGATTTATTAATATTTGTCCCGAGAGCCTTTTAAAATTTAGCATTTGATTATTAAAAAAATGGATTCTGTTATTTCCGATTCTTGTTTCTTTCTGTTTCCTTGTTTCTGATATCCACGTTATTTGCCAAAAATAGAGAAATATTGATTTCATTATTCTGTTTTTTAATTGATTCGGTAGAGGTGTCCAAAGAGGATTACCTTTCACTTTACGATTAATTCTCATGTTTTATGAATATTTTCGTAGATCCCAATACTTCAAATTTTCCAACCATCTGTACATTATCTTGAACTTATTTTCTTTTAATAATTCGCCATTCAGTTACCTATATTTTGTCCTTCGTTAAGCATTCACAAGCATACAGTCATTCTAGTCTTTCCACTATGGTATAGCGTTGTACTTTCGCATTTCCAGTTATGCATTTCTTGTTAAAGGTGTTTTTAGTCAAACCATATGATCTTTTAGGATTAAAATCTAATACACGTTTTTGTAAATTTTTACAATCCATTCTGCTGTATGAGTTTCCCGAGGAATTTAAATTTGCTAACTTGCTCCATTTTATATATTTGTTTTCCTATTTCCAGGTGTGTTGTTGATTTTTTCATGTTTGCCAAGAATTTTGTGTTTTTTTTTCGTCAACTGAAACTCTGAGACAGGTTTTGATGGTTATTCTCTCCCAAACATTTACTTCAGTAACCGCTTCTGTCATACTTTCTGCAGGAGCCAGGCAGATGACATTAATTGCATTTAAGTTCCTTCCCGAATTATCATTACAGTTATGTGACTATAGGTCAAAAGCACAGGTACTTATATTTGTTTATGAAACATAGTTCAACATTAAAAGCGATTAGCTATTGCCTTGTCTACGACTAGTTTTTATTTCGTAAGCTGATATGTTTCTCATTATTATTAATATTATTATTATTATTATTGTTGTAGTTGTTGTTGTTATTACTCCATACCCGAGGACTCTAATGCACACCAGTGCCGTGGCTGTCGACTCGGAGGTAATCCAGTTCAAATCCTGGTAACGGATGAAATTTTCGCTATCAATATTGCACCGATCAGGATAGGAGAGGTGGGGGTATAGAGATTCTGGTCAGCAGTCTATGCCCCAATGTCCTGCATTAAATTCCAAATCTCTCCGCTATGTCCCATACGAAGTGAGGTTATGCGGCGCTGTTGGTGGTGATCCGTCGGTCGGATGGGGAACGTTGAGCTCGGCAGTCCCCTAGATGTTTTTCTAAAAGAGAAGACTGTGTGCCGCGCACCGGGTTCCACCCTCTCCCTTCCCTTCACCCGTGACATCACAAATCCTCCTCTACACTGTACAAGCATTAATCACAGTCATCCATACGTTACAGTTGAGCTCTTGACACATCATAACATGCTGATGGAAGGATCGGAAAACCACCTGGACTAGTATCTGGCAATGAGCGGCAGGGCAGGATTCATGCATCTGCTCCTCCTTCGCTCATTCTCTGAATATGGGACTATTCTTCTACACTACTGGCCATTAAAATTGCTACACCAAGAAGAAATTCAGATGATAAACGGGTATTCATTGGACAAATATATTATACTTGAACTGACATGGGATTACACTTTCATGAGATTTGGGTGCATAGATCGTGAGAAATCAGTAGCCAGAACAACCACCTCCGGCCGTAATAACGGCCTTGATACGTCTGGGCGTTGAACCAAACAGAGCTTGGATGGCGTGTACAGGTACAGCTGCCCATGCAGCTTCAACACGATACCACAGTTCATAAAGTGTAGTGACTGGCGTATTGTGACGAGCCAATTGCTCGGCCACCATTGACCAGACGTTTTCAGTTGGTGGCGGATATGGAGAATGTGCTGGCCAGGGCAGCAGTCGAACATTTTCTGTATCCAGAAAGGCCCGTACAGGACCTGCAACATGCGGTCGTGCATTATACTGCTGAAATGTAGGGTTTCGCAGGGATCGAATGAAGGGTAGAGCCACGGGTCGTAACACATCTGAAATGTAACGTCCACTGTTCATAGTTCCATCAGTGCGAACAAGAGGCAACCGAGACGTGTAACCAATGGCGCCCCATACCATCACGCCGGGTGATACGCCAGTATGGCAATGACGAATACACGCTTCCTATATGCGTTCACCGAGATGTCGCCAAACACTGATGCGACCATCACGATGCTGTAAACAGAAATTCGATTCATCCGAAAAAATGAGGTTTTGCCAATCGTGCACCCAGGTTTGTCGTTCACAACACCATCGCAGGCGCTCCTGTCTGTGACGCAGCGTCAAGGGTAACCGCAGCCATGGTCTCCGAGCTGATAGTCCATGCTGCTGCAAATGTCGTCGAAGTGTTCGTGCAGATGGTGGTTGTCTTGCAAACGTCCCCATCTGTTGACACAGGGATCGAGACGTGGCTGCATGATCCGTTTCAGCCATGCGGATAAAATGCCTATTATCTCGACTGCTAATGATACGAGGCCGTTGGGATTCAGCACGGCGTTCCGTATTACCCTCCTGAACCCACCGATTCCATATTCTGCTAACAGTCATTGGATCTCGACCAACGCGAGCTTCAATGTCGCGATATGATAAACCGAAATCGCGATAGGCCACAATCCGACCTTTATCAAAGCCGGAAACGTGATGGTACGCATTTCTCCTCCTTACACGAGGCATCACAACAACGTTTCACCAGGCAACGCCGGTCAACTGCTGTTTGTGTATGAGAAATCGGTTGGAAACTTTCCTCATGTCAACACGTTGTAAGTGTCGCCACCGGCGCCAACCTTGTGTGAATGCTCTGAAAAGCTAATCATTTGCTTATCACAGCATCCTCTTCCTGTCGATTAAATTTCGTCTCAGTGGCACGTAATCTTCGTGTTGTAGCAATTTTAATGGCCAGTAGTGTTTCATTATTGTTTCCTTCACTTTCTCAGACGTTAAGTCCGGTTAAAAATGGAGTGACGCGGACCTTGATCAAGCGTCACTTCCTTTTAACTGTACGGTATGTGTTATATTGCATTTAGGAACTTTCGGGTAATTGAACATGTATCAATAATTACGGATTTCTGTAGTTGTATATATATGTTTGGATGTAGCTGTATTGCATTGATATACTGGTGGATATTGTGTGGTATGACTCCTGTAGTTGATAGTATAATTGGTATGATGTCAACTTTATCCTGATGCCACATGTCTTTGACTTCCTCAGCCAGTTGGATGTATTTTTCAATTTTTTCTCCTGTTTTCTTTTGTATATTTGTTGTATTGGGTATGGATATTTCGATTAGTTGTGTTAATTTCTTCTTTTTATTGGTGAGTATGATGTCAGGTTTGTTATGTGGCGTTGTTTTATCTGTTATAACGGTTCTGTTCCAGTATAATTTGTATTCATCATTCTCCAGTACATTTTGTGGTGTATACTTGTATGTAGGAACGTGTTGTTTTAAAAGTTTATGTTGTAAGGCAAGCTGTTGATGTATTATTTTTGCGACATTGTCATGTCTTCTGGGGTATTCTGTATTTGCTACTATTGTACATCCGCTTGGGATGTGATCTACTGTTTCTATTTGTTGTTTACAAAGTCTGCATTTATCCGTTGTGGTATTGGGATCTTTAATAATATGCTTGCTGTAATACCTGGTGTTTATTGTTTGATCCTGTATTGCAATCATGAATCCTTCTGTCTCACTGTATATATTGCATTTTCTTAGCCATGTGTTGGATGCGTCTTGATCGATGTGTGGCTGTGTTAGATGATACGGGTGCTTGCCATGTAGTGTTTTCTTTTTCCAATTTACTTTCTTCGTATCTGTTGATGTAATGTGATCTAAAGGGTTGTAGAAGTGGTTATGAAATTGCAGTGGTGTAGCCGATGTATTTATATGAGTGATTGCCTTGTGTATTTTGCTAGTTTCTGCTCGTTCTAGAAAGAATTTTCTTAAATTGTCTACCTGTCCATAATGTAGGTTTTTTATGTCGATAAATCCCCTTCCTCCTTCCTTTCTGGTTAATGTGAATCTTCCTGTTGCTGAATGTATGTGATGTATTCTATATTTGTGGCATTGTGATCGTGTAAGTGTATTGAGTGCTTCTAGGTCTGTGTTACTCCATTTCACTACTCCAAATGAGTAGGTCAATATTGGTATGGCATAAGTATTTATAGCTTTTGTCTTGTTTCTTGCTGTCAATTCTGTTTTCAGTATTTTTGTTAGTCTTTGTCTATATTTTTCTTTTAGTTCTTCTTAAATATTTGTATTATCTATTCCTATTTTTTATCTGTATCCTAGATATTTATAGGCATCCGTTTTTTCCATCGCTTCTGTGCAGTCGCTGTGGTTATCCAATATGTAATCTTCTTGTTTAGTGTGTTTTCCCTTGACTATGCTATTTTTCTTACATTTGTCTGTTCCAAAAGCCATACTTATATCATTGCTGAATCCTTCTGTTATCTTTAGTAATTGGTTGAGTTGTTGATTTGTTGCTGCCAGTAGTTTTAGATCATCCATGTATAGCAAATGTGTGATTTTGTGTGGGTATGTTCCAGTAATATTGTATCCATAATTTGTATTATTTAGCATGTTGGATAGTGGGTTTAGAGCAAGGCAGAACCAGAAGGGACTTAAATAGTCTCCTTGGTATATTCCACGCTTAATCTGTATTGGCTGTGATGTGATATTATTTGAATTTGTTTGGATATTAAGTGTGGTTTTCCAATTTTTCATTACTATGTTTAGGAACTGTATCAATTTAGAATCTACTTTGTATATTTCCAAGATTTGTAGTAACCATGGGTGGGGTACACTATCAAAAGGTTTTTGGTAATCAATGTATGCATAGTGTAGCGACCTTTGTTTAGTTTTAGCTTGATATGTCACCTCTGCATCTATTATCAGTTGCTCTTTACATCCTCGTGCTCCTTTGCAACAGCCTTTTTGTTCTTCATTTATAATTTTGTTCTGTGTTGTATGTGTCATTAATTTCTGTTTAATGACTGAAGTTAGTATTTTGTATATTGTTGGTAGGCATGTTATGGGGCGATATTTAGCTGGGTTCGCTGTGTCTGCTTGATCTTTAGGTTTCAGATATGTTATTCCGTGTGTAAGTGTATCAGGGAATGTGTATGGGTCTGCAATGTAACTGTTAAATAATTTAGTTAGATGTGAATGTGTTGAGGTGAACTTCTTTAACCAGAAATTTGCTATTTTATCATTTCCAGGGGCTTTCCAATTGTGAGTAGAATTAATTGCTTGGGTGACTTCATGTTGCAAAATTATCACTTCAGGCATTTGTGGTATCATCTTGTATGTGTCTGTTTCTGCTTATATCCACCGTGCATGCCTGTTATGTTGTACCGGGTTTGACCATATGTTGCTCCGGAAGTGTTCCATGTCTGTTATGTTTGGTGGATTGTTTATTTTAATGTGTGTGTTATCTATTGTCTGGTAAAATTTCTTTTGGTTTGTGTTGAATGTTTGGTTTTGTTTCCTTCTATTTTCACTTTTTTTGTATCTTCTGAGTCGTTTGGCTAATGCTTGTAATTTCTGCTTCTTTTCGTCTAATTGCTCTGTCGCTACTTGTTGTGAGATTTTACCTAACCTTTTTCGTTTTTTTTCCGAGATTTCATTTCTTATAAATTGTGTTAGCTGTCCGATGTCTTTTTTCAGTTTTTCTATTTTGATCTGTAGCCTGTGTTGCCATGCTGGTTTTGTGGGGGTCTTCTGTGTGTTGGTTGGTTCTGATCTCTGCCTAGTGTGTATATTTAGTGTAGTGAGTGCTCCTATATAAACCAGTAGTTGTAACTCTTCCATAGTTGTGTTTTCATTTATTTTGTTGTGTATGATTGTGTTGATAGTTTTTATTGTTGTTTCGACTAGTGGGTTATTTGGTGGTCTATGCAAGAATGGTCTAATGTCTGTATTTGTGTCTTTGTATTCTATATATGTTAGCTGAAATTTTTCTTCTATATCTAACATCTGTGTCACTTCGTGTTCTATTTGTGCTTGTTCTGGTGGCTGTCTTAAGATTTCGTTTTCCTCTGTTTAATTGGTGCGTGTTGTTCTTTGTTTGTTTGCTCTGGGATGTTTGAGTCCATTACTGTATTTTCTTCTTCTTCTGATTGCACATTATTTTGTTCCAGTATTTGTTGTACTTGTTGTTTGATGTTTTCTAATTCTGACTGGGGTATCCTGTTATTTTTTATTATTACACGGATCCGATCAGCTAGTCGTTGTTCTGTTAAAAATTTTAATTCTGGGTGTCTGGTAATAAATGTTGTGTATACTTGTGATCTGTATCCAGTTGTGTTGGTTCCTAGGTTTGTTGCTTGGTAATAACAGAACATGAGGTGTCGATTAACTTCATCTGACCATCTCATCCTCTGTCTTTGTTTTCCTTCTAGGTGGTTATTATTATTGTTATTATTATTGTTATTATTACTATTATTGTTCTTTTCCAGATTGTTGAAATCGACATTCATTGTCATCTGATTCCTCGGCACTCAGGAAATGCAGTAGTTACCGTACTAAAGAGATTAATTTTTGTGGGTTTTGTACAATTTTGGTGATCTGATTTCAGTGAAACGGAAACATGTAGGCGAAATGAAGACCCGTCGCCAACTTGGAAGTTCCCAAAGTCTGACTGAGAGGTGATCGAAAAACTGAGCAGGAAGTCAGTGCTTCCCTAGTGAGGAAATTAGCCCATAATTTTGATAGAAACAAACGCCACCCTTCATTACTAGGAATACACGGGTGATGCTGACATTGCCTGAAATGAACCGCCGAAACTGGACCTCCAGATTCCTACTGCACTCTAGATCAGTCTAGCAGCCTATCGCTGTGCGCGAACTCGACAGGAATTACCACTGGAGACTATTTTTCACAGTATAGATAAAAATAACTGCTGCCCTATTGCCTCGTTTCCCGTAATAGTAGACAGTGAAATGGCACTGGGCAAGGTAACTGCGAACTTATTAGCACGCGAAGTAGCGTTGTGGGCTGGCAGTAATCACTTCTTTTAAATTTTTTAACGAAATTGCGATGATATATTTTGCGAAGCATTTGTAATTTGGTTGCTGCATCAGCGACACGATTCGCTGGTAATTGGATTGCAGGTGCCAATACGTTCCCACATTTCGATAACATATGTTAACTCTGTGCACGTCGACTGCTTTTAATAGCGTAATTCTCACTTACCTATTACGAATGTTTGTCATGTTAAATGCAATAACCTGACGACTGCTGCATAATAGATGCGCAGCAGCACAAACCAGTTCTCAATTGGGCACGAAAATTTCAAGCGTACTTACATTTCAATTATTAATATCATTGTTCGGATGTCTTACTGATCTGACAGTACGCAAGAGACGAGACGATGTGTGCAAGATTCCCTAACAAGGCAAAGAGAAAAGGCGAACGGTACAAGCGGCAGATTAAGGATCTTTAGTTATCAGTCACATGACTAGCTTTGCTGCTCTCCATCTATCCTTATCTCTCGCTAATCTCCACGTAGAGGAGAGTGTTGGAACACTTTCCAGACTTTCGCCTCTAGCCAGCCTTGTGATAGGAGTTTAATTCAATTCTTATTCTATTTTGTAACGGGGGCATTCACTTTTTGTGTAATGCACTATTTCTCTGAAATTACAAAAATCTCTCTTGAAAAGTGAGGTTGTCGAAATGTGAATTAATGTTCCAACATGTAACATCACCATGTATGTATGAAAAAATATTACACTGAAATTTGTTGCAATCGAGAAAATCTAGTCAGTACTCTATTTAATAGCTACAGTTCTACTCTACTACACACCAACAATCAGTAAGAGAAATCATATTCAGCAGAATTACTTTAAAAAACCAGTTGAAATATTAGTACAGTATGAAATAACAACTTTTGTAAACTATAATATCATTTTCAACACAAGTATAATTATGAATTACAATACACAGAACACTGTTGTAGTACTGTACAACAGTTTTTATTTATTTCACTAACCGCCTTTTGGCTGTTCGTCATCATCATTGAATCAATTATTTTAAACTAGAGCATCTAGAGGATACCTCCATTTCCAGACATGAAAAATGTCAACGCTAAATTTAGGAGTAAGAAAAAAGGAATTACATCTGTGTAAACGCGATGTAAGATTATTTAACTAAGGTAAAATAAGTGACGCAGTAACTGTAGAGCTATATACAAATTACAGCAGTTGTTCATAGAAGAAAATAAAGTAAACAATAAACTTTGGTGACATGTTCCAAAGATGATACTGAACAAAATAATCTCGTCTCTAATAGGTCCTAAATTACAAACAGGCAAGCTATACTTGCAAGATTAAGCAGGTGAGTGGAGCAGTTGTGATTATACAAAGTAAAATTTTCTAATACAACAACGGAAATTATAACAGGGAAATCGGACATGTGAGTAACAGGGATAATTTACAGGACGGTTTGGATGGGTTTATGAGTAGCAACTGCTGTCACAAGTGGCGAGAAAGGGAGCTGTTTCTGGTGATTCAGTATTAAGCTCAGGCTGATGGATATATGTTTATTATTTCCATTATTTCAAGATACTTCTCCTTCTTCCTTTATGGATGTGATGTAACACTTCACGTTTCACCTTGTAACTGTGGGCTTCTTCAAGAAGATTTTCTGCAAAGGTAGAGTCTCCTCCTCTAAGTTTACAACTTACATGGTGTTCCCTCAAGCAGGCTGCCCTGCCATACTGACCTACATAGAATTTGCGACAATAACAAGTAATTTTATATATTCCACTCTTTTGCAGAGCTGGAATTCTGTATTTACCATTGCGAAAAATGTGTCCAGCAGAGTTGTGAACATAAAATGACGTTTTTACATTCCTCGATCTAAGGTTTCTGGCTACATGCAGTGAGACGTCTTCTAAATAAGGAATTGTTCACCAAATATTCTGTTCTTGAGGTGGTGAGTCGATTAATGGAAAGAAGACAGTACACCTGTTGTTCCTGGTTTTTGTGCGTTATGGAGTCCACCAGAGTAAGAGGGTGGCCATTATTTAATGCTATTTGTTTACTTCCGTTTGGAAGTTTACTCATAGAAGTGGATATCTGGCAAGGAATCATTGAATGAAAGGCATCATGTTTATGGGTCACTGGGTATTGAGAACTGGACAGTATTAGAATATCTGTGGTGGAAGGTTTCCTATAAACAACGAAAGTATGAGTGTGGTCACGTATGTCTGTGATTAAATATAAATGATTAATGCAGTTGACTCCAAACTCCATTGCGAATTTATCATGTTGTGTTTAGAATTTGGTCGCTTGAGGAAGTTTTGAAGGTGTCTGGTAGTGCCTGTTCATAAGCACATCATCAACCTACAAAGTGCCCAACCTTGAAAAGATTGAATTATGTAAAAAAAAACTCTTCCTCAAAATGGTCCATGAAGATTTCAGCAAGGACTGGACTGTGGGGAACCCATAGCTACACTAACCAAATGTTTATATATCTTGTCATTGAAACAGATATAATTTCGTATTAGGTAAGTTTGTGTACCTAACCTTATTCCAGCTGTGACGAGTGGGCTAACTTCTGATCTTCCTAGTAAATCTGTATGATTAGGCACACCTCAACAGGTGTATTAGTGAATAAGTTGCTAAGAATCTAGCTTGGCATTACGGAGGATTTTCTTATCTTTTAACATGTTCATTAAGTCAGCAAAGCGAAGTATACCATGACTAGCTTTAAGTGTGGTTTCGATCTTGATAAGGTCATTGAACTCAGTAACTAATTTGTAACATGGAGATACCACAATATGCATTGGGATGTTATCTTATGGAGTTTGTGGAAGCCATAAGGTCTGGGAGCTATAGTCTTATTAAATTATATATAGTGTTATTAAGCTATGTAAGAGTATGATTTTAGACTCTGTTGTCTACTTTCTCACAAATATGAATCCTGTAGCTCAGAGATTTTTGATCTCCCTAAACTCCATGAAGATAATATCCCAATCCGTCCTGTGCTGTCTTCATTCTCAGCTCCATGTTACAAATTAGCCAGAGAGTTCAATGGTGGTATCAAGATCAAAACCAAGTGTAAAAATAGTGAAGTATTCTTAACTCATCTGACTTAGTGAACAAGTTAAAAAACAGGCAAATCCACGCCACCCCCTCCTAATTTTACGTTGCATTTACACTGAAATACTCTCTATTGTTTTATTCCAAAGACTAACATCTGTAGTTAAAAATCTTTGATCAAACAAAATTTGACAGCGCCACACACTTACCTTTTTACCAGATGATAGCATAACAACCGGAAACCGGTTTCTGAAATAAATGTGGAATACTGTAGAATATTACACCACTGCTGCGTCTGTTTTAATTCATAATGCAAAAATATTCTATCAAGAACCGACGGAACAGTCAATAAATACAATAGTTGAAGTTTTTACGACATTAAAGAAACTCTGTTCATTTAACTAGATTTAGAATATATAGAATTTTAAACACTATGAAATTCTGTAACTGACGGATTAACAGCACCTTCCAGATAGATTTACTGTATTAACCAGCATTTGAATGTAGAACTGAAGATATTTACAAATGCTGCATAGGACACAACTCCGTGTCTCACAGCAATAAAAACAGTAGAAAAAGCTACAAACATTTTGTGAGCGTCTCTAGTGAGCATTCATGTCATTCTTAAATAAGTCGTTAAATTCAAACATCGGCCGGGAAACGTCATGTTTTCCTTAGTACACTATGCTCAATGCTTCCGAATCCGAGGAAGGATCCAGCACATTAAGTTAACATGGCTCAGAAGGGATCAACACATAAGCGATCCAAACCAACAACGCAAGGCACTGAATGGCACAACACAGAACAAATAACACAACAGGCAGTAACAATCGCAAAACAAACACTGACACCATATTCTAAGACTCTAGTAATAAAGTAACGTCACTTGGGAGGAGAAAAGCCTCGGAGAACTTTTATTCTGAGGCGTCTCCTCCCCAACGACATAATGTATAATGTTTAAAGTACACTGCACACAAGCAGTAATGAATTGTTCATCTTATTATATGTAGACAGAAGTATATTCTCTTCTCTGTTTAAAGCTACAATCAGTGAATTTTATATATCAAATATATTTTCTGTATAAAGTATGTATAAAACTAAAAATGTAATTTATTAAGTTATTTAAGCAATAATGCATTGAAGTAGCAATGAAGTACATTCTATTTCTGCTAATAAATTTACAAACATAAGTGTGTTTCTCATGGAAAGCTAAAATTCATGTATTCCATGTACCAAATGCTCAATCAGTACTTAATCTGTGTAATACCAGGTGCATGTATCTAAGGTATCACATAGAATGTGCCACAACTGCCAACAATAGGACAAAGAAACAGCTGCTGAATATTATGTAGTCAACACTCCCAGTAATATAGCAATACACACAAACATATACACAGTAAACATACATAAGGGGCTAAACATACATAAGGGGTTAAAGAAAAACTATCACACGACATAAGAGGATTACAGCGCTTATCAGCATTAATATTATACCTTTGAATTACATTTTGAGCAGTACTTGTAATAGGAAAAATATCAACATTAGCTAGTTTTGGAATTTTGAGAAAACCTAATGTTGGTGTGTAAGTATAGTCAACAATAACACTTCCTGTTTGTGCATCTGCATCTACTTCAGAAACACAAGACTGTACACATTTCCAACCCCAATTATGTAAACCCTTCTCTTTTGAGCTAGAAACACACGCATAATAATATTTCAAATTAATGGGTTGTCCAAATTGATGTGCAGGCACTTTAGTAAGAAACTCTGCTTCATCATTTCTATAACCATACCATGACTTCCAAATGGAATCAAACTTTCGTTTATGATCTATGGCGGTTGTTTCCATAGGTGCATTTGTCGTAAATGCTGTAGGTTTTACATTAATACCCGGTATTTTCAAATTAATCCCTACACTTGTAATCATATTCTTATTTTGATTTAATGTTCCAAGTTCTGTATCACTTGAATTAGTGGGAAAAGCAATTCTAGGAGTTCGTGCTTTTAGAGAACAATGAACAATTCTACTACCATCAGGTAATAAATCGAATTCAGAAGGTGCCATATACAAAAATGGCCTATCAACGATAATTTCTGCCAAAGGAGTAACCATGCATAATACCTTTTCATGTTCAATCACTTTATATGCTAAACCATATGATGAAAAACCTATGTACTTTGCGACATCTTGTAATATTACCAGTATCTAATATAGAAGGAGCAGGTAACGGATCAACACGAGTATTAGGAGAATCACCCAGAACGTTAGCAGATGGTGCTCCAGTCTCTGGTAACGTTTTTTTATTCTTAGATCCACCAGATTGACCTGCTTCAGCCTGTCGTTTACCTGACTCTACCTGCATTGGGGAACTCAT
The DNA here is from genome assembly GCF_023864345.2 of Schistocerca serialis cubense. Classification (NCBI taxonomy): domain Eukaryota; kingdom Metazoa; phylum Arthropoda; class Insecta; order Orthoptera; family Acrididae; genus Schistocerca; species Schistocerca serialis. The sequence continues at coordinate 429,675,324 of NC_064644.1, read as the reverse complement.
ACCTTCGTCACTGTCAGAATATGGCACTAAACGTTGTGGTTCAGGATGTTGTTGTGTTTCTTCTGGTCCTTGTTCGTCTTCGTCTTCTTCGCTGTCTGATACCTCGCGGTCGACGTGATGTTCGTCTACAGAACTTGTTCCAGTGGCTGAACCAGATGTTGATGGGCGGTCGTGATCTATAGGCAAACCACGGCGAACACGAGACTTTAGCCATTGTTCATAGGCATAGCGTTTCTGGCCTTCATGCATGAACTCAGATGAGAATAGCTCGAGGCTCTACTGAGTCCTTCTCACCTGAAATAGGTATAAATAGGTCATTATCAACCACCTGCTACTTAGACTATATTAAACATCCAAATACAGTATATCACTTCCCTCTACATATTGCAAATTATTTTCACCACACTTATTGAATCACATTATTTTTATTTTCTTATATTTTTCTTTGACATTTGCGTTATATAAATTATATTCATATCAAATAGGCATAAACAAATTATATATAATCATTTTAACAATATTTATGTATTCAATCGGTTGTAACCTCAGAGAAATGTTTATATATTATGTTCTTTATTTTTGTATCCCGCCTGGATATGGAGTGCGTGGGTCTGCTCCTGTGAACTGCTTCTGTGATATAGGCCGAGAGTGATGGAAGCGAGTAGGAGCAGGAGAGTTGAAGCACCTCGGTAGTGCATGTAACTTTAACACTTTTAATAGACACAAGTAAATATCAAATGCATACATAACTTTGGCTAGAATGAGCACGTAGGTGTGAAGCCATAGTCCATGTCTAATACTGTGAAGTTAGGATGACTGTTCTGTATAATCTCAATACTAACCAATACTCGTTGCTGTCCAAACTTTAACTGAACGTAACTAATAGAAAGTCTCAATTGCAAGCTAGCCCACTCGGTAGTAGAAGCGGTATTTCCAGGCCGGCTTCTCTTGATGAAATGGGCGGAAATCAAGACGGCACTCGTTGAGCTCCACAGCGTCGGCCAGAGGGCGCTGTGCTCGGCGTAGTTAGTCTTCTCTCGTAGTGTCAACTTACGAGAGAGTGTACTTATCGAAGCCACATTTATATTATTAAAAAGCATTAACAACTGTTTATCAAAAGATTGTAATATTGAGAAGTCTTTGCTGTTAGATTTAGAAGCATCCGACCCACCTTACATTTCTAGGTGGTGGGTTACTCTGTACTGTTAATGAAACGAAATAAAAATATACCCAGTGTAAAACGTTCGCCATTGCTTTTTGCGCACAGTATCTCTTATGATCAGTTTTCCGTCTTTTAGGTCTGTCCCTACTATTTTTCACGCCCCTAGTATTCCTTCATGCTCTACGTCAGATATCCACCAACGGGATAATGCTCCTGTCGGAGCATAAAACAGGCTAATATGTTCCTCTTTAAAAGACTGTGACAGAAAAGCGGGGAACCAGCTGCCTCAATCCTCATTCCTCCTTCCCCACCAAAAATTTTAGAATGCGAACATCTCGCGCTGCTGAAACACAGATCATTCTAAATTCTTTTACCCAGTATCTCTTCATACTCAGCATCTCCCCTCACTGCCATTGTCTATATTTGTCTCTCCACTATTGCCTCCTTTTTCTTCAATTATTTACAGTATATCACAATGTATATCATATCTCATCTTTCACTTACTCCTTTCGTGTTTCTTTCTCATGCCACTATCTACACCACAAAACAGTAGCGTAAAAATTCTAGGTAGTTTAACATACTTATTCCCTATAACCATGTGTTTAAAACTTCTGTCCAAAATTCGCCCTCCGTATACCTTTGTGTTTAAGTTCGCTCTAGTCTGGGAGAGTCGACACACCCCTCCTCCAAGGCTCTGTACGGTCTCCACTGATCTGTATTTTTCATTTCCGCTGTCTCCTCTCTCTTTTGTTCCTACTGCTTCTACCTCTCACTTCACTGCCATGCTTTCTCTCTCCCACCACCACCATCTCCCCCGCCTTTCTCTTCCATTTCCAATGTCTCCTTTCTGTTCTACCGTCTCTGTCTCTCTGTAACTCTGTTTCAGCATAAAAGAGCGCCGATATGTTCGAGTTCCAAAATTTTTGGTGAGGAAGGCGAAATGAAGGTTGAGGACGCTTTTTCCACACTTCTCTGTCAGTGTGCTTAAAAGAGGAGCGTATTTGCCTTTTTTCCTCCAACATGATCTTTGTTTCTCTGGTTCCCGTCTTTCCCTGCTACAGCAGTGTGTGTTGTTTATAGAAAACGAATTCTATAGGTCAGTAAAGCTTTGACAGTTTATGTATATACTTTGACACATTTAAGTACTTGGAAACACGTAAACAACAAATAAGTATTCATAATCTAAGGCACCACAAAATCGTTTGCTTTACATTTTTTTCTTGGTGCTCTGCTCATCTAACACAGTTAATGGAAGACACAAACTAATGATTTGTGTCTTAAAAGAGTAAAAATGTTATTAGAAACGTTTTATTGTATTTGCAATTACTACAGTTTTATATAGTTTTTGGCAATTATTTTAAGTTCTTTTCAGACATGTTAACACTCATTCTAGCCCATTTTTGTCCCTGCGGTCCCTTCGGACACATTTGTGTACGCATGAAGTGTCCATTATATAGAGACTGCGCGTCATGAAGTACTTTCGGTGAAAAAAATGTTGACTACAAACATAGTTTGGTGATATCAGAACCCTTGCGATGACCCTAAAAACCATTCGCTAGTGTTAATTATTTCAGTTAAAACCACATCTACGCCATAGATTGGATGTTATGTGCATAAGTGCAGTAATTTAAAACCTCTTGATCTCAGTAACTGACAATGACTTTGAAATAAAATTTCAAGTCTCCCCGAAATCATCATCGTAAGAACATATGATAGAAATTCCGACGATCTGCTATGAATAGAAATTATAGAAATGACCATCAACACACCACAGTTGGTTCTTTTGATACCCAGGAATCATGATTTTTCGGGGTTTTCTGAAGAACAGCCAATGACTAAATTCTGCGTTTACAATCCACCTAATGTTCACCCTGCACCACACCTAAGGCAAAAGAATCAACACATGTGCTCGCTTAACCTGCACTGAAGAACGTGTGTATTGTTTAAAGTACGATCCTGTACTGTAGTATAGCTACAGTATTCCCTTTCTTCCGATAGGTATACAAATAGACGCTATGGCAAGAGCTATCCAAAACATGTGACTCCCATGCCTGTGATGAATAGAACATGTCGTATGATCCCTGAAAAATCGCACTTTCGCGCGTGGCTTTTGGGAACGTATTGCTATCGTGCACTGTGGTGCAAGGACTGATAACGGTCGTAGAATATGTCACACTATCGTATTCTTTCACGTAGGAACGCTTTACATCCCTATCTTTTTTTATTGTTGTTTTTGTGGTCTTCAGTCCAGAAACTGGTTTGATGCAGCTCTCCATGCTACTCTATCCTGTACAAGCTTCTTCATCTACCAGTACCTACCGCAACCTACATCCTTCTGAATCTGCTTAGTGTATTCATCTCTTGGTCTCCCTCTACGATTTTTAACCTCCACGCTGCCCTCCAATACTAAACTGGTGATCCCTTGATGCCTCAGAATATGTTCTACCAACCGATCCCTTATTCTAGTCAAGTTGTGCCACAAACTTCTCTTCTCCCCAATCCTATTCAATACTTCCTCATTAGTTATGTGATCTACCCATCTAATCTTCAGCATTCTTCTGTAGCAACACATTTCAAAAGCTTCTATTCTCTTCTTGTCCAAACTATTTATCGTCCATGTTTCACTTCCATACATGGCTGCACTCCATACAAATACTTTCAGAAACGACTTCCTGACACTTAAATCTATACTCGATGTTAACAAATTTCTCTTCTTCAGAAACGCTTTCCTTGCCATTGCCAGTCTACATTTTATATCCTCTCTACTTCGACCATCATCAGTTATTTTGCTCCCCAAATAGCAAAACTCCTTTACTACTTTAAGTGTCTCATTTCCTAATCTAATTCTCTCAGCATCACGCGACTTAATTCTACTACATTCCATTATCCTCGTTTTGCTTTTGTTGATGTTCATCTTATATCCTCCTTTCAAGACACTATCCATTCCTTTCAACTGCTCTTCCAAGTCCTTTGCTGTCTCTGACAGAGTTACAGTGTCATCGGCGAACCTCAAAGTTTTTATTTCTTCTCCATGGATTTTTTATTGTATCTCCATTTAGTAACTTAAGTATGCAGTTAATTTTTAAAGTATTTCTAAATCGCTAGATTCCAATGATTATATTTCTTCTTTTTCCTCTTTGTCACTGAAGTGTTTTACCACTGTACGATACTGTGCTCCATATGTTCACCTTTTCCATTCCACATCAGTATTTAACACCAGCAAAACTCTTTTGTTTGGAGCCTTGTTTGTCTGCATGGTTGGACTTCTGCTATTTTTCTTGCTTCCATCCTAATGTGTAATCTTGCTTTCCAAACAGGATAGTTAATTGTGTGACTGTCCAACCGTTGCAAGTCGCTATTGTCCATCCTACAATTCTTCGCCATGTCTCCATTCCCTTTTTTGTGTGTCATTTCCGTAATAAACATGTTGTCTTTTCCATTCAATAGATAGCCTACATCTCCCTTACTTTCCACCAGAAGAGTCATCACCTCTAAAAGAATTCGTACAGGCGCGGAAAATAATGGGCCGGCCGCAGTGGCCGAGCGGTTCGTTGCTTCAGTCCGGAACCGCGCTGCTGCTACGCCGCAGGTTCGAACCCTGCCTCGGGCATGGATGTGTGTGATGTGCTTAGGTTAGTTAGGTTTAAGTAGTTCTAAGTCTAGAGGACTGATGACCTCAGATGTTGTCCTATAGTGCTTAGAGCCATTTGAACCATTTTTTGACAATTAGGGTTTAACGTCCCATCGACAACATGGTCATATGAGACGCTGAAAATGCTCGGGCAGAACAGGGAAATCACAAACAACCTAAATCTGTATGACTGGGAGTGGAACCGAACCTCGTCCCCTTAAATCGGAATGCATTGTGCTAGAAATTGAGCCTTCTCGTTTGGGAAACAAAATTTCTGGAAACTGGAAATTTGGTCCAAACTGCTGACGTCATCGCCCCTGAGCTTACACACTACTTATTCTAACTTAAACTAACGTACGCTAAGCTGAACACAAGACACGCATGCCCGATGGATGACGCGAAACTCCGACGTGGGGAGCCGCGTGAAACGTGACAACGCGCCTAAGGCCGCACGGCTAACACGCGCGGTCATAATTTCTGACTAGAGCCCGTACGCCCCATAATTTCATTTCTCCAAATGTTTCTACACTAGCTCCGTTTTCTTTCACATCATTTTGTTCCGCTTCCAGACCCAATGGTGGCAAACTGCAGCCCTGCCTTTCACCCTACTTAGCTCGAATTTGTGTTCCTTGATATGTCATTTCTATTGCTCTCTCTTGGTATTCGTATTTATTGCTGCTTACTGGTCTGTATGACTACCTGTCCCATATCACGTGGCAAGTAATTGACAATAGCCTGCGCACTAGTCATGCGCCTATTTGTCTGGTATGTAGTCTCACTGATTCAAATTAAAGCTGCTGCAGTTTCCCGATTTCTACCAAGAGGTTAAGTGGCTTTCTCTCGTCTGTAACGCAAATATCGGAACCAGAAATTCCTTCCCAAACATTCCCATACGTATTGTATTGTATTGTATGTTAACCGGGGACCTAGAAACGACGGAGAGGCTCCGTCCCCGCCGCAGCCGCAGTGGTCCACAACCCCACGACGACTACCGCAGTCCACTTCACCCCTCCGCCGCCCCACACTAACCCAGGGTTATTGTGCGGTTCGGTCCCCGGTGGACTCCCCAGGGAACGTCTCACACCAGACGAGTGTAACCCCTATGTTTGCGAGGTAGAGTAATGGTGGTGAACGCGTACGTGGAGAACTTGTTTTCGCAGCAATCGCCGACATAGCGTAACTGAGGCGAAATAAGGCGAACCAGCCCGCATTCGCCGAGGCAGATGGAAAACCGCCTAAAAACCATCCACAGACTGGCCTGTTCACCGGTCCTCGACACAAATCCACCGGGCGAATGCGTGCCGGGAACCAGGCGCTCCTTCCCGCCCGGAAAGCCGTGCGTTAGACAGCATGGCCAACCGGGCGGGCCTTCCAATACGTACAATCAACTTTGTGGGAGGGCAACCACTCTTCAGATATTGTGACTAACAACAGAAAATATTCGAGACTCATTAACCATTCAAATCATCATAACAATTATAACAAAAAAGGCAAGAATAATGAGGTGTTTATCTTCTTCGTTTTCGTCTTTGGTATCTTGGCTTTCCACCTTCTAGCATATCGCAACCCCCCACGACCTGCTTACACCACATCGGCCGGTTGGCAGTACGCGGCAGTACGCACATCATACAGCTTTTGAGTTTTCTTACATCGGTTTTACACAGCTGGCGTTTACCTGATCCTGTACTATATTCTACGCCGTGTTATCCGGCCCGGCTCATTCAGTAATTAAGCTTCGTACATCTTGACAAGAATGTTTGGGTGTACTGAATTTTATTAGCACAGCCCACCAACGTGGTTTGACTGTAAACGTCGATAACTTCCAGTGCACACTCCGCTGTAGAGTGGAAAATTTCATTCTAGAAACAACGCCCAGGCTGTGGCTAAGCCATGTCTCTACAATATCCGTTCTTTCAGGAGTGCTAGTTTTGAAAGGTTTGCAGGAGAGCTTCTGTAAAGTTTGGAAGGTAGGAGACGAGGTACTGGTGGAATTAAAGCTGTGAGGACGGGGCGTGAGTCGTGCTGGGGTAGCACAGTTGGTAGAGCACTTGCCCGCGAAAGTCGAAAGTCCCGAATTCGAGTCTCGGTCCGGCACACAGTTTTAATCTGCCAGGAAGTTTCATATCAGCGCACACTCCGCTGCAGAGTAAAAATTTCATTCTAGAAACAACCCCCAGGCTGTGGCTAAGCCATGTCTCTGCAAATTCTGTTCTTTCAGGAGTGCTAGTTCTGCAAGGTTCGCAGGAGAGCTTCTGTAAAGTTTGGAAGGTAGGAGACGTGGTACTGGCGGAATTAAAGCTATGAGGACGGTGCGTGAGTCGTGCTTGGGTATCTCAGTCGGTAGAGCACTTGCCCGCGAAAGGCAAAGGTGCCGAGTTCGAGTCTTGGTCCGGCACACAGTTTTAATCTGCCAGGAAGTTTCTTAACTTCCAGAATGCTGGGACTCTCCACCTACATTATGAAAAAATAACACGTATAAACCTTAAGACCCCCCCCATGAACCATGGACCTTGCCGTTGGTGGGGAGGCTTGCGTGCCTCAGCGATACAGATAGCCGTACCGTAGGTGCAACCACAACGGAGGGGTATCTGTTGAGAGGCCAGACAAACGTGTGGTTCCTGAAGAGGGGCAGCAGCCTTTTCAGTAGTTGCAAGGGCAACAGTCTGGATGATTGACTGATCTGGCCTTGTAACAATAACCAAAACGGCCTTGCTGTGCTGGTACTGCGAACGGCTGAAAGCAAGGGGAAACTACAGCCGTAATTTTTCCCGAGGGCATGCAGCTTTACTGTATGATTACATGATGATGGCGTCCTCTTGGGTAAAATATTCCGGAGGTAAAATAGTCCCCCATTCGGATCTCCGGGCGGGGACTACTCAAGAGGATGTCGTTATCAGGAGAAAGAAAACTGGCATTCTACGGATCGGAGCATGGAATGTCAGATCCCTTAATCGGGCAGGTAGGTTAGAAAATTTAAAAAGGGAAATGGATAGGTTGAAGTTAGATATAGTGGGAATTAGTGAAGTTCGGTGGCAGGAGGAACAAGACTTCTGGTCAGGTGACTACAGGGTTATAAACACAAAATCAAAAAGGGGTAATGCAGGTGTAGGTTTAATAATGAATAGGAAAATAGGAATGCGGGTAAGCTACTACAAACAGCATAGTGAACGCATTATTGTGGCCAAGATAGATACGAAGCCCACACCTACTACAGTAGTACAAGTTTATATGCCAACTAGCTCTGCGGATGACGAAGAAATTGAAGAAATGTATGATGAAATAAAAGAAATTATTCAGATTGTGAAGGGAGAAGAAAATTTAATAGTCATGGGTGACTGGAATTCGAGTGTAGGAAAAGGGAGAGAAGGAAACATAGTAGGTGAATATGGATTGGGGGACAGAAATGAAAGAGGAAGCCGCCTGGTAGAATTTTGCACAGAGCACAACATAATAATAACTAACACTTGGTTTAAGAATCATGAAAGAAGGTTGTATACATGGAAGAACCCTGGAGATACTAAAAGGTATCAGATAGATTATATAATGGTAAGACAGAGATTTAGGAACCAGGTTCTAAATTGTAAGACATTTCCAGGGGCAGATGTGGACTCTGACCACAATCTATTGGTTATGACCTGTAGATTAAAACTGAAGAAACTGCAAAAAGGTGGGAATTTAAGGAGATGGGACCTGGATAAACTAAAAGAACCAGAGGTTGTACAGAGATTCAGGGAGAGCATAAGGGAGCAATTGACAGGAATGGGGGAAATAAATACAGTAGAAGAAGAATGGGTAGCTTTGAGGGATGAAGTAGTGAAGGCAGCAGAGGATCAAGTAGGTAAAAAGACGAGGGCTAGTAGAAATCCTTGGGTAACAGAAGAAATATTGAATTTAATTGATGAAAGGAGAAAATACAAAAATGCAGTAAGTGAAACAGGCAAAAAGGAATACAAACGTCTCAAAAATGAGATCGACAGGAAGTGCAAAATGGCTAAGCAGGGATGGCTAGAGGACAAATGTAAGGATGTAGAGGCCTATCTGACTAGGGGTAAGATAGATACCGCCTACAGGAAAATTAAAGAGACCTTTGGAGATAAGAGAACGACTTGTATGAATATCAAGGGCTCAGATGGAAACCCAGTTCTAAGCAAAGAAGGGAAAGCAGAAAGGTGGAAGGAGTATATAGAGGGTCTATACAAGGGTGATGTACTTGAGGACAATATTATGGAAATGGAAGAGGATGTAGATGAAGATGAAATGGGAGATACGATACTGCGTGAAGAGTTTGACAGAGCACTGAAAGACCTGAGTCGAAACAAGGCCCCCGGAGTAGACAATATTCCATTGGAACTACTGACGGCCGTGGGAGAGCCAGTCCTGACAAAACTCTACCATCTGGTGAGCAAGATGTATGAAACAGGCGAAATACCCTCAGACTTCAAGAAGAATATAATAATTCCAATCCCAAAGAAAGCAGGTGTTGACAGATGTGAAAATTACCGAACTATCAGCTTAATAAGTCACAGCTGCAAAATACTAACACGAATTCTTTACAGACGAATGGAAAAACTAGTAGAAGCCAACCTCGGGGAAGATCAGTTTGGATTCCGTAGAAACACTGGAACACGTGAGGCAATACTGACCTTACGACTTATCTTAGAAGAAAGATTAAGGAAAGGCAAACCTACGTTTCTAGCATTTGTAGACTTAGAGAAAGCTTTTGACAATGTTGACTGGAATACTCTCTTTCAAATTCTAATGGTGGCAGGGGTAAAATACAGGGAGCGAAAGGCTATTTACAATTTGTACAGAAACCAGATGGCAGTTATAAGAGTCGAGGGACATGAAAGGGAAGCAGTGGTTGGGAAGGGAGTAAGACAGGGTTGTAGCCTGTCCCCGATGTTGTTCAATCTGTATATTGAGCAAGCAGTAAAGGAAACAAAAGAAAAATTCGGAGTAGGTATTAAAATTCATGGAGAAGAAATAAAAACTTTGAGGTTCGCCGATGACATTGTAATTCTGTCAGAGACAGCAAAGGACTTGGAAGAGCAGTTGAATGGAATGGACAGTGTCTTGAAAGGAGGATATAAGATGAACATCAACAAAAGCAAAACAAGGATAATGGAATGTAGTCTAATTAAGTCGGGTGATGCAGAGGGAATTAGATTAGGAAATGAGGCACTTAAAGTAGTAAAGGAGTTTTGCTATTTGGGGAGCAAAATAACTGATGATGGTCGAAGTAGAGAGGATATAAAATGTAGACTGGCAATGGCAAGGAAAGCGTTTCTGAAAAAGAGAAATTTGTTAACATCCAGTATTGATTTAAGTGTCAGGAAGTCATTTCTGAAAGTATTTGTATGGAGTGTAGCCATGTATGGAAGTGAAACATGGACGATAAATAGTTTGGACAAGAAGAGAATAGAAGCTTTCGAAATGTGGTGCTACAGAAGAATGCTGAAGATTAGATGGGTAGATCACATAACTAATGAGGAAGTATTGAATAGGATTGGGGAGAAGAGAAGTTTGTGGCACAACTTGACCAGAAGAAGGGATCGGTTGGTAGGACATGTTCTGAGGCATCAAGGGATCACCAATTTAGTATTGGAGGGCAGCGTGGAGGGTAAAAATCGTAGGGGAAGACCAAGAGATGACTACACTAAGCAGATTCAGAAGGATGTAGGTTGCAGTAGGTACTGGGAGATGAAAAAGCTTGCACAGGATAGAGTAGCATGGAGAGCTGCATCAAACCAGTCTCAGGACTGAAGACCACAACAACAACAACAAACCTTAAGATGCGTCTATACTGACGTGAAACTGGTAGTTACGAATAAAGCACCTTCATACGGTTATGCAACTTTTGGAAATACCTTGTCGCTCTTGGCTTTTTCATTGTTATAATTTTTGTGATAATTTCAATAGTTAATGAGTGTTTGGTATTTTTATTGTTATCCACAATTTCCATACGTGTTACCTTCACTGTGATTTCCAGCTGGTGCCACAGTTTGGGAATACCGTAGACCGGGGACCGACCCACATCTCGCTGGAGCCTCCTTACATCGGCGGACCCTGGAGTGGCTAGCTCCATGGAGCGCCGTCGGGTCGCGCAGCGTCGCGGCTCTCCATTTCCTGGACAGTAAACAGCGGCCTACCGCGCGGTGTCCGGCGTGGCCACGCACCGAGAAATGACTACCCCTCCCCTCCCCAGCCCGCCGTTCCCAGCTAAACATTTATTTGGCAGGGTCCGACCCGTGCCGTAATCCCCGCAATTTCCGCCGCCTCCTGCTCCGAAAGGCACCGATGCTGTTACGCCAGCACCAGCTACGCTCATCTATTTTTCTTTTCCATTTTTTTGTCTTTCCTTTTTTTGCGCTGACCTGGCGACGTCCATCCTTTCCGGTCCGCGTACCAGAACTGAACGTTCAGCGATGCGTGTTTATTCTGTATTACTCCTCTCGCAAAGAACCGCTGTACATTTCCCTTAAATAAATGGAATTCGGATGTGCTACATCAGAATACTGCAGTAGGCTTCTGAATTAATTACGATGAAATTCACTGAATTAAGTTAAGAGGAACTTTTTTGTGATCTGGTCTGACTCAAACCAGGCCAGTCATTGCCGCGAATCACGTGATGGAAACCAAGGTTGAGTTAAGGGTGCTTTCGTGATGCAAACTCGCAGATCGCACATTGCTGACATGAGACGGTGATGGTGAAACAAACGCAATAAGTCTTGCTGGTAAGGTCAACCACAATTAAAGAACTTTAAAGCAGTAAAATACAGATGTTAAAATGGTTAGAACTGATGCACATATAGCTGTTCGAAAGTTCGTTCATCCAGTATAGTTGTACTTAGTGAAGTCCTTGTACACTAGGACTATCGGCTTCCCTACATCTTTGGCTGCATCGTCTGGTGCATCTCTGTATAAAAATTATAACAGCTAATAAGTACTTACGTAATCGGAATAAATTATTTGTGGATTGAGTAATTAAAAAAAAAAATGAAATTGGTCATGGATTCACCAGCGTACCAGTATGCTTAATATTAAACGTAAAGTGGTTGCATTACGAGCCTTTATAAGAAGCTCGTTTTGCCTATCGATTTTAACATACAGTATATGACGTATTGGTCTGCCCCTCGTGGTCTCGCGGTAGCGTTCTCGCTTCCCGAGCACGGGGTCCCGGGTTCGATCCCGGGCGGGGTGAGGGATTTTTCCTGCTTCGAGATGACTGGGTGTTGTTGTGTCGTCTTCATCATCATCATCATCATCATTCATCCCGATTACGGTCGGAGGAAGGTAACGAAAAACCACCTCCATTAGGACATTGCCTAGTAAGGCGGTGCGGGTCTCCCGCATCGTTCCCCTACGCTCTGTAAAGAAGCATGGGACTTCATTTCCATTTTTCCATATGACGTATTGAGGCCTTACGTTGCTTTTATCTGTAGCTGTTGTAGGTTATGGCTGACAAGCTGTAATGGTCAACGATGACCCACAGTACCCTCAACACCTGTGAAAATTAGAACTAGTGTGACCACCTTTGGTGTGTTTAGTGCCGGCAGCAATGCCTAAAAAGGAGATGAAACTGACTTCCGTTTGGGTAAAAACATAAAATTTATTCATCCGAAAATTAATTAAACTAACCACAAAACAAATACAGTTGAATATCAAATGTACAGATGTCGTGTGCAACAAGAGCATTGTTGTTATTTGTAAATGTTTCATCTAGATAACGTGAGTGAACCTATAACAAAACTTCTGCAGTAAGCTGGTAACTATTGTGGATAATGTCCTCTCCGAGACGTGGCCATGGTTAATATAGCAACCAGCATAAACGTACGGAACTGAACCTACACTCATGCTCATTAATTAAGGATAATGCTGATACATGGTGAAACAACTCTCTGGTGGGCGATTTGCGGGTTTAAATCACGTCGGGGTATGACCATGCGGTGCATTTGACCTGCGGTCGTCGCACGGTGGCGCTGGCAGCAATCACATACGCCAAGGTGTGTTGGTGAATGTCAAAGTACGGTGCAGCCAGTAAGTGTGCAGACGTTTTCAGATATGCTAATGGTGACTGTGTGTTGAAAATGGCTCAAAGAACACATATTGATGACGTTATGTCGATTAAAATACCAGGACGACTGTAGGATGGTCAAACACAGCACCGTGCGGTTAAAGGCGCTTTAGTCCAGAACCGCGTGACCGCTACGGTCGCAGGTTCGAATCCTGCTTCGGGCATGGATGTGTGTGATGTCCTTAGGTTAGTTAGGTTTAAGTAGTTCTAAGTTCTAGGGGACTGATGACTACAGAAGTTAAGTCCGATAGTGCTCAGAGCCATTTGAGCCATCAAACACAGCAGGTCGTAGCACGGGCCCTTTCTGTACCACAAAGTGTGATCTAACGATTCCAGCAGACAGTAAACATGTCCAGGCGCTACAGTACGGGACGTCCACAGTGTACAACACCACATGAAGATCGATACCTCACCATCAGTGCCCGCAGACGGCGACGGAGTACTGCAGGTAGCCCTGCTCGGGACCTTACCTTAGCCGCTGTAACAGTTGTCTCCAGATACACAGTCTACAGACGACTTAACAGACATGGTTTATTCGCGCAGAGACTTGCACGGTGCTTTCCACTGACCCCCGGTCACAGGAGAACCCGTACATGGTCATTGGAACAGTGATCCCAGATTATATTCACGGAGGAGCCCAGGTATAGTCTGAACAGTGATTCTCGCCGGGTTTCCAATCTGGCGTGAAGCAGGAACCAGATACCAACCCCTTAATGTCACTGAAAAAGACCTGTATGGAGGTCGTGGTTTGATGGTGTGGAGTGGGATTATGATTGGTGCACGTACACCCCTGCATGTCTTTGACAGAGGAACTGTAACAGGTCAGGTGTATCGGGATGTCATTTTGCATCAGTATGTCTGCCTTTTCAGGGATGAAGTGGGTCCCACCTTCCTCCTGATGGATGATAACGCACGGCCCCACCGAGCTCCCATCGTGGAGGAGTACCTTGAAACAGAAGATATCAGGCGAATGGAGTGGCCTGCCTGTTCTCCAGACCTAAACCCTATCGAGCACGTGTGGGATGCTCTCGGTCGACGTATCGCTGCACGTCTTCGAATCCCTGCGACAGTTCAGGAACTACGGCAGGCACTATTGCAAGAATGGGAGGTTATAGCACAGCAGCTGCTGGACCAACAACCCGTCGTGCGGCCTGTGTACGTCTGCATGGTGATCATATCCCATATTGATGTCGGGGTACATGCGCAGGAAACAGTGTCGTTTTGTAGCACATGTGTTTCAGGACGGTTTTCTCAACTTATCACCAATACCGCGGACTTACAGATCTGTGTAGTGTGTGTTCCCTATGTGCCTATGCTATTAGCGCCAGTTTTGTGTAGTGCCACGTTGTGTGGCACCACATTCTGCAGTTATCCTTAATTTATTAGCATGAGTGAACTTATCGCCGGTTCTATAGTGAGAGTCGGTTACAAGTCCTCCATTGGTGAAAATAGTTGCGACGGCTGTCCCGTAATATCAGACCATGTCGAATTAGTGCGCTGTCGCGTAGTCGCAGAGTCGTCTATCGGCTTGATAGTTGAGCAGACTGGACATCGGTCTGGGAGGCCGCTGCGTGCAACGCGCTGACGCTGACGCTGTACAAACGGCCCTTGCCCTTGGCCCGAGGTGTAAGAGTTTAGACTTATTACAGTCCTTCCTCCTGTTCCTGGCGATGCGATGGTGATGTGGCCTCACTGTGTGGTGTGTCCTCTCGTTGTCCGGTGTCTGTCATGTCCTGGCTACTAGCATGCAGGCATAGTAGTGGACTTCGGTGTTTTACGTCTTCTTCGTCTCGCGAGAGACGTTCTGCAGCGCTGTCTGTAGGGCTGCAGACAGCTTGCTCGTGCCGTTGCGAACCTCGTTCTTCAGCCGCACGACTGCGTCGCCTAGGATGTATCCCCAGTCGCTCGGCGTGAAGACCGGTTCGCGTTGATGGTGTTGAGATCTTTCTTGGTGACGAACTCGAGCAGAATTGCCCGATGCCCGCCACGTATCTCAATCGGCCTGTGCGGAAGCGACGGCTTCCGTACCCCTTCCGCCTGGGCGAAGAGATACGTGTTCTTTTGGGCGTTGAAGCGTCCATCCCGTACCATGGTGGCAATCTTCTTCAGCACGTCTGGCATGTTCGTGCTGTCCGGAAAGGGTATGATGTCCGTGCGAAGATTGCCATCCTCTTCTTGCTTCCCCTTCTGTGTTGCCTTCCCGCCTGCAGTTGGGGAAGGAGAGGACGGTGCCACGTCCATGGGCGTCTCCCCGGTCTCCTGTATTGCTACAGGTTCCGGGGCGACGTCCGTTTTGCGCGGACACATCCGTCTGCGTAGACAAATCCGTTTGCGTGGACACATCCACCTCAACTTGTCGTACCACCGTGGGGGTGGCAATTGGAGCGGGTGTCTTCTTTTGCGTCAGCCGGATTTCTTCCCGCAACTCTTGCAGCTGCCGATGGAGACCGACGACTTCCTTCTGCATTGCCGCTCTCTCTGCCGCCATCGCGGCTTCGAGGGCGGCCACGGCGTCGTCGGTGGCGGCGCTGGGCGGGATTGCGGCCGCCCCGTTTTCCCCCTTGTGCGGGGGTGGCGGGACGGCTGCCTCTTCTTAATGGACCGCTTTCTTGGCGGTTATTGGCGTCCGCTGCTTCAGATACGCGCAGCTGCGTGCGTTTGCGGCGTGCGCGCCGCCACAGTTAACGCACGTTGGCGCGACGTGCGGTGGCTTGTCGCAGTCGCGTGTATCAATTGCCTTTGCACATTTCAGACACGCGACTGCGTCCCCACACATCCTCGCGACGTGTCCCATCTTCTGGCAGCGGTAGCACTGCCTCTTGTGCTGCGGTCGGCTGCGCTTCTTCTTGTTGCTGCCGCGGCCGTCACCTGCCAGCGTGAGCAGAAGCTTTGCCACAGCAGCATGTTTGCCTCCCTTTCCGCGTCCGGACATGGCGATGGGCTAGTGGCGTTGGCGTGCGCGAGCGAGCGACGGTAACGGTGTGAGCCGCAGCGAGTCGAGCAGCGGAGTGTGCGTCGCGTGTGCAACGCGCTGAAGGGTTGTGGCGACGACGCGAACAGTTAAACCCAGTTTCCCGTATTACTCCACCGACTAATTACCTAAGTAAATTAAGCACAGTATAATTAAAGCAAGTAAACCTGCACAATAACTGATAACCAAAATGGCTGACCTATACATGTTTTTATACTGTACATCGAGGAAGCAATGATGGAAATAAAAGAAAGGTTCAGGAGTGGAATTAAAATACAAAGTGAAAGGATATCAATGATAAGATTCGCTGATGACATTGCTATCCTGAGTGAAAGTGAAGAAGAATTAAATGATCTGCTGAACGGAATGAGCAGTCTAATGAGTACACAGTATGGTTTGAGAGTAAATCGGAGAAAGACGAAGGTAATGAGAAGTAGTAGAAATGAGAACAGCGAGAAACTTTACATCAGGATTGATGGTCACGAAGTCAATGAAGTTAAGGAATTCTGCTACCTAGGCAGTAAAATAACCAATGACGGACGGAGCAAGGAGGACATCAAAAGCAGACTCGCTGTGGCAAAAAAGGCATTTCTGCCCAAGAAAAGTCTACTAATATCAAATACCGGCCTTAATTTGAGGAAGAAATTTCTGAGGATGTGCGTCTGGAGTACAGCATTGTATGGTAGTGAAACATGGACTGTGGGAAAACCGGAACAGAAGAGAATCGAAGCATTTGAGATGTGGTGCTATAGACGAATGTTGAAAATTAGGTGGACTGATAAGGTAAGGAATGAGGAGGTTCTACGCAGAATCGGAGAGGAAAGCAATATGTGGAAAACACTGATAAGGAGAAGGGACAGGATGATAGGACATCTGCTAAGACATGAGGGAATGACTTCCATGGTACTAGAGGGAGCTGTAGAGGGCAAAAACTGTAGAGGAAGACAGAGATTGGAATACGTCAAGCAAATAATTGAGGACGTATTTTGCAAGTGATACTCTGAGATGAAGAGGTTAGCACAGGAAAGGAATTCGTGGCGGGCCGCATCAAACCAGTCAGTAGACTGATGAAAAAGAAAACTGAAAATATAACCGTCATTGAAAAGTTTAGAAAGAAATTTATACAGATTGTAAGTAATCGTAGTTTGCTAATAATCCATTGCGTTTTAACTCCGATTGGCTGTTTAACGTATTGTCTGGTGATTGTGCCGTGGACTGTCTCATGCACAGTTCTTCCAGTGCGTAGAAAACGTTACTTTGCCCTCTTTACGTAGTATTTCTAAGTTATTTCAAAAATGGTTCAAATGGCTCTGAGCACTAAGGGACTTAACATCTGAGGTCATCAGTCCCCTAGGACTTAGAACTACTTAAACCTAACTAATCTAAGGACATCACACACATCCATGCCGGAGGCAGGATTCGAACATGCGACCGTAGCAGTCGCGCGGTTCCGAACTGAGCGCCTAGAACCGCTCGGCCACCGCGGCCTGCTTCTAAGTTAGTCTGAGGGCTTATAGTAGAATATTGGTGATTTCATAGGTGTATAGTTAATGCAGATCTGGAGCTGGTTGCGTTAAGATGTTCTTTGAATCATATATCAAACACCTCTACCCGTTCGCTCTTGTTGAACAATCGTTACACGTAGTAGAGTAAATTCCTACTAGCTGCTTGTTCGCTGTGTCTGTATCTGGTTGGTTGGTTGGTTGGTTTGGGGAAGGAGACCAGACAGCGTGGTCATCGGTCTCATCGGATTAGGGAAGGATTGGGAAGGAAGTCGGCCGTGCCCTTTCAGAGGAACCATCCCGGCATTTGCCTGGAGTGATTTAGGGAAATCACGGAAAACCTAAATCAGGATGGCCGGACGCGGGATTGAACCGTCGTCCTTCCGAATGCGAGTCCAGTGTTTAACCACTGCGCCACCCGCTCGGTGTCTGTCTGTATCTGGTTCCTACATTCTGTGAAAAGAAAGAACCTGGAGCTACGTTGCTCTTTTCTAAGTGCTTAACAATCTTTTCAGAGGAGTAGCCGTAGCATGGAAAACGATGAAAATTCTCGTTATTTTTTTCATGTTCTATCATTGTTGATGTAGCTGAAAAACCTTATCGGACGAAGTATTCTTCTTGTTCGCGATTTCTATAGAGAAATCATTTGTAAGTGCGATAACTTGTGTCATCTTATATTCATGATCAAATGCATGGGTTGGTAAGGGGACAGTAGGAAGGCGCTGTAGCAGTGACCGAAAAACTGCCTTCTCATATTTTAAGGGGTGATTTTTTTAAAAAAGAAAAGTGAATAACCATGTCCGTGGTTAAGGGTGTGGGCTGGGTTTGAAATCAGACATGATGCTTTCAAAGAAATCAACGTTTCATTAGTCTTAAGTCACGAAATGCCTATGCGTGGTGGTCTCTTGCCTTGAGTCCTCCCTACTGCGACGAAAGGTGGACGGTACATATTTATCTACGCGCCTCGCATATCTACTCCCTCATGGAGTCTTCTACATGGAGCCTTCTACTCATAACGTTCTATAGTATCACGCATCACGCTGCTGGTAGCTGCAGGTCAGTTGGACGGGGGGAAGGAGGGGAGGGGGAAGTTACTAACTGCTCTCATTCTCAAATCCTACTTGAATATAGAGGGAGTAGTTTGCGCACACACACAATTTCTAACTTTAAAGCTTGACTTTTAGTGTTAAACCTTTGATGTGAGATTATGTCTCTTAGTGATAAAACAAGACATGATTTTAAATTCTTTAATTCGGTCAGTAATTGTATGAAAGAATGAAAAACCAATTTTTGTTGCCCCTAAAAGCCGTTACATAGACAATTGGCAACAGGCAATCGGAACGAGGTACCTGGGTGACCGTTTTAGTCATTTAGCAATATACATATTATCATGAATTATTATCCCTAGGTAAACGGACCGAAGCACACCGATGCACTCGCTGTAGCGAGTTGCGTACGAATATTTGACTTCAGCGTGTAACACTCATTACACCTTTCCAAATCTGCAATACGTCTGGATATTGTATGGATTCCACTTTGCTTAAGTTATATTGTTGATATTTGGCCTAAGTTTTCTTGGGGAATCAATAGCAGAGTGTTCTTCTAAAATTTACCTTTGTGTCATTGCGACAATGAAGCTACTTACAAAAATTTTCGGATCCATTTCGTAAAGAGGAAGACGGGTGAACCGAGGATATAGGTACAGATACGGGCTTAGTGTTGACGGATATTCAATGAGTTGTCAGTTCCACAGCCTTAGGCGCTAGAGCAGCTACGAACCTGTCGAAGTTTCAGAATGGTTCAAATGGGACTTAACATCTGAGGTCATCAGTCCCCTAGAACTTAGAGCTACTTATTCCTACCTAAGTACATCACACACATCCATGCCCGAGGCAGGATTCGAACCTGCGACCGTAGCGGTCGCGCGATTCCAGACTGAAGCGCCTAGAACCGCTCGGCCGCATCGACCAGCTGTCGAAGTTTCACACAAGTACATTTGTAGCGTACTCACCTAAGATGTATGGATTGTACCCAGAGTGTTGCCGAACTAGGTGGTGTTAAAGGGATATTACGCCATTTTATTCACACACCTCTTAATGTAGCACCCCGACCTGCACTCACCTTCCAGCGATCACGCCATAAGTAGGCACGAAAAAGTATAGATGAAGATGCATTTTACTCCCTCGGATCACGTTCAGATTTCGTCGAATGAGTTTAAACGGTCCCCGGTGGTTCCAAACTGTACACAAAAGTAAAACTTGCGGTCACGCTGCCCTCCAAAACGCTCAGATTTCCTTTAATGGAGATGATGCCCTACAATGCATTTAGAGAAGGGCTGAAACGTCCGAGGGTGTCACGAGTGTCAAAGTTTGTCAAGAACGTCGTTATGTTTCTCGTCGCACAGCGAAATGCCAATTTCAACCGCGAAATGTATAGGAATCAATTCTCCAGGGAAAGGTTTCCATTGATCCCCTTTATGGCGTCCCATGAGGCCTTTTCGTGCCGATTCGGAGCGGTGGTGTGTATACGTTTTCATCGGCCGCTCATAAGAAAACCATGGAATTTGAATACTGGGCGTTGCGATTCTGATCTACATGGCAGATGTTTCGAAGAAAGCGGCGAAACGTGGGTAAGAGGGACTGTGATGCCCTTCCCGTCGTGTCACATGTCCACGATGGCGTTTGACAAACTTTTGGTGAAGTTTGGTACCAATATGACACGCTACATATGCTTCTGAACTGTGGCCTTTTTTTTCACATGTGTCAACACCTCCCTGTTTCAAAAGTAGTCTAACCCGAGGGTGACGTCATGGGGCGAAATGATTTCCCACTTTTGAGCCAAGTTTCAAACTTGTGCGTCGCAATGGATGCGAATTACGAGCTTTAGAGAAACTGATCCTTTAATTCTGCTGCGCAGTGTAGTTTGCTGGGTGGCAGACTGCGTGATACTGGCGTAAACCATTTTGTTTCCTCTTCAAAGTCGCTAACGAAACAGTGCTCCCTCAGCCATGTACTTACAGAGATCGTGAACGCGAGCAAAGAGAAGGGTTAATTTTAATTAGCGTAATTGATAGATACTTCTACTTACCAGGTGCAGAAGTATGAAACCAGAATTTTGTTGCCATAATTACGCCCCTATTGTTTGAAACTGGTAAACAATATTTTAATCGAAATAATCTCCAGTGCTACTTATACATTTCTCCGGCAGGCTATGAATGCCACTCCAAATAACAGTTCTTTTGAAGTGAACCAGTCAACGAGTCATTTTCGTACATTTTCATACGAATTGAAGCGTTGTTCAGCGAGAGCGCTTCCCAGTGATGCAAATACATGATAATCGGACGCAGCCAAGTCTGTAGAATAAGTCGCGTGACCTAGTATTTATCAACTGAACGCCTCGATCGTTTCTCTGATCCGTTTTGATGTATGTGACGGGGCGTTATCACGGAGCAATGTGACTTTGCGTTGGATTTTCCTTATTCCGGTCGTTTTTCACGTAATGCTCGATTTAAATCCATTATTTGCTGTTGGTAGCGATCACTGTTAACGGTTTCACCAAGTTTTAGCAGCTCATAATAGATGACACCTTTCTGATTCCACCAAACACAGAGCGTTGTCTTCTTTCCAAAGCGATTTGGTCTTACAATGGATTTCGATGGTTTGCCTGGATACACTCATTATTTACGACACTTAGGACTCTCAACACATATCCATTTTTCATCAACTGTAGCTATTCCACGGAGAAACGACTTTCTTTTGTATCTGCCGAGCAGTATTTCACAAGTGGTCATTGACTTTGCTTGCTGTCTTTCATTCCGTTCATGTGAAACCTGTTTTCCCACTCTACACCTTTCCCGTAGCTTTCAGCCGAAGAGAAAGGGCTTTGTGCGCCACATTCAATTGTTCCGCGAGTTCCTGTCGAGTTTGAGTACCATCTTTATCCAATGAGGTCTGCAATTCGTTGTCTTCGAACATTTTCAGTGGTTTCCCGCGTTCATCGTTTCTCACTTTAAAATTACCACTTTTGAATGTTTTGAACCACTCGAAACACTGTGTTTTCCCAAGATCATGTTCGCCTAAAGCTTACAGAAACATTCGATGCGACTCTGCAGCAGTTTTCTTCAAATGTTAAAGAAAACCTATACTGTCGGCAAATCGTATTTCGTAGGCACAAAACTTGACATGTTCAGCGATGTATGGCATTTGGATTACTGTGTGCCGCGCGGGATTAGCCGGGCGGTCTAAGGGCGCTGCAGTCATGGACTGTGCGGCTGGTCCCGGCGGAGGTTCGAGTCCTCCCTCGGGTGTGTATGTTTATCCTTAGGATAATTTAGGTTAAGTGGTGTGTAAGCTTAGGGACTGATAACCTTAGCTGTTAAGTCCCATAAGATTTCACACAGATTTGAACTTTTTTTTTTTTTTTTTTTTTTTGACATGTTGACATTCGTCATTAGCCTTTACAGGAAGCAGACGGCGCTGCAGACGCGGTCTCCCGGGCCCTACACTGACTACTAGCACAATCTGTAGGGAAATTCCGGTTTCATACTCCTACACCTGGTATTTTAAGCGAATTTAAAGTGATTTTCATTTTGATAATAAAAAAAACATACAAAATTGTAGTTCACTCGTTCCATCGTGCCTGATGCAAGGATGAAATTTATTTCTCGCCTTTTTCATGGCCCCTGTAGGATCTTCGAATGCTTCAGCAGGATTATACCATATTTCCTTTTCTTTGGAATTTGAGCGGCGGGTCTCTTTCATCCAGAAACACATATGGTATCTACATTGTTCTATAAGCGACATTACCATCTACATCTACATCTACATCCATACTCCGCAAGCCACCTGATGGTGTGTGGCGGAGGGTACTTTGAGTACCTCTATCGGTTCTCCCTTCTATTCAAGTCTCGTATTGTTCGTGGAAAGAAAGATTGTCGGTATGCCTCCGTGTGGGCTCTAATCGCTCTGATTTTATCCTCATGGTCTCTTCGTGAGATATACGTAGGAGGGAGCAATATACTGCTTGACTCCTCGGTGAAGGCATGTTCTCGAAATTTCAACAAAAGCCCGTACCGAGCTACTGAGCGTCTCTCCTGCAGTGTCTTCCACTGGATTTTATCATCTCCGCAACGCTTTCGCGATTACTAAATCCTGTAACGAAGCGCGCTGTTCTCCGTTGGATCTTCTCTATCTCTTCTATCAACCATATCTGGTACGGATACCACAATGGTGAGCAATATTCAAGCAGTGGGCGAACAAGTGTACAAGTGTACGTCCTTTGTTCTCGGTGCATTTCATTAGGATTCTTCCAATGAATCTCAGTCTGGCATCTGCTTTACCGATGATCAACTTTATATGATCATTCGATTTTAAATTACTCCTAATGCCTACTCCCAGATAATTTATGGAATTAACTGCTTCCAGTTGCTGACCTATATTGTAGCTAAATCATAAAGGATCTTTCTTTCTATGTATTCGCAGCACATTACACTTTTATACATTAACATTTAATTGCCATTCCCTGCACCATGCGTCAATTCGCTGCAGATCCTCCTGCATTTCAGTACAATTTCTATTGTTACAACCTCTCGGTGTACCACAGCATCATCCGCAAAACGCCTCAGTGAACTTCCGATGTTATTCACAAGGTCATGTATGTATATTGTGAATTGCAACGGTCCTACGACACTCCCCTGCGGCACACCGGAAATCACTCTTACTTCGGAAGACTTCTCTCCATTGAGAATGACTTGCTGCGTTCTTTTGTCTGGGAACCCTTCAATCCAATCACACAATTGGTCCGATAGTCCATATGCTCTTACTTTGTTCATTAAACGACTGTGGGGAACTGTATCAAACGCCTTGCGGAAGTTCTCTGCGGATCACTTCATTGCATACGGAACTCTTATCAATAAGAACACAAGTAGACAAGATAGCAGACGAAAGTTTTATGTCCTGCCACTGCTGAAGAGGAGACGACGCGAGCTTCCTTGCGAAAACATCCAGAGCAACACGAGCGAACACAAGCGAATGCGAACGGAACAGTGCCGAATGCTTACAAGCGCCTACCTTTTACACCAACCAGAGCGAATTCTCGTTCGTTGTTGCACGTTCGCTAGTGTTCGCTTCAGTGTAGAGGGGACCGGACGTGGTGTACGGACGCCAGTTTTGGGGCGTGCAGCTGGTGAATCCTCCAATCGCTGCCCTGAACCGAGGGAACGCCTCTATTGTCGGCTCCGATTGATTCGCCGGGCCGGGACCCCGCTGTTATTGCTGCTGAATTTTGCAGTCCGCCCGCCTGTTGCGCCGCCCGTTTCTAATTCAGCTGCGCGTCCAATTACGATTTTTGGTCACGGGCTCGCAATAAATGGGGTGGGGTTGCTCCAGCGCCGTGTCGCGTGAATCCCGGAGCACGCCCAGAATATTTATCGCCGCGCCCAACGACGTCATGCGCAACAGTTAATTACCTCAGATCGATCGGTACTGCTCGTTACCTTTATTTACCCATTTCTTTATTCCATTGCTCCATTTTTGTCCACTTGTTTTCCTACCCTTCTTGTTTGTCCAGCTAGTTTAGGCACTACTTTTCTTATTCGTCAGTAATCGCCCCTTCTTCATAGTGGACACGACAACCATAAATTAGTTGAATAGAGACGACGTTGTCCCACTCAGGCTTGCAATATAAGATTTCTTCATCATCGCATTATATGTACGAGGTCCGTTCAATAAGTAATGCCACACGTTTTAATTCTGCCAGTTTCGGTTGAAAAAATGTTGTGGGCAATGTGAGATATTTACCATTGATCCTCAGTAGTTTCATGGAGTTACGATCTACTTCAACATCTACATACATAATCCTCAAGCCATCATCCTGTGCGTAACGGAGGGTACCTTTCTGAAACCATGCTGATTCGTCAACGTAAGCAATTCGGTCTACAATATAATAAAAAATAAAATTGAGATATATGGAAATACACTACTGGCAATTAAAATTACTACACCACGAAGATGATGTGCTACAGACGCGAAATTTAACCTACAGGAAGAAGATGCTGTGATATGCAAATGATTAGCTTTTCAGAGCATTCACACAAGGTTGGCGCCGGTGGCGACACTTACGTGCTGACATGAAGAAAGGTTCTAACCGATTTCTCATACACAAACAGCAGTTGACCGGCCTTGCCTGGTGAAACGTTGTTGTGATGCCTCGTGTAAGGAGGAGAAATGCGTACCATCACGTTTCCGACTTTGATAAAGGTCGGATTGTAGCCTATCGCGATTGCGGTTTATCGTATCGCGACTTTACTGTTCGCGTTGGTCGATATCCAATGACTGTTAGCAGAATATGGAATCGGTGGGTGCAGGAGAGTAATACGGAACGCCGTGCTGGATAAACAACGGCCTCGTATCACTAGCAGTCGAGATGACAGGCATCTTATCCGCATGACTAACGGATCATGCAGCCAGGTTTCGATACCTGAGTCAACAGATTGGGACGTTTGCAAGAAAACAACCATCTGCACGAAAAGTTCGACGACGTTTGCAGCAGCATGGACTATCAGCTCGGAGACCATGGCTGCGGTTACCCTTGACGCTGCATCACAGACAGGAGCGTCTGCGATGGTGTAGTCAACGACGAACCTGGGTGCACGAATGGCAAAACGTCATTTTGCGGATGAATCCAGGTTCTGTTTACAGCGTCATGATGGTCGCATCCGTGTTTGGTGACATCGCGGTGAACGCACGTTAGAAGCGTGTATTCGTCATCGCCATACTGGCGTATCACCCGGTGTGATGGTTTGGGGTCCCATTGGTTACACGTCTCGGTCACCTCTTGTTCTCATTGACGGCACTTTGAACAGTGGACGTTACATTTCAGATGTGTTACGACCCGTACTCTGCCCTTCATTCGATTCCTGCGAAATCCTACATTTCAGCACGAAAATGCACGACCGCATGTTGCAGGTCCTGTACGGGCTTTTCTGCCCTGGCCAGCACATTCTCCAGATCCCTCACCAATTGAAAACGTCTGGTCAATTGTGGCCGAGCAACTGGATCGTCACAATACGCCAGTCACTACTCTTGATGAACTGTGGTATCGTGTTGAAGCTGCATGGGCAGCTGTACCTATACACGCCATCCAAGCTCTGTTTGACTCAATGCCCAGGCGTATGAAGGCCGTTATTACGGCCAGAGGTTGCTGTTCTGGGTACTGATTTCTCAGGATCTGTGAACCCATATAGCGTGAAAATCTAATCACATGTCAGCTGTAGTATAATATATTTGTCCAATGAATACCTGTTTATCATCTGAATTTCTTCTTGATATAGCAATTTTATTGACTAGTAGTGTAATTAGATTAATTATTGTCAGATAATGAAATAATAAAGAGGTGATCTGAAATTGGAATTATGATTACTGTCCCTTATGAAATTTTCCGGCGTGTCGGACAAGCAAAATGAGCTGAGCTATGCCTGTAAATGGGTAAAATATCTTTTCATATTTCCACATAAACGAAACAGTCTCTTTCTTGTTGCAAATTTATGCTTTTTAATTAATAATACTACGTCCGATCGCCGTATCCACTTACAAAATCTTGACTGTGTTCTTTATATTGTTGTAATCGGATCTTCGTTATAACTCCGAAGTACACAGTTGGGTCTCTGGATTTTCTATATATTGCAGTACTACGTGGAATAATGTCCCATACAACTTTTCGCTGGTAGAATAATACTAACTTCTTCCCTCGATGCTAATAAAAAATATAGACTTTTTACTTATTCTGATAACATAAAAGGCTACCGCCGAATACGCTCTAAAATAACGTGCGTGTACCTTCGTTCATTAACAGAGAGCGAAACCTTCCTCTCACCGAGGAACAGAATAAAACATCTTCTGTTTTTTAACATTTGAAAATCAAAAATACATGACGGTAGGGACAATCTCTACGCTGGGCTACCATTCCACATTTTCTCTTTGCCTTTGAATGAAACGAAAACATAAAAGCAAGAAATGTAAAATGTACGTCTTAGGTCTCTACGGACTTAATTACGAGTATACTCTAACTAAGAATATGTTTTAGAATTCTGCAGCAAAACCGATGTTAAGCGTAATGGTCTGTAAGTTCTCGTGTCCGTTCTTTTACTCAGTACGTTCTTGCTTTACTAAGTCATTTTTGCATAGTGACATTCATTATTTACAGAGACTGGAAGATATGGTAGAGTTCAAACGAGGGGAAGATTACCAGGGGCGTTCAGCAAACAACGCAATACTTTCTCCTTCCTTGTTCTTTTTGCGGTGGGATATCGCTTCAGCCTCGGTAGTTTCACAGAATTATCTCATTATGAGAGTATGAAGAGAGACCTGCTTTTAATTGTTAAAAACCATTCAAAAGCCGAGATCGCCCACAATATTTTTTTTATTCAAGGCAACCGATTTCAAAAGTCTTAGCTGTCATCTTCAGGTCTTCAACATTTTTTTGTAGTAAAACACGATCATTTTACACTGACCTCATGCACAAGATGTCAAGCGTTGAGTTTTACCCACTTGATACACGTTTGACATCTTGTGCATGAGGTCAGCGTAAAATGAACACGTTTTACTACAAAAAAATGTTGAAGACCTGAAGATGACAGTTAAGCCTGTTGAAACCGGGTGCCTTGAGTAAAAAAAAAAAAAAAAAAAAAAAAGTAAGTTTGTGTGATCCTGGCTTTGAAATGTTTTTTAACCCTTTCGTATCCCGCCTGGAAGGTGGTGCGTGGGTCTGCTCCTGTGATCTTCAAAATAGGCCGAATGAAGGAAGTAAGTAGGAGCAGGAGGCGTAAAGCACCTTGGTACTGCAAGTAAAGGAAAAGCACATTTAATAGAGAATATTAGTCAATGGCATGTACGTAACTTTTGGTAAAGGTGAGCACGTAGGTGCGAAGTTGTTGTTCGTGTATCACAGCTAACAGTTTCTAGTACATTACTGGCCATTAAAATTCCTACACCAAGAAGAAATGCAGATGATAAACGGGTATTCATTGGACAAATATATTATACTAGAGCTGATATGTGATTACATTTTCACGCAATTTGGGTGCATAGATCCTGAGAAATCAGTACCCAGAACAACCGCCTCTGGCCGTAATAACGGCCTTGATACGCCTGGGAATTCAGTCAAACAGAGCTTGGATGGCGTGTACAGGTACAGCTGCCCATGCAGCTTCAACACGATACCACAGTTCATCAAGAGTAGTGACTGGCGTATTGTGACGATCCAGTTGCTCGGCCACCATTGACCAGACGTTTTCAGTTTGTGAGAGACCTGGAGAATGTGTTGGCCAGGGCAGCAGTCGAACATTTTCTGTATTCAGAAAGGCCGGTACAGGACCTGCAACATGCGGTCGTGCAATATCCTGCTGAAATGTAGGATTTCGCAGGGATCGAATGAAGGGTAGAGCCACGGGTCGTAACACATCTGAAATGTAACGTCCACTGTTCAAAGTTCCGTCAATGCGAACAATAGGTGACCGAGACGTGTAACCAATGGCACCCCTTACCATCAAGCCGGATGATAGGCCAGTATGGCGATGACGAATACACGCTTCCAATGTGTGTTCAACGCGATGTCACCAAACGCGGATGCGACCATCACGATGCTGCAAACAGAACCTCGATTCATCCGAAAAAACGACGTTTTGCCATTCGTGCACCCAGGTTCGTCATTGAGTACACCATCGCAGGCGCTCCTGTCTGTGATGCAGCATCAAGGGTAATCGCAGCCATGGTCTCCGAGCTGATAGTCCATGCTGCTGCAAACGTCGTCGAACTGTTCGTGCAGATGGTTGTAGTCTTGCAAACGTCCCCATCTGTTGACTCAGGGATCGAGAGGTGGCTGCACGATCCGTTACAGCCATGCGGACAAGATGCCTGTCATCTCGACTGCTAGTGATACGAGGCCTTTGGGATCCAGCACGTCGTTCCGTATTATCCTCCTGAACCCACCGATTCCATATTCTGCTAACAGTCATTGGATCTCGACCAACGCGAGCAGCAATGTCGCGATACGATAAAGCGCAATCGCGATAGGCTACAAGCCGACCTTTATCAAAGTCAGAAACGTGATGGTAGGCACTTCTCCTCCTTACACGAGGCATCACAACAACGTTTCACCAGGCAAGGCCGGTCAACTGCTGTTTGCGTATGAGAAATCGGTTGGAAGCTTTCCTCATGTCAGCACGTTGTAGGTGTTGCCACCGGCGCCAACCTTGTGTGAATGCTCTGAAAAGCTAATGATTTGCATATCACAGCATCTTCTTCCTGTCGGTTAAATGTCGCATCTGTAGCACATCATCTTCGTGGTGTGGCTGTTTTAATGGCCAGTAGTGTAGTTGGACAAACTATCATTCACGTAACAAAGGCAGAGTCTGTAATGGCTAGCCCGCCTACGTAGTAGAAGCTAAGTTGCTTGGTCGTCTGCTCTTAATCAACTGGGGAGAAAAGCAGTGCGGCGCTCGTTGAGCTCCACAGCGTCGGCTAGAGGTCGCTGCGGTCGGCGTTGTTCATCCACTCTCGTAGTTCCAACTTATACGAGCGTGCACCTACGCTGTGGCATCGGAACTGTCGATTCCACAGACCCCGAAGTTTCATGAAGTCGCGATAGGTGACGGCGTTACACGTGGTCATCAACATGGCGTCTGTAACGGACGTGTTTTCCAAGCAGACAGGTGTCATTGAGTTTCTTTCGGCGGTAAACCAGAGCATCGCAAATACCTTTAGACACTCGTAGAATGTCTACCTAGCTCTGGCAGTGAACAAAAAGCGCCCGAAAGGAGGTCAGAAAATTTGTTTGACTGTTCTTCCTCATCCATCCTACAGCCCAGATCTCGCACATTCTGACTTCCATCTGTTTTTCCCAATGAAGGATACACTCCACGAGGATCGGTACGTGGACGATGGGAGGCCTATTGATGCAGCAAGACGGTGGCTTCGACACTGACCAGTAAAATGGTACCATTCGGACATAAATTTCCTCCTAGTGAGGTGGCGTTCAGTAAAGCATCTCGGAAGTACAAGATGAGTCAACAAAACGAGTGTTCCGCTAACTCTAAAATTCAGTCTCATTTCATCCTCTTCACATTTCGCTGCGTCTATCGCTTCGTTTCAACGGCTTCCATATCTGTTGTGTTCTCCGAATGTTACTGTCTAGCGTGTGTCCGAAGTGCTCAAGTTCAACATTTTGGGCAGTTTACATAGCAGCCGTGATAATAAACACACGAACATACCTGAGTTACATGTTTGTTTACATACGATACAGTAGTGCAGTCGTTTGTGGAATCTCTTCTCCTGACGGCGGGACTGTGGTCTGTGGCGCTGTTACCCTCGTACTATTTGATCAAGACCCATACATGGTACGTCACCGAAGAATTCTTAGAAGATTATGCACTGAAGAGCCAAAAAGATGGTACACCTGCCTAATATCATGTAGGGCCCCAAAGTACACGAAGAAGTGCCGCAACATGACGTGTCATGGACTCGACTATTGTCTGAAGTAGTGCTGGAGGGAACTGATACCATGAATCCTGTAGGGCTGTCCATAAACCCCCAAGAGTACGAGAGGGTGGAGATCTCTTGTGAATAACACACTGAAAGGCACCCCAGATATGCTCAATAATGTAGATGTCTGTGGAGTTTGGTGGCCATCGGAAATATTTAAACTCAGTAGATTGTACCTGGAGCCACTGTGTAGCAATTCTGGACGTGTGGGGTGTCGCATTGTCCTGCTAGAATTGCCCACGTCCGTCGGAACGGACAATGGACATGAATGGATGCAGGTGATCAGACAGTATCCCCACTTCATCGGTATCTCGTAGATGATGTGTCCCACCGCTCGTCCGCCGACTATAATACCACGTTCAAACTCACTTAAACCTTGATAACCTGCCATTTTAGCAGCAGAAACCGATCTAACAACTACGCCAGACGTCTTGTGTAGGCGTTGCCGACCACAGCGCCATATTCTGCCTGCTTACATATCTCTGAATAAGCATGCCTGTACCAGTTTATTTGGCTCTTCAGTGTATCAAATTCTACAGAAAAAATCATTTCCTTCCATTAGAAAAAGTTGCTGTGGTAATTCAGCGACTATAAACAATAAAACTTATTTGCGAACTTCAGAAAATTTGCCATTTTGTTTATGACTCTGCGAAAACCACACCGCGATAAATGCACTCGTACTGTAGGTATTTGGGATCGCCCGTTTTAGCTGCTTCGCCCCCGTGTATTACGGTCTCAGTGGTGTCCGTGTTATATGACTGCGCTAAACGAGATGATGCAGGCCTCATCTTCTTTGACTTACAGATCAAATGCGGTGCTGCGAGACAACTACTACGACATTTTGCCAATACAGGCTGCTCTCTGCCAACTTTTATAGCCAACGTCGTTACATAAAATTTTAACTGGAGTACACGTCACATCGTCACTTTGTTCGTGATTTTACTAAGTCGACCTTTATAAACAATGCTTTAACTGTCTGTTTAAATGTTTGGAGTGGGGTTATCTCTTTAGTTCCTGAGCTTTTGATTATTCACCGAATGCTTCTATACGAGTGTGTGTGTGTGTGTGTGTGTGTTTGTGTGTGTGTGTGTGTGTGTGTGTGTGTGTGTGTGTGCACGTGCGCGAACAAAGTAATATAAATGGATCGGTAGCTGTAAATTGTACTTTTCCATATTTACGTTATGTGTATTAGTTAAACTGAGGAAAGTAGTGTACACGAACCACTCGAGACCCAGGACCCCTAATACTAAAACCCTAAGCAAATTACCATGACCACCCTCCTCTGGATCGGTAGATTTCCAGTTCTTCCTGATTGGTGTGAGGTCTAAAATAGTATAACCGCTATTTGTTCTAAGATACAGTTCTGTGTTTTGAGTATATACCGAGTGGCTCTCTAATATCCATCAGATGCGTTTCTTCTATGATTTCTGCAGATACAGTCATTTTAACTTTAAAATTAGTCAAAAGTCGGGTTAACGTGTCTGCAGTTTCGGCTGTAATAAACTTTATTCTTAGAAATGATCTCCCTGTTGCTCTTTTTCTGACAAGGCCATGTGAAGAAACTGTCAAGATTTTTAATGTATGCCGGCCGCGGTGGTCTAGCGGTTCTAGGCGCGCAGTCCGGAACCGCGCGACTGCTACGGTGGCAGGTTCGAATCCTGCCTCGGGCATGGATGTGTGTGATGTCCTTAGGTTAGTTAGGTTTAAGTAGTTCTCAGTTCTAGGGGACTGATGACCACAGCAGTTAAGTCCCATAGTGCTCAGAGCCATTTGAACCATTTTTTAAAAATGTATTTAGGTGGCGACAACACAGACACAGACTGCTCGTCATGTGTTTTGCGCGACCTCCAGTTCAAGAGGGATCATTAATTTAGTCCCCACTACAAGTCTTATGCCTTAAAGAGTAATCTAGTCTACAGCATTATGAGTTGCAACAAAGGTAACAATGGAAGCAGAATACGAAGAATAATAGGTGTATCTACAGCGAATGTGTTAGGCCTGCGTAAAATTTAAACATGAACGTAAAATTTAACCGTCCTAGATTTAATAGCTTTACAGTAAATGAGTTTGATCCGCCAAGCAATCAACTAATTTGACCAATTTGGTTTTATAGATACATTTCTGAAACAGTTTTTTCTCTCTCTCTTCCAGGCTCGAACGCTCTGCCATGAAGTGACGGCCAACAAACCACTGCCTGGAGTCGACCAGTAGGTGAGTATAGGTTTCGCATGTTTTCCGAAACGTACCTAACATGTCAATAAATAACAAATGTTTCGCATTTCGATGCCAGAAAGACTACAGATATCTGAAGGAATGCTACGAAGTTGGAGTATTGCGAGAACTAAAATTTTCATTTGCTTATAAGCAATACTTTTTTCTTTGTGTAACACGATACTCGAGATGGCAATACTGGCTGTTTCGCCAAAGTATTTTATCTAATTTTTCAGTAGATATTAACACATTCGTGTTTTCATTGCGTAGAAGGGTCATAAATCAGATGCGAATAATTATAGGCCTATTTCGCTTACGTCAATCTGTTGTAGAATAATGGAACATGTTTTGTGTTCTCGTATTATGACGTTCTTAGATAATACAAATCTCCTTCATCATAACCAACATGGATTCCGCAAACAGAGATCATGTGAAACTCAGCTCGCCCTATTTGCCCAAGAAATTCACAGTGCCGTAGACACTGGCGAGCAGATTGATGCCGTATTCCTGGACTTCAGGAAGGCATTTGATACGGTTCCGCACTTACGTTTAGTGAAAAAAATACGAGCTTACGGAATATCGGACCAGGTTTGTGATTGGATTCAGGATTTCCTAGAAGAAAGAACACAACATGTCATTCTTAACGGTTCAAAATCTGCAGATGTAGAGGTAATTTCGGGAGTACCGCAGGGAAGCGTGATAGGACCTTTATTGTTTACAATATACATAAATGACTTAGTTGACAACATCGGTAGCTCCGTGAGGCTATTTGCAGATGACACGGTTGTCTACAAGAAAGTAGCAACATCAGAAGACTCGTACGTACTCCAGGAGGACCTGCAGAGGATTAATGCATGGTGCGACAGCTGGCAGCTTTCCCTAAACGTAGATAAATGTAATATAATGCGCATACATAGGGGCAGAAATCCATTCCAGTACGATTATGCCATAGGTGGTAAATCATTGGAAGCGGTAACGACCGTAAAATACTTAGGAGTTACTATCCGGAGCGATCTGAAGTGGAATGATCACATAAAACAAATAGTGGGAAAAGCAGGCGCCAGGTTGAGATTCATAGGAAGAATTCTAAGAAAATGTGACTCATCGACGAAAGAAGTAGCTTACAAAACGCTTGTTCGTCCGATTCTTGAGTATTGCTCATCAGTATGGGACCCTTACCAGGTTGGATTAATAGAAGAGATAGACATGATCCAGCGAAAAGCAGCGCGATTCGTCATGGGGACATTTAGTCAGCGCGAGAGCGTTACGGAGATGCTGAACAAGCTCCAGTGGCGGACACTTCAAGAAAGGCGCTACGCAATACGGAGAGGTTTATTATCGAAATTACGAGAGAGCACATTCCGGGAAGAGATGGGCAACATATTACTACCGCCCACATATATCTCGCGTAATGATCACAACGAAAAGATCCGAGAAATTAGAGCAAATATGGAGACTTACAAGCAGTCGTTCTTCCCACGCACAATTCGTGAATGGAACAGGGAAGGGGGGATCAGATAGTGGTACAATAAGTACCCTCCGCCACACACCGTAAGGTGGCTCGCGGAGTATAGATGTAGATGTAGATGGAGATGGACCAAAGAAATACAGCTCGTCTTGTGTTTCATACGAGCCCCAGAGTCGCAGAAACGCCATCTAGTTTCTTATTGCAAATAAAATTTTCTTTAAAGTGAATTTATGTATGACCATAACATAGAGGATTCCCATATTACTCTTGTATGATAATCGGTTTGTCAATATGCATCAACACGGGCTACAAGACACGAAGGCACTCCGCCTTCAGGCCACGAGTGGCCTACCGGGACCAGTCGACCGCCGTGTCATTCTCAGAGGAGGATGCGGATAGTAGAGGTGTGGGGTCAGCACACCGCTCTCCCGGTCGTTGTGATGGTATTCTTGACCGAAGCCGCTACTATTCGGTCGAGTAGCTCCTCAGTTGGCATCACGAGGCTGAGTGCACCCAGAAAAATGGCAACAGCGCATGGCGGCGTGGATGATCACCCATCCAAGTGCCGTCCACGCCCGACAGCGCTTAACGTCGGTGAACTTTCGGGAACCGGTGTATCCACTGCGGCAAGGCCGTTGCCACAAGACACGAAAAATACCCCGTATTTTAGTAGTGACCGAGTGGCGCTGCTACGTCGTCTACGCACCATCAGAAGGAATTTACGTTTCGAAACAAATTGCAGTACCCAACTGGAGGTAACAAACCTTTCGTTCGTTCCAGCTCCACTGATCGGCCGACAGATTGCTCCCCGCAAACTCAAATGCGTGATTAAATTTGTCGTGCAACGGATGATCTACTAAGAAAGGAAAAGGGCCTCGTAAATTAGTTGTGTTAGTCCTTACGAAGCCATTGAGGGTTAATAGTGTGGAAGGTTATCTATCTTGTGAGTTGATGACATTTGTCCCGATTAACTCTAGCTTTATTTGTTCTTTGTGAACACACTCCCACAGAAATCATACATTAATTTGATTTACAAACACAAAACAAGAAAGGGAAATGTAAATATTGAACATCATGATAACTGAACTGCATCATCTACATTATTACTCTGCTATGCCGAATTAAGTGTCTGGCAGAGGGTTCATTGAACCACTATGTCACCCTTTCCTTTCTGTGGTTATTAATTGTTATTATTATTAAGTGAAACATAAGAAAAGGATGGTGTATATATATATATATATATATATTTGGCCACCTACGAATCATATATATATTGATTTGTAGGTGGCCAAAGATAAATATTAAATTATGTTTCAAATGAGCGCCAGGCTCCCTACAAATTATTTCAAATGATTTCGGTGAAATGTAATGCACTCTAAGTTCACTGACCTAGAATAAATCGTGTCTTTGAAATATGCATTTTTTGACGAAATAAAATTAGTTTAGCTTTGCACGTCAGTTAATTGAATAACTTGAAATGATTCTTTCTGCTCCGGCTGTGGTGATATGTTACACAAAAAAATAAATTTAAATAGCCGCGTAATGGCGGCCAACTGTTGCCACTCAAAGATCACCGCTGCTCGCTTCGCAAAGACTGAAAAAAATGCTAAATAACTTCTTGCAATCATTAACTCAGGAAGAATTATTTGCATGGGTTCTTTAAGTAACACAATGCACTCACTTTTTGTAAATATATTTACACTTGAATTATTCGCTACGCACGAGAACAAATAGAACTAAAGCTACCGGTTTGCAATAGCAGCGTACCTTACATACAGCAGAAGAAATGATCTGACTCGAAATGATTTTAAATATATTTTTTCTCTTAAATATAATGATAAAGATAAGAATGTTAATTTAGAGAACGTTGTGCGCTACGATCTCATCTAATCTAAATTCTTTGAAGCTAATTTAACACATTTTCATAATTAATTTGTCGTTTATGTCCATATAATATTTTTCACAGTTCTTTTAATATTTACTTCAAGTATATCGTCTTGAATATTTCAAAAGGGACACTATACCACCTTCAAGCTATTTTTCTACCATTCGACTCTCGAATGACGCAGGGGGAATATGAGCACTTCAGTCTTTCTGTACGAGCTCTGATTTCTCTTATTTTATCATGACGATCATTTCTCCCCTATGCAGGTGGGCGCCAACAGAATATTTTCGCAACTGGATGAAAAAGTTGGTGGTTAAAATTTCACGAGAAGATATTGCCGCAACGAAAAATGCCTTTGTTTTAGTGATTTCCACCCCAATGCACGTTTCATGTTCGCGGTGCTGACTCCCCTACTTCGCGACAATACTGAACGAGTTGCCTCTCTTTCAGCTTTTTCGATGTCTCCAGTCAGTCCCCCCAGACCGCACAGCAGTACAGAAGTGGGCGGACAAGCGTGGTGTAAGCCGTCTCTTTAATACATCTGTTGCATTTTCCAAGCGTTCAACCAATAAGTCGCAATCTTTGGTGTGCTTTACCTACAACATTATCTATGTCTCGTTATTGTAATCTCTAACTATTTTGTTTAATTTAAACCTTTTAGATTCTGTGATTTGTCGTGTAACCATGAACCCAGTCACACTACTGAGGCGATACTCCGCATGCACGCAATTTAATTAGAAGGTGCTTCTGAGGAATGATGTAAAAAGCTACTTAGAAATCTAAAAATATGGAATTAATTTGAAATGCCCTGTCGATAGCATTCATTACTTCTTGAAAATGAAGAACTGTTAGTGTTCACAAGACGATATTTTTTTAATCTATGCTATTTGCCAATAAATCGTTTTCTTCGAGGTAATTAATAGTGTTCGCACACTTTACATGTTCCAGAATCCTACAGCAAATCGACGTAAGCGATATGGGTCTGTATCTCAGCAGATTATTTCTGTTTTACTTCTTGGATATTTCTGTGACTTGTGCAACTTTCCAGTCTTCAGGTAGGTATCTTTCGAAGAGTGAGTGGTTGTATATGATTGCTAAGTATGGTCCTGTTATATCAGCATATTCTGAAGGGAGCCTGTCTGGTATATAATCTGGACCGGAGACCTTGCCTTTATAAAGCGATGTAAGATATTTCGCTACATCGAAGATATCACACACTCATCAGTCTAAACATTATGGCCACTGACCACATGGGGGCGTTGTGGGCATGTGACGTGATAACAAATGTATGTTTGCGGAGCGCACACGGACGCGGGGTGACCTTACCGAAGATATGAGTTGCAAATAAGGAAATCCATTGAGGTAAGAGACTTTAACAAATGGCCTGTTATTATTACGCAGAGCCTGTGAAAAAGCATCTCGAAATCGACGAAGCTGGTCGAATGTTCACGTGCTACTGTCGTGAGCATTTACGGAAAGAGGTAGGACAGTGAAATTACCACTAGGAGCTAAATGGTTGGACGTCCGCAACTCTTCACACAACGTGAGGTTCGGAGGCTCGTCTGCTCCGTAAAGTAAGACAGATGGTGATCTGTGGCATCTCTACCTTTTTTTTTTTCGGTCATCAGTCTACTGACTGGTTTGATGCGGCCCACCACGAATTCCTTTCCTGTGCTAACCTCTTCATCTCAGAGTAGCACTTGCAACCTACGTCCTCAATTATTTGCTTGACGTATTCCAATCTCTGTCTTCCTCTACAGTTTTTGCCCTCTACAGCTCCCTCTAGCACCATGGAAATCATTCCCTCATGTCTTAGCAGATGTCCTATCATCCTGTCCCTTCTCCTTACCAGTGTTTTCCACATATTCCTTTCCTCTCCGATTCTGCGTAGAACCTCCTCATTCCTTACCTTATCAGCCCACCTAATTTTCAACATTCGTCTATAGCACCACATCTCAAATGCTTCGATTCTCTTCTGTTCCGATTTTCCCACAGTCCATGTTTCACTACCATACAATGCTGTACTCCAGACGTACATCCTCAGAAATTTCTTCCTCGAATTAAGGCCGGTATTTGATATTAGTAGACTTCTCTTGGCCAGAAAAGCCTTTTTTGCCATAGCGAGTCTGCTTTTGATGTCTTCCTTGCTCCCTCCGTCATTGGTTATTTTACTGCCTAGGTAGCAGAATTCCTTAACTTCATTGACTTCGTGACCATCAATCCTGATGTTAAGTTTCTCGCTGTTCTCATTTCTACTACTTCTCATTACCGTCGTCTTTCTCCGATTTACTCTCAAACCATACTGTGTACTAATTAGACTGTTCATTCCGTTCAGCCGATCATTTAATTCTTCTTCACTTTCACTCAGGATAGCAATGTCATCAGCGAATCGTATCATTGATATCCTTTCACCTATTATTTTAATTCCACTCGTGAACCTTTCTTTTATTTCCATCATTGCTTCCTCGATGTACAGATTGAAGAGTAGGGGCGAAACGCTACAGCCTTGTCTTACACCCTTCTTAATACGAGCACTTCGTTCTTGATCGTCCACTCTTATTATTCCCTCTTGGTTGTTGTACATATTGTATATGACCCGTCTCTCCCTATAGCTTACCCCTACTTTTTTCAGAATCTCGAACAGCTTGCACCATTTTATATTGTCGAACGCTTTTTCCAGGTCGACAAATCCTATGAAAGTGTTTTGATTTTTCTTTAGCCTTGCTTCCATTATTAGCCGTAACGTCAGAATTGCCTCTCTCGTCCCTTCACTTTTCCTAAAGCTAAACTGATCGTCACCTAGCGCATTCTCAGTTTTCATTTCCATTCTTCTGAATATTATTCTTGTAAGCAGCTTCGATGCATGAGCTGTTAAGCTGATTGTACGATAATTCTCGCGCTTGTCAGCTATTGACGTCTTCGGAATGGTGTGGATGATGCTTTTTCCGAAAGTCAGATTGTATATCGCCAGGCTCATATATTCTACACACCAACGTGAATAGTCGTTTTGTTGCCACTTCCCCCAATGGTCTTAGAAATTCTGTTGGAATGTTATCTATCCCTTCTGCCTTATTTGACCGTAAGTCCTCCAAAGCTCTTTTAAATTCCGATTCCAATACTGGATCCCCCATCTCTTCTAAATCTGTACCTAAAGACCACAATGCTGGTGCACGCACAAGTGTTTCCGAGCACACCATTTATTGTATATTGTTGAACGTGGAGCTCCACAGCAGATCACCCCTACGTGTTCACATGTTGACGCAAAGACATCGTCAGTTACTTTTGCAGTGGGCACGGAACCATCGGGATTCGACCGTCGGTCAATGGAAACTTGTCACCTTTTGGGATGAATCATATTTTTGCTACGCTAGGTCGGTCGTCGTGTCTACAAACTAGCCATGGACGTAGGCTGGTGGGAGCAGTATTACGCTATGGGGGACATTCTCGTGCGATTGCATGGGGGACCTATGGTAGTACTCGAAGAGACACTGACCGCTGCGATCCATCTGCATCCCTTCACGCTAGATGTCTTCCCCGACGACGTTGTCATCTTTCAGCAACATAATTGTCCGTGTCTCTGAGCCAGAAGCGTTCTACAGTGGTTTGAGGAGCATTATAGTGAACTCACGATGACGTCTCGTAACCAAATTCTCCTGATGTAAATCCTATGGAATGCACCTGGGTCGCTATTTGTGCCATCACCGCGTACTCAAATCAGCGGTTCGTTATTTACTCGAATAACATGACCTGTGCGTCGACATCTAATACCACATACCTCCACAAACCTACCAACAAAATGTCGGATTCCTGATACGCAGAATCAGTGATTTATTTCGTTCCAAAGACTGACAAGCAAACTATTAAACAGACCGTCATAATGGTTTTTCGTCCCTGTAAAAGTGTTAAGCAGGCTGGCAGTGAATGGGTAAGGTAAGAGTGACGACCATCTAAATAAGTCCTCTCATCAAGCGTATAATCGGTTTTGGGTGTGTAATTATTGATCCGATCATACCAGGAAACAAGGCATTGTCCTTACACGCAAATATCCGATACAACTCAATCACATATGAGCCCTCTACCTTAACATGTAATATTAAGTTGCGTTATCTAATTGTGTTTATAAAGCATGAAACGAAAGTCTAATCGTTCTCCTTTTGCGATAGCCCTTACCAGATGAAGAATCAGATAGACATGACATGCGTCTGCTGTGGCCTGCTGGTAGCAGCAGCTCATCAGTGACGAAGTGAAGAGCTGACGAAATACAGCTCTGCGCCTCTCATCCAAGTGTCTCCGTCCGCAACTCCCCTCGATCTCTGACCTCTGAATTCCTCTCGTGATCACTGTCTAATCGTCCAGCTTCCTGTAAAGGTACGCGGAAACTTTCCTTCACCAATGGGAAACTCCAGCCGATGATTACCCAATGAAATTCTACGAAAAGAAAGTTTAACATCCACGTGTTCGATAGTTTTTCAGATACCTAATGAAGTGGTTGTCCGTACCGGAAAAGAATTTTATTGTTCGTGCGGTAATACCTCACCCATGAGAAGGAGAGAAGTACGAGACGTGTTCAGTAAGTAACGCAACACAGTTTTTCTTATGGTCCCGTTTCGGTTGAAAAAGTGCGAATTTGTTTTGGGACATAGTGAAATATTCACGCTTCAGCCGCTATAGTCTCATGAAGTTCCGACAAGTGGCGGCGCTATACATAATCTTCAGAATGACCCCTGTAAGGGATGTGTTGTTGAGTTTCTTTTGGCAGAAAACGAGAGTAATGCCGGTATCCATAGGTGCTTAAGGAATGTTATTGATGCAGCAAGACGTTGTCTCCGACGTCAGCCAGTGGTGTGATACCATGCGGGCACAGAGGCTTTCGCATTAAGGTGGTGTGCGGCCGTCACATCCCTCAGGACACGGTCTGCATCTGCCTTAATTACTTCCCACATCATCCGATGCAGTGCTCCACCACTTCCTCTAAGAAGACGTACAACTCATTAAATCAAAAACGTTATAGTTATTGTCAGTACCCACGACAACATCAAACAGATATCTGTAAACAGCCGCAATAAAAGAAAATTTGATAAGTATCAGCGTAACATTTGGCTGATGCGTTTCAAAATATCTCCCGAAACAGAAGAACAAATGTGCATGGCGGAATGTAGGAGTGATACATATACACATACAGATACATACAGGGTGGTCCATTGATAGTGACCGGGCCAAATATCTCACGAAATAAGCATCAAACGAAAAAACTACAAAGAACGAAACTCGTCTAGCTTGAAGTGGGAAGGAAAGACGTTAAACTGCAGTCACGGTAGGAAGTTTACCAACCAGAGGCGAAAGCAAAGGGTGCGTGGCGTATGGGAAGCTGCGTTACGAGAGAGCTGTCTCTCTTGATTTCAGCAGCAGCGGTAGGGTGGGGCGGTGACGGCAAGTCTAACAACAACCCTGGCTGCCACGGCTCCTCACGTCCTGGACGACGTTAAAACTCCCCCAACCCAGTTCCCCAGAATGCAGAGACACACCACCATCTGTGTCTTTGCCACCAGTGTCCTGGTTTGCCGTCGTGGGATCTTGGCCCAAGTCAACAAGTGTGCCTCACCACCCCTCTGGTTTTTCGAGGAGTGTTCCACCAAGCTCTGAATGTGGTGACACAGGCAGAGTTAGGTTAGATTGGTCCAAACCCCCGAACGACGGGGCGACAGACCCACCACCTGAGTAGGAGTGGGTCCCCGGCCACAAGGAGGAAGCCCGGGCTAAAATGGCTCTGAACACTATGGGACTCAACTGCTGAGGTCATTAGTCCCCTAGAACTTAGAACTAGTCAAACCTAACTAACCTAAGGACATCACACACATCCATGCCCGAGGCAGGATTCGAACCTGCGACCGTAGCGGTCTCGCGGTTCCAGACTGCAGCGCCTAGAACCGCACGACCACTTCGGCCGGCGAAGCCCGGGCTAGTAGGAGTCGAAGGGCGAGAGGTGCATCTGCTTCTTCGGAGTGCAGGGCGCACTTGTCGATGCGGGACGAGTGAAATCGAGGGGGACCAGGTACTGAAGGGGACCAGTGCGCTGGACGCGGCGTATTGAAACCAGCAGCTCAGAGGGGTATAGGGGTGAGAACAGTGAACGAGCTGCAGTTAGTGCCCCCCATCCCCATGTCAGAGGAGCAGGTCCAAGGTAAGAGATCATGATGACTACAGATGAGACAAGTGATTCGAGTGCGTCCATTGTGAGGGCTTAGATGCTAGACGATCCCTCACCACAAGATGACCTGGGTCAGGCAATGGATGACGATGTTATGAGTAGGCACACAAGGATACTCAGATCTATGACCAGAGCATAAAAATGGTAAAATCATTCAGACTGCAGTTCAGGCCATTAAAAATGAACTGGCTGTGAGGGCTATCGCAAATGGAAAGCTCGGAGTCCGCATAGAGGAACTGAAAAAATAAAATGATAGGATACGAAAACAACCCGGGAAAACGTGGTCTGGCGTGGACGCGAAGGCGGCACCAAAGGCCCAAACGACAAAAGAGACTATAGCTAAGGTTTCCAAACGGCCGGACAGGGTGGTATTTCTGAGGCCCATGCTCAGCCAACAAGACATTAAAAAAGTGCAACAAACATTTACCACCACACTGAATCCGGCGTGAGAAAAGATCAAGATAATCAGAGTAAAAGCAACCACTGAAGATGATAACAAGTTATTGAGTAAACAAAAACTATGTAAAGCAGTGAAACGTGAACCACCCCTCTCCCAAAAAAAGCGTAACGCGCTACTTATCCTGTATGGCGTTCCAAAGTCTTTAGAGAAGGAGGGCCTATATGAGACTTTGTACCAACAGAATCTTGGCAAAATGGACATTGATACTTTTTAAGCGGGATTTCATGTTAACGTTCAGAACCGGATCTCGGAATCGTGATGTCGTTCATGATATTGCTGAGATTTCAGGGAATATTTAAGAAAAGACTCATGGCTATGGGCAAGGTGTATATTGGCTTTCATGCCATAAACATGAAAGATTCTGTAGTGGTACCTCGTTACCACAATTGCTGGGACGTTGATCACGTTCACAAGCGCTGCAGCAGGAGGACAGCGTGCTCCCACTGCGGTGCTGAGGGCCATTAAAGAAGGACTGCAAGAAATCGAGTATATGCACTCCATATACTCGGAGGGGCAAGAAGACCTGCGGTGCCACTAGAAGAACCTGTTCCCTTACAAAATGCTAGAACAACGTCTAATATACCGAACTGATTATGGCTGAAGCCATTGTCGTGACTAGGATGGCAAAGAAGAGGAAGTCCCAGAGTAAAAGGAGGAGAGATGCTGAGGGGGCGTGCAAGTTTAAAGATCTTTTGAAGTCACTTTCGCAAGCTAGAGCTCGAAGAGTAAGAATGGTTGATGCTTGAATGCAGATTGAGCCATTCCTTCAGGCTGGCGTCTCCTCGTCCCACAACGGGGGCAGGATCAAAAAGATGAAGCATAGAGACATGTGGGGTACCCCGTGGTTGTAGGCCGGCCAGAGGCAGCGAAGTGCTAGACAGCTGCTCTAGAGCAGGCACAGTCAGCAGTACCTTATCTGCTCATATGGAACAGCCACAGCATAGTAAAAGAGACAGCACTATCACCAGCACGGTACCAACGCAGAAAGTGGTACAAATGAGAACCGGGCAGTGGCCTGAGAAGGGTATACCCCAACCTAGAGCATGCTATGCAACTCTCGTGCTTGGAGCAGCCGGCTGTCCTGACACATGTCGTTCACGTTGACCACAAGTGTGGAAGAAAAGTCACCTTCTCAACAATGGAGGAGTGGAGGGAATACAGTTAAAATTGATGAATCTCCCCACCAACTTAGGAGCTTTGCGTGACCTTGTCGAGAAAGTCTTTGAAAGAAGAGATGAAAGATTCGATCTAGACGAAATTTACATACAGTCAGTGTTAGCTGATCGGGGCATTGTGCCAGATAGGAAAATGAGCTGGCCTGAGTGCAATGTACACACGTATTTTCCATAATACGTTTCAAAATAAATATCAGACAAATCAACTCACACAATAGTCGACTGGTGATACTGGAGCTGCGAAGGAAGGTGGAGGAGTGGTGGCTGGATGCAGTCTGCCTATAAGAGCCGCATTCCCCAGCCAGGCGAATTTATTTTAATGGTTGCCACTTGGCGATGAGCCGAAAGCAGCACTAAGTGGATAAGGCCCTAAGTGTCACTGTCCTGTCACAATTGTCAGATAGCCATTGCAACGCTGTGGAGCTTCAGTCACCTGCTGGACTCGTATATATCGTGAATATGTACTTCCAATATGAAGGTAATTTTGAGGACTACCTTGATTACCTCACACTAGTCACCAAGGCGTTTCGGGGGGGCGCAAGGTAATTGTAGCACCAGACATGAACGCTAAATCCCCTCTATGGTTCAGTGGCACTCGAGATGCAAATGGAGAGAGAGCCGAAAAGCTCATAATGGCTTCGCAACCCCCCACCGCCTCCCCCTCCTTACCTATAGGAATGGATGTGTAGCCGGAACTAACATAGATGTAACGCTAGCGACACTAGGGATTGGAGAGTTCTTGAGCAGGTCACAACAGCTAACCACAACCTGATTGTGTTATCTTTGAGCGACGGAGAGTGCCGCTGTGACATGGGGTGGGAGGTTCAATTTAACTTCAACAA
Source organism: Schistocerca serialis cubense (assembly GCF_023864345.2). NCBI lineage: Eukaryota > Metazoa > Arthropoda > Insecta > Orthoptera > Acrididae > Schistocerca > Schistocerca serialis. The sequence continues at coordinate 429,631,199 of NC_064644.1, read as the reverse complement.
AACTGATTCGTAATGCGTGTAAGGAGTGTGAAATTCCTCCATTTCCAGAAGGTGAGCAAAACGTGGATGGATACACTGAGGAGCTGATGAGATTAATAAAGCTGCTGTACCAACCAGGAGGAGAGCCCTTGCGGTCTCTCCATCCTTGTGGTTTGGCGAACTTGGACACCTGCATCGAACTGTGAGAAGGGCGAGGAGACACTAACAGCGAAGTGTCGTCTAGCATGAAAAGCAGTACTGGCTACAAAGGTATCTTGATGTCAAGAAATTGTTCCAGAAGGCACTAAAGGCATTGAGAATTAAGAGTTGGGAAAAGTATGTGATGCATCAACCAGCCACGGACCCCTGGGGAGACCCTTACAAGTGGTAAGGGAAAAGACAAGATCTCCCACGGCATCGTCGGCCATCAGGTGACAGAGTCCTGGCAGAAGAGTGGTGAGGTCCTCCTTCGGGCCCTGCTGCCAGATGCTGGCGAGCTTGAGGACATGGAAGTGCAGCACCAGGTCCGCAGGGACGATCTTGTTCACTAACAACTTCCTTCCCTGAGGAGGAGGTAGCAGCTCATATAAAGCCCATGGAAAGGGGAAAGGCTGCGGGGCCAGACGACCTGTAGCAGAGGTGGTGCACTTCCTTGCTAATCAGCTAATTGCACCTCTTATTAGACTCTATAAAGAATGCCTGAGACTTGGGAAATTGGTGTTGCGCTCTGTTGGGCGTACAGAACAACTCCGCCGGCCAAAGTGGCCGATCGGTTCTAGGCGCTTCAGTCTGGAACCGCGCGACCACTACGGTCGCAAGTTCGAATCCTGCCTTGGGCATGGATGTGTGTGATGTCCTTAGGTTAGTTAGGTTTAAGTAGTTCTAAGCTCTAGCGGACTGATGACCTCAGATGTTAAGTCCCATAGTGCTCAGAGCCATTTGAACCATTTGAACAACTCTAGGGTGGATTTCGTTGGTGTTGATGGGGCTGTTTCCTTTAGGTATTACAATCCGTGAACAGGCAGCGTAATATTGGGTAATAGGGGCAAATTTGAAAAGACCTTGGAAATTATGGGGGTACAGGTGGGAGGCAAGTTTGCAGTCAGGAGAAGAGGGGAGGAGTTATGACAGGAGTCATGCGAAAACGAGGAAACAGGGCGGAGAGTTTTTGAATTGCTGCCTGACGTTAGAGAGAGATTACAGATGGGGTTCTTCAAGCCGAGTAGAGGTCTGATGCACTTCCTTACAGGACATGGACCATATCTGACTTACGTACGTCGTTTTGGAAACTAGTTTACACCCATGTGTGACTGTGGCGTTGAAGAAGGCACTTCTGATCACGTGATCTATGAGTGTACCATATACAATGACGTGGCAACTGAACTAAGACAACTACCCAATAATGACACCTTTTCTTTTTGATTATTAACAAATTGGCAAAGGAGGTATCACGAATCTGAGGAAATTTATAAGGGGCCACAATGGTCGGTGAATGAGAAGAACTGACTAGAGACTGATGCACCTGCCCAGTACCACTGAGGCGCGGAATGGCCAATCGCCATTACCGTCGACATCTGCCACGCTCCTGGATTAGGGGGCATTCCCGAACGGACAACAGCACTTCTTTAGTGGTTATTAGGCTCTAGTAGTTTTAGAATAGAATGTAGAAATTGATTAGCAAGCATTAACATGATAGGGACTGCAGCGAGGTAAAGTAATTGGGACAGCCCAGTGCCAGGGGCACGTCCACGGGGATTAGCTACGTGGGCCAGGCTAACAACGTAGATTTATAAGATTTGCTGGCACACGTGTAACGCTGTAGATTAGTTGCAAACAATAACCTTGTGCATAGTATTAGCCTTTAAGAAAGTATGTAGCTGCAATTGTCAATGTAGTAACTTAAGACCCACTAATTAGCTTAGGTGCTGGGTTATGATGTATGATTATTTTATTTGGAATAAAGAGGTTTGTTCTAAAAAAAACACTGTAGAGATGTTTCACGTGACGAATACTAAATGCTCTTGTGTTACTTTTGGCAGGGAATCAAACAGCTTTCCAATATCTTGGGAAATTTCTTGCCATACCTCAACACGCTGTGTTAGTTAACGAATATTGCAGGCTGGAGGGTGGAATAAAATTAAACTTCTTCCCATTACATCCTGTACATCCTCTATGGCTGGATGGGAAGTGCCAGTCTGCGATCCGTACAGAATACATCGTTAGGAATCCCAGCCATGAAGGCTACAAGGATACGGTTCACCTTTCTTATCAGTTTCTCGATGTTTAGAGCGTGTTGTTGTTGGCAACAAGTGCCCCTCCCTGGATTAAGATGGATCGCACTGAGTATCTACGTCAGACGTCTTGTCTGGCGTAGCGGCAGAAATTACGTACACAAACCTTCCCTGCAGATCAGTCTATCAGTGAAAACCGTATCAAAATCCCTACAGTAGTTCCTGAGTTTAGGATTCACATACTGACCAAAAAATAATGGTGGTGGAGACTTAAAGTTCAGGTCTCTTGAGTTGCGTTAGCTGTTTACTTTACTGTTTTTGGCACCAGACACCGCCACCTGCTTAGCTGACTCGCTCATAACTTCCATCACTGCTGCGAGACGTTGCTCCAAACGCCAATTAAGTATGGAACACATAAAAATACATATATTCAAATGCAGTTGTTTCAGATTACGCTTTACCGTGACAGTTAATAATATCGAATGAAAGAACAAGTTTGCTCTTACCAGTCACTGTTTGTTTATATTCATGACGAGTTTCGAAGGTTTAAACCTTCATTATCAGATGAATTTACATGTGTTAGTATGGGGTATGTGCGTGTTGTGTTACGATTTTAGGGTAACATGTGGCAGTGTCTGCAGTGGTCACAGGATTCTTTCTCTGTCGTAACATATAACATGTTAATTGTCATATTTTGTTTACAAATTCACTGACGGAAAAAATCGCAACACCAAAAAGTAACGTAGAATACATGTTACAAACGTGCAAATGTGCATCCGTTGTGTTGTACAGGTGCTGGATGAAAGTGTGCGGCACGAAGTTCCATGCCTGCTTTATTTGGTCAGTTAATACAGGGACGGATAGTGTTGGTTGTGGATGACGTTAGAGTTGTCATCCGTTAATGTCCCATATGGGCTCAATTTGTGACAGATCTGGTGATCGAGCAGTCCAAGGCAGCATTTCGACACTGTGAACATAATGTTAGGTTATACCAACGGTATTTGTACGACCGTTATGTTGTTGTATCACACTCCATGGAATGCTGCTCATGAATGACAGCACAATAGGTCGAATCGCCAGACTGACAAGCAAATTTGCAGTCAGGGTGCGTGGGGTAGCCGTGAGAGCGCTCCTACTGCCATACGAAATCACACCTCACACCATAACTCCAGGTGTTGTTTCAGTGTGTATAGCACGCAGACAGGTTGGCTGCAGGCCCTCCACTGACCTCCTACTAACAACAGCCATCATGGACTTCGACGCCCCCCGTCGGTGGTTCGAGTCCTCACTCGGGCATGGGTGTGTGTGTTGTCCTTAGCGTAAGTTAGTTTAAGTAGTGGGTAAGACCAGGGACCGATGACCTCAGCAGTTTGATTCCATAGGAACTTACCACCAGCACCATAGACACCGAGACAGAATCAACACATCGTTCGGCAGAAAACAAAATAGATCTCCATCCTGCCCGCCAATGAGCCGTCGGTTGGTACTAGGGAAGTCGCCAATGGCAGTGGTTTGGGGTCAGTTGAATGCACGCTACAGGACTTCTGGCTCAGAACTGCACTTGAACTAACCGCTTTACAACAGTTCATTGTGTCACTGTGGTGCTAAATATGCAGTTCGAAGCTCCAAGACAGTACCTCAGACACGATGGTTTTCCGTCTAGGTAGTGTCACGTGACCGTACGGAGCGCAGCCTTCTTGCATCCGTAATTCTCGAGACCGCCGCTGCCAGCAGTGATGTACAGTGGCTACATTCCTGCCAAGTCGTTCTGCAGTATCGCAGTATTTCCAGTTTCTCGTAGCCCTATTACACGATCTCGTTCAAAATCCACGAGGTGTCGATAATGGCGTCTTTGTCGCCATAGAGGCATTCTTGACTAACACCAGCTCACCACGTCCACTCTCAAAGGTAACTAGCACTCACGACCGCTACAGCGTGTATTTAAAGCAAATCTGATGCCGGCCGCGGTGGTCTCGCGGTTCTAGGCGCTCAGTCCGGAACTGCGCGACTGATACGGTCGCAGGTTCGAATCCTGCCTCGGGCATGGATGTGTGTGGTGTCCTTAGGTTAGTTAGGTTTAAGTAGTTCTAAGTTCTTGGGGACTGATGACCACAGATGTTAAGTCCCATAGTGCTCAGAGCCATTTCAACCATTTTTTTAGCAAATCTGATCTGTATCCTTATATTGGCACTACTAGCGCCACCCTTATGCGACTGGCACGAAATCTAAATAAACACCATCTTTCGGATGTAGAAACATGCATACTAACTTCCGTTTATGTCGCACAGCTTCTTCTTGGCGTTGCGATATTTCTTTCCGTCATTCTATATCAGCAGTGAGCGGGGTCCAATTAATACATCATTCTTGCCAGGTACTGGCAATAATTCGGTGTTACTTCAACAATTATCAATACATCTTATAATCAAATGTTTCCCTGTGACATTGAAGTCTCTTTTTATTATCTACGATAATGATCGAAGCAGACGAAATAAATTAAACTTTGTGCTGCGGCCGGGACTCGAACACGGGTTTTTTTGTTTGTTGGGCAGACATGGTAACCATTACACCACCGCAATGTTGACCTTCGCAATGTGGTGGTGTAATAATTAGCATTTCTGCCTACCAAGCAGGAAGACCCGGGTTCGAGTTTCGGCCATAGCACAAATTTTAATTCATTTCGCCTGCTTCAATAATAATCGATACAATCCTGTTTTTATATCCAGTAAATCCAGCAAAGTATCTGCCTCAAGAATCGCTGTTTCTTGCGTCGTTTAACCGGGTCACCTATAGACACGTTTTCGTAAATCTGACCGTGACAAAGAGAAGCGAGACTCATAGATGAACATCACAGAATGACAATGTTGCAATTGAGTCCGGCTTTACACAACGGAAATTTGTGTTGTCTGTATTGTAGTTTCAGCATTAAACGACGAATGGCAGCTTGAGATCTTCCAGTAATTCGTTGTTTTGATGGGTCCTATAGTGATACTGAAAGGGAAATTAAGTAAGCAGGTCATGAAATCACTATGACAGTTGTTGGTTCTTGGCAAGTGTTGACACTGTTCTCACGAAACAATTATAAGACGCTAGATGTTATAGGCCCTACGTATATGTCTGGAAACTTTCGAGATGCGAGTAGGGAATCCATAACAGCAAATTTCAATGCTATTGAACAATTGTGACTATGTTCTGAGAAGACAGTTACTGAGTATTTATCTGCTACAGCACTATTTAAAGTATTTCCAAAGAATTACATAAAGTATCATCACCCTCACAAAAAATAAAACTCATGTCATCGTTTTATGAATTCATTGCTTACTTTAAAGTTTATACTGATCTGCCTTACATTTGTTCATCAAAAGTGGAGGACTTACAACATGGCTACTCCTAACCTACCTTTGCAGCGTAACAGGCATTCTTACTCTGCATCTGAAAGATCGAGAAAGTCTATAGTAAAGTATCCTATGAAGTTGGCGTGTCTAATGTACCGACCGATCGCCGTGTCATACTCAGCCGACAGGGCTCACTGGATGCAGATATGAAAGATAGTGTCGTCAGCATACCGGTCTCCCGGTCGGCCGCTGTCAGTTTTCCTGACCAGAGCCGCCAAATCTTCAACTGACCTCACAAGGGCCGAGTGCACCCCTCTTGCCAACAGCGCTCGACAAACGCAGACGGTCACCCATGCAAGTGGTACCAAAGACCTACAGCGCTAAGTTCTGTGATATGCCGTGAACCGCCGTTACCACTGCACCAAGGCTGTTGATAATATTCTGTGATCAACGTTTAAGTTACTTGCTAATTAATGTAAAATATACAATAATTCTGACATAAAGAATTAACTACGAGATGGCTTTATTGAAACTTTCTTTTGAATTTGTTAATCGCTGACAGTCTCACGGCCTAGCTGCCGGCGCAACCTCAGTTTACCTGAGAGCCGGCGGCCCACCGAACGTTGGCTGGGGTGGGGAAGCAAGCTTCTGACGTTTGAGCTAAGTACAGCTATTGACATGGTACACACGTACCGTTTATTTTACATTTTATGCGAGTCTTTTGCTTTTTTGGGCGTTCTGTATTAATATTGGACCATGCCTCTTTAGGCAGTTTGTAGTTGTAGTGTGTTCCGAAGACGGCGTGGTTATCCGCGCCGAAACCTAGGTAAATATCCGGTTTCTATTTGTAGTCGAGGCTTATTCTTTACAATCATTTCATTTCTATTCACTAGATTCGGTCTCTATCCCCTGACTTCCATGTATTCCTCCATGTACAGGGTGTTCAAAAATGCAATCCCCACACTGAGAGAGTTAATGACGGAGACAACAAAATGTATACTTTCGTGTGCGACACTTAAGGACGAAGGAACCTTCACATGATGTATTATTGCCATTAATGAGACGAACAGAAATAAGACAATAATTACATAGATGTCACCGCGCTTTGTGATGGTCCCCTGGCGGAACATGATTTAGAATAGAGCATGTGGTTCAAATGGCTCAGAGCACTATGGGACTTAACTGCTGAGGTCATCGGTCCCCTAGAACTTAGAACTACTTAAACCTAACTAAGCTAAGGACATCACCCACATCCATGCCAGAGGCAGGATTCGAACCTGCGACCATAGCGGTCACGCGGTTCCAGACTGTAGCGCCTAGAACCGCTCTGTCACCCAGGCCGGCCAATAGAGCATGTGATCACCACGCACAGCAAAATGCTCTGCAACAGTTTCCCATATTGGCCACAAGGTTTCTAAGCAGTTATTGTGGCAAGACGTGGAATGCCTCTACCAGCACGTTGACAACTGCTGGGTGGCCGCTGGTGCACGTGGACGAGCTGAAGTACGTCGGCGCGAAGCATCCCGTATGTTCTGCATGGAACTTTTCGGAGGAACGGGCATGCCAGTCCACCCACCGAATATTCTCTCGTTCGAAGAGCTCCACCTGCGCAGTTCGATGCGGTCTCACACTGCCGTCCATAAAAATCAAATCAGGGCGGAACGCATCCCGAAAAGACGCACATAGGGAAGGAGTACAGTGTCACAGTAACTGCTGATCGGCCGGTGAGTGTGCCGTGTTCAAAGATTTTGAGGTCAGTACGTCCTTGCAACACTATATCGCTTCGCACCGTAACACTTGGACAACCGAATTAATCTGTTCGGCAATGTTCCTGGGAGCATTGTACGTTTCTGCCTCTCACTTTGTAAGAGTACATCCAGAATTACTGCTCAGACTGAATCTGCTCCCGTTTCTTCAGCTGCTTCGTGTGTCGGACCCACCTCCATTTGGCGCTATGGTTAAGCTGACGTCATGCCGTATGACGTTCAGCTGTCTGTGCACGACGTGTGGCATCTTACGCCCGCATTCTCATTCATTTTCACCAAGTCGTTAATACGTTACGTTACTTCATCAGTCCTCTGCAGAATTTAAGAGCGAGATATGTGCTGTATTTCGTTAAGCTACCACACTTCGGAAATAAATAATCTGAGTATTAAGCATGCATAATAATGTGCAGCTATTAAGCATGAGAAGGAGATAAGGAAAAGGTACCGTCTTCAATCATTGTTACACCAACGTTTATTTGGGGTGCTTAGTGTTGTGTCATTCTGATATTCTTATTGAGCATGTAAACATTATGTACACTATAACGCTTGTTTGTTGTCTTCACTACTTGACATGACGTGCTACACGTGGGGTGTAAGTTAGCTGGACTTCACCCAACCCCATTAAACTTCTTTCTCAGGAGTTAAATAAAAACTGAAGTATATTCTACCCCATGGACTCAGATGAGGCAATAGTTGCACGAACTCTTGCTATAGCCTCATGCAGAACACTCCTCACATTTTCCATTGAACGCGGGCCACCCCGCTGAGCCGATAACGGCTCTGCTCTGAACGTAATAGTTCTCATCGTGAACATTTATTGTAACATTAAAACAATAAAGGACTAAAGCATTTAACATTCATGAAATGTATTCGTAGCTGCGAATATGGATAACCATCAGCTGTTTAATTGAATGACGATAGTGGAAATTTGTGATTGGTTGGTTCATTTGAGGGAGGGGACCAAAGAGCGAGGTCATGGGTATCATCCAATTAGGAAAGGATGGAGAAGAAATCGACCGTACTCCTTCAAAGGAACCATCGTCGGCTCGAGTGGCCGAGTGGTTCTAGGCGCTACAATCTGGAGCTACCCTACCGCTACGGTCGCAGGTTCGAATCCTGCCTCGGGCATGGGTGTGTGTGATATGTTAGGTTAGTTAGGTTTAAGTAATTCTAAGTTCTAGGTGACTGACGACCTCAGAAGTTAAGTCCCACAATGCTCAGAGCCATTTGAATTTGAACCACCCCGGCTTTAGCGTCAGGTGGTTTAGGGAAATCACGGGAAACCTAAATCAGGATGGCCGGATGCGGTTTGTACCGTTGTCCTCCCGAATTCGAGTCCAGTGTGCTAATCACTGCGCCACGTCGCTCGGTGAAAGTCTGTGCCGTACTGTGACTCGCACGCGGATTTCCCGTCTTTCGCGAGCGGACGCATTACCATTAGGCTATCCAAGCACGCTGCTTGTATGTACGAAGGAACACTGAATCGTAATTCAGAACAACACCGTCATTCCAATATTTTATTTCAAAAAAATGGTTCAAATGGCTCTGAGCACTATGGGACTTAACTGCTGAGGTCATCAGTCCCCTAGAACTTAGAAATACTTAAACCTAACTAACCTAAGGACATCACACACATCCATGCCCAAAGCAGGATTCGAACCTGCGACCGTAGCGGTCGCGCGGTTCCAAACTCGGCCACTCCGGCCGGCAATATCTTATTTATTCTCCCGACACCAGACAAGCGACTTTGAAATAAAATATTTCCCTTGTTCGGGAATATACATAATGGATGTATGGGTACAAGTTGCACACACGTGCTTCACAATATACAGGGTGTTACAAAAAGGTACGGCCAAACTTTCAGGAAACATTCCTCACACACAAATAAAGAAAAGATGTTACGTGGACATGTATCTGGAAACGCTTAATTTCCATGTTACAGCTAATTTTGGTTTTGTCAGGCTGCCGGAGTGGCTGTGCGGTTCTAGGCGCTACAGTCTGGAACCGCGTGACCGCTACGGTCGCAGGTTCGAATCCTGCCTCGGGCATGGATGTGTGTGATGTCCTTAGGTTAGTAAGGTTTAAGTAGTTCTAAGTTCTAGGGGACTTATGACCACAGCAATTAAGTCCCATAGTGCTCAGAGCCATTTGAACCATTTGAAGTTTCGTCAGTATGTACTGTACTTCCTCGATTTACCGCCAGTTGGCCCAATTGAAGGAAGGTAATTTTGGCTTCGGTGCTTGTGTTGACATGCGACTCATTGCTCTACAGTACTAGCATTAAGCACATTAGTACGTACCATCAACAGGTTATTGTTCATCACGAACGTGGTTTTGCAGTCAGTGCAATGTTTACAAATGCGGAGTTGGCAGATGCCTATTTGATGTATGGATTAGCACGGGACAATAGCCGTGGTGCGGTACGTTTTTATCGAGACAGATTTCCAGAACGAAGGTGTCCCGACAGGAAGACGTTCGAAGTAATTGATCGGCGTCTTAGGTAGCACGGAACATTCCAGCCTATGACTCGCGACTGGGGAAGGCCTAGAACGACGAGGACACCTGCAATGGACGAGGCAATTCTTCGTGCAGTTGACGTTGACCCTAATGTCAGCGTCAGAGAAGTTGCTGCTGTACAAGGTAACGTTGACCACGTCACTGTATGGAGAGTACTGCGGGAGAACCAGTTGTTTCCGTACCATGTACAGCGTGTGCAGGCACTATCAGCAGCTGATTGGCCTCCACGGGTACATTGCAGTGGAAATGTTCTCTTTACGGATGAGGCTTCATTACAACGTGATCAAATTGTAAATTTTCACAATCAACATGTGTGGGCTGACGAGAATCCGCACGCAATTGTGCAATCACGTCATCAACGCAGATTTTCTGTGAACGTTTGGGCAGGCATTGTTGGTGATGTCTTGATTGGGCCCCATGTTTTTCCACCTACGCTCAGTGAAGCACGTTATCATGATTTCATACGGGATACTCTACCTGTGCTGCTAGAACATGTGCCTTTACAAGTACGACACAACATGTGGTTCATGCACGATGGAGCTCCTGCACATTTCAGTCGAAGTGTTCGTACTCTTCTCAACAACAGATTCGGTGACCGATGGATTGGTAGAGGCGGACCAATTCCATGGCCTCCACGCTCTACTGACCTCAATCCTCTTGACTTTCATTTATGGGGGCATTTGAAAGCTCTTGTCTACGCAACCCCGGTACCAAATGTAGAGACTCTTCGTGCTCGTATTGTGGACGGCTGTGATACAATACGCCATTCTCCAAGGCTGCATCAGCGCACCAGGGATTCCATGCGACGGAGGGTGGATGCATGTATCGTCGCTAACGGAGGATATTTTGAACATTTCCTGTAACAATGTGTTTGAAGTCACGCTGGTACGTTCTGTTGCTGTGTGTTTCCATTCCATGATTAATGTGATTTGAAGAGAAGTAATAAAATGAGCTCTAACACGGAAAGTAAGCGTTTCCGGACACACGTACACATAACATATTTTCTTTCTTTGTGTGTGAGGAATGTTTCCTGAAAGTTTGGCCGTATCTTTTTGTAACACCCTGTATGATGTCTGGGTTTGGCTGTGGAGCGTGCTCGGATATTCAAATGGTACGGCAACCGTTCGCGATAAGCCAGAAATTCAGGTACGTAGTAACAGGCCGTCGTAGTTCTGAACGCTGCAATATTGAATCGCTACATTTAACATTGCTTTATTCTCAATGTCACCCATTGACATTCTGGATATTACGTACTTACTCAATATGGATTTCTTTCAAAAATGGTTCAAATGGCTCTGAGCACTATGGGACTTAACATCTTAGGTCATCAGCCCCCTAGAACTTAGAACTACTTAAACCTAACTAACCTAAGGACATCACCATCACGGTTCCGGACTGCAGCGCCTAGAACCGCATGACCACCGCGGCCGGCGCATTTCTGTCATCTGACTACTTAACATAACATATTTGTTGTTATCTCCTTCGTCATATCTGTCAGTTTGGTTACTGAATTTCTGAGCACTCTATATAGGAACGGAAAATGTATTGACTCAAGTGCAGAAGACATGGCCGCAGGAAATCAACATTCAGAACAGCACTTTTGGAATGAAAAATTATTGTAACTTTTTCTTCAGTAAGGAAAACACTGCAGGTTGCAAATGACATCAGAATATTTATTTACGCAGTTCGCCTTTTTGAGGCATCTTCTGAATTTCTTTTGGGAACTGTGGGTAACGCATTAGTTATAAAAAGTCAAAACTTTCACCTTCAGAGAAGGCGTACAGCAATGCTAAGATATGCCCATGTAACTCAGAAATGTACTTATTGTAGTAGTCAAAAGTACATAAGAACATATGCTCATGCTGTGTAAGACTGAGACTCCGACATCGACGCGCCTCCCAGAATCCTGGAAGTGACGTTCTGATACACACAGCTATCCGGACGGATAGAGTACATTTTTTGAAGTTCTTCAAAAAACTAAACGGATTCTATGTAGAAGTACTCTAAGTGTTAAGATAGGAAAGCGAGAAAATAAAATCAAATATTTCTCTGACGAGTCATGGTGACAGTCTTCCGTGATTTAACAAAAGCATCATACACACATCAAAAAAGGTTTTGCATCCACCCGGTTGCCAGAACACCTGAAGGTAGACGTTGACTGTTGATATTGTATCACAGTTACAGTTCCTTTTAATGTTCAGAGATGTCACTAAACCCGCCCAAAGATGTAAACAACCATGCATGAGAAATGCCCATTAGAGGGAGGGGGTCCGACAGCCGATCAATTCCAGTCATTCCACGAGAAAGGAGGTACATGCATCGTGTTGTCTGTAGTTCAACCATGCCTAGACAGTCAATACCGCAGTTCGATCGCGTCTGCATTGTTACTTTGTCCTTGGAAGGACTCTCAACAAGCGAAGTGTCGTGGCGCCGCGTAACGAACCAAAGCGATGTTGTTCGGACATGGAGGAGATACAGAGACACAGAAACTGTCGATGACATGCCTCGATCAGGACACCCAAGGGCTACTTCTGCTGTGGATAACCACTACCTACGGATTATGGCTCGGAGGAACCCTCACAGCAAAGCCACCATGTTGGAAAATGCTTTTCGTGCAGCCACAGGACATCGTGTTACGACTCAAACTGTCCGCAATAGGCAGCATGATGCGCAACTTCACTCCAGACGTCCGTGGCGAGGTCCATCTTTGCAACCACGACACCATGCAGCGCTGTACAGATGGGCCCAACAACATGTGTAATGGAGAGCTCAAGATTGGCATCACGTTCTCTTCACCGACGAGTGTCGCATGTGCCTTCAACCAGACAATCGTCGGAGACGTATTTGGAGGCAACCTGGACAGGCTGAATGCTTTAGACACACTGTCCAGCGAGTGCTGCAAGGTGGAGGTTCCCTGCTGTTTTGGTGGAACAGTATGTGCGGCCGACATACGCCACTGGTGGTCATGGAAGGCGGATTAACGGCTGTACGAGCGGGAATGCCATCCTCCGACCAATAGTGAAACCATATCGGCAGCATTTTGGCGAGGCATTCATCTTCATCGACGACAGTTCGCGCCCCCCATCGTGCACTTGAATGACTTCCTTCAGGATAACGACATCGCTCGACTAGAGTGGCAAGCATGTTCTCCAGACATGAACACTATCGAACATGCTTGTCTGTGGACGACGTGACCCATCGACCATTCTGGGGGGATCTAAGCCGAATCGCCGTTGAGGAGTGGAATAATCTGGACCAACAGTGCCTTGATGAACTTGCAGATAGTATGCAACGACGAATACAGGTATGCATCAATGCAAGAGGACATGCTACTAGATATCAGAGGTACCGGTTTGTACAACAACCACCGCCTCTGATGGTCTCGTTATATGTTGGTACAGCATGGAATGTGTGGTTTTCGTATGAAAAAAAGGGCGGAAATTATGTTTATGTTGAACTCTATTCCAGTTTTCTGTACAGGTTCCGGAACTCTCGGAACCGAGGTGATTCAAAACTTTTTTTGATGTGTGTAATATTCTATGAGAAATTAATTTAGTACGGGATACAAGGTTGTCTATATTCCACGTTTCGTTCCTGTGTAAGAAACAGGACACAGAACATTACACTGTGATGTTTGAATAATACATACAGCGACACCATAATATCTCCTAAAGTAAAAAAATCCGAGTTTGACCATGGGGCCATTTGTGTTCTTGCTCTATGTTAATGATCCACCATTTTGTTTGAAGCAGGGGGCGAAATTTCTCCTTTTTGCACATGATACAAGCGTTACGGTCAAGCCAATCAAAGTAACATCCAGAGGGAACACTGTAAATGATGTTTCCTGCTCAAGTTATTAACTATTGTTACACAAATAGACTAGCGTTAAAGTTTGAAAAAAACATCCTATCCACATCTATATAGTCAAAAATACTCCACGTATTACAAATTTAGTTTGTGAAACTCCCTAAAGAAAAGTAATTAAGAGGTGGACACACATTTAAGATCTAAGCTACAAATTAAGACTGCACAAATTTAATGGATGATGCAAATTACTTAAGGCAACAGCTACAGAAACTTAAGTGAAGTTTTGCACAGATACCTAATTTAATATTAATGGTAGGTGTTTAACGGAAACAGTATGTAGATTAACACAGTAACTTAGCCAGTAAAAACATAATTATTCACACAGATGATTAAGAGAATGTGAAATGCTTCACAATATTATTGATGCAAACTGTAACTAATGAATATCTTGATTTGCATCGTTTGTCTGAACTAAAAATGAAATATCTCTCTGATGCTAATGGCACTCCGAAATTTACTCTCAACTTTTGTTAGCCCGCAATGAAAACCAGTGATTATTGACCAGAAAGTAATTGACGAAATTCATACTTTCAGCACAGCAGTAGACTGTACTGATTTCTGCAAGTACTGAGCAAGAAAATGCTCATCACGTTGGTGGTGCCAGTAACAAACACTATAATTAGTTACCGACAGCCACTCAGTATGCCGCCACCATGCGAGGGTTCTGCAGTGGAGGCAGGGGGTCATGTCATCGTCGTAGCAACTCCGGAGACCGCTCGTCTGCTAAGATGCATACCACTCTCCATCTCCCACGTGCATGGCTGATATGCTTATGAAGGACACCTTATCTCCGAACGACGTCTAAAGATGCTCTCACTAATGTAGCTGGCCACGGACTCCTGACCTCTCTCTTTTTAGCAAATCATGTTTCTTTGGAAACCTGAAAGATGCTTATCATCAAAAGGGTCTCTGCAAAACATCAAAACATAAGTAGGTGCCACTCTCTAGCTGCTAGAGTCGCCCCCCCCCCCCCCCAATCATCAGTTCAATCGTCAACCAGGCCCTCACCATAATGGGCTCAATGGTCTGCTACCCCCCTCGGCTGGCTGGATCCGTTGTCCTGACTTCCATCGAAACAAGCACCAGGAGCTCCAGCCCGGGCTGACAGCAAAACGCTGTTTTTTTCGCTGTGTTCACTGCCCTGCCTGTCACAAATCCAGTGCGTTGTGCCTTCACACACACACGCACACGCACACACACACACACACACACGCACACACACAGAGAGAGAGAGAGAGAGAGAGAGAGAGAGAGAGAGAGAGAGAGAGAGAGCGAAATGGAGAGAGAGAGGGAGGGAGAGAGAGAGAGACAGAGATCATCCAGAAAATACGAGAGCCCAGCACCAAGACGGCTGAAACGAAATGAAGTTCAAAATAGCTCAGTATGAACAGTCAATGTGTTCCGATACACGTTAAGATAAACATTGCCACTGGATTCGACTTCAATATTGCTCTCCAATTCCTAAATCATCCTCAAATTAAATAAAAAAGCCATCCAAATTGCCAACTATGTTTCACGTTTACCAATAAACAAATAAAGAAAGGGTACAAAGTTCTAAGATTTAGTGTGAAAACGGGGATAAATGGCAGATCCAATAGCATGATATAAATAACTGCGAACTTTGTGAACACACAAATGAGTAATTTATTGTATTTGAGATACATAAATTCACTGATGTCCTACTAAATAATACACTGGGACAACACTTCACCTAGGCAACAAGTAATCGTTGCTCGAAACAAATTATTTAGAATTACATGTGGAGTTAACTCACGTTCATATTGGAGATATGTATTTAACTATTTGGAAATATTAACAGTAACTTCGCAGTACATTTATTGATTCACGAAATTTCTGAAAATTCCACTGTGCAATGTGAGCTTTCATGGCCGTTACTGCCATCACTTAAAACTTCTGGGCTAATAGGCCGTGGTCGATATATAAAATTTTCTCCTAAGGTTTCCTCTCCTTTAGAGATAAAATGGGGAACTACCATTTTATCTCTGAAGATGTCTCCCGCAGTCGGAGAGGAAACGTTAAGAAATATTTTTACATGTCGACCACGGGCTCTTAGCCCGGAAGTTTTAAGTGATGAATTCCACTGTAGTTTAAAAGTAATAAAGATATTCGCCAACACAGTTCTCGACTGGTCCTCATGAAATTAGACATCACAAGGTCACACCCACTCCTTGCATTTCGCCGGCGCTAAGTGCTGGCATTTCGCCGGCGCTAAGTGCTGTGATTGCCCCGCCTCATAGCCTTGATGCCACTTGTACACTGTTAACAAAGCAGTGACTCGGCGCCAGCTGAATGTTCTATGATTCTGTGCAATAATAGGTGTTCACGTTGGGTTTCAGCCCCTCCATGGAAAGGTGCATCGACATGGGTCTGGTAATGAGCGAAATGCAGGAGCAAGGATCTCCATGTAGTGCTACTCTGGTTCCTGTGCGTTAAGAGCGAGGACATTCGAAAACATCTAAAACTGTCATATCGACTGTAATGAAGACTTTTTACTGGTCTGGTCGACAGTGAAGAAGCCAGGAATAATAAAAAATTTACGCAAGTTCAAATAATGACAATAAAACTTTGTTATATACCGAAACTGACTGTGTTAACTATTAACAATGCAGTAAAAATGGAAATGCCGTGTGGCTAGGCCTCCCGTCGGGTAGACCGTTCGCCTGGTGCAAGTCTTTCGAGTGGACACCACTTCGGCGACTTGCGTGTCGATGAGGATCAAACGATGAGGAAAGACACACAACACCCAGTCATCACGAGGCAGAGAAAAATCCCCGGCTCCGCCGGGAATCGAACGCGGGATCCCGTGCGCGGGAAGCGAGAACGCTACCGCAAGACCACGAGCTGCGGACTAACAGTGCAGTAAAATCGGCAGAGTCCCTAGGTCTGGGCACCTGTTTTGATTCTCTAAGATAGCGATATAAATTAAAATGAAAATTACAGAATTTTACAGTTTTGACAAAAAGTTAGTGCGTAGAACTGTATTTCAGTACTTCGAAAGATGAGAGTATCCGACGGCTAGAAAAATGCACAGTAATCTCCGTGAGTAAACTAATTATTGTGGCTCTGAGATCTCTGTTATTTGTCTTCTCCACTCCTTTGGATTTTGATTTAGAAAATGTAATGATGGGCAAAAATTTTTAATGGAATGCAGGGTGGTTGTAGAACAAATTTTTATGTAAAATGCACTTACTGTGCGGTGAGGAGAATAGTCTTGTAGTACACTTAGATAAATCTTGGGTTTCACAAAACTGTAACATGAGAGACATCGCATGTTATCAAAATTTGTTGGATAGTTCTCTTAACAACTTTCTCGCTGGAAATTTCTACAAGGTCCAGTAGAAGGCAAATTCGTCAGTGAACCCAGTTTCTGTTTCACAAACGGAACAGTTCTACATCTCTTACGATATTTGGTTTATCTTCTCGGAATACTTTCACGGTTTCGCGATAAATATGCATGATTATCCGTACATCGAAGAAGCAATGATGGAAATTAAAGGAGGATTCAGGAGTAGGATTAAAATTCAAGGTGAAAGGATATCAATGATATGATTCGCTGATGATTTTGCTGTCCTGAGTGAAAGTGAAGAGGAATTGCATGATCTGCTGAAGGATGAACAGTCTAATGAGTACAGAATGCGGCGGAGAGTAAATCGAAGACAGACGAAAGTAATGATAAGTAGCAGATATGAGAACAGCGAGAAACTCAACATCAGGGATCATGGCCACGAGGTATATGAAGTTACGGAATTCTACGACATAAGAGCAAAATAACCAATGACGGGCGGAGGAAGGAAGACATCAGAAGTGGACTAGCACTGGCAAAAAGGGAACTCCTGGCCCAGAGAAGTGTACTGATATCAAACATAGGTCTTAACTTGAGGAAGAAATTTCTGAGAATGTACGTATGGAGCACGGCATTGTTTGGTAGTGAAACACGGACTATGGGAAAACCGGAACAGAAAAGAATCGAAGCATTTGAGATGTGGTGCTACAGGCGAACGTTGAAGATTAGGTGGACTGGTAAGGTAAGGAATGAGGAGGTCCTGCGCAGAATCGGAAAGGAAAGGAACATGGAAAGACTGCGAGGGAGAATGGGCAGGATGGTAGGACATCTATTAAGACATCAATGAATGACTTCATGGTACTACAGGGAGCTTTAGAGGGCAAAAGCTGTAGACGAAGACGGAGATTGGAATACTTACAGCAAGTGCTACTCTGAGATGAAGAGTTTGGCACAGAAGAGGACTTCGTGGCGGGCCGCATCAAACCAGTCAGAAGACTGACGATTCAGAAGAAAAAAAAGAAAAATGCATGACAAGCGTCTAGAAACTTTGCACATGTACATGTATTACTTTCAGTCCTATGACATCAATGGCCCTGTTTTTCCATAGGTTGAAGTAAAAAGAAGGATTTTCTTCAAAATTTCTTTCCACCCCAAGTTTTTATTTTTCTCTTTATTTACTTATTTATTACTACTATTATTTTGTAGCAGCTGGCAAAAAATGTCATTTGGAAAGAACTCCACCACATTGCAGAATAAAAATAGAGATAAATATTTTTCCTGAATTTTTGAAATAATGAGTAACTGGAATGCTGTAGAAGTGTTGAGGTGACCTTGAGGTGCTTATTTTTGTGACGGCCGTTATAATGTTAAAAAATAACTTGCTCTTCCTTCCTGCATCGTTCAAACATTGGATGTCTGTAGGCAAAATAAAACTCTGTCAGCAGCACCATGTTTCCTTTCTACTTACAGAGGGTGAACTGTTGTCTCAGAGGGATTGCTATGCTAGCCTTGTGACGGCCACTTGCTGCTCAAACCGGAGTCGAGGTTGTGTGGGAGCCGCTGCCAGGACGCCTGGTGGGCTGGTGGGGGCAGCGGCGGATCAGTCGCCAGAAGTTTGCGGGTTAATTATGGGGCCGCCACGGGCCAGCGGCAGTTGCCAAAACCGTGCTGTGCGGCGCCGCGCCGCGCAGATAAAGACCGCCCACAGGGCGCAGTGCCGGGCCCCACGCTGTCATAACGCTGCCCGCCAGACCTGGCTCTAACTCTACTGTTGCCGCAGGAGCAGTCCGTTAGTCGCTGAATCTCACTGCCTAACGGCGTACTACTCTCCCTCGCTTCTTCCTTTCATTAGCTGACAGTATTACACACTAATTCTACAGCTTATGCAAATGACATTTTTCCTGAAACCACCCTCTCGTAAGGGGACATTGTACGTGAAATTCGCTGATATTTGACATTTTCTGTTTTGTACTCCATAATGTACTCTGGCATTTTGGTATATACCAGACAATTGTAAGAGCTTCAAACGATATTTTGAATGTTGATTTGTGACTGTAAAATTTCGTGGCTACGCATATACTGCCACAGTTGAGCAGTCGTATCTCGGGAACTACAAAAACACCGTGAACTGCTTTGTTTTGTGCCTACTGCTACGTCTCAGAAGGTGGCATTACGAATAAACAAATCAGTCCTTTGTTTCTGATAGTAGTTTTCGTTGAGAGTAGTATGATTATCGACTATTTTTGTAGTAAGCTAACTTATATTGCTTTTTATACGTAAATAAAATGACTTAGAGAAGATGAAAAGAGCTGTGTGGAGCACTTTCTTCCATCGATTATCAACCGATGAAAATCCATGTTATGCTGTGTGTCCACCTCTACCGAACACTTGGTGTAAATCATTGAGGTTTGAAATTTTTTATTACAAATTCTTATGCAGACTTACATTTCTGCGTTTTTAGTGCACTACAGTCTGTGTCTTCTTCAGTGTCACAACATCCAAATTGCCTTCTCCTTTTCTTTCTTGCTTCTTTTGTCATTTGCTGAGCAGCTAACTCTGCTTCACGTACGTGAGACTCATCTAGTTCCCGCAATACTTTAGCTGTGTTCTGTCCAAATCTTAACCCTAACTTCTCCAGAACCTAAAGTCTTTCATAGTTCCCAACATCAAATTACTTTTGAATACATTATGGGAGTGAACAGTGATCGAAGTGTTACAAGTATTTACTATCAAAAACAGTCTTGTTCACAATTTATTTATTACGGTGACCGGTTTTGATCACTACTGTGGTCATTTTCAGACCTACAAGTCATATACAAAGCTTTAATTATAGGGCTACATACATTAAAGAAAATACATAAAGGTACAAAACTATAAAAACGATGAATTACCAATCAGTAAGGACCTCCTGCAGAAATCTCCTGAAGAAACCAGTGCACGTTTTACTATATATAATGGTGGCTCCACCCACTTCTGACGGAATAATGTCATTATTAACCAATGGGTTATACGTCGAATAACAATGTAAAATTTCTTAGTTAAAAGAACATTGTCAACAGAAAGGAAATTAAACACACACTAAACTTAGCTTATTTAATAGGTGTTGTCAATTAAAAACCGTAAAAATATTGAAACATGTAGGATAAATGAACTTCGTTTTGACAGTACATGGGTTGCCTTCTCAAAGCCTATTAGAGAAACATTTGGAAGCACTGGTTGTCATGGTGGAAAGAAGCCTGCTGCCACATCTTTGTAACGGCGTCCAACTTCACCATGACAACCAGTGGTTCCAAATGGCTCACTAACAGGCCTTGAGATGGCAACCCATGTACTGTCAAAACGAAGTTCATTTATCCTACAGGTTTCAATATTTTTACGCTTTTTAATTGACAATAGCTGTTTAATAAGCTAAGTTTAGTGTGTGTTTAATTTCCTTTGTTGACAATGTTCTTTTAACTAAGAAATTTTACATTGTTATTCGACCTATAACCCATTGGTTAATAATGACATTATTCCGTCATAAGTGGGCAGAGCCTCCATTATATACAGTAAGACGTGCACTGGATTCTCCAGTAGTTTTTCTCCAGCAGAAGGAGGTGCTTACTGATTGGTAATAAATCGTTTTATAGCTTTACACTTTATGTATTTTCTTTAATGTATGTAGCCCTATAATTAAAGCTTTGTATATGACTTGTAGGTCTGAAGATGACCACAGTAGTGATCGAAACCGGTCACCAAAATAAATAAATTGTGAGCAAGACTGTTTTTGATAGTAATCATTTGTAACACTTCGATCACTGTTCACTCCCATAATGTATTCAAAAGTAACTTGATGTTGGGAACTATGAAAGACTTAAGGTTCTGGAGAAGTTAGTGTTAAGATTTGGACAGAACACAGCTAAAGTATTGCGGGAACTAGATGAGCTTCATGTACGTGAAGCACAGTTAGCTGCTCAGCAAATGACAAAAGAAGCAAGAAAGAAAAGGAGGCAATTTGGCTGTTATAGCACTGAAGAAGACACAGACTATGGGCCAGGGCAGCTGTAGTGCACAAAAGGCACAGAAATGTAAGTCTGCATAAGAATTTGTAATAAAAAATTTCGGACCTTAATAGCTCTGAACCACACTTTTTGCAATAAATGACCCGTTTTCTAAAACAGTACTGATGGTAGAGACATGAAATTTTCACAGCATGCCACGTGTGAGATTCAACACACATAGAACTAATAAAATTAAAATATTCTGAATTGTTTTGTTTTTATGTTCATGTATTTACAAAATTCTGTAAAAATTGAGTGTTTGAAAGAAAAGATGACATGCCCCACAATACAATGTTAGTAATAATTCTAGTTCATTGTATCTAGAAATGTGCATTCAATAGTTATGGAAAATTGTTGTTGTCTCAAGAAGTTTCCAAGATAATGGGTCACAAAATTCACTAATTTAACATTGGCGGCATGGACACACAATGTCCGGTCAACTTACTTTTATTTACTGTATATTTGCGTATTTAATCTCAACTGTCTTATTTTCACGACATTTTTTCTTCGCTACAGTTAGTAAATACACTGCAGTGACAAATAGTAAAGCAGTATGGACACATACAGATGACGGAGGTATCGCGTACACAAGTTATACAGTTAAAAGGGAAGTGAATTGGCGGAGCCGTCGTTTGTACTACAGTGATCCATGCGAAAATGTTTCCGATGTAGTTATGACCGCACGACGATAATTAACAAACTCTGAACGCAGAATGGTAGATGAAGCTATGCTCATGAGTCATTCCATTTCGAAAATCGTTCGAGAATTCAATAGTCACAGTGTCAACAGTGTGCCAAGAATACCAAATACAGTGCATTGCCTCTGTCAAAGACAACGCAGTGGCCGACAGACTTCACTAAAGGGAGCGATGACCTCAGCAGTTTGGTCCCGTAGGAATTCACACACCTTCACTTAATGACCGAGAGCAACGGCGTTAGCGTAGTGTTGTCAGTGCTAACAGACAAACAACACTGCGTGAAATAACTTCAGAAATCAATTTGAAATGTACGACCAACATGTCCGTTAGGACAATGCGGCGAAATTCGGCATTAATGAGCTGTGGCAGCAGGCGAACAACACAAGTGCCTACGCTAACGGTACTATACAGCCTGCAGCTCCTCTCCTGGGCTCGCGAGTCTATTGGTTGGATCACAGATGATTGGAAGACCTGCCCTGGTCCGGTGAGTCCCGATGTCAGCTGGTAAAAGTTGATGGTATGATTCAAGTGTGGCGCAGACCCCACGAAACCATGGACCCAACTTGTCAACAAGACGCTGTGCATGCTGGTGGTGGCGGTTCGGTAATGGTGTGGCATGTGTTTACAAGAAGTGGACTGAGTCCTTTGTTCCAACTGAAGCGTTCATTGACTGGAAGTGGTTATGTTCGGCTGCTTGGAGACCATTTGACACCTTTCGTGGACTTCATGCAGCCAAACAATTTAGACTGTTTACAAAAAATGATAAATAGAACTGTAGATAACTTCACCTAGTTTTTCGTACAACTCTTCAGTATGTGTACTTCGAGTTACATCGGAAATATACACTCTAAAATCCAATTATTCCCACAGTTTCGTTAAGTAGTCCACAGCAATGGAAGCAACATCCTCTTCAGTTTTGTCTCAACTGTGAAAAAATCATTAGGTTCTGGCGAAGCGTAGACACGACCTTTTATAAAGCCCCAAACGAAAAGCTCGCATTGCATGAGGTCAATTGAACGTGGAGGTCGGCGGGAAAGAGATCTGTCCTATTGATTTTTTTGGTAATTTGTGTTAGGTTCGTACGGGACGAAACTGCTGAGGTCATCGGTCCCTAGGCCTACACACTACTTAATCTAACTTAAACTAACTTACGCTAAGGACAACACACACACACACACACACACACACACACACACAGACACACACACACACACCCAAGCCCGAGGAAGGACTCGAACCTCCGACGGGGATAGCCACGCGAACCGTGGCAAGCCGCCTCAGACCGCGCAGCTACCCCACGAGGCTGTACTATTGAGCATTACGACAAATCTCCCAGTCAAGGATACTGACGTTCCACCACTCTCGCACGAGTAGTTGCCAATGAGGAAGGATTCCATGTTGTTGACAAATAAAATTTTCACATTCACATTCTAATTGAGGACGGCGCCATTCTTACAATATATCTAGAGAAGCCACCTCTGTTAAGGTAGTTTTAAGCAAAATGAGAAAATGGTCTGTACACATGTTGTCAGGACGCTGTGCAGAAAATATTTGTGATGACTCTGTCTGATATTGCACAAGGTGATGAGGTTTTTCCGACCCCCTGATACGAACATTATGGGTATTTACCTCCCCACTTACGAGGAGAACACGGTCAGTGTCAAAACCAGATTACCGAGCGGAAGAGGGGCCAAAATAAATGAAGAGTGTCTCGGCTTATCCGTAGATGCTTGGCTGAGACACTAGATCCCATTGGCCTCTCTGCTCATGTGGAGTATCTCCTTTCTGACATCGGAGTTCGACTTGGCCACCTTACGCTCCCGACGCTGGTTTACCAATATCTAGACATCACGATACAGTAATGACCTAGTCTAGGATGTTGTGGATGTCGTATATATACAGGGTGTTACAAAAAGGTACGGACAAACTTTCAGGAAACATTCCTCACACACAAAAAAAGAAAAGATGTTATGTGGACATGTGTCCGGAAACGCTTAATTTCCATGTTAGAGCTCATTTTAGTTTCGTCAGTATGTACTGTACTTCCTCGATTCACCGCCAGTTGGCCCAATTGAAGGAAGGTAATGTTGACTTCGGTGCTTGTGTTGACATGCGACTCATTCCTCTACAGTACTAGCATTAAGCACTTTAGTATGTAGCATCAACAGGTTATTGTTCATCACGAACGTGATTTTGCAGTCAGTGCAATGTTTACAAATGCGGAGTTCGCAGATGCCCATTTGATGTATGGATTAGCACGTGACAATAGCCGTGGCGCGGTACGTTTGTATCGAGACAGATTTCCAGAACGAAGGTGTCCCGACAGGAAGACGTTCGAAGCAATTGATCGGCGTCAAAGGGAGCACGGAACATTCCAGCCTATGACTCGCGACTGGGGAAGACCTAGAGCGACGAGGACACCTGCAACGGACGAGGCAATTCTTCGTGCAGTCGACGATAACCCTAATGTCAGCATCAGAGAAGTTGTTGCTGTGCAAGGTAACGTTGACCACGTCACTGTATGGAGGGAGAGTGCTATGGGAAAACCAGTTGTTACCGTACCATGTACAGCGTGTGCAGGCACTATCAGCAGCTGATTGGCCTCCACGGATACACTTCTGCGAATGGTTCATCCAACAATGTGTCAATCCTCATTTCAGTGCAAATGTTCTCTTTATGGATGAGGCTTCATTCCAACGTGATCAAATTGTAAATTTTCACAATCAACATGTGTGGGCTGACGAGAATCCGCACGCAATTGTGCAATCACGTCATCAACACAGATTTTCTGTGAACGTTTGGGCAGGCATAATTGGTGATGTCTTGATTGGGCCCCATGTTCTTCCACCTACGCTTAATGGAACACGTTATCATGATTTCATACGGGATACTCTACCTGTGCTGCTAGAACATGCGCCTTTACAAGTACGACACAACATGTGGTTCATGCACGATGGAGCTCCTGCACATTTCAGTCGAAGTGTTCGTACTCTTCTCAGCAACAGATTCGGTGACCGATGGATTGCTAGAGGCGGACCAATTCCATGGCCTCCACGCTCTCCTGACCTCAACCCTCTTGACTTTCATTTATGGGGGCATTTGAAAGCTCTTGTCTATGCAACCCCGGTATCAAATGTAGAGACTCTTCGTGCTCGTATTGTGGACGCCTGTGATACAATATGCCATTCTCCAGGGCTGCATCAGCGCATCAGGGATTCCATGCGACGGAGGGTGGATGCATGTATCCTCGCTAACGGAGGATATTGTGAACATTTCCTGTAACAAAGTGTTTGAAGTCACGCTGGTAGTGTGTGTTTCCATTCCATGATTTGAAGAGAAGTAATAAAATGAGCTCTAAAATGGAAAGTAAGCGTTTCCGGACTCATGTCCACATAACATATTTTCTTTCTTTGTGTGTGAGGAATGTTTCCTGAAAGTTTGGTCGTGCCTTTTTGTAACACCCTGTATACGGTACACTGTTTGTACAGATAAATCATCTACATTTACACCTGTACTCGGGAAAAGGTGAGTGGAAGAGGGTACAGAGCTTTCCCTCATTCTTATTCCATGGTAGGCTTCCACAGAATATGTGCCACCATAAGTAACAACGAGAGTCTTACTGTGGTAACGTTGAATATAAAGTGATTAAAATTAAGCTTTCGGCCAAGCCCTGCTCGGACATTTTCAAGTGGTATCACTGCCAGTGGGCTGCTGGAACGATAGGTGCCCGCCCATCGTCAAACTGTGATAGTATTTAAAGACCGCTGGTACCAGCACCGTGGATAAGATGACCATAACTTCCTGATAAAGAGCACCTATGGGAAGGGGATCCTTCCACAGTTCATATCCCGATATCTCATCTCCTGACCTCAACCCCTCCCTGATGGTGCCTAGATCTTCCTCCAACCACTCCTAGCACCTCAGTGGTCACGGTAGTCATCTTTTCTCCCGCCTCACTGGGAGCCTCTGGAAGACGACTCTCCTCCTCTCCTTGCACCATCCTTCTCAGGGTGTTGGCCACACCATTATCTCGACCGCTTATGGAGAACCAGGAGGTGGAAATGTATACAGCCCAACGGGAAATGCACTCAATTTTACGTGGGCATACAGTACTCAGTACCAATGGCCCAAACTCTAGATTGACAATCCCCCCATAGCGTGCACAAAAGACACAAAAAAAATCTTCTGACGCGCTAGAGCAACGTTAGACGGCTTGACAGTTAAACCCGCCCCACTCCACACACTCCAAAATTAGCATAAATCTTACTAATGCCCAGCAACCGACGCACTGTGTATCACGACTTCATTCAGGTAATTACACATGAACTTAAACTTTTTACGTCTCTGAGCACCATATCAAGCAACCTGGAGAGCACATCCACTCAATCTGACAGCACAAAGCCCACCTGGTTGAAATATAAGTTCCATCTGGTAACAAAGACAGTGGCCGCCTTGGATTCTTTGGCCAGACGGATTTGGTAGTATGCTGGTTGAGATGAAGCATAGAAAAATAGTGGACCCTAGAAACCAGGAAAAACAGCCTTGCAAATCAAGATGCGGAATGGATTTCAGAACTACCTTATTGTTCAATAGCTGCTAATTATCCGTCAGCCTGAACCTTGCCCCCTCTCCTCCTCCCTCCTCCTCCTTCCCCCCCCCCCCCCCCGTCCCCCTTGTCCTTGGCGACCAAAAAATACGTGAATCATATCGGTACTTAGATGCCCTAATGGCTTCCTTATCCAACATTTTGTCCATTGACTTACACATACACTCATTTTGGGAGGTGATAGACACTACAGAGATTGTCACAGAAGCACCTGCTGGAGCATAGAATCCAAAACTCTGTTCGTCTGGTCATCCCTAGCTTGTTGGTCAATGCTTCAGGGAAACCCCACGAAACATCAAGAAGAGCTTGTGCCTCATCAGATGATAAATGCCCCACTCTGAGCTCTCTGTCCTGGAGTCCACACTACAAACCCCAGACCACCCAGAATATCGACACAATTTAAATTTCAGCTCAGGTCGGAACTTAAAATAAAACTTCCGAGACTGTCCAGCATAATCCAAAAACTCCTTTGTCTTTTCTACAAAGTCACATCCAAACAGTGGATCTGTACTCAATTTTTCAGCCACCAACACCTGCATTGGCCAAGAAAACTCCCCACTGCGACAAAAAAGCCGCATGCCAATTCCACCAAGGAGGAGCCTGGCTGTTCACAGTCTTGGACGTTCTATTCGCAGGTTATAATCATGGAATTTTCAAAATGCGCTTTATCTAGATTACCATCTAAGATTCAGTAATCAGCATTTAAAAATATCAAGACATGAGGTTCAATAACTTCTCCAGCGGGCCCAAAAAAATGCAAACAACAAGACCTGGGAATTAATAACATTAACACTAAAATTGTAAATTAAAATGTAAACGTCTCCAGCGCGCAGTTATGTAATCCCTGGCCAATTGAATTTTTTTTACCATACGCTGTTTTTCTTTTTTAAGGCAATTGATCTACAGTGTCCACTGCCACTGGCCCGAACTCTGGACCGTTAACAAATCGAAAATCTCAGAATTCCTGGCTCTCGTCTTGTAGAACACACGCAGGAGACTCGTATGACCATGAAGGTACATAATATGGTTAACAATAAGACAAGTTGCAATCGGAGGGCGTTGTTAGAGGAGGCCGCATCAGGCAGCACCGTAACACCCAAGGGGGACTAAAGTGATAATTGCAAAATTTGTGAACCAATTATACAACAACTGAAAAACACTGAACAAATTGACAGCAGTGCAATCAAAGTAAATTATAATAAAACACGTCTCAAACCAAAGTAACAAATTTAACAGGTTGGAAAGGACATCTCCCACTTGGTCCCTGTAGACCGCAATAAGTACGGACACCAGCTGTTAATCAAATTCAAATATTAAGCTCTTGCACGGAACCAAAGCAAATCTACACCGCGGCTCGCAGGTCAGAAATTAGCTACCGTGGGTAAAAACTACCGAAAGGTGAGCTAGACAATTTTTCCCCCCACCCTCCCCTTCTTCCAGGGTGTGTCAGGAAACTTTTATAGGAGGACGCTAATAATCAATGGTTCACGAAAATAATACTGAAGGCCTCGATTTTTAAATTTCAAGACATGTCAGCCCTAGCTGGTAAACAGCATAACACTGCAGTAATACACTACTGGAGATTAAAATTGTCCACCACGAAGATGTGCTACAGACGCGAAATGTAACGGAAAGGAAGAAGATACTGTGATACGCAAATGATTAGCTTTTCAGAGCATTCACACAATTTTGGCGCCGGTGGCGACACCTACAACGTGCTAACATGAGGAAAGTTTCCAACTGATTTCTCACACACAAACAGCAGTTGACCGGCGTTGCCTGGTGAAACATTGTTGTGATGCCACGTGTAACGAGGAGAAACGCGTACCATCACGTTTCCGACTCTGATAAAGGTCGGATTGTAGCCTATCGCGATTGCGGTTTATCGTATCGCGACATTTCTGCTCGCGTTGGTCGAGATCCAATGACTGTTAGCAGAATATGGAATCGGTTGGTTCAGGAGGGTAATACGGAACGCCGTGCTTCATCCCAACGGCCTCGTATCACTAGAAGTCGAGATGACATGCATCTTATTCGCATCGCTGTAACGGATTGTGCTGCCACGTCTCGTTTCCTGAGTCAACAGATGGGGACGTTTGCAAGATAACAACCAACTGCAAGAACAGTACGACGACGTTTGCAGCAGCTTGGACTATCAGCTCGGAGACCATGGTTGCGTTTACCCTTAACGCTGCATCACAGACAGGAGCGCCTGCGATGGTGTACTCAACGACGAACCTGGGTGCACGAATGGCAAAACGTAATTTTTTAGGATGAATCCAAGTTCTGTTTACAGCATCATGATGGTCGCATCGGTGTTTGGAGACGTCGCGGTGAACGCACATTGGAAACGTGTATTCGTCATCGCCATACTGGCGTATCACCCAGAATGGTGGTGTGGGGTGCCATTGGTTACACGTCTCAGTCACCTCTTGTTCGCATTGACGGCACTTTGAACAGTGGACATTATATTTCAGAAGTGTTACGACCCGTGGCTGTACCCTTCATTCGATGCCTGCGAAACCCTACATTTCAGTAGCATAATGCACGACCGCATGTTGCATGTCCTGTACGGGCCTTTTTGGATACAGAAAACGTTCGACCGCTGCCCTGGCCAGCACATTCTCCAGATCTCTCACAAACTGAAAACGGCTGGTCAATGGTGGCCGAGCAACTGGCTCGTCACAATACGTCAGTCAGAACTCTTGATGAACTGTGGTATCGTGTTGAAGCAGCATAGACAGCTGTGCCCGTACACGCCATCCAAGCTCTGTTTGACTCAATGCCCAGGCGTATGAAGGCCGTTATTACGGCCAGAGGTGGTTGTTCTGGGTACTGATTTCTCTGTATCTATGCACCCAAATTGCGTGGAAATGTAATCACATGTCAGTTCTAGTATAGTATAATTGTCCAATGAATACTCGTTTATCATCTGCATTTCTTCTTGGTGTAGCAATTTTAATGGCCAGTAGTGTAGAATAGAGATAAGCAAACTTCACCACAATGAAACTTAAAGGCAAATGCGGCACCAGTGTGACCGATCAGTAAGTAGTCAAACGCGTTATCTGCGATAACCCAAGCAGTTACATTTCGACTTGGAGACAGTATGTGGGTGGCAACCATGAAATCCGGAATCAGAAGGCTGGAGCATGAACCTGTGAGCGACGTACCTCGCTAAGTTAAGACTCAGAGTAGACTGCTGCTGCAAGAAGAGGAATACTAAGAACAGCAAATACTGAGGTGCGGCCATCGCTCAGAAACGAATCTTGATCGGTTAAAGATACGCGCGAAAAATATGAGAGTTCCCAGAGGTGCTCACCAGGAAGATATTGCGAGATGTCAGTTGAAGAAAAACTCCCGGTGTTTTCCGAAGCTCTGACGGTGCAGCAAACGGCTTTGTCCTGGTTCCTTCCCCAGAGTGTGTCCGCGTCGTTCCCCTGGGTTGCCTTCCTCGTCCTCCTCGGAAACACACGCAACGTACTCAGATGACAAACCGTCAACAAACCATAGGATCCGAAACACGGCGCCCCACACCCAGCACGCACACCGGAAACACAACTAGGGTTTCGCACGGACCTCGCGGCCGCTCACGTCGGACACCCAATATCAGGGCAACACCTCGTCGCTTCTCCACCCGCGCGACCCGTGGTCCACAGCGTACGGGCTGCGAAGCAACCTATCGATTCGCGGAACTTCTCAACGACAATCAAAGTTTTGTATGTAATTTATAATCCTTTTAGTGCACCGGCAGTGCAGTTGAAGTGATGGCCCCTGTGGCTAGCATCACGGCTTCACACTCCTACCACCCGTGTTCGAAACCCGATTATTGTTTTAATTTATTTCATTATTTCATTTTCTATCAATGGCCGTTGAAGGTTTAGTCAACAAATGATTCTTATCGAGTTACGGGAAGATTTAGTGCATTCATTTTTTGTTTTACACATTTGTGTAGTAATCTTCTACGGACATGAGCAGATAAACGAAAAACATAAAACAGTGAAATAGAAACAATTAACGGGTACCGAATACAGGCCGCACAAGTATGAAGCCTCTGTGACACCGCTTCGCTTGATTTCCGATCCGCTAAGAAGGGCATACAATAACTAGAAAACTTTCACTGCCGCTTTCCCAGAAAAGGTCGAGTATCTACACATAAACCGAGATACATGTTCGTTTATTTTGACCCATCTGAGAGAAGTTCCTCGGAAACAGAGTTATCGTACTTACCGTGTTCTCCTCGATACATGAGAAGTTGCCCCATCGCTAAGCACCACACGATCAAGGAAGTCATCTTCCCTCTGCAACACTTCATTTGCGAAGCTGTAACGTACATCATAGTCATCCAGCTTTAAAGCATGTAACAACTGTAACCTGTATGGACGTTATGTAAATGTTTTCTTAAAACTTTCCATACTGTCTTCATTGACAATTGAAGTTCACAACTCTCTTTCCAAAAGAAACCCTCAAGGATTACGAGTCGTAGCTGATCTGACGTACTCAACATCCTCTTCTGACACTTCTGGCCGTTCCTTGCTTTTCCCTTTAAACACACATCTGGTCATCTGGAAATGACTATACCGTCGGCTAATGTGTTTGCCTGCGGGGAAAACAAACTTTATACTGAACTTGCAGACACACTCTCAGCAAACTGTAAACGCAAAACGCTTTATGCTCGGGTTTTGCCATTTTATATACACTCCTGGAAATTGAAATAAGAACACCGTGAATTCATAGTCCCAGGAAGGGGAAACTTTATTGACACATTCCTGGGGTCAGATACATCACATGATCACACTGACAGAACCACAGGCACATAGACACAGGCAACAGAGCATGCACAATGTCGGCACTAGTACAGTGTATATCCACCTTTCGCAGCAATGCAGGCTGCTATTCTCCCATGGAGACGATCGTAGAGATGCTGGATGTAGTCCTGTGGAACGGCTTGCCATGCCATTTCCACCTGGCGCCTCAGTTGGACCAGCGTTCGTGCTGGACGTGCAGACCGCGTGAGACGACGCTTCATCCAGTCCCAAACATGCTCAATGGGGGACAGATCCGGAGATCTTGCTGGCCAGGGTAGTTGACTTACACCTTCTAGAGCACGTTGGGTGGCACGGGATACATGCGGACGTGCATTATCCTGTTGGAACAGCAAGTTCCCTTGCCGGTCTAGGAATGGTAGAACGATGGGTTCGATGACGGTTTGGATGTACCGTGCACTATTCAGTGTCCCCTCGACGATCACCAGTGGTGTACGGCCAGTGTAGGAGATCGCTCCCCACACCATGATGCCGGGTGTTGGCCCTGTGTGCCTCGGTCGTATGCAGTCCTGATTGTGGCGCTCACCTGCACGGCGCCAAACACGCATACGACCATCATTGGCACCAAGGCAGAAGCGACTCTCATCGCTGAAGACGACACGTCTCCATTCGTCCCTCCATTCACGCCTGTCGCGACACCACTGGAGGGGGGCTGCACGATGTTGGGGCGTGAGCGGAAGACGGCCTAAATGTGTGCGGGACCGTAGCCCAGCTTCATGGAGACGGTTGCGAATGGTCCTCGCCGATACCCCAGGAGCAACAGTGTCCCTAATTTGCTGGGAAGTGGCGGTGCGGTCCCCTACGGCACTGCGTAGGATCCTACGGTCTTGGCGTGCATCCGTGCGTCGCTGCGGTCCGGTCCCAGGTCGACGGGCACGTGCACCTTCCGCCGACCACTGGCGACAACATCGATGTACTGTGGAGACCTCACGCCCCACGTGTTGAGCAATTCGGCGGTACGTCCACCCGGCCTCCCGCATGCCCACTATACGCCCTCGCTCAAAGTCCGTCAACTGCACATACGGTTCACGTCCACGCTGTCGCGGCATGCTACCAGTGTTAAAGACTGCGATGGAGCTCCGTATGCCACGGCAAACTGGCTGACACTGACGGCGGCGGTGCACAAATGCTGTGCAGCTAGCGCCATTCGACGGCCAACACCGCGGTTCCTGGTGTGTCCGCTGTGCCGTGCGTGTGATCATTGCTTGTACAGCCCTCTCGCAGTGTCCGGAGCAAGTATGGTGGGTCTGACACACCGGTGTCAATGTGTTCTTTTTTCCATTTCCAGGAGTGTATGTGGCGTATGTGATGCGACAAGTCGGAAAACATCAAAGAATTACTCACGCATGCACGTACCTAAAAGTGTTTGAGTTGCACTTTAATGCTGACCTCGATCCAACTATTACATCGCTTGGAGCTGATGCTATCAAAATTTTAATTCGGACTTTATTTTATGGTCGCCCTGTTGACTTTCTTGATTCTATGATTTCTTAAAGTTTTTACAATAACATGAGCGCATACTGTAACCGGTTTCGACCAGGCCGCAATCATCTTCGGCTTGTCAGTAGATAGAGCAAATAAATAATCATTAAAAGCAATCAAGTAAACATTTATGTATTAGTAAAAAATAATAAAATCATACATAAAAACATATGTTGTATGCGATTTACGTAGCATTCTGAATAATATTGAAAGCAACGGTAGATAGATGTCCAGGCTTTGCGTGTGGACTGAAATCCTGTCTCCATCCACACGCCCTCCCGGAGAAGGAGATATAGTCCTAAGAGGTGTTAGAAACTTAGGACAAAAAAGACCACATTGTGCAGAATGTTTCATAACAATCAACACAAACTAATAGTGCTGAAATTACACTACGCTACAAGCAAAAACGTCTGATAAAAACATCGCGGATAACTGCGAATTTCTCGTTAACAGCCATCAATGAATACACCGTGTACAAACGTCTTTCTAGTTAGGAAAATGGCAATGCTTACGAAAACATATTGGATGCCTTGCTAGCAGCGAAGTATTTTGTTGATGACCAAGGAATGCAGTCTTACGTTAGGGCATTAAGTATTACAGTTACTGTATACTTGTAGCTGTTAAAGGTGATCAAAGTGTCGTTCTTGCAACTGGATGCAGTGCTACACTAGTCTCAGCACAGAGTTCAGAATTTTTTGGAAAACGGACGAGTAATTTCCTTTTCAAACTACTGACAAACATTAACTACTCTTTGCTACAGTTTCTCAATCCCGTTAACGAGAGCGCTGTACATGATCCCTTTAACGTTCTGTGACCACTTCAGTAGAAAGGAATCATATCACGTGAGTACGGAGTCCAACGGACAGATCCACTCTATTTAGCAAAGATATCGAAGCCGCTGACATCAACTACGAAGTAGCAAACTGTGCCAGTGAAGAATTCATTTAGCAATACGGGGAGAACAGATCAATTCTGCTGACTTATATATGTTATTTAGTTTCTCTCATACTATATTCCCGGACAATATTGTCATTTTGCACATTTTGTGTGAACGTAGAGGCTATTAACTATTTTTTACTTCGAACTATTACACATACACAAAGTGAGAGAGACGGTTTTGTGGTGAAAGCTTTTACATATCTATACTCTATGCCCTTCCGATAGATGTGTCACGCAGGTACCAGAGTCATTTTTCAGCCTTTCCCAAGGGGAAGATATTTTATGTGTAGCTCCCTTTATGCACAATATTTCCTTATCTTGTGTTAGTGGTTAGTAGGCGGGATGTAAGATGGGGGAAATAATATGATCCTTGACCTATTTTGGAACGTGAGCTTTCGCATGTCTGAGACGTGAAGTTGTGTCGAAGCATGGCGCATTCTTGAAGCGTCTCATTATTACAGTACGGGAAACTAATGAATATTTCGCAATGTTTCACACAACAAATTCTGTATTTTTTCGACCAAAACTGGCCGAGAAGAAAATATGTTGCAATACCTGCCGAATGTTATTCGTACACTGGGGAATCCTACACAGAACACTCAAACATGCGGCGAATAGCGCCACTCTTGTTTGGATATTCTGCTCACCTCAAGCTTCGTATGGGCTCAGAATCGATGGTCACTTTTCGGTAATTAGTCGAACGAGGCTTTTATAAGCTATCCCCTTAGCTAGTGATGTACACTTTCTCAGAATTCTTTTCTAATAAATCCCGTTCTGGCAGCTGCCTTTCTAACGGCCAAATATATGTGGTAGATCCGTCTTAAACTGCTGTGGATGGGTAATCCCAGATGCTTGACGGCTATGGATGATTACAGTGTCTTGTTGCAGACTGTGTTTCCAAACAATAATCCATTTGGAGAATTAGCTTAGCCATTGGAATAAATGTCTACACCCACATGATTATTGTAATATTCGCACTTAAAGAGTTTGGCAGAGGGTGCGTTCAGCCTGTTTCAGACAATTTCTCTACCGTTCCGTTTCCAAATCACACGTGGCAAAAACGAAGGGCAAAAGTCTCTTTGGAAGCTCGGGTTTATTTTGACTTTGTTTACTCCTTCTGTAGGTGGAAGTCAATAAAATATTTTGGCATTTGGATAAGAAACATGGTTATCGAAACTTTGTAAAAGATCTCACCGCTACGGAAAAGGCATTTGTTTTCATAAACTGCCATCCTAACTGATGTATATCGTAACAAAACGAAACGAATTGCACTAATCTGAACTTCTTTTTTATTTTATCAGCCAAATATTTCTTGTAAGGGTGCAATTTTGTGCTACACTACACCAAAAAACTATGGACAAATGTAGTATGGTTAATCACTTCAGTAGATTTGTTACACCTTCCAAGTGCTCTACATATAAAACTCAGTCTTTGGTTCGTCCTCCTCACAAGATTTTCGATGTAAGTAATTTAAATTTGTTTGTAATTGTAATTTCTAGGTATTTAAAATATTCGACACCGTTTAAATTTGTGTAATTCATCGTTGTAAACGAAATTTCTTTATTACCCTTGTGGAGGACTTCACACCTTTTATTTTACAGTAAACACATAGAGTGATCTCTCTGTTGTACAAATAATTCAAAAGCCAAGATCGCTTGAACACCGTTTACTAGATGACCGGTTTCAACATACTAAAGGTGCCATCATCGGATCTGAGTGTATCTTAGCATGTATAAATCATTTGGCTATAGCGATATATGAGGCAGACCAGCTGATATAAAATCACAGTCACGGAAATAAAAATAAAAAATAAAAAAATGAGAGCAGTTGTTTTTTTTTAATTTTTATTTCTGCTACAATGACCTTATATCAGCTGGTCTGTCTCATGTATCTTTATATCCAAATGATTTATGCATGTTAAGCTACATTCAGATCCGATGATGGTACCTTTAATGTGTTGAAACCGTTCATCTAGTAAACAGTGTTTAAGCGATCTTGGCTTTTGAATTATTTATACATCTTCTATTGTTCAGTGTCGAGTGCTACTTTCCACCCTCTGCTTAAATCATTTTATAATTCGTTTTGATCGTCTGAAGCGTTTATCAGATGGCAAACGACGCCATCCTTTCCAAATAATCAAACAGAGCTGCTCAGATTGTCTCTTAAATAGTTTCTATACCTTAAGAACGGCAGAGTGCCAATAACGCTTCCTAGGGAGCACCAAATATAACTTCGCCTTCCCTAGATGACTCCCCGCCTATTGTTTGTGCGGTAAGTGGTTAATCTCGTAATATATAAAGGGCAGATCATTAGTAATTTTTATTTAAATCACTGTGCATGTCAAGTCTTGAAGTCCCTACTTAAAATGCTTGACATATCATTTCCACAGGTATTTTGTTAGCAAATGTGTCAACTTGAAGAACAGATTATTTATTTTATAAAAACAGATTTACGTATTACATCCGATTCTGTCTGACTAGGTAACATGTTTAAAGCGTTCATACGTTACAAAACAACAAAAACTTTAACTTGCGAAATTTTTACTACGTCATGATCACGACAACGATAGCGTAAAAAAACCATATTGTTACAGTTACCACTGAAGATGCTTTAGAAGAAAGCGAAACGTATCTGTTCAGAAGGACTTTATCACAGCAGCAAAAGACGGCAGTTAATCTTTACAACTTGTACATGTGCAACTGCGAAATTTTTACTACGTAAATTTTCT
Organism: Schistocerca serialis cubense; assembly: GCF_023864345.2. Lineage (NCBI taxonomy): Eukaryota > Metazoa > Arthropoda > Insecta > Orthoptera > Acrididae > Schistocerca > Schistocerca serialis. Next base: position 429,594,887 of record NC_064644.1, on the reverse strand, counting down.
GCAATTAAAGTCTGCACAACTGATCGAAGTGGCAACTGCTGTAGCTGGTGCCGTTTCTCCTTACTATTGATAAAAATCTTCTCCCGCTGCTACTCTTTACATCGGCACAAAAATGGCTTTCAAGACACACGTCATTTAAATAGACCACATTGACACCCACAAAATTTATTTAATGCAGAAGTATTTCTGCAGATACTACACGCCGTAAATGAATTTAATGCTGGCTTCAAAACTTTTTATCACTATCGTACTGCCAGTTACTACATTGTGAGATGCTTGTTGAATTCCTTATTTACCCTTACATTACGCACGCACCCCATGTTACTGAGCACGTGACACTTTTGATTTTGTTTCCTTCAACTGTCAATGTTTTTCTATACTAAGTCGATTATGCGAGTTAACTGCACTTACCTGATGAAGTTTAAAGGTTCGGAGTGACGCTTTAATCTCTGGTCTGTCTGTCTTTGTCATATATAACTGGGCAAATCCGACTTCTCAAATATTACGAAATTTGCCATTAAAATTACTGATGGCTGTAAAACGCTTGAGGAATCGCGGTTATTGGGCAGTTTTCTAAAAATCAAATCTAAGTAAACAGTTTATGCTAGATACTCAGTTGGGCTAGGTGTTAAATACACTCAGACACATGTTTAATTTGTATAGGTCGCTCGTTCATCTTTTTATTTGAACAAATTGGCAACCGTTTATTGAATGACAAAACTCGCTGAACTACGAGCTCACAATTTAACATCTGGTACAAGTTCTCCCCTTCCATAACACTGTTTATATAAATTTCCTTTTAAGTAACGGATCTCCGTGTTAGGGAGTAGCACGCTGGATACTTATACCCTCTAGCAGTTCCTTATCAGCTTTGCCCTTCGAACTCCAACAATCCAGACCCTATGTAAACTACGTTGGACACACATGATTAATTTTTAACGTCCACTATTGTAGCTTTACGTACCTCTCGAACAAAATGTCACCTAACAGCATCATTATCCCAATTGCTCCTCTCTCTTTCAGCACACTTCCTCAACAGTCTCCGCTTATTATGGACCCCCACTCTGGTAATTAATTATAAGTGTACTTTAACGTAACGTTTTATGGCTCTTTCTGGTCGAACCACTAACATTACTCGTCCCTCCGCAAAACTACCCGTCAACTGTCTGCATCTGCCTGTGTCTCCGATGTTAATTTATTTGGGGTAGTGCTTAATTTACAAATCAGGCACTAGCAGAGCACTGACACTAATGTAAAATGTACATACTTCGGATTTACATAAATGACGTTAAATAAAAAAATACGTATATAAATGAAGACGCAAAGGAAATTCCGTCTCACTGCCACCTAAAGGTAATTGTAAAATATTATGTGAAGCAAGTGAAGACAGTTTACAAGTACATGTTGTCTTCTTTGGTTTTCAGCCTCTTTTTTCTTGCAGTTACACATATACAGGTTGTATAGGTTAACTGCTTTCATTTGCAAATGTAATAAAGGTCTTTTGAAGACCAGACGCGTTTCGTTTTATTCTAATGCAACTTCGGTGTTCACTGTGACAATATGGTTATTCACTCTTACAATTTTGTTTTTTATGATCGCGAATAGTTCGCATGTATTACTTACGACTGTAAAAAGTTTTTATTCTTTCTGTACTCATTTTTTGTTGTTGTTGTTTACTGCATTCTTTCTTGTCTTTCATGTGCATGTGTTGAGTTGGATATTGTCTAGTACATGATACTATGTTGTGGTTTCTAGAAGAGTTATTCTTTCTCAACAGCATGTTTTATTAGATTAAATAGCGTCTGGTTGTTGACATTAGTTGAATCATTTATTATGTGTTTCTACTCTATTATTGCGTTTTGAATTTGGAAGTTTTCTTGTCGTTTTAGGACATGTTTCTCGTTGTTGAATCACAACTGCTGCACAACAAGAGAACAATATAGAATATCAACAGATAAGCTGGTACACACTCTCAAACAGAAAAAAATGACACACAGAATGGGGAATATCCTCAAGAAACAAGGAAACAAAATAATATACCATACGAACAACTCTATACAGAAATGCCTAAGAAAGGAAGGTGGAACTGACGTGCATAAAAAATCTGGCGTTAATCATCTCCAGTGTAACAGTTGTAACTTCTTTATACCTAGGACAAACTGGAAGAACTTGTGAAATAACGTATAAGGAACCAGTGACGTAGCCATGTGACAAAGGGCCCAGGGGCAAGAATGAAATTGGGACCTTACTTAAACTAAACTAAATATTTTACAGATGCAAAACTATTTCATCATCAGTTCCTCACCGTTCAGTGTGCATGGCACTATAAGGCACACGTACTTGCTACTAAGTTAATTATTATGTGTAACGCAGCAGATAACATTAAATCATACTTCCTAATAAATTTACAAACATGAAAGTTTGTTTGTTTGCTAGGCTTTCACGCAAAAACTATGGCTGGACTTGGATGGCATTTTTCGCCATGGATAGAATTACACCTGGATAGGACATAGGATATTTTCGTACCGATAAAACGATACCGTGGGATAGTTTTCAATGCCGCTCCATACTAGGTGAATGAAGTCTAGGGCAGAACCTAGTAAAAAATAAACAATGAAGAAGTATTACTCAGCCACGAAAACGTGGCTCCTTGCCGCGAAGCACACTGGAAAACCACCACCACCCTACCACAATAGAACAAGACATTAAAGTAGTCAGATTCAGCAACAAGAAACATCTGCTAAACCTACAAAAAAACTTTCAAATTCAGAAAGCAATAATGACGAAGAAATACATAATAAATGACAAAACAAACCTCAACAACTAGGCGCTATTTAAACTAATAAAACAAGTTGTTGAGAAAGAAAAAACCACAAAATAATACCAGATACTAGGCAATATTCCCAACCTAGATCATCCACCGCTGCACCATAGTAGAGCAATAACTTACACATAGAGAAGCGGGAATATGTTAGTTGACAGGTTAAGGAGGGAGAAGGGTAAACAGAGGTGGTAAGTGGCAACAGGCAACAGGAGGAACAGGCCTATAAATTTGTCTGACAGCTTCATGGTGAATGTGGAAAATAGATTTGACCTGTTGCTTCAGTTATAAGCTGATGAGCCTCAAGCAGTTGCAGGTGTAGACAGGGCCCAACAAACTTTCAGCAGCAAGTTGAAAAGTAAGAATTTAGGGAAATCAGTAAAGAGAAAGAAAGTGTTGTTGTTAGGTAGTTCCAATGGAAGAGGTGTTGGCCAACTTTTGCAGGATGAACTAGGATCAGAATACCAGGTCACCAAACTTTTTAAACCTAGTGCTGGCATGGAGCAGGTGACAGAGGATTTAGGATGACTTTGCAAAGAATTCACTAAGGAAGACACCGTGGTTATAGTGGGTGGGGCAGGTAACAGTATTGACAGAGATCCTGGGTACAGTATAGAGTGTGACCTGGAAAAGATAGCATCAGCATCGAAGCATACTATCGTTGAGTTTGTATCTGTTCTTGGGTGCCATGAGCGACTTCACTTGAACTCTTCTGTCAAGAGAGTTAATTTGGAGCTGGAATGGCTGCTTATGTCAGGTGCAGGGTCACACATTGGTGTGGTTTCTGTTGATTCTCTCAGTGGGTGGGATTATACTAGGCATGGCCTTCACCTCAACAGGAAGGGGAAGGGTAAATTCGCTGGGGAAATAGCAGGAAAGTTAAAGGGGGGAGGCACTGTCATGAGTGGTAAAATACCAGTGGTTATAGGGTTTAGAAAAGACCCTTTTTTGGGGTAGGGAGGACAGAAAGAAAGCAAATTTTAAGAGAGGTTATAACCAAGACAAACCTTCAGTGTGAGAAAGAAATAAAAAAACAGAATTCCAGCTTATTACATCAGCATAAACAGCTATTGGTTAAGAATTTTCAACAATCAGCAGATATTTTAACTCTACCCAATTTTAACTCAGTTAATGTGAAATGTCAGCTAACTTTATTGCATCAAAATATTCGAGGACTGAGAAATAAAATTAATGAATCAACTATCTGCATAGATGAATTAGAGTCTTCAAACCCAGCTGACATAATCTGCCTCTCTGAAAATCATGTGACCACTGGTATAGAACTTTTAAGTGTTACAGGGTTTAGGTTAGCATCTCACTTTTGTAGTTCAGAAATGGAGAAAGGAGGAGTTGCCACATTCATCAGGAACTGTCATAAATTTAAGAACATAGACATTCATAAATTTTGCCTAGAACAGCATATGGAAGCATGTGCAACAGAAGTAGAATTTCACAAAAAATCCTTCATAATATTAAGTGTATATCGAGCACCTGCAGGTAAATTTAATCTGTTTGTAAACCACCTTGAAGCTGTAATGGCCCATTTAACAACCAAAAACAAAGAAACAGTGGTTGCTGGTGATTTCAATGTAGATTTCCTTAAAGACTCTCCCCAACTTAATTCCCAAGGTAAAGTTCCCCACTAGGGCAGCCAATTGCTCGCAAACAGCCATTGATAATATCTTTATAGAAAAGTCCAATGAACGAAATTATATTATAAACCAATAGTCAATGGCCTCTCAGACCATGACATGCAGATCCTTCTGTTAAATGTTAATACTTAACAGGATATAAAATCTGATAAATCTGATCTCAAGAGGGTAATCAATAACCCAAAAATTTATTATTTTAGGACACTCCTCAGAGACATTCACTGGACTGATGTTTACAGTGCTCATGGCATGAATGAAAAATATAACACTTTTGCTAATAAAGTGCTTACCTTATTCGAGCACTGTTTTCCCCCAAAACTTACCAAGGTTAGAGCAAAGTCTACAAAGAAGCCATGGATTACTCAAGGAATAGGGGTATCTTGTAAAACAAAAAGAAAACTGAATCTGTCAATCTGAAACAGTTCCGATGTTGATGCTATAGCACATTACAAGAAATACTGCAAAATATTAAAGACTGTAATATGGACATCAAAGCAAATATATTACAAGGAAGATAGTCATTTCAGATAACAAAATAAAGACAATATAGGATATAGTGAAGGAGGAGACCGGTAGAATCAGACATCAAGAGGAACAAATAGCATTAAGAGTAAATGATACATTGGTAACGGATGTGTATAGTGTTGCAGAACATTTTAACAAATATTTTATAACTGTTACTGAAAATGTGGGGTTGTCAGGTTCGGTAGATGCTGCTATGGAATACCTCAGACCAGACATTTCGAGTAAATTCCATAATATAAATTTGACCCTCACTACCCCAACAGAAATAATGTCCATCATAAAATCTTTAAAATCAAAAACATCTAGTGAATATGATGAAATATCAACAAAGTTAATTAAATAATGTGATTCTGAGCTAAGTAACATATAAAGCTATCTGTGTAACCAGTGGTTTATCAGTGGAATATTTCCTGAAAGGTTGAAATATGCTGAAGTTAAGTGACTGCTTAAGAAGGGAGATGAAGAAATAGAATAAAATTTCTGTCCAATTTCACTGTTGCCAGCAATTTTAGAACAAGTAATGTACAGTCGGCTTTATAATCATCTTATCTCAAATAACATACTGTCAAAGTCACAGTTTGGATTTCTAAAAGGTTCTGATATTGAGAAGGCTATCTACACTTACAGTGAAAATGTGCTTAATTCATTAGACAAAAATTGCAGGCAACTGGTATATTTTGTGATCCGTCAAAGTCATTTGACTGTGTACATTACAATATCCTTTTAAGTAAATTAGAATATTATAGTGTAACAGGAAATGCTACAAAATGGTTCAAATCTTATATCTCTGGCAGGAAACAAAGTGTGTTATTAGGAAAGAGACATGTATCAAGGTATAAGGCATCATCTAACTGGGAACTAATTACATGTGGGGTCCCACAAGGTTCCATTTTGGGGCCCTTACTTTTTCTTGTGTATATCAATGACCCTTCATTAGTAACATTACCAGATGCCAAGTTTGTTTTGTTTGCCGATGATACAAACATTGCAATAAATAGCAAATCAAGTGTAGTCTTAGAAAGATCAGCTAATAAAATATTTGTGAACATTAATCACTGGTTCCTAGCCAATTCCTTGTCACTAAACTTTGAAAAAACACACTACTAGCAGTTCAGAACTTGTAAGGGGTGTCCCACGAGTATATGTCTAACACACGACGACAAGAAGATAGAAGAAGTGGAAATTGTTAAATTCTTTGGATTACAGCTTGATAATAAATTCAACTGGGAGGAGCACACCACAGAACTGCTGAAGCGTCTTAACAAATCTCTGTTTGCAATGCGAATTTTGTCAGACATAGGGGATATAAAAATGGAAAAAGCTGGCATACTATGCTTACATTCATTCCATAATGTCATATGGGATTATTTTTCGGGGTAATTCATCAAGCCAAGCTAAAGTTTTCCAGGCACAAAAGCGTGAAGTAAGAGTTATATGTGGTGTGAACTCAAGAACACCTGTGGAAGCCTGTTTAGGGAACTAGGGATATTAACTACTGCTCCCCAATCTATTTATTCCTTAATGAAATTTGTCGTTAAAAATATATCAATTTTTCAATCTAACAGCTCAATTCATGGAATCAATACTAGAAATAAGAATAATCTTCACAAGGATTTAAAGTCACTTAGTCTGGTACAAAAAGGTGTGCATTATTCAGGAACACACGTTTTCAATAACTTGCCAGCAGCCATAAAAAGTTTAACAATCAATGAAATTCACTTTAAGAGAAGCCTAAAGGATTTGTTGGTGGCCAACTCCTTCTACTCCATTGATGAATTTCTCAGTAAAACCAACTGTTTTATATAAAAGTACAATCTAACTTCTGCACCATTTAAGTGCAGTAATGTGTTCATTGTAAATAAGTATTATAGCAGTTGTATTACATATTACATGTTTATTACCTTACAAATGAATAAAAAAACTTCTTAATTTTAAATTCAGTGTATTAGTATTTGTAAAATGACTCTTTCCTATAGTGTTCATTAAAAAATGACGATCATTCCACTTGGGACCTGTGGAATGGTACATTAGCTTATTTGTTTTAGTTGTAAATATTTGTCATGTATTGTTGTTTTCCCGACATGTTCCACATCATGGAGGACCTCCTCGCTACGGATCAATTGGAATGAAAGTAAATCTAATCTAATCTAAAATCTCTTTACAAACGTGCTCTCTCTCTCTCTCTTTCTTTTGACGGGGAAATATAGACACACACCGAGCGATAGTAGACGCTTCCAGGACTTGCAAAAACAAACAAAAGACGAACGCATCCTCTAATAGCAAAACGAAAGACACGAAATGGCGAGAGGACAATGATACTTCCCAACACAGAAACGTGAATACATTTAGCGCAGTAAAAATGCTGTGGGTGAACCCTCAACACGTTTACATTGAAGATGTATACGAATGCAGTAAACGAAAAAAAAATAAAGAAAACCACGAGTAAGGAATAGAATAAGAACTGTTTATAGTAGTAAATAAAGCATGTGAACTGTTCATGATCATAACAAACAAAATCCTAAGAAAAGAAAAATATATAGTTACATTGACCACTGAAGATGCTTTAGAATAAAGCGAACCTATACAGCTAGTTTACAAACGCACGAACTGCGTCGCGCTTAAATGAAAATAACATGTGAGTAAAGTCTAACGCTGTATTCCTAGTATTTTCTAACGTATCGGAGAGAGGATGGAAGACAGAGAGAGAGAGAGAGAGAGAGAGAGAGAAGGTGTGAGAGCTGAGGTAGCGCAAGTGTGTAGCGACTTTCCGGCACAGAGTTCGGGGCGACTGCGCTGGTGAGGTAAGGGCGTTAAAGTGCAGCTCGCTACTGACGGCTCCGTGGCCAGTTGCTACCTACATCGTGTTGTGTTGCGCTGCGCGGCGCACAACTTGCCGCGTGTTTGACCAATCGCAGCTGCTCTATCAGCAACCGCGCACAACCACGCCTGCGGCTGAGCTGTCGCCAGCAAGCCAACACGCCACGCCGCTCACACCTGACACATAACGCGAAATCGCCGCGACCAGCAGCTCATAACAGCCTCATGGCTTTACAGTTGTTTTTTAACGGTGATATACAAACTCCTGTTCAACTTCTATAGAATTACTCTGTCACCCATTTATGATGACAACCCCTTATGACGTTTTATCAAGAGGGGAAAAAAGTATCAACCAGGTTTTCGTAATTGAGGCCATTTCTGAGGGCCCGTGATCTCAATAAAAAAGGGAAGGAGCCGAAAGACATGGTCGCTTATCAATGCAACTTCTGACATGTGGGTGTGTAAATGGCTAGAGTTACAATTCCTTATGAGCGAACGGCCGTCAGTGGATTATTGTTTAGTGTTGTTACCAGGCCTGGTAGGGTATACAGGTTTCGTCTCTGAAGAGTCGTCAGGAGCATTTTCTCTAGTGTTTCAGCAAATATTTCCAGTTACCATTTTTGCATTATGTGGCTGGAGTCAAGCCAAACAATAACGGTCAGCGCGTTTTTCTTGACATACTCAGTGTCCACGGAAAGCGTCGCCTTGTTTCCAATTACAAATAAAATTATTTTGAAATCGTAATTTTTCGTGTCCATTCGACAGAGCGATACCAGATAAGGCTAGCGCGATGTTTCTGTTACCGATGGGTATTAACAGAGGCAGCAGGACACGAAGTACATACAGTAGTCCAGCAGGGACAGCACCATACTGGCCGGGGCTGACTGCTACCGACGACCATGCTGTGGTACAGAGTCGCTGCTCGACTGCTGTTTATTCATCGAGTTAACTGTCCTTGTCACTACAGATCGATTAAACAAACATCGCACTTCACTAAGCTGGGGCCGTTCTCCCGAACGGACGCGTAAAACTGCTCTTTAAAAATCATTTCGCTTGTAACTCGCCTGTTTTTGGAATGGGGGACTGATGACCTTCGCTGTTTTGTCCCCCTTAAACATCCCAACAACCACCACCACCGCTTGTAACTGGAAACTAAATGACGCTTTCCGTCTACACTGGGCGTCGTATGGAAAACGCGATTATCATTGTCTGTTAGGCTTGCCACTAGTTATAAAATACAGAAACGAAACTGCAAGTATATGCTGAGACACAGGAGAAAATTAACTCGACTTTTCAGAGGACAGACACCTCGTATAAGGGGTGTCAGCACTGTGTAGGACACCAAGGTGCCGCACCCTAGTGTCAGCGTTAGAGGCACCTCGGAGAGTTTGGAAGTGGACTCATTGTCAGTCGCAGTTTGGCGGGCTGTACGAATTATGCAATATCCAGGTTTGTGGGGCGCTCGGTTGGGACGGTGATTCGATGTTGGGTTGCTGGATTGCGTGGGGATCTGAGGAAAAACATACTCGTCGTCATCGTTCTTATCGAACACTTCTGGTCACCACAAGGGTGGATCGCTGTGTTGTACACCAAGCACGTCGTAGCTCCTTCAAAACTCCTTCTGCCATCTGGGAACAAGTAATAGACGTCCTACAACAATACATGTCACAGTTGATCGCAGACTAGCAGCAGTCAGTCAGGGAAATTAGCGTCCGATGTCTAGGCTAACGGCTGCGTTTGGAGTGATGTGTGTGAAGCATGGATTGCTGATGATGGAGTCGCACTGAGTTCAGAGATGAGATGCAATTCTGCTCTACCCCATGTGACATCGTAGGCTATGAGGAGAGGTCCCATTCCTCCAATATTTTGGAGATTGCCAGCGATGTTACTCCTGACGTCATGGAGTGGGGAACATTGGGTATAGCTTTGGGTCACTGCTGGGATAGATGGAGGGAAACCCGACGCCTCAGTTGTGTGTCACGAACATTTTGCGTCCTTATGTGTTACCTCTCTTGCAACAGAGTGGTGGTGCTATTTATAGACAGGCGAATGGCAGTTCACACATGGTATGTGACTTCAATGTTCCCAATAGAACATGTGTGGGACCAGCTCTGACGTTAATTCTGTAGCAGTTCCAGTATCCAGGATATCAAAAACCAATTGCAACAGCTGTGAGCCATCTTCCCTCAGGAGAGGATACAACGGCTCTGACACCATCCCCAAACGAATCAGTGTGTAACCTCCCCTCAGTTTCGCACCGAACTACACTATTCTCATACGCTGTAGGTGAAGTGATATTTTAATTATTTTTCATAATATATCTTTCCTCCGTGTCATGAGAATCATTGTTGTCCACTTCCGTTATTGTGAAAACTACTAAGTGATTACATCTGCTGGAATTTATTAATTAAATCACTCAATTTATAAACATTTATGAACATCAAACACTGTGTGCCATTCTGCCACTCATCTCCGGCCTCGCTACCGAGCAACCTCTCTCTCTAGCCTCTCACACCCGACTTCCACCCACGGACTCCAACACTCAACTACTGCTTACCCAATCGCACATTGTTGACTGCACTGCAGTCTTTGCTTAAACCATGTATGATCTCTGCATAGTGCATAATCGGTATTTGCTTAAACCGTGTATGATCTCTGCATAGTGCATAATAGATACTACGTACCCTTACAAGTGCTTGCATCCGGGCCAGAGGGAATGCAATATCATGCAGATAAGTGGCCTTATACTGCAAAGTTTTTTATAAATCAGACTCAATTTCATAATCACTGAACTAACATCACCTACCCTAGCAACCCATGACGTTTTACTTCGTTTCCTCCTCCCGTTCTGGGCGCTTCACTTTTTCGTTGGAATTGTTCAGTCGTATTGGTTATTAAATGAAAGTTCAGACTGGATTGATGAGTTCTTAGTAGGGAGGACGAAGCATATTGTCTTCAATGCAGCGTCAAAAACAAAAGTAACCACTGTCACTCGTCAAGGAAACGTGAAACTTCCTGGCAGATTAAAATTGTGTGCCGGACCGAGACTCGAACTCGGGACCTTTGCCTTTCGCGAGCAAGTGCTCTGCCAACTGAGCTACCCGAGCACTTGCCCGCGAAAGGCAAATGTCGCGAGTTCGAGTCTCGGCCCAGCACACAGTTTTAATCTGCCAGGAAGTCAGGAAGTTTCATATCAGCGCACACCCCGCTGCAGAGTGAAAATTTCATTGTGTCAAGGAAATGTGTTGGCACCCTCGTGTTTCATGTTGTATGGTAATTATCTCGCAAGACACTTATTTATAATGAAAAACTCTCTGGAAAAATCTGTGAAATAAGTCACTATTGAAAGGATATCGAAATTATGAAAAGATTAGCAACTTAGTTTAAATGTTCAGAAATGTAAAATTGTGAACGTTACAAAACGAAAGAAAACACATTATGTATTTTTACAGTATCAAGGAATCACAGCTCTAATCAATATGTTCATACCTTTGAGTAACATTTTCTAATGATATGAAATGGAACGGTTATACAGGGTGGTCCATTGCTCGTGACCAGGCCAAATACCTCACGAAATAAGCGTCAAACGAAAAAACTACAAAGAACGAAACTTGTCTAGCTTGAAGGGGGAAACCAGATGGCCCTATGGTTGGCTCGCTAGATGGCGGTGCCATAGGTCCAACGGATATCAACTGAGTTTTTTTAAAAATAGGAACCTCCATTTTTTATTACATATTCGTGTAGTACGCAAAGAAATATGAATGTTTTAGTTGGACCACTTTTTTCGCTTTGTGATAGATGGCGCTGTAATAGTCACAAACATATGGCTCACAATTTTAGACGAACAGCTGCTAGCAGGTAGGTTTTTTATATTAAAATACAGGTCGTAGGTACGTTTGAACGCTTTATTTCTGTTGTTACAATGTGATACATGTACCTTTGTGAACTTATCATTTCTGAGAACGCATGCTGTTACAGAGTGATTGGCTGTAAATACCACATTAATGCAATAAATGCTCAAAATGAAGTCTGTCCACCACATTGCATTTGGCAATACGTGCATCGACATTCCTCTCAACAGCGAGTAGTTCGCCTTCCGTGACGTTCGCACGTGAATTGACATTGTGCTGACACATGTTGTCAGGCGTTGTCGGTGGATCACGATAGCCGCGCGGGATTAGCCGAGCGGTCTTAGGCGCTGCAGTCATGGACTGTGAGGCTTGCCCCGCGGAGGTTCGAGTCCTCCCTCGGGCATGGGTGTGTGTGTTTGTCCTTAGGATAATTTAGGTTAAGTAGTGTGTAAGCTTAGGGACTGATGACCTTAGCAGTTAAGTCCCATAAGATTTCACACACATTTGAACATTCTATTTTTGGATCACAATACCAAATATCCTTCAACTTTCCCCACAGAATGAAATCCGGGGCCGTCAGAACGTGCGGGCCATGGCATGGTGCTTCGACGACCAATCCACCTGTCATGAAATATGCTATTCAATACCGCTTCAATCGCACGCGAGATATGTGCCGGACATCCATCATGTTGGAAGTACATCGTCATTGTGTCATGCAGTGAAATATCTTGTAGTAACATCGGTAGAACATTACGTAGGAAATCAGCATACATTGCTCCATTTAGATTGCCATCGACAAAATGGGGGCCAATTATTCTTCCTCCCATAATGCCGCACCATACATTGACCCGCAAGGTCACTGATGTTCTATTTTTCGCAGCCATAGTAGATTTTCCGTTGGCCAATAGTGCATACTATGCCGGTTTACGTTACCGCTGTTGATGAATGACGCTTCGTTGCTAAATAGAACGCGTGATCTGTCATCGTCCCGCAATTTCTCTGGTGCCCAGTGGCAGAACTGTACACGACGTTCAAAGTCGTCGTCAAGCAATTACTGCTACATAGAAATATGGTACAGGTGCAATCGATGTTGATATAGCATTCTCAACACCGACGTTTTTGAGATTCCCGTTTCTCGCGCAGATTGTCTGCCATTGATGTGCGGATTAGCTTCGACAGAAGCTAAAACACCTACTTGGGCATCATCATTTGTTGCAGGTCGTGGTTGACGTTTCACATGTGGCTGAACACTTCCTGTTTTTAAATAACGCAACTATCCGGCGAACGTCCGGACACTTGAATGATGTCGTCCAGGATACCGAGCAGCATACGTAGCACACGCCCGTTGGGCATTTTGATCACAATAGCCATACATCAACACGATTTCGACCTTTTCCGAAATTGGTAAACGGTCCCGGGTAACGTATCACGAAGCAAATACCGCCTGCACTGGCGGAATGTTACGTGATACCACGTACTTAAACGTTTGTGACTATTACAGCGCTATCTATCACAAAGCGAAAAAAGTAGTCCAACTAAAACATTCATATTTCTTTACGTACTACACGAATATGTAATAAAAAATGGGGGTTCCTGTTTTAAAAAAAGCGGTAGATTCATAGGGCCATCTGGTTTCCCCCTTCAAGCTAGACAAGTTTCCGTCTTTGTAGTTTTTTCATTTGACGCTTATTTCGTGAGATATTTGGCCCGTTCATTATCAATGGACGATCCTGTATAGTCTCATTCATTTTGGTTAATTGTCATGCTAGGATACACACCAGGGTTTCTCTTCTCGTACTATACGGCTTGAAAAATAAACTGCTTGCAGCTATATTTATTTAAAGGGACACGACCGGATATCAAATCATGTCTTCGGATATAAATTTACAGGATATGAAACATACGGTCGACAGTGTCATAAAAAAAGCAGGATACTCATTCTAATAATCTGTATGAAATATTCACATGTCAGTAAAGCATTAAGCCCATGGCATTAGGTTCTCGGAACCTAATGCCATACTATCTGCCAGTCTTCCACATGTACCTGGCAGGACACTTGTCGCCACAGGTTCACTATACATCAGTAACGTCGTACTTCATCTTTTTTGTCCTTAGCGGTTGCCTACTTTGTGTGAAATCGTGCCAAAGTATGGTATCCTATTATAGCCAATTAACTCTTAACTAGTTCTCCCCCCCCCCCCCCCCCCACACCCCCACACCCCAGAATCTTGGCCAAAGTTTCGTACATAGAAAGAATGTAGACTGTGAAGTGTACGAAGCTACTGCTGGCGTTACATCAAATGCGACAATTGTCCTGAAATGTAAGTGCGGCAACCTTCGCATTCGGTTCCGAGAATACTAGAGTCTGATGGATTCGGAGTCTACATTAAGTAATCACTTACAAGATTCTGGTCATTCCATAACAAGTGTAGGTAATAATTTACAAGTCTTACATAGAGAAGTAAAGAGGCAGACGTTAAATATTCTGGAAGAGAGTGAAATTAGGCGAAGCCTTAAGTTACCCCCCAACACACCCTAAATAAACGGTTCAGTTAAGATATCACAGTATGTGTTCTGTCTAACTTTGATTGCCTTTCAAGGTCATAATGCTAGTTTTTTGATTGCTTGGTTACTGATCCTGGGCTTGCTGTTGTATGTTCTTGCATCTGCTCTATTTGATTTTTATCTTTATTTTAAACTGTAGTATTTTGTAGTTTACACAGTTATGTTGTGTAACTTGGGCTGCAGAATTCGCATGATATTTGGATACGCGCGAAAATGTTTGCAACTTTCCCCGCTATGTGTGTTGTGACGCTAATTCCCTCACAAGTCATAACATTAACTAGCAGTGTGACCCTGCGGGGCGAGACGGTTATAGGGGTGCTGTCCGCTGTTTTCTTGTATGAAGTGAGTTTTCACCGTGTTTACAGTGTCACTGGCTGGTACTTTTTACATGTTTAGTTTCCTTATAACGCTCTTTCAATTGAGTTTAACATGCTTTTAACACGTCAGTTTTTCATCTGACCAATTCGTTGTATGACGCTGTTCTTACTGTAACAGTGTTTTATTTTGAGAAGGTGAAGTACCCCTCCTTCCCGTATCATGGGATCAATGTTTTACTGACGTGTGAGCATTTCATATTGTTTGTCACAGAATACAGATTATTAGTATTATTCTTATCAAGTTTTTTTTTATGTTTCCTGTCTTGTAGATGCACACCTGGAGATGTAATCTGATATCGGTAAATCGATCGTGCTCCTGCAAATAAAAGTTCACACCCAGCTGAATGCGATTTATTTCTTAAGTATAGATTATTTCAGCTGCGATCACCCTCAACAAAAAAACTGTGCGAAGAAATAAAGTTATCATTTACTTATTTCTTTCTAAGAAAGAACATCGTTTCAGTCCCGGCAGAAATTCGAATCCACGCGTCACATTGAGAAAGTGGGGTATTGTGCAGTAACTCGATCTCGACATTCGAAGTGGAACTACGTTACGTCAGTCCATGCTGAGATGGTGAAAGCGTACGGTAGCAATACGCCACCAGAAGACTCAGTGGGAGGGTGACACGGACGTTTCCGATGTGGTCAACCAAGTCTGACTGACAGGGAATGAAGTGACAGATCGTCTCTCTAAGAAATACCGGGAGTCTCAAGGTTGTACGACCCGTGGTGTTCTGCGTGTGCTCACACCAATTCAAAAAGCCCATCCAACCGAAGCAGCAGTGGAAAAGTTGCAGTAGTGACCGGTCAATGCAAATGACTTATTAGCTGCCTGATCACTACTAACTAATTTAAAATTGGATAATGAAGTGTACCAAAGCATGTAAAAACTAGCAATGAAATAGTGACCCTATGACATACGTTAGAAGTTAAACTGAGGAACAGAAACTTACCTTTATATAGATACGGATTTTTTGACACTGTTGACTTCACTACATTCTTCAAAACTCGGAAGGTATCAGGATAAAATGTAGGAGGCGAAAGGTAAAGTGGGACACAAGCTAGATCACAGTTGTAAGAGTCGAAAGAACTGAAAGGGAACGACGAGTCGAGAAGGAAGCGAGATAAGATTGTAGCTTCTCACTGATGTTATTTAATCTCGACACTAAGTAAGGTATAAAGGAGCCCGGTTGACAGTGCGGGAAGGAGCACCTGGTCCCCGGCGCGAATCCGCCCAGCGGATTTGTGTCGAGGTCCGGTGAACCGGCCGGTCTGTGGGTGGTTTTTAGGCGGTTTTCCATCTGCCTCGGCGAATGCGGGCTGGTTCCCCTTATTCCACTCAGTTACACGACGTCGGCGATTGCTGCGCAAACAAGTTCTCCACGTACGCGTACACCACCATTACTCAACCATGCAAACATAGGGGTTACACTGGTCTGTTGTGAGACGTTCCCTGGGGGGTCCACCGGGGGCCGAACCGCACAATAATCATGAGTTCGGTGTGGGGCGGTGGAGGGGTGAAGTGGAATGCGGTAGTCGTCGTGGGGTTGTGGACCACTGCGCCCTCGGCGGGGACGGAGCCCCTCCGTCGTTTCTAGGTCCCCGGTTAACATACAATACAATACAATACAAGGTATAAAGAAAAGCATGGAGAAATCTGAAAGCGGTATCGAAACATTCAAAAAGAATAAAGAAAAAATTGAGTTTTGCCGATTACGTTGTAATTCTGGCAGGTTATTTGGAAGGTCGGTTTAACAGACTGGACAGTGCGATGAAAAGAAAAAATAAATAAATAAAAATCTGTACATCAACGAATGTAAAACAAGAGTAACGGAATGTAGTCGAATTGTATCATTCAGTATTGGGAAATGACATACTAAAGAAGTAATTAATCTTGCTCTGCGGGCAGCAAAATGACTATCGTTGGTCGAAGTGGAGACGATGTAACACGCAGCCTGTCAACATCAAGAAAGCGTTTCCCAAGGAGAAAAATATTTTTCATTGAAAACAAATTGAAGTATTGAGAGGTCTTTCCTGAAAATATTTGTATGTAGTACAACCTTGTATGGAAATAACAAGCAGAAAATCAGCAGTACTAACAAGAGGGGAATATAAGTTGTTGAAGTGAGGTAGTACAGGGGAATTATGAAAATTAGAAGGGTAGGTGGAGTAACACGAGGAGGTACTCAATCAAGTTGAATAGAAAAGAAATTTATGGCAAGAGTTAACTAAAAGAAACAATTCGTTGGTAGGACATGTATAGAGGCAGCAAGGTGTAGAGTAAGAGAGAGAATCAAATATAAGCGTGACTATCGACTCTATGCACGCAATATCGACATGCGGTAATTCCCTCTCTAGTCAGTGTTGGGCGGCCATTTGAGGTATGGGGAAAGCAGTTGAGTGGGGCCGCTCGTTCTATCATTAGTCATTGTCAAGGTGTCTGAGCAAGAGATATCTATTGCCACTGCGCAGCACTTCACTATCCACGAAAATTTTCTGCAGCCAAACTCACTTGATATTTTTCTTTTATTTCACAATGAGGAGTATACACTGGTGAGTCAAAACCTTATGACCCCAGCTCACCGCGAGTTGTGTGTACCTAGTGGCGCTGACACGGTAAGAGAAGTATGTAAGCGGAGCTAGCGACTGTAGGAACTGCAAAAGCGGCAATCCGCCGAGTTAAGCGACTTCGAAAAAAGCCACAATTTTCTGACCTAGTTCCTGGGAGCGACGTCTCGGAAGCGGTGAAACTGGTCGGCTGTTCGCGATCTAATAACGTGTTCATCTGTAGAAAGTGGATGAAAAATGCTGAAACCACGAGTAGGCTACAAAAAGTTGGACATCCATAACTCATCAGAGAACTTTGGGATCGGAGGCTTTCCTTCTCTCTAAAGCAGGGTAGACAGTGATCTGTGGCAGATCTATAGTGCTGGCTCAGGCACAAGTGTTTTGGTTCACACTCTTTAGCTCACGGTGTTGAATATGGTGATCCGTACGTGTTTCCATGTTGACCCAACAACATCGTCAGTTATGATTGTAGTGGGCATGGGATCATCGAGATTCGACCACGGAGAAATGTAATCGTGTCGGCTAGTCGGACGAATCCCGTTTGTTGTTAAAACAGGTGTAGGATCGTGTCCAGATATGCCGTCATCCAGGCGAACGCCTGCTCGAAACTTGCAGCGCGCCACGGACGCAGGCCGGCGGGAACACTATTGTTTTATGGGGGATATTCACCTTTGCTTCTATGGAACCTGCGATAGTAATCGAAGGCACTATGACAGCTGTGACCAACGTGAACGGTGTTAGTGAGCACCTGTGACCACTTATGCCTGATGTCTTTCCCAATAGCGATAGCGTTTTCCATCCAGCTAACAGTCCGTGTCACAAGGCCAGAATCTTTCTACAATGGTTTGAGAAGAATGATGTGTTAGCCACCAAATTTGGCTAACCTGAGTCCGATGAAACCCAACTGGGACGCTATCGGGCGCCAGCTCCACGTGCACAAATTACGCGAAGTGTGAGGCCCGTGCGCAGGCCTCTGGTGCCGGAAACCTCTGATAACCTACCAAGTACTTGTAGAATCTACGGTACGGAGAATCACCGATGAACTGCGTTCCAGAAGTTTACCAACAAGCTTTTAGGTTCGACTCGTCAGTGTAAATATAACAAGCGATCATGGCCGCAGAACATTTTTCTATTCACCAATGACAGATCGCTCCTATGAAGATGTACAACATTACTATTTAGTTTTTTGCTCGGAAAGGTGTAAAATCAATCGACAGTCCCAGGAGATTGAAGTATTAAAGGAAGACACTCTTTCAAGTTCTCGGGTGTTTGCTTGGTACAGACAATACCTGGAAGGTTGTGAGTGTGCTGAGGATGAGGTCGACGACCTCTGAGCTCACGTGAGCATCAGAGACAGCAAAATTTGTTTTCTTGAGGGTGACAGGTGTTTGATTGTCACTGGGATTGCACATCGGAATAAATTGAAGCTGCACTTTGGCCTTTCATAGGTAACTGATCAATAACAGAGCCGTTCGTGATTGTGAGATCATCTCTTGATTGAATTTCAGGAGAAGGGAGACCCTGTTGTAATCCGTATTATAACTTACGGTGAATCGTGGATTCAACACTACACCCCTGAATCAAGGAGTAGAGAAAGAGGTAAGAGCCCGAACAGGTGGAGACAAGTCTCGTGTGTCACCGTGCAGGCTGTGGCAACTGCTTTTTCAGCTGACGTGACTTTCTGTGTAGCGATTCACTGCACGAACGTCGGACGACAGACTTGGCATACTACTGTGCGAGGTTTAGACCGACATTAGACTGACATATCACTGCAAACACGTGACTTATCGATGAGAGAAATGATTCGTCTGCAAGACAACGTGACACATACAAAGGGGTTACTCGTCTGGGAAATACGTGAACATCCTTGCTGTAGCCGTGACCTATATTCCTGCGACAGTTGTTCAAATGTGGGTGAAATCTTATGGGACTTAACTGCTAAGGTCATCAGTCTCTAAGCTTACACACTACTTAACCTAAATTATCCTAAGGACAAACACACACAACCATGCCCGAGGGAGGATTCGAACCTCCGCCGGGACCAGCCGCACAGCCCATGCCTGCAGCGCCATAGACCGCTCGGCTAATCCCGCGGGTGCGACAGTTGTCTCTGGTCATCTCGGAGAAGCCCTGGGAGGTCATAGATTCAAAGACGACGCTGAGATTGTTGCCTACGTGCGGTATTCGCTGCAGACTCGACCGACTACCTTCTGCGAGCGGGATGTCGAAGATACCTGTTCACTGTAAGAAAAAAAGGTCTTTCGAACTGTGGACCTGTGAAAAAAAAATTTATACCGTCCAATAGAAAAAATTTAAGTCTCGTTTATATTTTATTCACCACCTTCGTAGTTGATAGCGGGGATAAAAATGATACAGGTAAATGACTGCTTTTTTGTTATAAACTGGTTCAATTGGAAAGAGTCTTCCGTGATTATGAAGAGGTAAATGGTCTTCCACACGATATGTTTGCGTTGAAGCTGCATAAAATCAGTTTAAGACTCAAAAGCAAAACGAAAACTAACTTTCAGGTGCACAAGTTGTGTTACAGCCACGAAAAAGTTTTCAACGAGTCAGGAGAATATTTGCTTTATTATAATTCCTGTCTTGGATCATAATGTAATCAGGTAATTAATTTCGTTTGGTAATGACAGTCTTCAGACCTCAGTAGGGATGTGTTGCATTTTACATATCACCCCTTTACATGTGATGGTGGAGTCATTACCATTATCCTTTTAGGCTATATTTTTATTTCTTTGACAAAGCGAAAACGGCTAGTGCAATGGCGTGATATGAGTAATGCAACACGTTTCTACTAGGGGTTGAAGATGGTCATTACCGACCGAAATTAATAATCATATGATCAGAAATAAGCAGCGTGTTCTAAGACTGGAGTTATGATAAAGAAAATTTTAGAATTACATAATGATTTCAAGTGTGTAAATAGGTCGTTTCCACACATGTTAGCGAGGAGCGTTTCGCGAGGTGCCTACGGATTACGCCGACTGCCGCCGCCGCTGGCCGCTTGGCGCTCGGCGGCCCGGGGTGCCCCTGCGGCGGCGCAACCCGCAGCGCAGGCGACTCCGCTATCTGCGGCGCGCGTATCATTTCCAGCCCATTTCCCAGGGCGAGCGGCCGCCTTTCCTGCCCGCTGTGCGCAGCCCAGGCCCTGCAGCGCGCGCGTTCGCTCGCACTGTGCGTCCCACTGCCGGCCGCGCCGCCCTGTCTTTTTGCGCCTTCACTCATCGGCGGGCTTATCGCTGCCGTTTGTCTCCCGCGCCGCACTTGGCACGCCGGTCCGCCGCGGGACGCCGTCCAAGGGTCCGCACACTATTTCCGCCGAACTGACTGCCCACAGCCGCCACACTCGCCAGCGATTCTGATATGAATCCAACCTTCTCCTTCACTTGACTTACAAGCTGCGTCTATGTCGAAGCGAACTAATCACACAGCATTACACGACCCTAGAAGACGTTACTTACTAGACTACCTTTAAATGTTTGTTTCCTCCTGTTTATCTCATTTTTCGGAAAGAGAATGTGGAATGTGTTCCAAGATAAGGGATCTATTGTCGCAAAGTAAATTTTAATGAACACGTAGCGAAATACAGCAAGTTGATAGGAAAAGAAACTGTGGCCCCGGTTTTAATTTTCCAGTATACACTGTGCTTCAAAGTCCTTGCAACAAACATCGAGAAGTGATAGACCACTTCAAAATGGCTCTGAGCACTATGGGACTTAACATCTGAGGTCATCAGTCCCCTAGAACTTAGAACTACTTAAACCTAACTAACCTAAGGACATCACAGGCATCCATGCCCGAGGCAGGATTCGAACCTGCGACCGTAGCAGTCGCGCGGTTCCGGACTGCAGTGCCTAGAACCGCGTGGCCACCGCGGTCGGCAGACCACTTCATGGGGAACAACTTTTGTTGGAGACAAAATGTTCACTGGCGCTATCTGGCAATGCTAGGCAGCCTATAGTATACGATGGCATTAGGCTGAGGAGTTTTCGCCGCGCCAGATGAGCTACCCCAGTCAACTGACAGCGCGATTTTCAACAATTAAATCTTAAGATGAGTGTCTCTAAGCGCAGAAATATACTTTATAAACGAATCACAACCTTAAATTTTGCTGCCCCTACTGCCGCTCGCGCAGAGCATACGACTGGATGATAGGCAGCACACGTGGCATAGAAACAGCGTAGACTGCCCACGTCCTGCCACCTCTCAGTGGCATAACCAGTCTTAAACGGCACCTGCCGTGGACGAGCAGTGTCGAGGAGTATTTTCTCTGCAACAAAAATTGTTCCCGATGACCCGATGTATCACCCCTAAACGTTTGTAGCAGAGACTTCGAAACACAGTCTATACCTTCTATCTATACGGACAAAAGTATGAAATTCTACAATATATCTTTTCATACAAGGCCAGCAATGTTTTTCTGGTCATAAATCTCTTTATAATAAAGCAGCCAGATATCACTGGCCCAGAAAACATTTGATTCCCTAACAACTTACGTAACACTGAAATAGTATGTTGAGTAATGTATTTCTCTTGTATCCAGTATACACCCTAAATCGTCACTTTTTTACCATAATGGAAACGTTAACTGTGAAATACTCTAGGTAGTAATTACAGGAGCTGTATGGCAGAAATTGTGAGAATTAAAGGTGATATCTTACTGGTATGAGAGCTTATTCATACTGTAAATTTTTTCCGATGCCTTTCCTGACTTACAAGAAGCATCTAAAAAATTTTCACCTTCATCTGGCTCAAATCGAACCAGTAAAATATTTAGAAAGCCTCAGAAGATGTCACGCAAATACTCTAGGTGTAACACTGGGTCGTCAGTATGGCCTTGATTGAGAGAGTTCACACGTTTCTTCAGATACGTCATATCCAGCTGAAGCTATTCATCAATATTTACGTACAGTTCCCCTGACGAATTTCAGGGCTGTTGATTAGTATGTCTCACTCGCTGTTCTCGACAGTTGCAAACCTTTTGAGGGGATTAAGATTGAGTAATTTAGTAAGCCAGTCCGTCTGTGACTGCACGCCTCAGTGTTCGTCACGAAGCAGGACGGTATACGTGCTGCCCAGTCAGCACAGATGTAGTCAGAACTGAAAACTGGAATGCGCACAGCATACTCATCATGAAACTACAGATGAAAGGAGCAATATTTGGTCATCTAGGATGTTGAAATAAACATCCTGGTTTATGTTCACGGTAAACTGAATTAGTAGTCTGTGTGACTGTAGGGAACACAGTCGCAAATCATCACATAACCATCACCATACCTAGCGATATCCTCCACACATAGGCTGTCGCTGCACCTGACTCACTGTTTGACTTTGAAAAAACGCAAAACCGCTACACGTCCCACAACGCTTCTCCAATCAACTGTTGTCCAGTTTCTGAGCTGTTTTCCCATTATAAACGTGTTTCTTTATGTCCAGCAGTGAACAAAAGCAGTTTGAGAGATACCCTGCTGCAAATGCTCGCTGAATTCAGTTCCACTGATTGAGGTGGATCTGCATTCACCTGCCGTGTTTCAAGTCGACTGCCATTGAGGAGGTGTGACACTTGCCTCCGCTCCCAGTTGGTTGGGATATTTCTGCGACCAGTGTTATTTCCCCATGCTACTTTGAAAGACTCCCATTCTATATCTTATACTAATTGTCAACTCTCTGTAAATTCTCAGAGCTGTGTAAGATTAACCTCAACTACTACTGAGTATCAGAACGAGCAGCCGCTCCCCGCTTCTTTGACCTGGTCGGCTCACGCGCGATCTTTGATTGTTGACAGGCCGATCGATTACATTCGGTCATTTATAACAGAAATAACACAAAAGTTAATTAATCAAGAAGTATTGCCACGCAACGAATAACGACATGAAGATGCTATTAAATACGTGATACGCAATCAAACTTGTCTCAAACATAACGTCGTAAGCAGTGCACTAGGTTCGTAAAGTTCCGTGGACGGTTTTCGTCTTTCTTGTGTCGCTTGTTAATGGTGAACTGTACCTCGATTCCTAAGCAAATGTCCCACTAATCTGTCCTTTCTTCTGCTGAAGATGTTCCACAGACTAATTTCGTCATCTATTCTGTTTAGTACTTCTTCATTTCACACTTTATTTTTTTATTTCCATTCTACAGTTCCACAACATTTCAAATGTTTCCATTCCTTCTCCTATGGATTCCAGATGGTCCACGTTTCAAGTGCGTAGAAGCTTGTAATCCAGTCAACAGAGTCATTATCTAATTTTTCAGTTTCGTATCAGTAGAGATCTTTTCTCGCCTCTTCGAATATACTTTCGATATCTTCCTTCATTCGCCCATCTTATGTAATTTTTCTTCGTAAATAGGCGTTCTTCCAGTTCTTCCTTTACTGTGTCGTTCCCAATTCCGATGTGAAGGAAGTCGTTATTCTCTATTCACCACCTTCGGCTTTACTTCGTTATTTAAGTCATATTCCTGGGTAAGAAAGTTCGTCATTTATTTTTACAGCTCTGCTAAGTCTTCTTTGCAAGATACCATAAAGAAATACGGTACTATCTGGTAAGATCAAACATCGGTTTGTATGCGACAAGAGATGTTTGTAGACTCTAGCATCTCTCATGCCTCTACACTATCAACTGTGGAGGAACAAGACCTCTTACGTGAGTTTCACTGAAAGCAATAGTGGAAACAAGTTATCCGTTTCTAGTGAATTTTTCGGTGTACGAAATTAACTTTGGAGTGTTGTCTTTTGTTTTTCAGTGAGTTATATTACATTTCCATTGTATAATTAGGCAGTTTACTAGTATCAAACATAGATCTTAATTTTCGGAAAAAATTTCTGAGAATGTACGTTGGGAACACAGTATTCTATGGCCGTGAAACATGGACTGTTGGAAAACCTGAATAGAAAAGTAAAGAAGCATTTGAGATTTTGTGCTACAGAAAAAATGTTTAAAATTAGATAGACTGATTAGGTAAGGTCTGAGGAGGATGTCAGAAGAATTGCCGAGGAAACAAATGTGTGGAAAACACTGACAAGAAGAAGGGACAGAATGAGAGGACATATGATAAGTCATCACCGAATAACTTTCATGGTATTAGAGGGAACTGCATAGGGTAAAAACTCTTGAAGAAGACAAGGATGGGGATATTATCAAGCAAATAGTTTAGGATGTAGGTTGCAAATGCTACTTTGAGGTGGAACGGTTGGCACAGCAGAGGAGTTTATGAGCAGCCACACTAAACCAATCAGATGACGGATGTCTAAAGAAGAAGTTAGGTAAAAGTTGTTGTGTAGACTTCATACACATCGGTAAGGACAGGTGGACCACAGAGTCGTGCGGCAACTAACGTCGTAGGTAACTGAATTGGAACGTGGCCAAATTGTTGGTTCTGGTAAGTTGGCAGCCGAAGTATAGTGCTTCAAGAGGCATCGTACCTAATACTTACACCGCATACAGGAGGGGCTGAAAAATGCCATCCGCTAAGTCATAAAGCGGACAAAAATGTGTTTTGAATTCACGGACAGTCATTGAAAAGGACTGTGGCCATAAATAAGAGAACAGCAGCTGTAAAAGTCACTGCAGAACTGAACGTCGCATTTGCGTATCATGTCAGCACCAAAAGAAGACGAACGGAGCTAGGTAAAGAACGAATTGCAGGGCGAACTGGAATTGCAAAATCGCCCATCAGTGTTGCAAATTCCCGTAATGGATAAATATGGCGTCGAAGCGATAAAACCTGGACTACGGACAAATGGAAAAGTGACTTTTGATCGGATGATTCTTTTTGACTCTGTTTCCAACTACTGGCTCAGATTACGTACTAAGAGCGAAACTTGCAGCGTGTTTGATCGTGATTTGGACGGCCATATCGTGGTACTCCATAAGCGCCATGAGCGCTATGCAAGGTCACATTATTTCCAAAATTTATTTGACCACTTTCGCTGACGAATTTCTTCTCACGGTGCGGTGTTCGCTCGCGATGGTTACTGGACGGCAGAAGCGCTGTTCACACAACTCGCATGGTTCAGAACTGGGTCGAAATAAATGGCTCGTAGCACTATGGGACTCAACTGCTGAGGTCATCAGTCCCCTAGAACTTAGAACTAGTTAAACCTAACTAACCTAAGGACATCACAAACATCCTTGCCCGAGGCAGGATTCGAACCTGCGACCGTAGCGGCCTTGCGGTTCCAGACTGCAGCGCCTTTAACCGCACGGCCACTTCGGCCGGCAGAACTGGGTCTGTGAGCACGAGCATGGACTGTCACTTCTCACGTGAGCTAAATGTCATTCAACCTTTGTTATTAACTTTGTAGCGTAGGCTGTGTGAGGACTATCCACCTCCACCATCGTTACCTCAAGTTGCCTCTACTTTTCAGGAAGAATGATATAAGATTCTCATGAAGGCCATACAGGTACTGTATTTATCTACCCCTAGACGAGTGGAAGCCTTTCTGAATGGCAACGCATGTCTGCACCATATTAGGCGTGCTAATGTGTAGCGGGTTTGGTGTTTAGATATTTTTGTCCACACATGTAGTTTGGAGGTTGTGCTGGCATCACACAGGTAAACAATGAAATGAAGCCAGATACACTGCTGTAGTAAGTTTAAGCAACGTCATCAATCGACAGAATCTTGTCATGTATACAGAAAAACATTCTCAATGCAACATTACATTAAAAATATGGACAGGTTGTCTTTGAAACTTGGATAAACGGGATAATTTGGGACAAGGGTCGTATACACATCACTCAGTTCCGACGGCGGATTGGAGGAATGACTGTTGCAAAGAGTATATGTTGAAATGTGTGAGAAATAGTGGAGCTGCTGCAGGTGCAACCTACGGCACTGCATGTTCAGCTTTTGACGAGCGGTTGACCCACAGTACTTAGAGAGTGTGCTAGCTCTCTGGTCACAAGATCGTCACACCAGATTACAGGTCTGTTGCCAATGGATTCTGAAATCTGTAAGTTCAAACAAATGGTTCAAATGGCTCTGAGCACTATGAGACTTAACTGCTGTGGTCATCAGTCACCTATAACTTAGAACTACTTAAACCTAACTAACCTAAAGACAGTACACACATCCATGCCCGAGGCAGGATTCGAACCTGCGACCGCAGCGGTCACGCAATTAAAGACTGTAGCGCCTAGAACCGCAAGGCCACTCCGGCCGGCGAAATCTGTAAGTATGTGCTGTATTATAATAATGAGCTACCATCATGAGTTGCTGATTAAATATGTTGTCTGTAATGCTGTGAGCGTAATATGAACGTTTATGCACTGTATTCAACTGAAAACTTGATTCGACCACAAATGATTAACGAAATAGTCACAGACACACATACTTACTTGCTATAGGCGGAATGAATATGCATAGCTCGTAACTATCTACTCTAGCATGTCAGCAATCAAAATCCTTCGCAAAAGTTACACTGTGTGTACACTTTCAGCTTATAGCCAAAAGCGATGCAATGAGACCGTTAACTCGTATCTGTAATCTCTGAATTTAGAGTCTTCGTTTTCTTTTTCCTTTGTCCCACGTCTATGTGGGTTCGACATTGTTACTAACGGAACTGGCGTGGCTAACGTAAGGGGTG
The DNA here is from genome assembly GCF_023864345.2 of Schistocerca serialis cubense. Taxonomy (NCBI): domain Eukaryota; kingdom Metazoa; phylum Arthropoda; class Insecta; order Orthoptera; family Acrididae; genus Schistocerca; species Schistocerca serialis. The sequence continues at coordinate 429,568,107 of NC_064644.1, read as the reverse complement.
GACCTTCCTTTGGCCACTCAGTAGCTGTGCGAGATAATCTCAGTCGCATAGTCTAGTTGACTCGCGCCTATTTCTGACTGGTGAGCACGAACAGAAGCTCTAGAAGATTTAAACAAACTTCTGTGGTGCCATAATGGAATATCTAAAAGAGTTTGGCTCTACTAGTCGAAGCTATAATGGACCAGAAAAGATCAAGTCCCGATTTTAGGAAGCAAAAAATGTTGTGGGACAGAAACGAAAATTTCAGCTGAACAGTCGACTCTCAAACGGAACAATGAAGATCCGCAGTTCACAGTTTGCATTCAGTTCATGGGAAGGCTTAATTCGCGGAGGGATAGTGCAGAAAATTACCACATATTGGCGATCAAGGAAGTAAGCCATCAGGCTCTGTGCAGTACCGACGCGTGGATAGGAATTCAGGGTAAGACTCTGGAAGGATCATACACTTTACCGGGCAAAGTAACAGGTGCTGTGAATCAAGTGTTTCCTTGCGGCAAATCCTCACGATGTTGTAAAACATTATTTCCCATGAAGAAGAGCGATGTGGTTTATGCACGATGGAATACTACCCCATTTTCTACACCTTATTCGGCGGTACCTAACACAAACAGTTAATCAGCGACTGAGTAGTTGAGGAGTCCCAGTAGTATGACGTCCCATTCACATGATCTTATTCGCTTAGATCTTTGGGTATTAAAAGAAGTTGTACACTGCACATTCGTCGATAACGTTGACGTGTTACAGGAGCGAATGTCTTACACCTGTGAATAAATCCGAGTGCAGCCACGTGTGATCTCAAGAGTTCGTGACTCTTTGGCAAGGTGACAAGGCTTGATGAAGGATATGAGAAAAACTGAGCGGTAGGCACATCGGGTATTTCCTGTAATGACACCAGACAGATGGGTATCATACGACAGAATGGAGCATATTCTAACAAATAATTGTCAGTGGGTGTAAGGTTTAAATGGTAAGGATATGCGACACTTTTCATCTTCCTTTCACTACTACGTGGGAGACTCTGTGGCCGTGCATCAGAAGCTGAATCCTTCCCGACGATGAACCAATTTCTAACCGTTATTTTGTTCTGGGCTTGTTTCAGACACTGAGAGAGTTGAGAATATTTATTTACGGTATTTACACTACTTGCTTCCATGTCTGTTGTAATTTTAGTCCATATTCGTAAAACACGTTCACAATTTTTATGTGTCATGCGTACTCTCAAAAAAAGACTAAACGAAATTAATTACTGCTGAAATTGTTTGTGATACATTTTGAAGCACAGTTACATTTTGTTCTTCACAACAAATCTTTCTTTATCAATGACCACCATTTTATATCTTGTTCGTTTCCCACTGATTTGTTAAATGAATTTTCGCGGCGACCATTGTTGGACATTCGCGGTGATAGATTCAATTTATTCCATAGTAAATTTGTGTCTGTACTTGAGAGTTACTTTCCTAAAATGTTATCCCCAAACTACATTTAAAGATGTAGGCCTTGATAGGTCGCTGCACACACACAGGTCATCTAATTCCTGTAAACTCCGGCGAGCGAGAGATGAGGTCTGACGCCACGTTCAATCACATCTCTGATGTTTTCGATCGTGTTCAGATCTGTCGAGAAGGGGGCAGCACATCAATTGTTTCTCTAACCATTCCTTCACACTCCTTCACCATCCATGGGTTCCTTGGTCCCTAGTTCGAAACCCGCCGCCTCTCAAATTTTGATTAATAATGAGCTTTGGTGGATGAAGATTTCCGGAATAAGAAGTCACTCTCATTCTGAGGTAGAGGAGTGGACAGGGTTTAGGACACTCTCTTATCCTTGGGATGGGAAGCTGCCCCTAAAGGCAATGATCAGCGGCATGAGGATACAAAAGGCAATGGAAATCACTACATTAAAGACGCACGAAGTGTATCCACAGGACATGTGGCCTGTAACTGAAAAGTGTCATGATGATCTCTTTATTCACATTCGGACCTCTGGGAGAGGACAGGCAAAGGGGAGGTGACCATGAGAAAATGAATCAATAACCAACGAGAGGATAACATTCTGCGAGACGGAGCATGGAATATCAGAAGCTTCATCGTGGTAGGGATGCTAGAAAATCTGAAAAGGGAAATGAAAAGGCTCAATTTACACATATTAGGGGTCAGTGAAGTGAAATGAAAAGAAGACAAGGATGGTTGGTCATATGAGTATAGGGTACTATCAACAGCAGCAGAAAATGTTGTAATGGGAGTAGGATTCATTATGAATAGAATAGTAGAGCAGATAGTGTGTTGCTGTGAGCAGTTCAGTGATAGGGTTGTTCTTATCAGAAACGACAGCAAACCAACTCCGACAACGATAGTTCCGGCTGAAGATTATGAGATAGAGAAAGTATATGAGGAAATTGAAATGGTAATACAGTACGTAAAGGGAGATGAAAATGGGGGAATGTAACGCAGTTATAGGAGAAAGAGTAGAAGAAAAGTTTACAAGAGAATATGGGCTTGGGACAAGGACTAAGAGAGGAGAAAGACTAGTTGAATTCTGTAATATATTTCAGCTAGTAACAGTGAATACTCTGTTCAAGAATCACAAGAGGAGGAGGTATACTTGGAAAAGTCCGGGTGATACGGGAAGATTTCAGTCAGATAGCAACGAGGTCAGAAAGAGATTCCGAAATGAGATACTTGATTGTAAGGCGTATCCAGGAGCAGACATAGACTCAGTTCACAATGTAGTAAAGTGATGAAGAGTAAACTAGAGTTTAAGAGAATAGTCAGGAAGAATCAATACGCAAAGAAGTTGGATACAGCAGTACTAAGGAATGACGAGGTACACTTGAAGTTCTCTATGGGGATAGATACAGCAATAAGGGATAACTCAGTAGGCAGTAAAGTTGAAGAAGAATAGCCATCTCTAAAAAGGGCAATCACTGGCGTTTGAAAAGAAAATCGTAGGTACGGAGAAGGTAATTCAGAAGAAATCATGGGTAACACAAGAAGAAAGAACAAAAATGTTCTGGGAAATTCAGGAGCACAGAAATACAAGTAGCTGATGAATGAAATAAGTAGGAAGTTCAAGGAAGCTAAGACGAAATGGCTGTATAAAAATATGAAGAAATAGAAAAGGAAATGATTGTCGGAAGGATTGATTCAGCATATAGAAAAGTCAAAACAACCTTCTGTGAAAATAAAGCCAATGGCGGTAACATTAAGAGTGCAACGGGAATCCCACTGTAAAAATCAGAGGAGAGGCCAGATAGACATATGAGTACATTGAAAGTATCTATGACGGGGTACTTTTGTCTGATGAGATAGAAGAAGAAACAGGGGGCGATTTCAAAATGGTTCAAATGGCTCTAAGCACTACGGGATTTAGCGTCTGAGGCCATCAGTCCCCTAGACTTACAACAACGAAAACCTAACCTAAGGACATCACACATATCCATGCCCGAGGCAGGATTCAAACCTGCGACCGTAGCAGCCACGTGGTTCCGGACCGAAGCACTTAGAACCGCTCGGCCACAGCGGCCGGCTAGGGTCGATTTAGAAGAGATAGAGGATCCAGCACTAGAATCAGAATTTAAAAGAGCTTTGGAGGACTTCAGATAAAATAAGGCAGAAGGAATAGATAACATTCCATGAGAATTTCTGAAATCATTGGGAAAGTAGCCACAAAACAGTTATTCACGTTGGTGTTAGAATATATGAGTCTTGCGTCATACCATCTGACTTTCGGAAAAATATCATCCACACAGTTCCGAAGAGTGCAAGAGCTAACTAGTGCGAGAATTATCGCACCATCACCTTAGCATCTCATGCATCCAAGTTACTTACACGAATACTGTACAGAAGAATGGAAAAGAAAATAGAGGATGTGTTAGATGACGATCAGTTTGGCTCTAGGAAAGGCAAAGGCACCAGAGAGGCAATTCTGACGTTACGATTGATAATGGAAGCAAGACTAAAGAGCCGGCCGCTCGGCCGAGCGGTTCTAGGAGCTTCAGTCTGGAACCGCGCTGCTGATACGGTCGCAGGCTCGAATCCTGCCTCTGGCATGGATGTGTGATGATGTCCTTAGGTTAGTTAGGTTTACGTAGTTCTAAGTCTAGGGGCTGATGGCCTCAGATGTTAAGTCACATAGTGCTTAGAGCCATTTGAACCATTTGAAGACTAAAGAAAAATAAAGACACTTTCATATGAATTGCCGATCTGGAAAGAGCGTTTGTAATGTAATAAAAAATTAATTGAAACGCCTCTTTTTCTGTGTTCCCCTTCTGTTAATTTTACGGAAATATGACCTTGGACTTCTTTCCTCTATTTCAATTGTAGATGCAGGCAACCGACTCCAGGGAACGCCAGTGACGCCCATGATGATGCAAAATACGAAGGAATTTTTCTTGACTTGGTTCTGTTTCACTTTAATGAAAATGCTTAACACAGTCATTAAGTCTTCTCTTATTCGGAAAACACATATGATACAAAAGACTCGTAGGCCGTCATACTCCGAGCAGTACAGCGTAACAAAACTTCTACACACGAGAGAGCTTGACTGAGATAGTCTGAAAAAAAAGAAAGAAAAAAAATCATATACAAATAATTGAATGAAAGTGCCTTCATCAGTCTGCGCCCCACCACGAATTCACAATTAACGTCTTTGCCAATGTTTATGATCGATCACTGTTTCATTTTTTTTTTTTTAATAAATATTAACCTTATGGTATCCTGGGGGTCTCTCATCATGTACCTACACGCGTTCTACAATGTAAAATGGTGTAAGATGTTCGAAATACTGACAAAAATGGGGGTAAGTTATAGAAAGGGACACGTAATATACAATATGCATAAGAGCCAAGGGGGAATAGTATAGGTTGACGATCGAGAAAGAAGAGCTCGGATTAGAACGGGTGTATGACAGGGAAATAGTCTTTCGCCCCCTTGATGGAAATAAAATGAAGGTTCAAGGTGAAAGGATATCAATGATAAGATTAGCTTATAACATTGCAATCCTCAGTGAAAGTGAAAAAGAATTACGTGATCTCCTAAATGGAATGAAGAGTCTAATGAGTACAGAACATGGACTTAGAGTAAATGGAAGAAAGGCGAAAGTAATGGGACGTGGCAGAAATGATTACAGCGAGAAACTTAAAATCAGGATTTATGATCACGGATGAAGTTAAGGAATTCTACTCCCGAGGCAGCAAAATAGCAAATGATGTGAGGAATAGGGAGGACTACCACTGCCAAAAAGGGCATTCCTGGCCAAGAGAAGTCTAAAAGTATCAAACATAGGCCCTAATTTGAGGAATTAAATTCTGAGAATCTACGTTTGGGGCGCAGCATTGTATGGAAGTGAAACATGGACTGTGGGAAAACCGCGACGGAAGAGAATCAAAGCATTTGTAATGTAGTGCTACAGACGAATGCTGAAAACGAGGTAGACTGATAAGGAAAGGAATGAGGAGGTTCTGCACAGAACCGGAGAGGAAAGGTGTGCGTGACATTTTTTATGACATGAGGGAATGACATCAGCGATACTATAGGGAGCTGTAGAGGGTTAAATCTGTAGAGGAAGACAGAGATTGGAATGCACCCAGCAAATAGTTGAGGGCATAGGTTGGAAGTACTACACTGAGATGAAGAGGTTGGCATAGGAGAGCAATTCGTGGGGGGCGCGTCAAACCAGTCAGAAGACTGATGATGATGAGGACCCATGGGGGGGGGGGGAGGTATATGGATGTGAGAGCGTGATGGAGTGCATATCTTTCGAGGACGTGGACAGATTTACAGAATTTTGGCAGCGTGAAGATCCATGCAACATTTGCATAGCAGAGAATGGATCAGATCAGGGTTTTGTAAGTGTGGAGAATAGTAGGAAGGGGGGGGGGGTTGTGAGCTATCACCGAGTTGGATCTGTTAGTAACTAGGAGTTGTAGTCTAATGTAGACTTTCTATTGGATCGTTAGTAGGTGAGGTGAGGCTTCCACATTAGTGGCCCATCTAGGGTTAGTCCAAGATATTTTAGAGTGTTAGTTAACAGGATAGGACAGTTGTAAATGGTAAGATAGACGTCATTGAGGCAAAAGGTACTTGTGGTTCATCCTGTAATTATTGCGTGGGTACCCATGACTTACACCAGAATATAAACTGTTTGAGGTGGATTTTCAGGAATAGTTGGCATTTCTGGAATGTAGGGTAGAGGGTGAGGAAAGCGATGTCATCAGTTTAGTGAAAAACGTGGGCTGGTGGAGGTGGTTTTAGGCATATCAGCAATGTAGAGGAGGTATGGGAGGGGAGAGACGACAGAGCCTCGAGACACTCCTGCAGTGGGATGGAAGGTACAGAAATTGGTATTGTTAATAGTGACAAAAGATGGGCGGGAAGGGCAGTAAGGCGGACATGGTTAATTGGATGTACATATGTCTGGAGTTTGAAAGAAAGACTAGAACAGCGTACACAGTCGTAGGCTTTTTCTAGGTCGAGTGAGATAAAAATAGCGGATTTACAGGAGATGAGTTGTTGGGATAGGAACTGGGTGAGGCGCATGAGCTGGTCAGCAGAGGAGAAATTGGGATGGAAGCCACACTCATTAATGGGAGGAAGGTGGTGACGGTTGAAGTGTTGATGAGTGTGTCGGGAGATCCTTGCTAAACACCGAAGTAAGGCAGATGGGGCGATAGGAGGAGGTATCAATAGGCGGTTTGTGGAGTTTGAAGAAAGTGGGCAGATTGTGGACTGTCAGCGATACTGTACTCCAGCTAAGAGCATTTATCAAAGGTGATAGAAAGAAACCTATTAAGACTCTTTAGGTTTTAAAATAAAAAGATTAATGACAGAACTAAAGGGGCGAAAAAATAATACAATTAAATGTATATAATTAAAAAACACAATTACGTTGAGGTGATATTCTTCTATGAAAATGGTACTGGAGCACTGTGATTACACTTTAACATCTGAAGGACGTGCACTGGGTGAGAAGTATTACGGGAGGAGAGAATATGTTGCGTGTTGGTAAAGAGATAGGGTAGGAGGCGATGCAGATAGTTGGGATACAGATGGTGGGAAGGACAGAGGGTGAGGAGGAGTAATGGTGTGGGGGGAGGGTAGTGGTAAAAGAAGAAGAGGAAAGGGTTGGGTGGAGAATGAAAGTGAGAGTGCAGCCCTGATGTGGAGTGAGGCAAGTGGGGCAACAGCAAATATTGGGGCACATCTCATTGTGTGGGAGAGAGAAATTTTGAAGCTGTGTGTCCAGTTCTTATGAGACCAAACTGCAGGTCATTGGTCCCTAAGCTTACGCACTACCTAATCTAACTTAAAGTAACTCACGCTAAGGACAACACACACTCCTATGCCCAAGGGAGAACTCGGACGTCCGACGGGGGGAGCCGCCCGGACCGCGACAAGATGCTCTAGACCGCGCGACTACCCCGCGCAGCTGGGAGAGAGACTTGGTTGAAGTTGGAGGGATAGAACATGCATGGTGTGTCGGTTACAGACGGCTAATTGTGTTCGTGAAGGCGTAGTAGTGTACCATTGGAGGGGAGATAATAGGGTTGTTGGTATCTACTCTGTGGATAGCATAGGAGATGTGGAAATGTTCGATGTGGGTGAGAAGGGATGGGAATTTGTTGAGATGATAGAGGATCCGGGTGGGAGAGTTTATGGTTGGACACAGACCATCCTTGTTAAAGATAGTCTGCTCAAACTGTTTCATAGATGTTTACTACTGATATAAGTGTGTATACGATTTGAATTAACCCCTTAGCGTCGGTTAAGGCCTGGAGATGATACACTGAAGCACTGATGTCCGTGTAATAGGCTACTTAACGTCGTAAGGAAGACTGTAGGAGATCCATTTTATTACATAAGTGAACGTCCGAAGTCCCTCAGACTTCCAGTGAGAAGGATAGACACACAAAAACAGGTGGAAGAAGGTGGATGCGGAAAGTGAGTGCATGGCATTGAAGCAATACAACCATCTGACAGTACACACATTATTTTATTTATCGACGTAATCTCCGTATCGGTTCGGCAATTGTCACCTCGTGGGATGAGTCTGAACACAATTTCGAGGTGAAAATCCTGTCCTCACGTTTCAGCGTCGTCTGATGATACTTCTTCAAATGAGGGGAAAGGGAAAGTCGTTTGGAGCGAGGTCCGGGTTGTAGTGTTGATGGCGGATGATGTCTCAGCGAAACTGTTTCTTGGCTGTATGAGGTCCAACGTTGTCGTGAAGAAAGATGGCGCCCTCGGTACGATGCACAGAGTCCTGGCCGTTTCTTCCTGATTACTTTGCCAAGTCGTGTCAAGATCTCGCAGTATAAGTCAGCAGTCACTATTTGCCCTCTTTCCAAAACTGGACGACTATGACATCTGCACTGTCCCAAATCATTGTGGACGTCAGCTCGCAGCAGATGGCGTCACCGTAAACCTCTTTTTCTTTGAAAAGAAGAGGTGTTCACCTTCCATCGGTGACCGATTATTCAAATGGCTCTGAGCACTATGGGACTTAACATCTGTGGTCATCAGTCCCCTATAACTTAGAACTACTTAAACCTAACTAACCTAAGGACATCACACACATCCACGTCCGAGGCAGGATTCGAACCTGCGACCGTAGCAGTCACGCGGTTCCGGACTGAGCGCCTTAACCGCGAGACCACCGCGGCCGGCGGTGACCGATTATTGCTGGGGATGTAATAGTGGATCTATGTTTCGTTACCTGTGACAGGCCGATGGAAAAAATGTTCTCTTCTGTAGACAAACGTAGCAAAAAGTGCAGACTTAGCTCCATGCTCTTCACCTCATGCTGGTTAGACAGATATCATGGAACCCACTGGAAACCAACTTCTCAGTATGGTAGATTATCGTGAAGAATGTGACGGGACTTCCGAACGACATTCCTCGTTTCACTATCAAATCCCATACCGTAATCCTCCTATTGTCTGAAATCAGCTGGTGCACACGAGTTGTCTTCAAATCTGTCGATTCCGTGCTGGGTTGGCGACGTTTTCTCTACCGGCCGCAAACATTCTACGACACATGTTGACAAGGCATGATAATCCCTCCGTAAATATTTTCCAGCTGCCGGTGAATTTCAGCTGTAGTTACATTCGCCCCCCCCCCCCCCCCCCACACAAAGAAATCGTAACTGAGCGGATTTCTTCGCTGAACCCGTTTTCCAAGCGAGTCGCCATTTGTTTTTACCCACAACGAACGTTGTAGTAGGACCGAGAAAAAACCAGTCGGTTAAAATCGATATCAGTATTGTAGTTCTTCCTAAGTGCAATTTTTAGGTTTTCGTTTGGTCTCAGTTATAACAGGTTTCTTTTAATTTTTTGCTCATAACCTGGTAAGAAAACAATTTGCCATATCAGCTGTGATAACATTTTTTATTTTTAAATCAAACATTATTTTGGTAACGAGTAATGATTATTTGTTGAATTTCCGGTGCTTTGAAATATTGGGTTTTTACGAGAAACGAAAAAAACCATCAGTGCGATTTTGACGACAATGCCAACAGCTACAGACTGACAATACACACATGGCATAAGAATTGGTACAGCATTGCTGAGAGAATAACGTACCCACGTGGAGTGGTGGAATGGTATGTCGGACGGTATGTGTATACGTGCAGTGTGCAAGCCCAGCCCCAACGTGGTCTATATGGTAGTTACTTACTATAGTCCTCAGAAATGGAGTGTATTGCAGAATCGCACCATTCCTAGTTTGGAACTGCTTTACGAAGTGCGGTAGCAATGAGACACAATGCTCCATTTGCTTTAAAAAATTAAAAATGGGAGGAGGCACAACGAACTTGCGGCGCATTATAAGGAGAATGCATCCAAAGTGTCAATTGCAAATTTGATCGATATACATGCAATTTTATTGATGTGCTATAAACTTGAAATAATCACTGAACTCTAAATTTTGTGGTACTGGAGACGACGAGAACGATTTCTGCCACAGTTTCAACCGCATATCGATCGAGTTGTTCTACTCCTTCACCTTCATTAGAATGCTTCAGACTTTGTATGAAGTCTTTATCTCTTTAAATAATAGTAATAAAGAAAGCCGAAGATCAGTTATTTCAGAAACCGGTTATTTTTAGCGGTTTTATCACTCAGAGTAAACTGCAGACAAAAAATCGGTATATCTGTAAACCGGTTGTTTCAGCTGTAACCGCCATTGCTGTGCTGTAGGTGACGGTTGACTGAAACTCTGAACAGTAGCCAACTATCAACACTAGGAATATCGACCTTGCAACCTTAGTTTCTGATCACCCATCGTATTTTTTCCGGCGAGCTAAAGGGCAAACGTATGAGATACACTGAAGTGCCAAAGAAACTGGCATAGGCATGCGATTCAAATACAGAGATACGTAAACAGGCAGAATACGGCGTTGCGGTCGGCAACGCTTATATAAGACAACAAGTGTCTGGCGCAGTTAGATCGGTCAATGCTGCTGCAATGGCCGGTTAGGAAGATTTAAGTGAGTTTGAACGTGATGTTATAGTCTGCGCATGCGCGATGGGACACAGCATCTCCGAGGTAGGGATGAAGTGGGGTTTCCCATACAACCATTTCACGACTTCACCGTGATAAGGAATCCGGTAAAACATCAAATCTCCGACATCTCTGCGGCCGGGAAAATATCCAGTAAGAACGAAACCAATCACGACTGAAGAGAATCGTTCAACGTGACAGAAGTGCAACCCCTCCGCAGATTGCTGCAGATTTTAATGCTGGGTCATCAACAAGTGCCAGTTTGCGAACCATTTAACGAAACCCATCCATATGGACTTTGGGAACTGAAGGCCCATTCGTGTACCCTTGATTGCACGACACAAAGTTTTAACGACTCGCCCAGCGCCGTCAGCACCGACATTGGACTGTTGATGACTGGAAACATGTTGCCTGGTCGGTCGAGTATCGTTTCACTTTATATCGAGCGGATGGACGTATGCGGATATGTAGACAATGACATGAATCAATGGACACTGTATGTCAACAAGGGACTGTTCAAGCTGGTGGAGGCTCTGTAATGGTGTGGGGCGTGTGCAGTTCGAGAGATATGAGACCCCTGTTACGTCTAGATACGACTCTGACAGGTGACACATAAGTAAGCATCCTGTCTGATCAGCTGCATCCATTCATATCCATTGTGCATTCCTATGGAGAGCATATAGAGTGGTTCCAGTATCACTTTTCTGATTTTAAAAACTTCCGCTGGCCTGCAAACTCACCAGTTTGGTGAGGCGTAGATCCATGCAACACTGGTATAGCAGACGATTGGTCAGATTATGGTTTTGTAGGTTTGGAAAATAGTGGAGGGGCGTAATCCCCATGTTCGACTCATTAATACTTCTAGTAGTTTTAGTCCACTCGCTGCTATTTTTTTCTTCTTCTTTACTGTGACTGAGGGCTGTCAGCGGCACAATACGCCGCTCTTCAGCCAAGTGACATGGCAACTAAAATAATAATAAAATGTTACATACATAAGGCAATAAAAAAGGGCAACATAAAACAGAGTAAAGGGAGAAAATGGAGGTAAAAATAGACTGACATGGAGACGTTCATGGTGGACAGTTAAATAAGTCACCAGAAAGTTAAAAAACACAGTTGGCGATTCTTAAAAAACAGAGAAGACATTGAATGGACATGCACAGGTTAAAAGTCGGCCACAGTATTAAAAACACTCCAGAACAACACACATAAAACCCACTTGTAGCACACACGACGAAGAATAAAACTGCCAGGTGGGACCTGCCAAGGGAAAGGTCAGGGAAAAGGAGGGGAGAGCAAGGGGCAGCAGGGGAAGCGGTGGGATGAGGAGAGCAGGGGCGTCAGCAGGTACACGGAGAGGCAGGAAACACTTGGGGTGGGAGATGAAGAGGAAAGACAGGGCAGGAGGGAGTGCAGAGACACTGAAAGGGGGCACAAGAGAGGGAGGGGGAGTAGGAGGGGGAAGCCGCTCAGGAGAAAGAGGAGAGGGAGCCCTGAGGAGAAGGTAGGAAGATGGGGTTAGAGTCGATAGGAAGGGTAGATGCCAGGGTGAAGCTCATCATCCGGGAGGGGTAGATGGTGGGAGTTGCGTTGGGAAAGGAGATGGAGGGTGTGGAGCTGGAGAGAGGGTAGGACACAACGGTAAAGGCACGGGAACTGGTTGGGGGTGGAGAAGAAGGAGACACCAGAGGTGAGGGGGATCAATTCGGCGGACAATATATAGTGTGCGGATGTGTTCAAGGAAAAGGAGAAGATGGGGGAAGGGGATTAGGTCGTAGAGAATGTGTATGGGAGACAGAAGGCGGATGCAGAAGGGAGGCAGAGTGCATGGCGTTCGAGGATTTGGAGGGCTTTATAGAACTGGGGAGGGGCGGAAATCCAAGCTACGCTGGCATAACAGAGGATGGGCGGATCAAGGATTTGTAGGTGTGAAGGATGGTCGAAGGATGCAGACCCCACGTCCGGCCGGACAGGAGTTTCAGGAGACGGAGGCGAATGTCAGCTTTGTTTTGCTCGCTGCTATCAGATGGGTTGTATTCATAGTACCTGTCATTAATTGATTTTCGATGAGAACGTTCACATTTGATGTGTTTTTTTATTATTACGTTATGATTTACATGTGCATACTTTGCATACGTTTATTTTGGCAATCTTCCTGACTATTTTACGTTATATTTTACCAGTAGAGTTTCACTTCCTTGGGAAGCAACTGCGTGACATATCAGTCATAGCACATACATAAGCATCTCTGTGCTTAAGTTTTACTTATTTTATCATATGTCAGGGTTATCTATTCACTCTATTTTATTTAATACTCTAACTCGTCATCTCTGCTCCCTTTTCTGTACATGTTCATGAACGCACAATATCGACTCTGACTGAATAGCGTTCTTGCACTCACAGCATTATACTCGCAGTACGTGAGGTATTTGTCAGTTTTCGCCTTTCATGTTTTATTTATTTATTTACTCATTTACACGTGAAGTTCCGTAGTACCAAACTGAGGAGCAAATATCCCATGTCATGGAACGTGACAGTACATGAAATTACAACATGAAAGTAATAACAGATAAAAATAAAATGTTTATGAACCTGAAAAAAGTCAATCCATAAGTTAAACGCAATCAACAATACAACAAGAATCAGCTTAATTTTTCAAGGAACTCCTTAGCAGAACAGAAGGAGTGACCCATGAGGAAACTCCTCAGTTTCTACTTGATAGTGCGTGGATTACTGCAAAAATTTTTGAATTCGAGCGGTAGCTTATTGAAAATGGATACAGCAGTATACAGCACACCTTTTTGCACAAGAGTTAAGTAAGTCCGACCCAAATACATGTTTTATTTCTGCCGAGTATTAACTTATTCTTGGGAATAAGCTATGTTGTTAACAAGAAATTCCAGTAAGGAATATATACAGGGTGTTACAAAAAGGTATGGCCAAACTTTCAGGAAACATTCCTCACACACAAATAAAGAAAAGATATTATGTGGACATGTGTCCGGAAACGCTTAATTTCCATGTTAGAGCTCATTTTAGTTTCATCAGTATGTACTGTGCCTCCTCGATTCATCGCCAGTTGGCCCAATTGAAGGAAGGTAATGTTGACTTCGGTGCTTGTGTTGACATGCGACTCATTGCTCTACAGTACTAGCATCAAGCACATCAGTATGTAGCATCAACAGGTTAGTGTTCATCACGAACGTGGTTTTGCAGTCAGTGCAATGTTTACAAATGCAGAGTTGGCAGATGCCCATTTGATGTATGGATTAGCACGGGGCAATAGCCGAGGCGCGGTACGTTTGTATCGAGACAGATTTCCAGAACGAAGGTGTCCCGACAGGAAGACGTTCGAAGCAATTGATCAGCGTCTTAGGGAGCACGGAACATTCCAGCCTATGACTCGCGACTGGGGAAGACCTAGAACGACGAGGACACCTGCAATGGACGAGGCAATTCTTCGTGCAGTTGACGATAACCCTAATGTCAGCGTCAGAGAAGTTGCTGCTGTACAAGGTAACGTTGACCATGTCACTGTATGAAGAGTGCTACGGGAGAACCAGTTGTTTCCGTACCATGTACAGCATGTGCAGGCACTATCAGCAGCTGACTGGCCTCCACGGGTACACTTCTGCGAATGGTTCATCCAACAATGTGTCAATCCTCATTTCAGAGCAAATGTTCTCTTTACGGATGAGGCTTCATTCCAACGTGATCAAATTGTAAATTTTCACAATCAACATGTGTGGGCTGACGAGAATCCGCACGCAATTGTGCAATCACGTCATCAACACAGATTTTCTGTGAACGTTTGGGCAGGCATTGTTGGTGATGTCTTGATTGGGTCCCATGTTCTTCCACCTACGCTCAATGGAGCACGTTATCATGATTTCATACGGGATAATCTACCTGTGCTGCTAGAACATGTGACTTTACAAGTACGGCACAACATGTGGTTCATGCACGATGGAGCTCCTGCACATTTCAGTCGAAGTGTTCGTACGCTTCTCAACAGATTCGGTGACCGATGGATTCGTAGAGGCGGACCAATTCCATGGCCTCCACGATCCCCTGACCTCAACCCTCTTGACTTTCATTTAAGGGGGCATTTGAAAGCACTTGTCTGTGCAACCCCGGTACCAAATGTAGAGACTCTTCGTTCTCGTATTGGCTGTGGACGGCTGTGATACAATACGCCATTCTCCAGGGCTGCATCAGCGCATCAGGGATTCCATGCGACGGAGGGTGGATGCATGTATCCTCGCTAACGGAGGACATTTTGAACATTTCCTGTAACAAAGTGTTTGAAGTCACGCTGGTACGTTCTGTTGCTGTGTGTTTCCATTCCATGACTTATGTGATTTGAAGAGAAGTAATAAAATGAGCTCTAACATGGAAAGTAAGCATTTACGGACACATGTCCACATAACATATTTTCTTTCTTTGTGTGTCTTGAATGTTTCCTGAAAGTTTGGCCGTACCTTTTTGTAGCACCCTGTGTATTGAGAGGCCAATGTCAAAATACCCAGACTCGTGAACAGGGATCGACAAGATGTTCGTGAAGTTACACCACTTATTGCCCGAACCGCCCGTTTCTGAGTCAAAAATATCCTTTTAGAATGGGTAGAGTTACCCCAAAATATAAAACCATATGACATAAATGAATGAAAATAAGCAAATTTGACTAATTTTCGTGTTGATCGATCATTCTTCTCAGATACCGTTCGAATAGTAAAAATGGCAGCATCAAGTCTTTGAAAAAGATCCTGAGAGTGGGCTATCACGACAGTTTACTATCTATCTGAACACCTAGAAATTTGAACTGTTTAGTTGCACTAACCATATGTCCACTGTGTGAAATTAAAACGTCACATTTTGTTGAAACTTTAAAAACTGAGTCTTACTGTGATTTAGCGTCAGTTTATATTCTACAAGCCATGAACTTAGGTCATGAACTGCACTATTTGAAACCGGCCAACGTTGCACACAACATCCCTTACTAGCAAGCTAGAGTCATTAGCAAATGGGTAAAGTTACCCGTAATACTAGAGGGCATATCATTTACATAAATAAGGAACAGGAGTGGCTCCAACACAGACCCCTGGGGCAACCCCCACTTGACTGTACCCCACTCAGACCCCACATCACAGCCATTCTCAACGTTGTGAATAATGACCTTTTGCTGTCTGTTGCTAAAGTAAGAGGTGAGCTACTTCCCGTATTCCGTAGTGGTCCAACTTCTGGAGCAATATTTTGTGATCAACACAATCAAACGTCTTAGTTAAATCAAAAAATATGCATAGCGTTCGAAACCTTTTGTTTGACCCATCCAGTACCTCACAAAGAAAAGAGAACATAGGATTTTCAGTTGCTAAACAACTTGTAAAGCCGAACTGTACATTTGATAGCAAATCGTGTTACATAAAATGATCAATTAACCTTACATACACAGCCTTTTCAATAACTTTTGTAAACACTGATGGCATAGAAATAGGTATAAAATTGTCTATATTATCCCTTTCCCCCTTTTTAAAGAGCGGCTTTACTACTACTTTAATCGCTTAGGAAAGTGACCATTCCTAAAGGAAGATTACAAATATGGCTAAATACAGGGCTAACATGTGCAGCACGGTACTTTAATATTCTGTTAAGCAGTCCATCATATGCATGAGAGCCTTCAGGGATTTAATTTTTGACTCCATCTCCACCATGTCTGTATCACAGTGGGGTATTTCAGAGATTTAATTCACCAGAAAGTTCAGAAAATGATTCTTAAATGCTGTACCTATATCAGACTTACCAGTAACAGGAATATTTTTACTAAAAACTGACTTTATATCGTCGACCATGTGCTGCTGACCAGACCACCATGCTGGTTACTTAGGATTTGTCTTACGTGCCTATTGTGAACTTAGTTTTTATCATCAGTTTAAGTGTGTCACTTTTTAACCTGTGGTAAAATGCGTCCCCGTGTTCGGAAGAATGGTCGGATCTATACCACCATATGTTGTTGATTTTACAATTTTCAGTAGCATGATGCCGTACATGACGACTTCGTGTTGTTAAGTGAGTATCATTGCTCCACGTAAGTAATTCTGAATTCTTCATTTTTTTAATTGTCTCATTTGTAAACTTTTTCTAATTTTTTGGGGAGTATCTGCTTCCAGACCACTTGGTGACGACAAAATGGGGAAATTGTAATCTCGATATACAGGATGAGTCATGAGGAAAGGTACATGTTTTGAGTGATGGTAGTATTAGTGATTCTGAAGAAAAATGTTCATATGGACGTATGCCCTATTCCGAATGATTTCCGATACAGAACACATTTAATATGACTTTTGTACGTTTTTCTTGATTAGCTGGAAAACCATACCCTCCAGTGAAAACGTGTCGCAGTACAAGATTAAACAATATTAAATTTCCAACAAAAAAGGTAGTATTCATTTTGTTCTCTAGTACTAATGGTTTGTGCGAAGAGAGCGCGAGATTGTTGCAAAACTCGCTCGACGCCCATGCGCTGTAGCTTACACGGTTTTTGTAGGCCAATTTGAGATAGTTTCAAGACATGATAGACCACAAGTGTCCCGTATCAAACTGTTCATGTCAACTTGCTCTACACCACTGTGGTACTTTGTAAACCTCAAATAGGCCTACAAGAGTTAACGTAAGCTCCAGCACATGCTCTTCTAGCGAGTTTTTCAACATTCTTGCGCTCTCTTCGCACAAACCATTAGTTCTACAGAAAGAAATGAATAGGACCTTTTTTTCGAAAATGTGCTATAGTTTAACATTGCACTGCGACGGGTTTTCGCTGGAGGGTGCAATTTTCGAGTTATTCAAGAAAAACATACAAAACTAATATTAAATGTGTTCTAACTCGGAAACCATTCGGAATAGGGTATTCGTCCATACAAACTATTTTGTTCAGAAGCACTAAACCTGTGACTACTCAAATCATGTACCTTCCCTTCCCGTACAACCTAAGCGGAATGACAACTTTCAGTGATTTATACACTACTGGCCATTAAAATTGCTACACCACGAAGATGACGTGCTACAGACGCGAAATTTAACCGTCAGGGAGAAGATGCTGTGATATGGAAATGATTAGCTTTTCAGAGCATTCACACAAGGTTGGCGCCGGTGGCGACACCTACAACGTGCTGACATGAGGAAAGTTTCCAACCGATTTCTCATACACAAACAGCAGTTGAACGGCGTTGCCTGGTGAAACGTTGTTGTGATGCCTCGTGTAAGGAGGAGAAATGCGTACCATCACGTTTCTGACTTTGATAAAGGTCGAATTATAGGCTATCGCGATTGCGGTTCTTCTTAACGCGACATCGCTGCTCGCGTTGGTCGAGATCCAACGACTGTTACCTGAATATGGAAGCGGTGGGTTCAGGAGGGTAATACCGAACGCCGTGCTGCATCCCAAAGGCCTTGTATCACTAGCAGTCGAGATGACCGGCATCTTATCCGCATGGCTGTAACGGATCGTGCAGCCACGTCTCGATCCCTGAGTCAACAGATGAGGACGTTTGCAAAACAACCACCATCTGCACGAACAGTTCGACGACGTTTGTAGCGGCATGGACTATCAGCTCGGAGGCCATGGCTGCGGCTACCCTTGACGCTGCATCACAGACAGGAGCGCCTGCGATGGTGTACTCAACGACGAACCTGGGTGCACGAATGGCAAAACGTAATTTTTTCGGATGAATCCAGGTTCTGTTTACAGCATCATGAAGGTTGCATCCGTGTTTGGCGACATCGCGGTAAACGCACATTGAAAGCCTATATTCGCCAGTATAGACTGGTGTATCACCAGGCGTGATGGTATGGGGTGCCATTGGTAACACGTCTCGGTCACCTCTTGTTCGCATTGACGGCACTTTGAAACAGTGGACGTTACATTTCAGATGTGTTACGACCCGTGGCTCTGCCCGTCATTCGATCCCTGCGAAACCCTACATTTCAGCAGGATAATGCAAAGCGAATGTTGCAGGTCCTGTACAGGCCTTTCTGGATACAGAAAATGTTCGACTGCTGCCCTGGCCAGCACACTCTCCAGATCCCTCACCAACTGAAAACGTCTGGTCAATGGTGGTCGAGCAACTGGCTCCTCACAACTCGCCAGTCACTACTCTTAATGCACTGTGGTATCGTGTTGAAGCTGCATGGTGAGCTGTACCTCTACACGCCATCCAAGCTCTGTTTGACTCAATGCCCAGGCGTATCAAGGCCGTTATTACGGCTAGAGATAGTTGTTCTGGGTATTGATTTCTCAGGATTTGTGCACCCAAATTGCGTGAAAATGTAAGCACATGTCAGTACTAGTATAATATATTTGTCCAATGAATACCCGTTTATTATCTGGATTTCTTCTTGGTGTAGCAATTTTAATGGCCAGTAGTGTAGATATTGTTCGCTCGCGATTTGTGACACGGTAACGTTGACACACTACGGCTCACGTCCACTAATTAACAAAGCTGCCTAGTCATGCTGACTGGTAGAATTCATATCTCTTGTTTAGGGTTGTTAGTTCAAGCTGCATTTGTGGCTGCTGCACCGACGTTGCTTGTACGCCGGGAATATAATTAGTCTCGAAAATTTTGTACAGACGAATTACATAGGACTTTTTGGGAAGGATGTGGGACGCTTTTCAAAAATTCCTAGCCAACACCGTTCAAGAAGCCAGGCAACAAGCGAAATCACTACAAGAAATAGCAGAGAAAGTAGGCCTTAGAATATCATTTAAAAAAACGGAGATTATGCTAACTGATACCCCGCTTGCAAACAAAATTACAATAGGAGAACAGGAAATCTAAATCGTTGATAAATTTAAATATTTAGGCGAAATAGTAACATACAATCTAAATGAGAAGCCATCATGGCAGAATGGAATACAAAAACTGAACTACGCAAATTACAATGCCAAAACTACGTACAACAAAAAAGGCCTATCTATAGATGCAAAGTAAAACATTATAAAACAGTTACACAACGAGAAATAATGTATGCAGCTGAAAGTATTTTCAAAACAATTAATACAACATAATACAACATAATTAATTAATACAACATAAATTGACAGAATACGAAAAATAGAAAGAAGAATAATTAGGACATTTATAAATAAACAGTATAAAATAAATGGACAATGGAGAATAGCATCAAATGAAACAGTATATAAGAAAATAGAACCAGTCACGAGCACGATCAGGAAGAAACGCATCTCATTCTTTGGACATCTGATGAGAACTCCAGAAAACAAAATTAGTAAGAAAATAATACAAAAATTGTGGAATAGCAAGAGCGACATTAAATGGATCACAGAAATTAAGGAAGATATAAAATAACTCCAAATTACAGTAGATGACCTAAAAAACAAGACAGAGAAAACCAGAATACTGCAAGACCCGCAAACCAGACTACAAATGAAAATCAATAAAAGGAACACAGGAAGAGTGGTCTCAGATGAAGAAAGAAAGAAAATATCTGAAAGAATGCAGAAATATTGGGCAGACAGAAGAGCGAAACACCTCTCATATAAGAATAGACTCTAATAATTATATTACCTAAATATCATAATAAGTTGTAGATGAAGATGAAATGGGAGATACGATACTGCGTGAAGAGTTTGACAGAGCACTGAAAGGCCTAAGGCGAAACAAGGCCCCGGGAATAGACAACATTCCATTAGAACTACTGAAGGCCTTGGGAGAGCCAGTCCTAACAAAACTCTACCATCTGGTGAGCAAGATGTATGAGACAGGCGAAATACCCTCAGACTTCAAGAAGAATATAATAATTCCAATCCCAAAGAAAGCAGGTGTTAACAGATGCGAAAATTTCCGAACAATCAGTTTAATAAGCCACAGCTGCAAAATACTAACGCGATTTCTTTACAGACGAATGGAAAAACTAGTAGAAGCCGACCTCGGTGAAGATCAGTTTGGATTCCGTAGAAATATTGGAACACGTGAACCAATACTGACCCTACGACTTATCTTAGAAGCTAGATTAAGGAAAGGCAAACCTACGTTTCTAGCATTTGTAGACTTAGAGAAAGCTTTTGACAATGTGGAGTGGAATACTCTCTTCCAAATTCTGAAGGTGGCAGGGGTAAAATACAGGGAGCGAAAGGCTATTTACAATTTGTACAGAAACCAGATGGCAGTTGTAAGAGTCGAGGGGCGTGAAAGGGAAGCAGTGGTTGGGAAGAGAGTGAGACAGGGTTGTAGCCAATCCCCGATGTTATTCAATATGTATATTGTGCAAGCAGTAAAGGAAACAAAAGAAAAATTCGTAGTAGGTATTAAAATCCATGGAGAAGAAATAAAAACTTTGAGGTTTGCCGATGACACTGTAATTATGTCAGAGACAGCAAAGGACTTGGAAGAGCAGTTGAACGGAATGGATAGTGTATTGAAAAGAGGATATAAGATAAACATCAACAAAAGCAAAACGAGGATAATGGAATGTAGTCGAATTAAGTCGGGTGATGCTGAGGGAATTAGATTAGGAAATGAGACACTTAAAGTAATAACGGAGTTTTGCTATTTGGGGAGCAAAATAACTGATGATGGTCGAAGTAGAGAGGATATAAAATGTAGACTGGCAATGGCAAGGAAAGCGTTTCTGAAGAAGAGAAATTTGTTAACATCAAGTATAGATTCAAGTGTCAGGAAGTCGTTACTGAAAGTATTTGTATGGAGTGTAGCCATGTATAGGAGTGAAACATGGACGATAAATACTTTTTACAAGAAGAGAATAGAAGCTTTCGAAATGTGGTGCTACAGAAGAATGCTGAAGATTAGATGCGTAGATCACATAACTAATGAGGAGGTATTGAATAGGATTGGAGAGAAGAGAAGTTTGTGGCACAACTTGACTAGAAGAAGGGATCGGTTGGTAGGACGTATTCTGAGGCATAATGGGATCACCAATTTAATATTGGAGGGCAGCGTGGAGGGTAAAAATCGCAGAGGGAGACCAAGAGATGAATACACTAAGCATATTCAAAAGGACGTAGGCTGCAGTAGGTACTGGGAGATGAAGAGGCTTGCACAGGATAGAGTAGCATGGAGAGCTGCATCAAACCAGTCTCAGGAATGAAGACCACAACAACAACAACAAGATATTTTTGAGCCAAATTGTATCCCTGTGTAACAACTTGTTTACAACTTTGTATTTTTGACTAGATTGGTACAATGAAGGCCATAAAGTAAATAATAATATAAACAAGAAAGAGAGAACAGTGCGAGCAGTGGATACTGTTAAATCACACGAGCAGCTGAGTTCACGCCCTGTATCTAGACACGCGCCCTTCGCTTAGCTATAAATACACCCGCAAACCAAGAACACAAACAATTACGCCGGCGGCAGTGTAGGCTCTTTCGTAATCATAACTGAATTCGCCGTTCCTGCTGATAGCCGTACACTCGTTAGGCTCTCCGGTCCTAAATGAGCCCGGCCCGGACCGCTGATTGCTCCGCATCTGGCACGGCGGGCCGCGGCGCTACTCGGCGCCGGATAATAACACTGTGCGCAGCGGCGTGGCGCGGCCAGGCCGGCTCAGATTGCGCGCAGCCGGCCGTCACGCCGCGCCGCCCAAACAATATGGAAATTATCCGCGGGGGTTCCCCTCGCCACGTGGATAATCCGCGCACCAATTAAACGCCGGCGCTGGCGCGGGCGCAGCTGCCGGCTGGCTGGCGACGGCGGAGCGCTGTCCGACCACGTGGTCGCAATAAGCCGGCGGCGCCGATTACATACAGCTTATCGATCCAGTTTTGCACCGCTACATTCGTTAGGCCGGTATTACACTATCAAATTTCTTTGTCCAGTATCTTTGTCCAAAATCTTTCTCAAAGATATTTGATAGTGTAATAGGGACTTTGTCAAATGTCGTCCAATATTTGATCAAATCTAAGGCCTCGCTGTATATTTGATCAAAGAAACCGCTTGTCTTCTGTTCACTGCAATGTGACATGTTACCACACGGAGCGCTAGCATCGCTGTAGCGTTCTGTCGTCTGTAGTGTTTTTATAACCATTGCCGGTAAATAGAATTGGTGTGTGCCGACAACTACAAAATTAATAGAGATGTCTGAAGCTGATGAGGCGCTTTACAACGTGAGGCACCCTGAATACAAAAATAGATTAAGAAGATTGGAGACCTAATCTAACCTAACATAACCCTCTCCTGTGGCAAGGAATCGGAGTGTTAGAGTGAGCCTGTCTTCTGAAGATGTAGCAGTTCTTAAGTGAATATTGTGCTTTGTGATATGAGGATACACTTCATTGAGCACATACAGAAATGTATGCTCATCCATTCTTAAGTAATTGATGTACGACTTGACGTCTTCCACTGTAAGCTCACGTAACAAGTTTTATTGAATGCTTTTATCGTGTCGTCGTAAAACCCACGGCTTCACCCTGATTAGATTAGTTTTTCGTTCCATAGATCCGTGCTGAGGAGATCCTCGTGGATGTGGAACATGTCGATTTTTTTAAGCTGAAATAACAATACTAATAGTATGAATAAATACAATACATCATTTGTTTCTTTTAAAAATTTCGCCAATGGAGTAGAAGGAGTTGGCCAGTAGTAAGTCTTTCAGGCTCCTTTTAAAGTGATCTTTATTTCTAACTAATTTTTTCATGTTTCCTGGCAAATTATTGAAGGTGAGTCTTCCTGAGTAGTGGACCACTTTTTGAAGTAAAGTAAGTGCTTTTAAGTCCTTGTGCAGATCATTTTTGTTCCCGGTATTGTATGTATGAACTGAGTTGTTTGTTGGAAAAAGAGATATATTATTTACGACAAATTTCATTAAGAAGTAAATATACTGAGAGGCAGTAGTTAGTATACCCAGTTCTTTGAAGAGGTTTCTGCAGGAGGTCCGTGAATTTACTCCACAAATAATACGTATTACACGCTTTTGGACCTTGAAAACTTTTGTTTGACTTCAAGATTTACCCCAAAATATTATCCCATATGACATTATGGAATGAAAGTATGCAAGCTTTTTCATTTTTATGTTGCCTATGTCTGCTAAACACTCGAATTGCAAATACAGATTTGTTAAGGCCTTTCTGCAGTTCTGTGGTGTGCTCCTCCCAACTGAATTTATTATCAAGTTGTAATCCCAGGACTTTTAAGACTGTCAACCTCGTATGTATGGTTCCATTCCCCCCTCCCCCCCCCCCCCCACTTCTTTTCCGCATGTGCACACAATGCAATTGGAGTACGTAGAACTGCTGCAGTTAATAACAAGTTGTTGTCAGCCATATTGAAGTTTGATGAAAAATTTGATGACTGTGTAATACCCCTTCTAGCGCTACGTCAAAGATCTTTGTCAAATATATTGGACGGAATATTGGATCACATCTTTGATCAAATCTTTGACAAAGAAATTTGATAGTGTAATACAGGCCTAAGCCACGTATACGTCAGGGCCCTCCATAGAAGAAACTGAGGTGACAAAAGACATGGGATACCTCCTGATATCGTGTCGGACCCTGACATGGCATGGAGTCAACAAGTCTTTGGAAGTCAAAAATGGTTCTAATGGCTCTGAGTACTATGGGACTTAACATGTGGTCGCAATGAGCCGGTGGCGCCGATTTCATACAGCATATCGATCCTGTTTTGCGCCGCTACATTCGTAAGCCACGTATACGTCGGGGCCCTCCATACAAGAAAGTTACTTGCACTGAGGTGACAAAAGACATGGGATTCCTCCCAATATCGTGTCGGACCGTCACATGGCATGGAAACGCCAAGTCTTTGGAAGTCAAAAATGGTTCAAATGGCTCTGAGCGCTATGGGAGGTCATCAGTCCCCTAGAACTTAGAACTGTAGTGGCGCGGAATAGTAAAGAGTTGGGAACGCGGAATATTGTCAAAGTTTCGTTGCCTATGCCGAGAGCCAGAGGCAGTAAGTTAGTGTTGTGTACATAGTTCCGCGTAGTCAACGCGTTTACAACTTTCCCACTAGAGCGCGCCCTGCTAAGCACAACAGCGCAGGCGCAGCGCTCGTCCGTCTCTGCACTACGAGATGGCGCTGTCTTAGAGACGGACCAAATTCTGCTTCCGCCGATCCGCGTATTAATATGTAATCCAGCCAATGAGATTGCGGCTAACGTAGAACCTTTTCTCCTTGCGGATAACACTCGCGCAGTGATACCTGAACGCTCGAGGTATTATAACGCTTGTACAGACCTCCGATTAGTCAGTCTGCATCAGTCAGCATTAGTCTGCATTTGTCTGCACCAGTCTGCATTAGTCTGCACTTGTCTGTACCAGTCTACATTTTTCTGCACCAGTCTATAGTCATGTTTCAGTCTGCGCCTAATAAGATTATCATATTCCTGTACATAGCCATGAAGATAAATGTATAGACACTTTTGTCAAGTATCAGAGCTATGTGAGAATAAGATTAACGTACCAAGACCAAAGGAACTTCAGATTCTCAATTGTAAATAGCATCCAGAACCAAGTGAAGTTATTTTTATGCTTGTTATTATTTTATTAAATGTGTGAAAATTAATAAAGTTCTGTTTAAAGTTGGTCACCGTCAATCTGCTACTCTAAGCGTGCAAGTGGCATTTCTATCGTCTGACCTAACGGCGGAAAATGAACACGCCACGATAAGACCACGAGACATATTTCTGACACTCGCCTAATTCGTTAGAGCGACAAGTCAAATAATCTGATGGTGTGTGTACCGTAGGTCTTACAGTACGCACACCACAGTTAGCCAAGAGGTAAGAGGATTGCTCATATATCGGAATGTGTCGTCACGCAAGGGCAATGGCCTGGTTACACATAACAGGCGAGAGAGAATTGCTTAGCACGCGGGTTTGTGTTAGACGGAGACTTTCGTAGAGTGCAAGACAGATGTATAGCGTCCGCTGTACTGCATTTCACAACGGCGTAAGTCTGCCGTAACAACACGTAACTCTGTCGCAAGAACACCTAAGGATGAATCAGCAGTATAAGTGGAACGAATGCGGTCATTACAAACGAGCATGACGTCAGGACATCGCTCGTGCTTCCTTTAAATACGCCAGCTTTGATAGCAACAAGGCACTCGCACTCGCAGTTTTTGCAGTGAGATGTATACTGGGTCGCTGTGCAGCGCTCAGCTCGGTGATCGACGTGTTAATCTCTATTAAGGAGATGTTGCAGTAAGGGCGGCCCACCCAGCAGCAGACGTGAGGGAACAGTACCAGCTCTGGTCCTCTCTGCTGCCGCTGTCAATCATCGACCCAGGATTAGCAGACATCGCTGCCGACTCGCTCGCCGCCAATGCTGACCACATCAGTGAGCCGTCGTCGAGATCGTGCGGGGCCTAGGCCCTGCGCATCCGCCGTCGTAACCGGGCGAGCCGACGACGCTGGGGGACTGACACCCGTTCCGCCCGTCCACCGCGGACGAGCCACCAGGAGGAGCAGGGAAGAAGACGGGGTGGGACAGAGCACACTCCGCACTACGAGAACGCCTCTCGTGCCGACAGCGTCGGGGCTCAACCCAGAGCCTTCACGCGCAGCTGCTTGCTGTCCGCCGCCGACCCGGCCGGCCAGCCGGACGCCGTCAGCCACACGCGGCCGAAGTAAGGGCATTCCTCCGCTACGTCACAGCACGCGGCGCTGCGCTAGCAAGACTGCGCGGCCCGGATCTGGTGTCATCGCTACGAGTCAGCGAGGACTCGGGGAAGGTCGTTGATATCACCAAGCCACATTGTACTCGGCAGGAATAAAGGTGTTATGAATTAATAATGTTTCTTTGGCCTTTCTAACGCTTCTACAGCCATTTCCTAGCATCCTGACAACTGGAGAGGTCACCGCTCGGCCATCCAGTCCACCGTAGGCGACCGGGACCACTGGACCGCCTACTGAACTACGTAAACCTAACTAACCTAAGGACATCACACACATCCATGCCCGAGACAGGATTTGAACCTGCGACCGCAGCAGTGTCGCGGTTCCGGACTGAAGCGGCTAGAACCGCTCGACCACAGCGGCCAGCTCTTTGGAAGTCCGCTGCAGAAATATTGAGCCATACTGCTCTATAGCTGTCCACTATTTCGGAAGTGTTTCCGCTGACCCCTCGATTCTGTCCCATTAACGCTCGATGGGATTCATGTCGGGCAATCTGGGCCCCAAAATCGTTCGCTTGTATTGTTCTGAATGTTGTTCAAACCAATCACGAACAATTGTGGCCCGGTGCCATGACGTTGTTTGGGGACACGAAGTCCATGAATGGCTGTAAATTGTCTCCAAGTAGCCGAACGTGCTCCTGCAAAGTAAACATGGCAGCTGCACACTGCATCATTGAACTGTTTTGTTGTCTAAAAGGGTACCAGGAGCTAAATTCCGTAGTATTATTTCGGCACAATATGGGGGCAATGTTTTTTTCATGGTAGACTGTGTTATCAGTAAATTGAAGAAGTCTCTACTTCCGTAAAGTCTGCAATGTGTTTTAAAACAGTAGAGAGTGCAAATGCAGTGAATTGACCCTATGTAGGAAAAGTGATCCTCAGTTTTTTGTCAAGGGCCAATTGTGAAACTGTACTGTTGTACCTTTTTCCAGCCAAACTGCACAAGAAGATGAAACTTGCAATTTGAATTGAAACGTATTCGAGGTCTTTTGCTAAATTGAATTGATTCTATGACAATAAACAACCACATACTGCCATACACACCATTCAACATATTGAGGTGTTGGAGCATCATGATGTTGTCCAGTCTGTTTTCCATTTATTGGTTTAGTTGGACCATAAGACCGAGTCTGTTCCACGTAAACAGAGCCAGCAGCTCTCCGAGTGCCTTGTTGACAGCTATGTTCTGCGGCTTCGTAGAGTCTGCGCAGCACTCGAAGCCCTCCATCAGCACTTACGAACTGAAATGGGAACTCATCTGACCAGTTTTCCAGTGGTCTATGGTCCATCCGATGAGGTTACGAGTCGGGGAGTGGCACTGCAGGCGATGTGCTGTTAACAAAAGTACTCGAAACGGTCGTCTGCTGCCGTAGCCCATTAACGCCGATATGTGGTATTCTCGGCACACTCTTGACACTGTGGAACTCGGATTACTGAATTCGGTAACGATTTCCGCAATGAAATGTCCAATTCTTCTAGTTCTAACTGCCGTATTGCTTTCACAGTACAAATGAAAGCTCCCTTAATGCACTGCCATTTACACCGTGTGTATGCGATAGTACTGCCATCTATCCATCTATTTATGTGTAAATCGCTGTCCCATGATATTTATCACCTCAGTGTACAGCTATATACACCGTAGAGCCAAATAAACTGGCCGCACCACAGTCCCTCCAAAACCACAAACGTCATGCTTTCTGTCTCACTTTCTACATGACATTTCCACCATCTCAACGAATTCCCATCCCTCCTCACCCACATCGAACACCTCTGCATCTCCTACACTATCCAGAGACTAGGTTCCAAAAACCTCATTCCCCTCTGATGACCAACCCTGGTATGCTAACGCGCCCTCACAAACGCATCCCTCTATACCTACACATACAAGTATTCAATATCCTATCCCAATGCAACTACAACCACCTCCTTTCCCAGAACGAGATCCATCCTGATAATAATCTCTGCTACTAAATTTAACTGTTCCCCCACCTATTTGACCCCACAACAGGGCTCCAATCTCCTTTTCCCTCTCTACCCACCCCTATTCCTTTCTACTTGTACCCCTACCCTCCCCCACACCAGTACTCCTCATCACCCTCTGTCCTTCTCACTACCTGTATTCCCACTATCCGCTTTACCCACTGTCATCTTCAAAGTTCCCAGCTGACAGAACCCATCTTTTTACCCACATCCTGATACAGCTGCAGGCTTTGTAACCTTAGTTTCTAATCGCACCTCACATGATATACCCTATAAAGACGCACATTGTTCGCATCTGTGAACTGTAGTTTGTTGAAAACTGGTATCGTGGCGGTCAAGTAACCCTCCACAAATGACGCAAGCCATGGCAGTGAAGTGAAGTGATGTGTAGGTACCAGTTGATTATGAGGAACCAGTTTTATAAGATGGGTCAATTTGGAGACGTGACAGAATGGCAGAAATGAGCTACTGTGTTTGGACGTCGGCTACGTATACAGTGAATAAAGATATCCGCTTTGCTTAGCAACGCCCTGTCCAGTGTCCCTTCACGGAGTGATGTACCACTCGCAGTCAGGTAACACAGTGTAGGAAAGGACCTGAGAGGAGTGCCACGACGCATGAACGGCAACAGTAATCTAACCCAACAGAAGCTGCTCCTGTAACGGAAAGCAAGTCTCTCTCAATCAATTCCAGCTAATATTGCGAAGAGAACTGCATATAACGGGCTTTCACAGTCGGGAACCTCGGAAAAAGTCGATGCTCACAGTGGAACCAAAAAATGCGCTGCGTCTACACAACCGACCGATGCATACACAAGCCGTCCGCGTTGGCCGAGGGGATCTAGGAGCTTCAGTCTGGAACCACGCGACTGCTATGGTCACAGGTTCGAATCTTGTCTCGGGCATGAATGTGTGTGACGTCCGTAGGTTAGTTAGGTTTAAGTAGTTCTAAGTTCTAGGGAACTGATTACCTCAGATGTTAAGTCCGATAGTGCTCAGAGCCATTTGAACCATTTGGTGCATACACACCACTTCACTGCCAATACTTACGTCACCAATGGAGTGTAACCTTGTCGCTAATTCATCTTGTAAGATCTCTTAGTCTCTGTATAACTACTGCACCTTACATCCGTTTGACCTGCTTACTATACTCAAGCCTTGGTTACTCCCTATAGTTTTAACCCCCTGCCGCCCCCTCCTCCCGCCGCTCAACACTTACTGTCAAACAGATGATTCCTTAATGTCTTAGAATGTGTCCTATCAACAAATGCCTTCTTTTAGTCAATACATTAAATGTATTCACAGTTGCGAAACTGGGCTGCCATTAGCTCTATATTGGAATGACGACAATAAAACTTTTTTAATCTTTGACATTGTTAATGGATAGATACGACAGCTGTTGATTTAAAGCATCTGTGAACGAAAAGCCTACATCAAAATTTCAAATTTTCTTTATTGATTTCCAGTTTCTGCACAGTGGAGCCATCCTCAGATCAGTTTAAAATGCTGTTCAGTGTATGCCTATCATTCATTACACATCGTCGTATTTCTTAGAGCTAAGTCGCCCCAAAACGAAAAAAAAATCGTAATTTGTTATATAAATTGACTACATTAATAACTAACGAGCGGACCTAACTTTAAGAATACGATCATATATGATGATGGTCACACACTGAACAATGTTTTGGATTGATGTAAAGATAGACCGGCAATGAGCCGAAACCGGTAACCAATAAAGAAAATTTGCGATCTTGACGTGCGATTTTAATCCACACACGAAAATTTGTGCTGGATCCGTACTCTAACCCGAATTTATCGCTTAATGTGAGCAGTCGTCTACCCATTAGGCTATTTGATCACTGCTCTCAGCCGGAGCCAAACTAGGACATGTCATCAACTGCGCTTCTACACCCTGCACTCGTACATCCATTACGTGCTTTAGGGTGCAGGGGAGTCACTGAAATTGAAAGTTGCTTTCCTGGCCGACACAGCACAGATTACTTTCTCGTGATTGTTGATGTCGCCCAAGTTGTAAAACAACATAAACGTACTGGGCGTAGTAATGTCATGTACACCTGGATCATATTCCTGTGTTATGTCAGTCGTCACGTGTGTAGATTTAATCATAATTTAATGATGATAAAATTATTACTACTATTTTATGATTTAATTCGACTGCGTTGCATTACCCATATTGTACATTGTTGATATTCACCATATAACCTCCTTTCGAGACACTAACCATTCCGTTGTACTCCTCTTGCAAATCTTTTGCCTCTCTGACAGAATTAGAGTGCCACTGGCAGACTCCAAAGCTTTTCATTATTCTCCCTGAACTTGAATGTCTTTTACAAGTTTGTCCTGGTTTTCCTTCGCTGCTTGCTCAGTATGCATATCACATCCTCTGGAAATAAGTTCCGAAATGTCGGAGAGATAGAGGCAAGAGGAACTCGTCCTGCGTATGACCACAATATATTGTATCCATTTGAGGCCCTCTTCAAAATTTACGCCCAAATTCTGCATTCTGTTTTGATGGGGTGTAGGCACTTCGCGAGAAGAATAAATTGCATTTGTTTACAATACCAAGAACTACTTAACTTCTGATGGGGTGCTACACTGAAGAGCAAAGCAACTGTTACACATGCCTAATATCATATAGTGCACCCGCGAGTACGAAGAAGTCCCGCAATACGATGTGGCATGAACTCAACTAATGTCTAAAGTAGTGCTGGAAGAGACTGAAACCATGAATTCTGCAGGGCTGTCCATAAATCAGTACCAGCACGAGGGGATGGAGATCTCTTATGAACAGTACGTTCCAAACCATCTTATATATGTCTGTGGAGCTTGGTGGCCAGCGGAAGTGTTCAAAATCAGAAGAGTTTTCCTGGAGCCACTCTGTAGCAATTCTAGACGTGTGCGGTGTAGCATTCTCCTGCTGGAATGGGCCAAGTCCGCCGGAATGCACAATGGACGTGAATGTAACGCAAGTGGCCAGACATGGTGCTTACGTGTCACCTGTCAGAGTCGTGTCTAGACGTATCAATACGCCCCTCACCATTACAGAGCATCCACCAACTTGAACAGTCCCCTACTGACATGCAGGGTCCATGGATTCGTGAGGTTGTCCCCACACCCGAACACGTCCATCCGCTGAATACAATCTCAAACGAGATTCGTCCGACCAGGAAATATGTTTTCAATCATCAACAGTCCAATGTCGGTGTTGGCGGACCCAGACGAGGCGTAAAACTTTGTGTCGTGCAGTCATCAAGTATACATGAGTGGGCCGTCGGCTCCGAAAGCCCATATCGATGATGTTTCGTTGAGTGATTCTCGCGTTGACACTTATTAATGGTCCAGCACTGAAATCTGCAGCAATTTGCGGGAGGGTTGCACGTCTGTCACGTTGACAATTCTCTTGTCCCGTTCTTGCAGGATCCTTTCCCGGCAACACCGATGTCGGAGATCTGATGTTTTACCGGGTTGATGTTCACTGTACACTCGTGAAATGGTCGTACGGGAAATTCCCCACTTCATCGCTACCTCGGAGATCCTGTGTCCCATCGATCGTGCCCCGGTTATAGCACCACGTCCAAACTCACTTAAATCTCGACAACTTGCCGTTTTAGCAGCAGTAACAGCTCTCGTAACAACTGTGCCAGACACTTGTTGTCTTAAATGGGCGTTGCCCACCGCAGTGCCGCAGACTGCATGTTTACATATCTCTGTATTTGAATGTACATGCCTATACCAGTTTCTTTGGGGCTTCAGTGTAAAATTACTTGGTACTTTATAATATTCAGCACTAGCGGCCTTTTGAACACAGATCGTAAGTCCTCTCGAGGATGCCAGTATTGACATTTTCTGATTGGGTACTAGCGTTAAGCTCGAGATCGTTGACATAGAAATGATATTTGCGGGGGGACAGAACTGGCGGCATGTCATCGGTAGACAATAGGAACAACAGTGGCGCTTCTGTGTTCACCAGTACAACCTCTTTTATGACGAATTATGTATATTACGTGTTGAGAATTGTATCGAAACTAGTAGTTGAATAAATAAAGTCATATTTCGCGGCAGTCGTGTCTTTTTTATAAGCCTAATTAATAAAAGGGCCACGTATAAAACCGGAATCGGTTGCGGATGTGGTGTGCACGCAAACTGTGGCTTATTATTTATAGCTGAAACTCGCAGCCACACAGAGCGGAGCCGTGTACTGTCAACACGCAGAGCGCACTGTTGTCGGTTCCATGGGATTCCCCGGTCGGTATGACGCGCGCCAGCGGGCTGCTTTAATTATTGGCGCCACACAGAAAGAAGCGCAGCCTGCGCCAGCGGCCTGACACCTGTCGCTCTGCGCCTGGCTCGTACACAGACCCCACGGTTCCGCAGCTGAATGTTTCACGCCTCTGGCGGCCCACTGGGCGAGCAACGTCAGCGCCGCTCTGCGCTTCTGATACACGACCCAACTGTCAGTCCAAAGCTTTCTTCGGAATTTGTGACGCTGAAGACTATTTTCATTTGTCTCAGATGACTCAGTTCCCCTGAGGACGCCAGTACGCTCTTGAGTCAAAAACAAAATCAATTTAGCCTCCAGAGAGATATAGAAACACGTGAAGCGATATTACACCTGTGATTTATTCCGAAAGGTACCTAAATTTATAGCATCCATAGATTCAGAGGAAGTTTTTGACAGTGGAGAGCAGAATACATTCTTTGAAATTAAGTACGTTGCAGTCATAAAATGCAGGAGGCGAACCCACTAAATGTGTAGAAACCAGTCTGCAGTTACGAGAGCGGAAGGCATGAAAGGGTGAACCGATAGAGGTACTCAAGGTACCCTCCGCCACACACTGTCAGGTGGCTTGCGGAGTATGGAGATGTAGATGTAGATCTATATAAATGATCTAGGTGGTAATCTGAGCAGCCCACTT